>NC_057800.1:525757494-526468444 GCF_018294505.1 Triticum aestivum
GGGGGGCTGGCAGGAGGTGGTGATGCGCTTGAGCCTAGAGGTCGAGATGAGATCGGGAGGTGGGTTTTTTTCTTTTATCTCGTCATACCGGTTCGGTTGACTTATTATATGGACTGCATGTTGAATACTATAAACCATATAGACTTTTTTTGCAAAAACACTGACAACGTACGACCAGAAGCGATAGCCGCTTTATTATAAAAGTTTGCATTATGATTAATTTTTGGAATCTACACATTTTTTAATGAATATTCGTATATCACATGTTAGATTTGAAATTAGGGTCTCAAAGATATGAAAAATTCAAAAAGTATTTGATCTTTCCAACAAAAAGTTATTGGATAGCTCCATCAAAAACAACCAATCTATAAGGACATATGTAATAGGCATTTCTAAGGTATTATTTAAGTTTGCATCCTGAACAAAATTTCAAAAATTAATGATAATGGCATTTTTGGAGTCTACACATTTTTCCGATGAATATTCATATATCACATGTCAGATTTGAAGTTAGGGTTTCAAAGATATGAAAATTTCAGAAAGTACTTGATCTTTTAAAGACAACCAATCTATAAGGACATGTCCAATAGGCATTTCGAAAGTATCTCATCAAATAAAGAAGGTATTACTTAAGTTTGCATTATGGTTTATGAACATAATTCCAAAAATTAATGATAATGACATTTAATTTTTGGAATCTGCAAGTTTTTTTATGAATATTCATATATCACATGTTAGATTTGAAGTTAGGGTCTCAAAGATATGAAAAATTCAAAAAGTATTTGATCTTTCAAAGAAAAAGGGAGGATGAGGGAATCGAACCCACGATCTCCAGCGCGGATTGTCAAGGTACCAACCAATGCGCTACTCGCATTTTGTTGTACATGAGGGGATCTCCACTTATTGAGCTATGCCTAGCGCGGACAAAAAAAAAGAAACCAAACGTTTTTCTCACTTACTGGTGGCATTGGTGGGTAATTATTTGCAACCTTAGGGGCAGTTTTAATGACGGACGAGCAGAAGCGATAGCCGCTTTATTAATATATATATATATATATATAATATATAATATAATATAATATATAATATATATATATATTATATTATATATATATATATATATAGGAAAAGAGCCCGTGCGTTGCAACGGGAGAAAAAAATAACACACGCTCTTAACCCAATAATCATGATTCAAGACTCTAATAGGTCCATGTCCTTTATTTTCACATGGCATCACATTTGGGTTGGCGACGTGCTGACACAACAAAAACGTGTTTGAATGTGGTCAGTCCTAAGGCGTCTCTTTCTCGCGCGCAAGCACACTCGCTCAGAATAAGATGAGAAATACGTTGTTTTACCCGCGAGATTTTTCATAGGTGTCAAGGTGTGCATGCATGGTTATCAATGTTTTCTTTTCTCTTAATCTGGTTTTAATGGGTGTTTACTTGCAAGTCGGGTCATCGTTGGTACGAAAGAAAAACGGATCGTGCACTATATATTAAATTTACACTAAAAATAATATTTTAAAAATATTTAACAGCTAAAATAATATCATATTTAGATTCTATGCATTTTTCTAGCAAAAAGGCCCGTGCGTTGCAACGGGAGAAAATAAATGACATCCCAATCCAATATGCAAAGCGATGGGAATGTGTGTTCAGGAATAACATGAAGGAGAATTGTGATTTCAGCTAGCCAATCTTTGGAAAACGGCTTAGAAATGAATGTGTTCTTTGATTTGTCGATTAAGTTAAGATATAAGCATTTCTGATCAGATGTTCTTTTTAAATCAAGCATAAGAATAAAAATACATATAGAACATTAAAAAATAAAATCAAAACTGAAACATAATTTCTTCTGCCAAAGAAAGATGACATTCCTCACCTTCATTTCATTATCAGAAGAGTCAAATTTAGGATTTAATATAGCTTTCAATAGTAATAATGTGTGTTATAAACTTATAATCAAGCATGGGCTAGGTTTAGTACCTATAGTTAGGTTTATAGTGTACTTATATTTCAACAATCAAATGAAACCAAATATAAGAGCACAAAATATGGATTGTCAACCATTAGCCTTCTATGAAAATATGGCACGCGTTTCACGTGCTCTAAAAGAACATTACAGAACCCTGAAGATTGTAATTTTATTATACATTGAGGTTGAAGATATATAATTTTATTATACAATGAGAGTTACCCCGCAAAATAATTATACAGTGAGAGTTGAAGATTTATAATATATTATATACAATGAGGGTTGAAGATTTTTTGGATGTCTGTAAGACAGAAATCGTTTAGCTTGGAAGGCAGTTCCTTCTCCAAGTAATGTACGCATTATGAGTAGAAATGAGTTTAAATGTGTAAGTAACTAATAGCAGTTTTGTGGCCATGACAATACAAAGGAAAAATAGGAAACCTTAATCCATGAACCCATCCGTGTGAAAATAGCAAAGCTCGTAATAATTTTGTTCAAATCACGTTATTCGCTACATAACTGAGACATTCGTCGGAGCATGTGGCAGGCAATGTAGTAAGTGGCAGCATTGCACATCAAAAAACATGTATAAAGTAGAGAAGCACAGCTTCCAGCAAGATATGAATGTTTTTGTATGTTAAGTATAACTGTAGCACCAATCATGATGTATGAAAGTGACACTCTCAATAATTTAAGTCTTGGAAAAGCTAGTCTCAATGGGTTTGAATTTGCTTTACAGTAAGATTCAGTCTTTGTTTGAATGGAGGCATGCACATCCACTTTTCTCACATACCAATAAAAAGGAAACAATGGACTTATATTCACTGAGAGTTATGACGCTAACAAAACCAGGATAACCCTACAGGGATGGAAAGAGAGAAACTTAGACTACAGAATCCTAGAGAATCGTCAATTGGAAGATTTACATTACTTGCCAAACCATCAACAAATTGTACAGATCCTTACATTCATGTGTACAGATAAAGCAAGATCTACTGAAATTAACTATGAAAAGAAGCCTACTTAAGGAAATTCATCAAAACCTTTTGGGGGCAATTCATCAAACAACTGAATCCCATATGCTTAAGGAAATTCAGCAAACACATAATTGACATGGATGTTTCCTGGTGATCAAGCCTTCATAATTACTCGCATAGCTTTAACCACATGAGACATGAGGTACTCAGGAAGCGAGCCAAATCTACAGCCTGAAGCACTCACCTACTATGCATTAATCTGCTACCAAGGATTGGAGAAGGCAGCGATGGCTACAGCGGTGCCGTTACAGCCTACATACCTATGTGAATTTGGAATTGCAAGGACTAATAAGTTGAACAGCTCGAGGAAATTGGTCGCGCTAGCCTCCCTCTTGCTGGTCGCCTCCACCTCGGTCACATCGGCGCCGGTGGCCTCAGACAGAGCAGAGATAGAATCAAGCACTAACAGATAAAGAAATAAGAAATGTTCCAAGCAAAAATTCATTTCAAAGGAGAGGGTAATGAATCTGTTTATCAAGTTGGTTGCCGGTTATAATGTATTTGGCCCAAAATCTACCACTCCCCGATCCATACACACATACTCGTGGTCTCCATATCATCTCTCTTTCTCTCCAATAATCATCCAAACAGAGGAGCACAGTTCAGTAAAAAAAACAGAGGAACACAGCTAGCAAAGAAGGCTAAACAGAAACATATTTCTCACCTTGGAGGTGTTGCTTCTGCACTGAATTGTCTGAACAACTCTTTCTCTACCTCTTCTGAAACCTGAAATATGCATATGTTAGAAAGCTTCTAATTTTTATGTGATGATATTAAGAAAAGGGAAAAGGAGTATCAAGAACAGATTCATATGTTTGGCCATTAGCCATTACAAACTTCAATATATCAATCTCTGTTCCATGGGTGGGTGGGTGGCTAATGGGTGCCTCCACAGCTCAACAAGTGTATGCGCTGCCACCACTCGTTTGTTGCAGCTTTCCGGCGTTGTTCAGTTTGTCGCTCGGCCATCTTGTTCTTTCTCCATCAAATGACACGACGGTCAAAGTTCTAGAGGGAACGGTCATGTGCTGGTGAGTGGTGACTTATGGTGTTTGCAGCAGATCATATCTGAACGGAAAATGCTGGATAATTTGCATAAGCTAAGTGAATAATTAGTATTGGCATGTGAAATTGACACTTTGTACTGCTTTCCACTAAAAGTAACACGAAGATGTCAGAGCACATAAATGCAATTTGCTTGTTTAGGGACCTTTGCTTTTGATGACAATCAGGATGATCTCATAAGACAAAGTGTATTTCTTCACGATCTGGAGTAAGACAACTGCAGTCAGTATTATTTTTGAACAACTTATAAATCAAAATCATCTAGATAAAGCTCATGTTAAGAATTTGATGTGTCGCTGAGCACATCCTTATACAAAAAGAAGTATAAAACACACATCTCTTTGAGGTGACTTAAGAAACAAAAGTTTTGACACCTTTTTTTACCTAGCAGGAACTTGCTTGGCTTCCCTCACAGCGCTCGCGCTTTTAATGCCAATATTGTGTACCAGTTACAATAAACTTCCAAATTAATTTGCCTTTCAGCACATACATGTTGAAGTATCCTCTCTTCAGTTCATGCTAAGCTCCAATTTAAAATCTGGCAAGTAAACTGATACAAAGTGAAATACATAAGACATATGTTGTAGCATAAGATTGCAGTGAAGAAATTGTAAGGCATGTGTTGTAGCACGACAATTGCAGAATTTCTATTGTTCCAAGACAAAAAGGACTAAATATTTTTTCAGACAAAAAAATGTATCAGCATGAAAGTGTTCTTGCTAGGTCGAGACTTGAGACTGTACGTCCAACCAATAATTCTGAAATAGCATACCTACTGTCAGGTAACCCAGCATCCTCAACAGCGACCCATAGTAGTCCTCCATTCCTATTTCAGAATTGATCAGAACAAGATCATCATGCAGCCATCCCCTTTCGCCGTTGGGCCGTCGCCGCCGCTGTAGCCGATCTATACTGTCGCCATGCGCCGAGCTCTCGTGCTTTAGAACGGCGCCCTCCTCACTCCCCAGGCCACCGGACGGCAGCTGCTCACCCCCACCACCATAGCTGGAGCCTGCGGGAGAAGGGGTGGGAAGGAACAGGGAGGAAGAGGGGTACGGGGAGAGAAGAGGGCGGCTACAGCCCTGGCTGTAGTAGGAGGGATGGGAGGGAACAGGGAGGAAGAGGGCGGCCGGAGCGCCGGCGTGCTCCAACTCCACCAGCAACAGCATGCATCCGGGGGGGGCTCGAGGAAGTCCCGTTCCGGCCATGGGGATGTGGATCCAGGCGGACGAGATCCTCCAGCGGTGGAGCTTCGCAGGGGCGGCGGCTCTGGGAGGTGCAGCCGAATGGGAAGTTGAGGGGCGGCCGGATCCGCGGGTGCTGGCGACGAACGGCGGCTCAGCGGCGGTGGTGGCCGGCGGCGCCCGGTGAGGCAGGGCGGGGCAGGAGGTGGCAGCGCACGGAGGAGATGTGATTGGGAGGCAGGGTCGTGCGGGTGACCGGGCTAGTTTTTTTTTCTCCGCCGTACCGGTTCGGGCTGAGTTATGATGAGGACTGCGGGTTGATTTTCTGTAAATCGAGGGGCTTTTTTGCAAAACAACCACGACGGACGACCAGAAACAATCGCTGGTTTATTAAATTATATATATATATATTATTATCAAATAAACTATCAAATTATGCAGGAGTGGTAGATAATGGCTATTAAAATGCCAAGGTGAGATAAGGGCTTTTAAAATGTCATTTCAAAACTATGTCTAAATGATGTCATGATGAGATAAGAGACTTTTGAAAAGTCATTTCAAAAAACAAAAAATGTGATGGTTTGACTACGATTTGATTTCCTAAGGCGCCACAACGAATTATTTTTTGCTGAGCAAACTGCATTGATGGACCATGCCTAAGCTAGACTGATGAATGATGTATATCATCTTGACCTAGCGTAGCGGTGGTTATCATAACAATTACTGTGGTACCAGAATAAACATAGCTGTGTATGGAGGCAAAATAGACATTTAGTCATTTTTATATAGTTTACAAAAACTAACCCATAGAAAGTTGTGTAAATATTTTTTGGGTTCAGCATTGTACGAAACACGGAAGCCTTTTTTTTACTCGATGTGAGGGACTAAATAAAATCATAAATCAACCTCTAGAGATCCCCTGTTAAAACTTCTACGCAGGCGTTGTTTCATTTTGTTCATCATTTACGGGCCTGTTTTATTTTTGGAAACATTTCAAAAAAATCATGTATATTTTTTTTCTAATTCCAGAATGTGTTTTGAATACTGGGATTTTTTTAAAAATCATGTTTTTTTATGAACATCTATTTGATATTGTGATTTTTTTCTATGATATGCGAACAATTTTTTAAAATCATGAACAATTTATGATTTCTCGATAAAACTCGCAGCTTTTTAAAATTTGGTTCTTTTGAAAATCCCGAATGAATTTAAAGAATGAAAAAAGAAAAAAGAAAAAAAGAAAAAAGGAAAAACGAAAAACGAAAAACGAAAAACGAAAAACGAAAAACGAAAAACGAAAAACGAAAAACGAAAAACGAAAAACGAAAACAGGGCGCCACCAGCCGCATATGAGCCGGCCCATTAGCGCGTGGAGGAGGAGGAAAAAGTGTAGGAATCAGGGATCGAACGCTGGTCTCCCGCATGCTAGGCGAACGCCTTGGCCACTAGGCTAGCTGTGGCCTTGTCTTTTATTAGTGTATCACACTATAAGAACTAAGCCGGCGGTGATACTGAAATAAATCCGAATTGTTTTACTTATGGATGGCATAGTGGGTAATTATGCCAACTTCGAGGGCTATTTCTATGACGGACGACCAGAAACACTATTTGCTTTATTAGTAAAAAAAATAAAAAATAAAAATAAAAATAAAAATAAAATAAAATAAAATAAAATAAATATAAATATAAATATAAATATAAATATAGATAAAGATTAGGTAAAGATAAAGATTAGCAAGCCGTGCGTTGCAACAGGAGAAAAGAAAAATATCATAATTCCCAATGGCCATGACCAGTGATACACTATCACTCTCATTTTTGTGAAATTGTGAACAATTTTGTAAAAATCATAAACAATTTTTAAAAAATCATGAACATACTTTTAAACTCATTAACATTTTTCAAATTCATGAACAATTTTACAGATTTTCGAACATTTTCTAAAATCATGAACATTTTATACTGTTTGCGATCATTTTTTTATTTTGAACATTTTTAAAATTATTTTTCTTGAATAGGCGAACATTTTAGAATCGATTTTGGAAATTGTTTTGGTGGGACAATTTTTTAAATTCACGAATTTTGTTTGATTTAACGAACCTTTTTTTGAAATCCATGATCTTTTTTGAATCAACGAACAATTTATGAATCAATAGACTATTTTGTGAGTCACGAAGACTTTTTGAATTTTTAGGATAATTTTCAATTCATGAACATTTTTCAGTTGGTGAAGTTTTGTTCAATTTCATTAACATTTTTTACACACAAACTTAAAAAAAATCTTGAACTTTTTTTACCTGTTTTTAAATTGAGAATATTATTTGAATATGCAAACATTTTTAAAAAAATGCAAATATTTTCTGAATACACAAATATTTATGAATTATTTAACATTTTATTTCAGAATTCTTATTTTATATATTTTCGGAACTTTTTTGAAGTCCCAAATTATTTAAAGTAGAGAAAAAGATAAGGAACGAAATTTAAAAATCATGCCGCCCGGATAAAGGGCCGGGCTAAACAGGCCGCCCGGATATTGCTTTCAGAATTCACCTGGCGTGCATAGCGCAGTATAGAAAAGTTCCTACTGTATGGGCCGGCCCAAGTGAAGATTCCCCTGTGGGATTTTTTTTATCACTTATAGGTGGCATTGCTTGGTAATATTTTTATAACTTTGGAGGCAATATCGATGACGTACCACCAAAAGCAATAGCCCCTTGTATAGATTATAAGATTATTATTATTATTATTATTATTACTAGCAAACATGCCCGTGCGTTGCAACGGGAGAGAAAAAATTTACACGCTATCCAAATAAGTTTGAATTAATACCCTGACATACGAGCGTCATCTATTTTAACATAATGACTCGCCATGTTGCAAACATGTTTTATAATTTGCGAACAATTATAAAATTACTAATATTTTTTAAACAGCAACAATAGGCTAGAGGTGAAACCCATAAAATCTCGCGACCAACTCATGACTCTGGCACATGGATAGCAAGCTTTCACGCACCCCTGTCCATAGCTAGTTCTTTGGTGATACTCCAATCCTTCAGGTCTTTTTTAACAGACTCCTCTCATGTTAAATTCGGTCTATCCCGACCTCTCTTAACATTAAAACCACTAATATTTTTTAAAACTGCGAAATTTTTATGATTTCCCACACCATTTTTGAATTCACAAACATTTTATGATTTCTCAAACATGTTTTTCAAAACTCGCAATGTTTTGAAATTTGAAAATCTCGAATTAATTTAAAGAAGAAAAAAAGAAATGAGAAAAGAAAAGAAAAGACAAAAGACGAAATGAAAAAAAGGGGAGTCATGCCCTGCGGGCCGGCCCGTGAACGCGCACTGGGGGGAGGTGCGTCACAAAAAGAGGGGGGAAATCTGCAGAACCTGGGGATAAAAAATTACACTCTAGCCAAATAAGTATGACTCAATACCTTGACATATGAGTGTTCAAAAAAAACTTGACATATGAGCGTCCTCTATTTTGACACAGTGACTCACCATGTTGCCACTTATCTTTCTTCCCACCCTCGCTAATGATGGATGTGATGTCCACTGATCGCAATGTAGTCGACTTGGTAAATCCCAAGGCAATGAGCTTGCCACTGCACGATACACTTTAAAAACAAATCTCATCGACCACAAACTTGCAATTTTTTTTGAGTTTTTTCAATATTTTCTAAAATCTCATGGACATTTTTGTCAGATTCACGAATGTTTTGAATACACGATTATTTTTTCAAAAATCATGTACATGGTTTTATTTCCCGACATTTTTTTCCAAATTGTGCTTTTTTTTTAATAATTTGCGAACACTTTTGAAAAATCAATTATATTTTTGAAACTGCAATAATTTTATGATTTCCCACACATTTTTAAAATCACAAACATTTTATGATTTCTCAAACATGTTTTTAAAAATTCGCAATCTTTTGAAATTTGGAAATCTCAAATTAATTTAAATAAGGAAAAAAAGAAATGAGAAAAAAAAGCAGAAGACGAAATGCAAAAAAAAAGAAAAAAAAAGAGGCGTCACGCCCTGCGGGCCGGCCCACTTAACGCGCACTGGGAGGGTAGGGAGGTGCCTGACAAAAAAGGTCGAAGAAATATGCGGTAGGGGATCGAACCCTGGTGTGCAAGGTAGAATAGAGAGGCTTTAGCCACTGCGCTGTCTCCATGCATCTCATTTATGTTCAGCATCATCATCTTAAATAAGGGAGCGTGGCGGTGATATTTAACTTACTGGTGGCATCGGTGGGTAAATTTTGTCAACTTATGGGGTAAATTAAATGACGTACCACCAGAAGCAGTAGGTGCTTTATATATAATATATATATATGTAAAGATTATTATTATTATTATTATTGATTTTTGTCCTAAAAACAAAGTTCTCCTGAACCTATTAGTAATCTCTACTCCTAATGTCTCAGTTGGTAGGTCGCGTTCCGGATTTTATTTTCGTCCCACCATTTTTGTCCGAATTTTTTTCGCTGGTTTTTTTTCGTCACATCCCCGCTGCCACGCCTTCGTCCACCGGTTTACGAAAGAAAAAAAATAGCCCAGCCACCCCGCAGTCCCGCACGACCTTTGCCTCCTCGATCCCACCTCGACATCCATCTCGCCGCCACCTCCTGCTCCGCCCCGCCGTGCGCCGCCCGCCGCCACCGTGCCTGCGCCGCCGTCCCCCGTATCGACTCCGCTGTCCGAATCCCGCCGCCACCGCGCCTGCACCGCCGTCCCCAGTATCCACGCCAGCCTCCAAGAAGCACTGGACGTCGTCCCCCTTCTTCCCCTTCTCCACGCCCAGCCCCAGCCCGGCGCACCACCTCTTCTCCTCCTCCTCCGTGGCCTCCCCCAGGGCCTCCTCCAAGTCCCCCGCCCCGGCGGGCCCCAAGTCCCCGGCGCCCGCCACCCCGGCCAGGCGCCTCCTGCGCCTGCCCTTCCCGCCGCCCTCGCCCTCCAAGCACATCCGCCAGGCGCTCGCGAGGAGGCACGTCTCGCCGCGCCCGGCGATCCCCGAGGAGGACGGCGACGGCAGAAGGGGCCTCGACAAGGGCTTCGGCTTCAACAAGGGCTTCGCCGCCAAGTACGACCTCGGGGACGAGGTCGGGAGGGGCCACTTCGGCTACACCTGCGCCGCCAAGATCAGGAAGGGGGCGCGCAAGGGGGACGCCGTCGCCGTCAAGCTCATCCCCAAGGCCAAGGTGATGACCTGCCCGCAACCTCTGCAAACCCTTGAGTTTGGATCCCTTCACTGGTTTTTCGGAAAATTCATGCCGCGGGAGTTTATAGGCGATCTTAGATTTGTGAAAAAGATCAACTATATCTGTGGGTCTATGACGCATGTTTGAAGGAGCCTGACAAGCCCATCGTCGCGCCGCCGACCTGCTGAAATTCGAGGTCGGCACCCGTGCGAACTCAGGTAACCTTGGTCGTGCTTGACAGGTATTGTCACATCATCTCAGTTTCTTCATTTTATCAAAAAAAATCTCAGTTTCTTCAGATTGACATGGTCAGCCATGTACTAAAAATGTGATGTTTCTGTAGTTAGACTTTTAAATAGCAAGTGGGGTATGTGTGTGTTGCATCTGATGTGCGTGAGCTCAACCTGGTGACCTCCTGGGAGAAGAAAAAAGGAGCCACAACAGCCCTGGCGAGCTCGAGATGACGATGGTGCCACAGGTGGTGTGGGAGAGGAGATGGTCTCCATCCAAGGTCCGAGGACCAGCCATGACGTCGAGCTGCTGCAGCTTGGAGTCAGGAGGGTATTCGCACCCTGGTGTGTCCCAGTACGTGCTTTGGAAGAGACACGCATCAATCTCAACAGACCCTGATGCGTCCACATTATTTGTTTCTGAAACAAATAGCAGCTCTCCGATGTAGTAAGGAGAAACCAAGAATGACAGAGCACCCTCGTGTCAAACTCAACACACCCTGGCATTTCTCCATTGTTTGATTCAGAAACAGGCAGAAACAACTGCTATATATCTCTGAATTTATTTAAGGTTGTTTCTCTTATTTCTATTCTGATGTGCACGCATCTTCCCTTGCTATCTTCCATACACATATGTGCTACAACCATGCCATTTTGTCCTATAAATGCGCTACAGATATGTGCAACAAAGTAGTCTTCATGTGCGAAGAAGCAAAGGGCTTTTATGCGGCTATGCCATCATGCTACATGTTAGTTGGAAGTCCAATCTCGGCTTGATTACCGCTCTTTAAGCAAAATTATTAGTAACAGATCTTATCCTAGATTATTTTTGCTTGAACGATTTTAGAAGCACAGCTATCAGTATGTGCACTTAATAAAATGCAAGTCCGAATGCAGATGCTGAAAAAATATTTTGGAAATTATACATTATTCAGTCTCCCAGTTTGTGATTTGCTTTTTGTTTATGTTGTCCAGAAATGTACAAAGGACTGACATGTGTCATCTATAGCATGTCCCCTTTGTCTGAATGTTCAAGTAGAAGAGTTTCATCTCATTTGGCAAGGAGCACTGCAATAATACATGCAACTCTTCACAGCTACTAACATGAAGTTGCACTCAGGCTCTCGCATGGACTAAAGAGTTATTGTCGGTATGTATCACTGTTTAATTTTTACAGTCTATAGGTTTATTTATATGGCAAGTATTGATCTCAAGGACAACATTGTTGTAACTACTGTCACCCATTCAAAAATTTCTTTAGAGGAACTACAACATGTATTTTGCTGACTCGAACATTGAAATAATGAGTACAAAAGGTTCAGGGCATATGCGAATAATTGAAGTTTTATATTTGCGGACAAGGGAGAAACGCCTAAATTAGAAGGCAGAGTAGAATTTTATACTCTGTTGTTGCAGTGTGGCTTTTGGGAATCCTTAGCACGATTATCCCGGAGGTGAAGCTTAGACACCACCGTGGATTTGTCTGGCTATGAATCATGGTCATGAAATACATTCATGTTGTTCCCTTTCCAGATGCTTTAGAACAGACAAGCGATGATGCTGGAATAAGAGGTTCTCGATTCCCTTTTATGTCATAGTTCATACTACAACACACATATACCGCAGCCTCTTAAATTATAAAATTATTGTCTCTTAGATTATAAAATTTCATGATATCAAATTGTATGTACTGCAAATTTTTCTCCTTTTTACTGCCTGCTTGATTGTATATATAGAATAACTAGATAATGATGCTCCATGCATTACTAGAGCTGTTGATAGCTTGTCCACCTAGATTATTTTACACTCTCTTCTTAGGAGAATTTAGCTTAGATATTTAGGTGCAACGCATGTACTGCGAAGCGAGATATTTAGTTTGTTTTTCTTGGGTAAACCAAACTCTTGACATTCCAAAACCTCTACTACTAAAGTATAATTTGATTACTTAACTTCATGCTTTGACCATAAATCTTTGGAAAAAAATTAATTGATGGTTAAAAGTCATGTGCTGCTGCATTGGACTATGAGCTTGAAAAAAGAGTACCTACCTAATACCTACAGAGGTGGCTAATCCTTCCAGTGACCTATATATGTAAGTATGTAAGTTAGGCTCAATTCCAAGTTAGCCTATATTATTTGTGTCAATTTAGTTTATCCTGTTACCACTTGCAAATATATTTTAATATAATATAACTCCTATTGTTGTCTTCAATAGAGAGGGAATAAATCTCTAACGAATATTTTGGTACATTCATGCTACCTATCTTTTGCATTTAAAATCGAACATGCAATAGGCAGCCATAGCAAATCTATATACTGCATAAACCTTTACTTGAAAGGATTAAATCACATAAATTGTCCCGTCCATTATAATTGATGATGTCTATACAATCAACCTAGCAAACAAATATTACAGCAAACAAATATTAGGCCAAATGATCACACACAGAACCAACAAAAACCTTAGTTCCATATGAAGCTGCCTACCAGAATCCATAACATACATCGACTAATAAAGCTCCAGCCTGCTTCAGTTTAATAGTAGAGCGCGTTCAGGAATCAAAATCATGCAAATTGGTTATTTATTATAGTTGGAAAAGAACTACTGTTAAAGCAGAGTCTGCGGTTAAGAAGTTCATAAGTCTTAGCCGCTTTTTTGGCGTATTGAATGTGCAGGAATTGATACAATAAAGTTTCAATAAGATGTCATCATTATATTCATTGTCAATTTAGCTGAACATTTTTTAGCAAAAATTCTACGAAACTTGTAAGGTATCGTGTTGAAAATCTGTGAGGAATAGTTAATGACCCTTTAACCCAATACACTTTGATCATTGATCAATTTCTATGTGTCAGTTGTCCTGTGACATGGATCACTTGTTCCTCAAACTTCCCTGGCTGAAGGAGAAACTGGAGAAGTACATTGACGAGGCCTCGGCGACTAGATCATGGAGCCCAAACGCGCTTCGCACCACCACGGATGCTTGATTGAAAGAAGGGTTGGAGCCTCGCTGCATCACCAGGGATTTGAAATGGGACGTCCCTGTCCCACACGAGAAGTACAAGGATAAGGTTTGCCATCTGAGCACATAGACATTCATTGTGAAAATTTATCTCTCTCCATGTTGTATTAATGTTTGTCCATGTGATGAACCGTTCCCAATTAGCTTGGCCATATGCATTAGTCATGATTTGCTGCTGATTCTTTTTGGTTCATTATGTATCTTTGACTATCCAACTCCATGGACATGTTTTTATTTTCCTGTTCTGTCTTGAGAGCACACATGTGGAGTTGTGCAGGGCATGTTGAGCTGTACAGGGAGTATATATCTATTGAGTTCTGCAGTTATTTTCAATTTCGATGGTGGAAACGATTTAAGGATAAGTTGGCGGAATGCCTCGAAGATGTTTTATAAGCTTTAAAAATAGTGGATGGTTCGAGGATCCTGTGGCATGCTCTGATTTGTTTCAGAGTTCGGATGTTTCGATGATGTGCATCATGTGCTTCCGAGGCAGCAGAAGGTTGTACACATATCAACGTCTATGGGTGAAGATATCTACCATATCTAGAACCTGTTTGATATGCAGATTAGTCAAGCTTTTGCAGAGCAGTCCTCATAAGCTGCAAGATACATGCATGGTTCGTATGGTTCATTACTCATAACTAATCTATATGTCAAAACTTGGACAACTATTTAGCCCTTGAATTATCTTATAAATTGACAATGATGATGTTTTCATGCAGTCTGCAATTCTGGTTTTGTAGCAGCTGCTATAGAACATGATTTTATCCCATATACAAAGAAGGTTCTTGAAATGAGGAAAGGCTTTATTGTGCTTGGCAAGGATGATGATTTTTGTGCATGAGCTAGGACTAGCAACAGCAGTTGGCAAAACCAGGATGGAAGTCATATTGCCTCCTTTTATTGAAGCTTCTATTTCAGTGAGTCCTAATTCCACTACTTCAGAGTTCAGACAACCAAAAGGCTTTAGCGCAATTATTTATGCTCTTCATATTTGCAGGGTTTTGGATTGGATTATAGCGAGCTAATGTAGTACATTCATATATTGGTCACTTGTGGATTGCAGATTTAAGAATATGAATTCTATTGAGATTGAGGCAGCCTAATAAGTGGAAGAAAATATTAGAAATTGCATGGCAGCCAGAGTGAGGTATGTTTTTCATGTCCAACTTTCAATTTAGTATGTTCTCATTTTGATTGTAGTTGGTAATTGTACGGCCATATAGTCATATCTCTACTATTAAAGGGGATTAGGTATGCCGTTTCTGTTGGGTTTCGTAGTAATTTCAAAAAAAATTCCTACGCACACGCAAGATCATGTGATGCATAGCAACGAGAGGGGATAGTGTTTTCTACATACCCAACGCAGACCGACTGCGAAAGCGCTGACACAACGTAGAGGAAGTAGTCGTACGTCTTCACGATCCAACCGATCAAGCACCAAAACTACGACACCTCCGAGTTCGAGCACACGTTCAGCTCGATGACGATCCCCGGACTCCGATCCAGCAAAGTGTCGGGGAAGAGTTCCGTCAGCACGACGGCGTGGTGACGATCTTGATGCACTACAGTAGCAGGGCTTCGCCTAAACTCCGCTACAGTATTATCGAGGACTATGGTGGCAGGGGGCACCGCACACGGCTAAGGAATAGATCACGTGGATCAACTTGTGTGTTTCTGGGGTGCCTCTGCCTCAGTATATAAAGGACTAGAGGGGGGAGGCTGGCCGGCCATAGGAGGCGCGCCAGGAGAGTCCTACTCCCTCTGGGAGTAGGATTCCCCCCCCCCAATCCTAGTTGGAATAGGACTCCTTGAGGGGGGAAAGAAAGAGAGGGGGGCCGGCCACCTCTCCTAGTCCTAATAGGACTAGGGGAAGGGGGGAGGCGCGCGGCCACCTTGGGCTGCCCCTTTCTCCTTTCCACTAAGGCCCATCAAGGCCCATATGGTTCCCGGGGGGTTCCGGTAACCTCCCGGTACTCCGGTAAAATCCCGATTTCACCCGGAACACTTCCGATATCCAAACATAGGCTTCCAATATATCAATCTTTATGTCTCGACCATTTCGAGACTCCTTGTCATGTCCGTGATCACATCCGGGATTCCGAACAACCTTCGGTATATCAAAATGCATAAACTCATAATATAACTGTCATCGAAACCTTAAGCGTGCGGACCCTACAGGTTCGAGAACAATGTTGACATGACCGAGACACGTCTCCGGTCAATAACCAATAACGGGACCTGGATGCCCATATTGGCTCCTACATATTCTACGAAGATCTTTATCGGTCAGACCGCATAACAACATACGTTGTTCCCTTTGTCATCGGTATGTTACTTGCCCGAGATTCGATCGTCGGTATTCCAATACCTAGTTCAATCTCGTTACCGGCAAGTCTCTTTACTCGTTCTGTAATACATCATCCCGCAACTAACTCATCTAGTTGCAATGCTTGTAAGGCTTAAGTGATGTGCATTACCGAGAGGGCCCAGAGATACCTCTCCGACAATCGGAGTGACAAATCCTAATCTCGAAATACGCCAACCCAACATCTACCTTTGGAGACACCTGTAATGCTCCTTTATAATCACCCAGTTACGTTGTGACGTTTGGTAGCAACCAAAGTGTTCCTCCGGGAAACGGGAGTTGCATAATCTCATAGTCATAGGAACATGTATAAGTCATGAAGAAAGCAATAGCAACACACTAAACGATCGGGTGCTAAGCTAATGGAATGGGTCATGTCAATCAGATCATTCAACTAATGATGTGACCTCATTAATCAAATAACAACTCTTTGTTCATGGTTAGGAAACATAACCATCTTTGATTAACGAGCTAGTCAAGTAGAGGCATACTAGTGACACTCTGTTTGTCTATGTATTCACACATGTATTATGTTTCCGGTTAATACAATTCTAGCATGAATAATAAACATTTATCATGATTATAAGGAAATATATAATAACTTTATTATTGCCTCTAGGGCATATTTCCTTCAGTCTCCCACTTGCACTAGAGTCAATAATCTAGATTACACTGTAATGATTCTAACACCCATGGAGCCTTGGTGCTGATCATGTTTTGCTCGTGGAAGAGGCTTAGTCAATGGGTCTGCAACATTCAGATCTGTATGTATCTTGCAAATCTCTATGTCTCCCATCTGGACTAGATCCCGGATGGAATTGAAGTGTCTCTTGATGTGCTTGGTCCTCTTGTGAAATCTGGATTCCTTTGCCAAGGCAATTGCACCAGTATTGTCACAAAAGATTTTCATTGGACCCGATGCACTAGGTATGACACCTAGATCGGATATGAACTCCTTCATCCAGACTCCTTCGTTTGCTGCTTCCGAAGCAGCTATGTACTCCGCTTCACATGTAGATCCTGCTACGACGCTTTGTTTAGAACTGCACCAACTGACAGCTCCACCGTTTAATGTAAACACGTATCCGGTTTGCGATTTAGAATCGTCTGGATTAGTGTCAAAGCTTGCATCAACGTAACCTTTTACGACGAGCTCTTTGTCACCTCCATATACGAGAAGCATATCCTTAGTCCTTTTTAGGTATTTCAGGATGTTCTTGACCGCTGTCCAGTGATCCACTCCTGGATTACTTTGGTACCTCCCTGCTAGACTTATAGCAAGGCACACATCAGGTCTGGTACACAGCATTGCATACATGATAGATCCTATTGCTGATGCATAGGGAACATCTTTCATATTCTCTCTATCTTCTGCAGTGGTCGGGCATTGAGTCTTACTCAATTTCACACCTTGTAACACAGGCAAGAATCCTTTCTTTGCTTGATCCATTTTGAACTTCTTCAAAATTTTGTCAAGGTATGTTGTTTGTAAAAGTCCAATTAAGCGTCTTGATCTATCTTTATAGATCTTAATGCCTAATATGTAAGCAGCTTCACCGAGGTCTTTCATTGAAAAACTCTTATTCAAGTATCCTTTCATGCTATCCAGAAATTCTATATCATTTCCAATCAACAATATGTCATCCACATATAATATCAGAAATGCTATAGAGCTCCCACTCACTTTCTTGTAAATACAGACTTCTCCAAAAGTCTGTATAAAACCAAATGCTTTGATCACACTATCAAAACGTTTATTCCAACTCCGAGAGGCTTGCACCAGTCCATAAATGGATCGTTGGAGCTTGCACACTTTGTTAGCTCCCTTTGGATCGACAAAACCTTCTGGTTGCATCATATACAACTCTTCTTCCAGATATCCATTCAGGAATGCAGTTTTGACATCCATCTGCCAAATTTCATAATCATAAAATGCGGCAATTGCTAACATGATTCGAACAGACTTAAGCATCGCTACGGGTGAGAGGGTCTCATCGTAGTCAATCCCTTGAACTTGCCAAAAACCTTTCGCGACAAGTCGAGCTTTGTAGACAGTAACATTACCGTTAGCGTCAGTCTTCTTCTTGAAGATCCATTTATTCTCAATTGCTTGCCGATCATCGGGCAAGTCAACCAAAGTCCATACTTTGTTCTCATACATGGATCCCATCTTAGATTTCATGGCTTCAAGCCACTTTGCGGAATCTGGGCTCACCATCGCTTCTTCATAGTTCGTAGGTTCATCATGATCTAGTAGCATGACTTCCAGAACGGGATTACCGTACCACTCTGGTGCGGATCTTACTCTGGTTGATCTACGAGGTTTAGTAGTATATTGTTCTGAAGTTTCATGATCATCATCATTAGCTTCCTCACTAACTGGTGTAGGTGTCATAGAAACAGTTTTCTGTGATGCACTACTTTCCAATAAGGGAGAAGGTACAGTTACCTCGTCAAGTTCTACTTTCCTCCCACTCACTTCTTTCGAGAGAAACTTCTTCTCCAGAAAGTTTCCGAATTTAGCAACAAAAGTCTTGCCTTCGGATCTGTGATAGAAGGTGTATCCAATAGTTTCCTTTGGATATCCTATGAAGACATATTTCTCCAATTTGGGTTCGAGCTTATCAGGTTGAAGCTTTTTCACATAAGCATCGCAGCCCCAAACTTTTAGAAACGACAACTTTGGTTTCTTGCCAAACCACAGTTCATAAGGCGTCGTCTCAACGGATTTTAATGGTGCCCTATTTAACGTGAATGCGGCCGTCTCTAGAGCGTATCCTCAAAACGATAGCGGTAAATCAGTAAGAGACATCATAGACCGCACCATATCCAGTAAAGTACGATTACGACGTTCGGACACACCATTACGCTGAGGTGTTCCGGGTGGCGTGAGTTGCGAAACTATTCCACAATTTTTCAAATGTACACCAAACTCGTAACTCAAATATTCTCCTCCACGATCAGATCATAGAAACTTTATTTTCTTGTTACGATGATTTTCAACTTCACTCTGAAATTCTTTGAACTTTTCAAATGTTTCAGACTTATGTTTCATTAAGTAGATATACCCATATCTGCTTAAATCATCTGTGAAGGTGAGAAAATAACGATATCCGCCACGAGCCTCAATATTCATTGGACCACATACATCTGTATGTATGATTTCCAACAAATCTGTTGCTCTCTCCATAGTACCGGAGAACGGCGTTTTGGTCATCTTGCCTATGAGGCACGGTTCGCAAGTACCAAGTGATTCATAATCAAGTGGTTCCAAAAGTCCATCAGAATGGAGTTTCTTCATGCGCTTTACACCGATATGACCTAAACGGCAGTGCCACAAATAAGTCGCACTATCATTATCAACTCTGCATCTTTTGGCTTCAACATTATGAATATGTGTGTTACTACTATCGAGATCCAACAAGAATAGACCACTCTTCAAGGGTGCATGACCATAAAAGATATTACTCATATAAATAGAACAACCATTATTCTCTGATTTAAATGAATAACCGTCTCGCATCAAACAAGATCCAGATATAATGTTCATGCTTAACGCTGGCACCAAATAACAATTATTTAGGTCTAATACTAATCCCGAAGGTAGATGTAGAGGTAGCGTGCCGACTGCGATCACATCGACTTTGGAACCGTTTCCCACGCGCATCGTCACCTCGTCCTTAACCAATCTTCGCTTGATCCGTAGTCCCTGTTTCGAGTTGCAAATATTAGCAACAGAACCAGTATCAAATACCCAGGTGCTACTGCGAGCATTAGTAAGGTACACATCAATAACATGTATATCACATATACCTTTGTTCACCTTGCCATCCTTCTTATCCGCCAAATACTTGGGGCAGTTCCGCTTCCAGTGACCAGTCTGCTTGCAATAGAAGCACTCAGTTTCAGGCTTAGGTCCAGGTTTGGGTTTCTTCTCTTGAGTAGCAACTTGCTTGCCGCTCTTTTTGAAGTTCCCCTTCTTCTTCCCTTTGCCCTTTTTCTTGAAACTAGTGGTCTTGTTGACCATCAACACTTGATGCTCCTTCTTGATTTCTACCTCCGCAGCTTTCAGCATCGCGAAGAGCTCGGGAATAGTCTTGTTCATCCCTTGCATATTATAGTTCATCACGAAGCTCTTGTAGCTTGGTGGTAGTGATTGAAGAATTCTGTCAATGACGCTATCATCTGGAAGATTAACTCCCAATTGAATCAAGTGATTATTATACCCAGACATTTTGAGTATATGCTCACTGACAGAACTGTTCTCCTCCATCTTGCAGCTATAGAACTTATTGGAGACTTCATATCTCTCAATCCGGGCATTTGCTTGAAATATTAACTTCAACTCCTGAAACATCTCATATGCTCCATGACGTTCAAAACGTCGTTGAAGTCCCGATTCTAAGCCGTAAAGCATGGCACACTGAACTATCGAGTAGTCATCAGCTTTGCTCTGCCAGACGTTCATAACATCCGGCGTTGCTCCTGCAGCAGGCCTGGCACCCAGCGGTGCTTCCAGGACGTAATTCTTCTGTGCAGCAATGAGGATAATCCTCAAGTTACGGACCCAGTCCGTGTAATTGCTACCATCATCTTTCAACTTTGCTTTCTCAAGGAACGCATTAAAATTCAACGGAACAACAGCACGAGCCATCTATCTACAATCAAACATAAACAAGCAAGATACTAATCAGGTACTAAGTTTCATGATAAATTTAAGTTCAGTTAATCAAGTTAATTAAAGAACTCCCACTTAGATAGACATCCCTCTAATCCTCTAAGTGATTACGTGATCCAAATCAACTAAACCATAACCGATCATCACGTGAGATGGAGTAGTTTTCAATGGTGAACATCGTTATGTTGATCATATCTACTATATGATTCACGCTCGACCTTTCGGTCTCCGTGTTCCGAGGCCATATCTGTATATGCTTGGCTCGTCAAGTATAACCTGAGTATTCCGCGTGTGCAACTGTTTTGCACCCGTTGTATTTGAACGTAGAACCTATCACACCCGATCATCATGTGGTGTCTCAGCACGAAGAACTTTCGCAACGGTGCATACTCAGGGAGAACACTTCTTGATAATTTAGTGAGAGATCATCTTATAATGCTACCGTCAATCAAAGCAAGATAAGATGCATAAAAAGGATAAACATCACATGCAATCAATATAAGTGATATGATATGGCCATCATCATCTTGTGCTTGTGATCTCCATCTCCGAAGCACCGTCGTGACCACCATCGTCACCGGCGTGACACCTTGATCTCCATCGTAGCATCGTTGTCGTCTCGCCAAGCTTATGCTTCCACGACTATCACTACCGCTTAGTAATAAAGTAAAGCATTACATCGCGATTTCATTGCATACAATAAAACGACAACCATAAGGCTCCTGCTAGTTGCCGATAACTCGGTTACAAAACATGATCATCTCATACAACAAAATTCAGCATCATGTCTTGACCATATCACATCACAACATGCCCTGCAAAAACAAGTTAGACGTCCTCTACTTTGTTGTTGCAAGTTTTACGTGGCTGCTACGGGCTTAAGCAAGAACCAATCTCACCTACGCATCAAAGCCACAATGATAGTTTGTCAAATAGACTCCGTTTTAACCTTCGCAAGGACCGGGCGTAGCCATACTTGGTTCAACTAAAGTTGGAGAGACAGTTGCCCGCAAGCCACCTATGTGCAAAGCACGTCGGGGAAACCGGTCTCGCGTAAGCGTACGCGTAATGTTGGTCCAGGTCGTCTCGTCCAACAATGCCGCCAAACCAAAGTATGACATGCTGGTAGGCAGTATGACTTATATCGCCCACAACTCACTTGTGTTCTACTCGTGCATATAACATCAACATAAATAACCTAGGCTCGGATGCCACTGTTGGGTTTCGTAGTAAGTTCAAAAAATTTCCTACGCACACGCAAGATCATGTGATGCATAGCAACGAGAGGGGAGAGTGTTGTCTACGTACCCAACGCAGACTGACTGCGGAAGCGCTGACACAACATAGAGGAAGTAGTCGTACGTCTTCACGATCCAACCGATCAAGCACCGAAACTACGGCACCTCCGAGTTCGAGCACACGTTCAGCTCGATGACGATCCCCGGACTCCGATCCAGCAAAGTGTCGGGGAAGAGTTCCGTCAGCACGAGGGCGTGGTGACGATCTTGATGCACTACAGCAGCAGGGCTTCGCCTAAACTCCGCTACAGTATTATCGAGGACTATGGTGGCAGGGGGCACCGCACACGGCTAAGGAATAGATCACGTGGATCAACTTGTGTGTTTCTGGGGTGCCTCTGCCTCAGTATATAAAGGACTAGAGGGGGGAGGCTGGCTGGCCATAGGAGGCGCGCCAGGAGAGTCCTACTCCTTCTGGGAGTAGGATTCCCCCCCCCCAATCCTAGTTGGAATAGGACTCCTTGAGGGGGGAAAGAGAGAGAGGGGGGCCGGCCACCTCTCCTAGTCCTAATAGGACTAGGGGAAGAGGGGAGGCGCCCGGCCACCTTGGGCTGCCCCTTTCTCCTTTCCACTAAGGCCCATCAAGGCCCATATGGTTCCTGGGGGGTTCCGGTAACCTCCCGGTACTCCGGTAAAATCCCGATTTCACCCGGAACACTTCCGATATCCAAACATAGGCTTCCAATATATCAATCTTTATGTCTCGACCATTTCGAGACTCCTCGTCATGTCCATGATCACATCCGGGATTCCGAACAACCTTCGGTATATCAAAATGCATAAACTCATAATATAACTGTCATCGAAACCTTAAGCGTGCGGACCCTACGGGTTCGAGAACAATGTAGACATGACCAAGACACGTCTCCGGTCAATAACCAATAACGGGACCTGGATGCCCATATTGGCTCCTATATATTCTACGAAGATCTTTATCGGTCAGACCGCATAACAACATATGTTGTTCCCTTTGTCATCGGTATGTTACTTGCCCGAGATTCGATCGTCGGTATTCCAATACCTAGTTCAATCTCGTTACCGGCAAGTCTCTTTACTCGTTCTGTAATACATCATCCCGCAACTAACTCATCTAGTTGAAATGCTTGCAAGGCTTAAGTGATGTGCATTACCGAGAGGGCCCAGAGATACCTCTCCGACAATCGGAGTGACAAATCCTAATCTCGAAATACGCCAACCCAACATCTACCTTTGGAGACACCTGTAATGCTCCTTTATAATCACCCAGTTACGTTGTGACGTTTGGTAGCACCCAAAGTGTTCCTCCGGCAAATGGGAGTTGCATAATCTCATAGTCATAGGAACATGTATAAGTCATGAAGAAAGCAATAGCAACACACTAAACGATCGGGTGCTAAGCTAATGGAATGGGTCATGTCAATCAGATCATTCAACTAATGATGTGACCTCGTTAATCAAATAACAACTCTTTGTTCATGGTTAGGAAACATAACCATCTTTGATTAACGAACTAGTCAAGTAGAGGCATACTAGTGACACTCTATTTGTCTATGTATTCACACATGTATTATGTTTCCGGTTAATACAATTCTAGCATGAATAATAAACATTTATCATGATTATAAGGAAATATATAATAACTTTATTATTGCCTCTAGGGCATATTTCCTTCAGTTTCGTTCGTTCATATCGTTACCTCATCATTCATTTTGTTCGTTACCCTCCTCCCTAACTGCTTGATTTACCTCGAAGACTCCTCCTCCTAACGATTCTTTCCCAGTTTTCAACCCTTTTTTGCTAGCTGACAGAAAGAGTCACTCCACAGTCCACATGAATCCTCTCTCCCTCGATCTCTCTCTGAGTCTCAGCCCTGTCTCTTCTAGCGCTCCCCGTCCCAGGGGCCCTGACTCCCGACGCATCCAACCGCACAAGGCGCTTGTGCCCGCTGTGTTGGGTTTCGTAGTAATTTCAAAAAAAATTCCTACGCACACACAGGATCATGTGATGCATAGCAACGAGGGGAGAGTATTGTCTACGTACCCAACGCAGACCGACTGCGGAAGCGATGACACGACGTAGAGGAAGTAGTTGTACGTCTTCTCGATCCAACCGATCAAGCACCGAAACTACGGCACCTCCGAGTTCGAGCACACGTTCAGCTCGATGACGATCCCCGGACTCCGATCCAGCAAAGTGTCGGAGAAGAGTTTCATCAGCACGACGACGTGGTGACGATCTTGATGAACTACAGCAGCAGGGCTTCGCCTAAACTCCGCTACAGTATTATCGAGGAATATGGTGGCAGGGGGCACCGCACACGGCTAAGGAATCGATCACGTGGATCAACTTGTGTCAACTTGTGTGTTTAGAGGTGCCCCTGCCTCCGTATATAAAGGAGCCAAGGGGGGAGGGGGCGCCGGCCAAGAGGGAGAGGCGCAGGAGGAGTCCTACTCCTACCGGGAGTAGGACTCCCCCCCCCAATCCTATTCCAACTAGGATTCCCAAGGGGGAAAGAGGGAGAGGGGTGGCCGGCCACTTCTCCTAGTCCTAATAGGACTAGGGGAAGGGGGGAGGCGCGCAGCCCCCTTGGGCTGCCCCTTTCTCCTTTCCACTAAGGCCCATGATGGCCCATATGGTTCCCGGGGGGTTCCGGTAACCCTCCCGGTATTCCGGTAAAATCCCGATTTCACCCGGAACACTTCCGATATCCAAATATAGGCTTCCAATATATCAATCTTTACGTCTCGACCATTTTGAGACTCCTCGTCATGTCTGTGATCACATCCGGGACTCCGAACAACCTTCGGTACATCAAAATGCATAAACTCATAATATAACTGTCATCGTAACCTTAAGCGTGCGGACCCTATGGGTTCGAGAACAATGTAGACATGACCGAGACACGTCTCCGGTCAATAACCAATAGCGGGACCTGGATGCCCATATTGGCTCCGACATATTCTACGAAGATCTTTATCGGTCAGACCGCATAACAACATACGTTGTTCCCTTTGTCATCGGTATGTTACTTGCCCGAGATTTGATCGTCGGTATCCAATACCTAGTTCAATCTCGTTACTGGCAAGTCTCTTTACTCGTTCCGTAATACATCATCTCACAACTAACATATTAGTTGTAATGCTTGCAAGGCTTATGTGATGTGTATTACCGAGAGGGCCCAGAGATACCTCTCCGACAATCGGAGTGACAAATCCTAATCTCGAAATACGCCAACCCAACATCGACCATTGGAGACACCTGTAGTACTCCTTTATAATCACCCAGTTACGTTGTGACGTTTGGTAGTACCCAAAGTGTTCCTCCGGTAAACGGGAGTTGCATAATCTCATAGTCATAGGAACATGTATAAGTCATGAAGAAAGCAATATCAACATACTAAACGATCGGGTGCTAAGCTAATGGAATGGGTCATGTCAATCAGATCATTCTACTAATGATGTGACCTCGTTAATCAAATAACAACTCATTGTTCATGGTTAGGAAACATAACCATCTTTGATTAACGAGCTAGTCAAGTAGAGGCATACTAGTGACACTTTGTTTGTCTATGTATTCACACATGTATTATGTTTCCGGTGAATACAATTCTAGCATGAATAATAAACATTTATCATGATTATAAGGAAATAAATAATAACTTTATTATTGCCTCTAGGGCATATTTCCTTCAGTCTCCCACTTGCACTAGAGTCAATAATCTAGATTACACTGTAATGATTCTAACACCCATGGAGCTTTGGTGTTGATCATGTTTTGCTCGTGGAAGAGGCTTAGTCAACGGGTCTGCAACATTCAGATCCGTATGTATCTTGCAAATCTCTATGTCTCCCACCTGGACTAGATCCCGGATGGAGTTGAGGCGTCTCTTGATGTGTTTGGTCCTTTTGTGAAATCTGGATTCCTTTGCCAAGGCAATTGCACCAGTATTGTCACAAAAGATTTTCATTGGACCCGATGCACTAGGTATGACACCTAGATCGGATATGAACTCCTTCATCCAGACTCCTTCATTTGCTGCTTCCGAAGCAGCTATGTATTCCGCTTCACATGTAGATCCCGCTACGACGCTTTGTTTAGAACTGCACCAACTGACAGCTCCACCGTTTAATGTAAACACGTATCCGGTTTGCGATTTAGAATCGTCTAGATCAGTGTCAAAGCTTGCATCAACGTAACCTTTTACGGTGAGCTCTTTGTCACCTCCAAATACGAGAAACATATCCTTAGTCCTTTTCAGGTATTTCAGGATGTTCTTGACCGCTGTCCAGTGATCCACTCCTGGATTACTTTGGTACCTCCCTGCTAAACTTATAGCAAGGCACATATCAGGTCTGGTACACAGCATTGCATACATGATAGAGCCTATGGCTGATGCATAGGGAACATCTTTCATATTCTCTCTATCTACTGCAGTGGTCGGGCATTGAGTCTTACTCAATTTCACACCTTGTAACACAGGCAAGAACCCTTTCTTTGCTTGATCCATTTTGAACTTCTTCAAAATTTTGTCAAGGTATGTGCTTTGTGAAAGTCCAGTTAAGCGTTTTGATCTATCTCTATAGATCTTAATGCCTAATATGTAAGCAGCTTCACCGAGGTCTTTCATTGAAAAACTTTTATTCAAGTATCCCTTTATGCTATCCAGAAATTCTATATCATTTCCAATCAGTAATATGTCATCCACATATAATATCAGAAATGCTACAGAGCTCCCACTCACTTTCTTGTAAATACAGGCTTCTCCGAAAGTCTGTATAAAACCAAATGCTTTGATCACACTATCAATACGTTTATTCCAACTCCGAGAGGCTTGCACCAGTCCATAAATGGATCGCTGGAGCTTGCACACTTTGTTAGCTCCCTTTGGATCGACAAAACCTTCTGGTTGCATCATATACAACTCTTCTTCCAGAAATCCATTCAGGAATGCAGTTTTGACGTCCATTTGCCAAATTTCATAATCATAAAATGCGGCAATTGCTAACATGATTCGGACGGACTTAAGCATCGCTACGGGTGAGAAGGTCTCATCGTAGTCAATTCCTTGAACTTGCCGAAAACCTTTTGCGACAAGTCGAGCTTTGTAGACAGTAACATTTCCATCAGTGTCAGTCTTCTTCTTAAAGATCCATTTATTCTCAATTGCTTGCCGATCATCGGGCAAGTCAACCAAAGTCCATACTTTGTTCTCATACATGGATCCCATCTCAGATTTCATGGCTTCAAGCCACTTTGCGGAATCTGGGCTCACCATCGCTTCTTCATAGTTCGTAGGTTCATCATGATCTAGTAGCATGACCTCCAGAACAGGATTACCGTACCACTCTGGTGCGGATCTTACTCTGGTTGATCTACGAGGTTCAGCAGTATCTTGATCTGAAGTTTCATGATCATTATCATTGGCTTCCTCACTAACTGGTGTAGGTGTCACTGAAACAGTTTTCTGTGATGAACTACTTTCCAGTAAGGGAGCAGGTACAGTTACCTCGTCAAGTTCTACTTTCCTCCCACTCACTTCTTTCGAGAGAAACTCCTTCTCTAGAAATGATCCATTCTTAGCAACAAATGTCTTGCCTTCGGATCTGTGATAGAAGGTGTACCCAACAGTTTCCTTTGGGTATCCTATGAAGACAGATTTCTCCGATTTGGGTTCGAGCTTATCAGGTTGAAGCTTTTTCACATAAGCATCGCAGCCCCAAACTTTAAGAAACGACAACTTTGGTTTCTTGCCAAACCACAGTTCATAAGGCGTCGTCTCAACGGATTTTGATGGTGCCCTATTTAACGTGAATGCGGCCGTCTCTAAAGCATATCCCCAAAAAGATAGCGGTAAATCAGTAAGAGACATCATAGATCGCACCATATCTAGTAAAGTACGATTACGACGTTCAGACACACCATTACGCTGTGGTGTTCCGGGTGGCGTGAGTTGCGAAACTATTCCACAGTTTTTCAAATGTATACCAAACTCGTAACTCAAATATTCTCCTCCACGATCAGATCGTAGAAACTTTATTTTCTTGTTACGATGATTTTCAACTTCACTCTGAAATTCTTTGAACTTTTCAAATGTTTCAGACTTATGTTTCATTAAGTAGATATACCCATATCTGCTTAAATCATCTGTGAAGGTGAGAAAATAACGATATCCGCCACGAGCCTCAATATTCATCGGGCCACATACATCGGTATGTATGATTTCCAACAAATCTGTTGCTCTCTCCATAGTACCGGAGAACGGTGTTTTAGTCATCTTGCCCATAAGGCACGGTTCGCAAGTACCAAGTGATTCATAATCAAGTGGTTCCAAAAGTCCATCAGCATGGAGTTTCTTCATGCGCTTTATACCGATATGACCTAAACGACAGTGCCACAAATAAGTTGCACTTTCGTTATCAACTCTGCATCTTTTGGCTTCAACATTATGAATATGTGTATTACTACTATCGAGATTCAATAAGAATAGACCACTCTTCAAGGGTGCATGACCATAAAAGATATTACTCATATAAATAGAACAACCATTATTCTCTGATTTAAATGAATAACCGTCTCGCATTAAACAAGATCCAGATATAATGTTCATGCTCAACGCTGGCACCAAATAACAATTATTTAGGTCTAATATTAATCCCGAAGGTAGATGTAGAGGTAGCGTGCCGACTGCGATCACATCGACTTTGGAACCGTTTCCCACGCGCATCGTCACCTCGTCCTTTGCCAGTGCCCGCTTATTCTTAGTCCCTGTTTCGAGTTGCAAATATTAGCAACAGAACCAGTATCAAATACCCAGGTGCTACTGCGAGCTCTAGTAAGGTACACATCAATAACATGTATATCACATATACCTTTGTTCACCTTGCCATCCTTCTTATCCGCCAAATACTTGGGGCAGTTCCGCTTCCAGTGACCAGTCTGCTTGCAGTAGAAGCACTCAGTTTCAGGCTTAGGTCCAGACTTGGGTTTCTTCTCTTGAGCAGCAACTTGCTTGCCGTTCTTCTTGAAGTTCCCCTTTTTCTTCCCTTTGCCCTTTTTCTTGAAACTAGTGGTCTTGTTAACCATCAACACTTGATGCTCCTTCTTGATTTCTACCTCCGCAGCTTTCAGCATTGCGAAGAGCTCGGGAATAGTCTTGTTCATCCCTTGCATATTATAGTTCATCACGAAGCTCTTGTAGCTTGGTGGCAGTGATTGGAGAATTCTGTCAATGACGCAATCATCCGGAAGATTAACTCCCAATTGAATCAAGTGATTATTATACCCAGACATTTTGAGTATATGCTCACTGACAGAACTGTTCTCCTCCATCTTGCAGCTATAGAACTTATTGGAGACTTCATATCTCTCAATTCGGGCATTTGCTTGAAATATTAACTTCAACTCCTGGAACATCTCATATGCTCCATGACGTTCAAAATGTCGTTGAAGTCCCGATTCTAAGCCGTAAAGCATGGCACACTGAACTATCGAGTAGTCATCAGCTTTGCTCTGCCAGACGTTCATAACATCTGGTGTTGCTCCAGCAGCAGGCCTGGCACCCAGCGGTGCTTCCAGGACGTAATTTTTCTGTGCAGCAATGAGGATAATCCTCAAGTTACGGACCCGGTCCGTGTAATTGCTACCATCATCTTTCAACTTTGCTTTCTCAAGGAACGCATTAAAATTCAACGGAACAACAGCACGAGCCATCTATCTACAATCAACATAAACAAGCAAGATACTATCAGGTACTAAGTTCATGATAAATTTAAGTTCAATTAATCATATTATTTAAGAACTCCCACTTAGAAAGACATCCCTCTAATCCTCTAAGTGATTACGTGATCCAAATCAACTAAACCATGACCGATCATCACGTGAGATGGAGTAGTTTTCAATGGTGAACATCGTTATGTTGATCATATCTACTATATGATTCACGCTCGACCTTTCGGTCTCCGTGTTCCGAGGCCATATCTGCATATGCTAGGCTCGTCAAGTTTAACCTGAGTATTCTGCGTGTGCAAAACTGGCTTGCACCCGTTGTAGATGGACGTAGAGCTTATCACACCCGATCATCACGTGGTGTCTGGGCATGACGAACTTTGGCAACGGTGCATACTCAGGGAGAACACTTCTTGATAATTTAGTGAGAGATCATCTTATAATGCTACCGTCAATCAAAGCAAGATAAGATGCATAAAAAGATAAACATCACATGCAATCAATATAAGTGATATGATATGGTCATCATCATCTTGTGCTTGTGATCTCCATCTCCGAAGCACCTTCATGATCACCATCGTCACCGGCGCGACACCTTGATCTCCATCGTAGCATCGTTGTCGTCTCGCCAATCTTATGCTTCCACGACTATCACTACCGTTTAGTAATAAAGTAAAGCATTACATCGCGATTGCATTGCATACAATAAAGCGACAACCATATGGCTCCTGCCAGTTGCCGATAACCCGGTTACAAAACATGATCATCTCATACAATAAAATTCAGCATCATGCTTTGACCATATCACATCACAACATGCCCTGCAAAAACAAGTTAGACGTCCTCTACTTTGTTGTTGCTTGTTTTACGTGGCTGCTACGGGCTTAAGTAAGAACCAATCTCACCTACGCATCAAAACCACAATGATAGTTTATCAAATAGACTCCGTTTTAACCTTCGCAAGGACCGGGCGTAGCCATACTTGGTTCAACTAAAGTTGGAGAGACAGTCGCCCGCAAGCCATCTCTGTGCAAAGCACGTCGAGGGAACCGGTCTCGCGTAAGCGTACGCGTAAGGTTGGTCTGGGTCGTCTCGTCCAACAATACCGCCGAACCAAAGTATGACATGCTGGTAGGCAGTATGACTTGTATCGTCCACAACTCACTTGTGTTCTACTTGTGCATATAACATCAACATAAATAACCTAGGCTCGGATACCACTGTTGGGTTTCGTAGTAATTTCAAAAAAATTCCTACGCACACACAGGATCATGTGATGCATAGCAACGAGGGGAGAGTATTGTCTACGTACCCAATGCAGACCGACTGCGGAAGCGATGACACGACGTAGAGGAAGTAGTTGTACGTCTTCTCGATCCAACCGATCAAGCACCGAAACTACGGCACCTCCGAGTTCGAGCACACGTTCAGCTCGATGACGATCCCCGGACTCCGATCCAGCAAAGTGTCGGAGAAGAGTTTCGTCAGCACGACGGCGTGGTGACGATCTTGATGAACTACAGCAGCAGGGCTTCGCCTAAACTCCGCTACAGTATTATCGAGGAATATGGTGGCAGGGGGCACCGCACACGGCTAAGGAATCGATCACGTGGATCAACTTGTGTCAACTTGTGTGTTTAGAGGTGCCCCTGCCTCCGTATATAAAGGAGCCAAGGGGGAGGGGGCGCCGGCCAAGAGGGAGAGGCGCAGGAGGAGTCCTACTCCTACCGGGAGTAGGACTCCCCCCCCCAATCCTATTCCAACTAGGATTCCCAAGGGGGAAAGAGGGAGAGGGGTGGCCGGCCACTTCTCCTAGTCCTAATAGGACTAGGGGAAGGGGGGAGGCGCGCAGCCCCCTTGGGCTGCCCCTTTCTCCTTTCCACTAAGGCCCATGATGGCCCATATGGTTCCCGGGGGGTTCCGGTAACCCTCCCGGTATTCTGGTAAAATCCCGATTTCACCCCGAACACTTCCGATATCCAAATATAGGCTTCCAATATATCAATCTTTACGTCTCGACCATTTCGAGACTCCTCGTCATGTCCGTGATCACATCCGGGACTCCGAACAACCTTCGGTACATCAAAATGCATAAACTCATAATATAACTGTCATCGTAACCTTAAGCGTGCGGACCCTACGGGTTCGAGAACAATGTAGACATGACCGAGACACGTCTCCGGTCAATAACCAATAGCGGGACCTGGATGCCCATATTGGCTCCTACATATTCTACAAAGATCTTTATCGGTCAGACCGCATAACAACATACGTTGTTCCCTTTGTCATCGGTATGTTACTTGCCCGAGATTTGATCGTCGGTATCCAATACCTAGTTCAATCTCGTTACTGGCAAGTCTCTTTACTCGTTCCGTAATACATCATCTCACAACTAACATATTAGTTGTAATGCTTGCAAGGCTTATGTGATGTGTATTACCGAGAGGGCCCAGAGATACCTCTCCGACAATCGGAGTGACAAATCCTAATCTCGAAATACGCCAACCCAACATCGGCCATTGGAGACACCTGTAGTACTCCTTTATAATCACCCAGTTACGTTGTGACGTTTGGTAGTACCCAAAGTGTTCCTCCGGTAAACGGGAGTTGCATAATCTCATAGTCATAGGAACATGTATAAGTCATGAAGAAAGCAATAGCAACATACTAAACGATCGGGTGCTAAGCTAATGGAATGGGTCATGTCAATCAGATCATTCTACTAATGATGTGACCTCGTTAATCAAATAACAACTCATTGTTCATGGTTAGGAAACATAACCATCTTTGATTAACGAGCTAGTCAAGTAGAGGCATACTAGTGACACTTTGTTTGTCTATGTATTCACACATGTATTATGTTTCCGGTAAATACAATTCTAGCATGAATAATAAACATTTATCATGATTATAAGGAAATAAATAATAACTTTATTATTGCCTCTAGGGCATATTTCCTTCACGCTGCCCCTTTCGTCCATGTCCGTGAGGAGAATCCCTACAGTATGCATGTATTTTGTTAATCCCCTCTTATATTATTTAAATCTCAGCAAGACAACCACGTATGAGGCAGGAACTGTAGCGTCCATTGTCTTCTATATCTGCTTGCATTAACTTTCCATTACTATTAGCCTGTGGGATATATGATGCGAGGGAACGAACATGCCATAAGGCACAGGTGAGTCCCTTGGGTGCTCTTTGCATTACTATTCTTCTTATTCGGCTGATTTTGATCTTCTTAATCTTTTTCTCATTAATAACGTTTGTAGTTTGTGAGATCTTTCTCTGACCACATACAAGCCTATGCTCCACCATCCCATTCTTTGTTATTTTATTTCCAACTTTAAGACAATTTTATCTTTCAAACCAAAAGTACAATTTATCATCCGTTTGCATATTGTGATTATGACGAGGAGAACTTCAAAACAATACCACTTTTGAATGTGTTTCAACATGTTCTAAAAAAATCAAATTCTAAAGCAGAATGAAACACTATTAAAAGTTCAAAGTTTTGTTTGAATATCTCATTATTGAATTGTTGCATCAAATTATTAAATTTATATGAAACAAGTTTGAAGCATATATGAGTTTATATGATATATGTTTTATTAATCTATGTACACAAAGCCAATGTTTTTAACAAAAAGAAAGATTATGCTTATACTTCATTATGCATCCTGTACATATATAATGGTATAGATAATTCCATTGCGTGTGAATGAACGGCGCATTGAGAATGGCGCCAGAACAAAACCATGGAAGCAAACTCCTTTTGCTTATATCACAAATTTTGTGCCATGGTGCAAAAAGAGAGCAAGTGCATGTGTATGTTCAGATATGATGAAACCAAATAAGGTTGCAACTAACATGTTATATTGACTTTCAGTTATGAACCTTATGACTCTGATGCTCTCAAGTTTGGCAACTGTTTGTACTAAGGGCCTGTTCGGCAATGCTCCGGCTCTCAACTTCCATTAACTCCGCAGTGAAGTTCAGGCGAACGAGCAAATTCCTTGGAGCTCAAATCAAGAAGCTTGCTATTCTATTAGTGCAAATTTGAAGGAGTTGGGGAAGCTGCCTTTTCCTGGCTCTGTGAAAACGAAGAAGCTGGAGTTGAGCGTTATTATGATTTGCTGCCATCGCCAAGTGAGCTACGCGTACCGATTCGCTTTGTCTCTCCCCCCAACAGCTCATATCTCCTCTCCGTAGCCTCTACATCACGGTCGTTGTACATTTTTTAATTAGAAGAAAGGTGCCATTGTATGCCTACTGAGCTGGGCTTTGCTCCCTTCCCTCCCAAACGGGCTTCAGCCCATCTAAATGGGTTGTCAACCCATGCCAGCGATGAGAAGCATGAGGTGCGCAGCCGAACATTTTCCCATCACTGTGAGAAACTAGAAAACCGAAGTGAGGAGTAGAAGTTGAGGAGTTTGGGAAGCTAGGCTGTTGCCGAACAGGCCCTAAAGATAGGTTAAGTGTCTGAAGCTATACTGGAAGATGTAATTATTTCTCTCAGTTCGTAGTGCTTGACTAGATGGCGTCTTCGTACGTATAGCTTGAATAGATATAACCATGGACGTTTAATTATAATATGCAACGCTAGATATATTTCTTTGTCTTGTCCTCGCTTAATTTGTTGGTCCAGTGTAGATTAGTAGTATTCTACCACATGGAAATATATGCACGTCTATTATTATTATGTTCTTGTGACAATCACAGAACCTTTACTGTAATGCATCATTTATGTGAACATTATAATGCTTATTTGTAATGATGATCTAATTCCGCATGATGATCACAAAAAAGTAGCAGCTGGCATCATAGCCATTTATGTTGCTTCTATTAGGTGTGGCTGACAAAGGGGGGGGGGGGTTGGGCACGTGAAAGTCCCTTAAAATCAAGATAAATCCTACGTTCGAACCATCTCGATGTTCTTCGCCAGCATCGTCACATCGAGCCTATGTATATACTATTGGATCTTGAAGCCTGAAGTCATTTTTTGTTCCCATGATTATTTAGCAAATGCAGAAAATATTGTCGATTATATTATATGTATATTGTTGGGTAGTAGTTTTCCCCACTAGAACTGAATATTAGGAAGGATATATCTTGTGGCTGGTCAGATTTAGAATCATATCGTAATTTCTTAAGGGCCTAATGATTGTTGTTGTTTTTTCCTTTCAAAAATTAAAACTCCTTGGTGATTATCGTAACTATCATAATTGTACTAGCAAGATTATCATAATAACTAAGCAACTATTTTAGACTCACTTTCTATGCCAAGATGGAAAATTGATATGCCTTATGATTATATATGCAACCAGTATTTTTTTGAAATGCCAGTGGCAACACATTCGTTACATGTTTTAAGACCTTCTGCGTGAAATTTTCATACTAACTACATATATTGTTTGTGTAGGAAGGATATGAGTTGAGGAAGCGGTTTTTATTATACTTGCTAAAACATCGTGGGAATGAAGCTAAAGGCAACTTTCTTGATATTTATGAAAGAATTTCTTAAACGCATCATCTAGATATTGATAGTTTTATAATAGATGTTTAGTTGGAACATCGCTCAGTTTGTTACATGGACATGTCGTTAATCTTTCTTTTTATTATCAATTTACATTGCAAAAATGAACTTTAATTATTCAATAATTGTGTTTGTGTTATATTGTTTGTACATGTGAAATTTATCATGCAACTCTTGCATACTATTTCAAGAGCCCGTGGCAACGCACGGGCACTCTACTAGTGACAATGGTTAGTGACTTGGACACACGCTGAAGTGATAATTTTTTTTGAAAAACGAATCTATGTTGAAACTCCTAAGTTGTGACAAGTGTCGCGCATGTAATTCATCACTTGTCACCATCGAAGAAGGTAGGAGTGACCTTTGCAAAGGGCACTCCATAACTAACTACTGATTTCGAAACTCCCACGGGCAGTGGCGCGGCTATGTCCCGCCAACCGTGAGGCAGTAGCTTGCTTCGCCTGAAGGCAGCCGATTCATGGGCTGGCCCAGTATAGCATTGACGTCACGCCCAATTTTTCCTTTTGTTTATCTACTAGTTCTATTTTTATTTTTATTTTTATTCTCATTTTCCATTTTTTTTCTTTTTTTTAAAAGTTTTTTAGGCAATCTCACGAAGCTTTTAATTTTTTAAGTGTTTACTCTTTTGTTTTTGAGGGGATGAGGGGATTCTAAGTTTTTTTTGGTAACTCTGAGGTGATTCTAAGTTTTTTTTTGTTTGAGAACTCTGAGGGGATTCTGAGTGTTGTTCATTCGAACCGTACTCCTCGAGCCCATCTATTATCCGAGCGAAGCCCACAGTGCCACGCTATATAAGCCAAGTGCCCCCATAGGGTTTTCCAGCGGCGGAACAAACCCGAACGCATCCTGTGGATCACACCTTCTCGTCTCCCACCTCTCCGCCGGCGGCCAACTCCAACCATGGCGGACACGAAGGCCAGCGCGGCGGTCACCCTCCGCACCCGCAAGTTCATGACCAACCGCCTCCTCTCCCGGAAGCAATTCGTACGCACCCTGCCCTCGTCACCGGGGCTCCCAGGATCCATCGCATCTCTCAAATCACTAACTCTTTCCGGCGCTCCACCTTTCACTTTCAGGTGCTTGAGGTGATCCACCCCGGCAAGGCCAACGTCCCCAAGGCGAGACATCGATCACACAAAATGGAGGCTGTTCAGGTGGCGATCTAGCGATCTCATCGTCTGGGTTTCTCTGTGCAGGCGGAGCTCAAGGATAAGCTGGCCAAGATGTACGACGTGAAGGACGCCAACTGCATCTTCGTGTTCAAGTTCCGCACGCATTTCGGGGGCGGCAAGTCCACTGGATTCGGTCTCATCTACGACAACCTCGAAGCAGCCAAGAAGTTCGAGCCCAAGTACCGCCTGATCAGGGTATGTTGCCATTGCGCTGATTTAGTTATGGAATCAGATGCTTTTTTATCAGGCTCGATCGTTCTTTGCCACGTGTAGTCCAGCCCTAATCATCATTAGTATCGCTATCACAATGTGTAGCAATGCATGCTAATCTGCTAAAAGAATAGTACTCCCTCCGTTCACTATTATAAGATGTTCTAACTTTTTTATAAATCGGATGTATGTAGACACATTTCAGTGTGTTTTTTCGCTCATTTCAGTCTGTATCTAGTCCATATTCAAATATTCAAAACATTTTATAATAGTGAACGGCCTGAACGGAGGGAGTAGTAGTTATTTGGCTTTCACTGCCTAGATGTTTCAGGTTGGTCATACTGTTTTCATGTGCGTATCTAGATGACAAATTTATTGCTGCGGCACTAGATTTCTTTGGGGCACTGCTGACTTGTTGTGAATTGTGTTCCTGACTTGTTGTATTCTGTGCCTCCTGTTTGCAACAGCATAGTGACTGCCATGCATCATAGATTTATATTATGGTATGGTGTCTGTGATGTTCAGAAACAAATTTATGGATGGGGGATACATGTGCATAATTTTGTATCATGTTTTCTTGCATTGAACCGCTCTGTGTTCTGTTGTCTCCACATTTTAGTTAAAGCCCATACAGATGTAGAGTGCGGATATTCCATTTAACGCAAATTTGCAACACTAAAAAGAGTAATCATCAATTAGGTAAGTCTCAATCTCCTAGGACTAGTATATATGCGGCAACAACAATTAGGTCTGATATTCCTTTGTTGATCGATGGTGTTAAAGAGTAATACATGACAATAAAAAAAGGCATGTAAATATTTAGTTACGCAGTTTTTAATTGATGTTGCTGGATTTGTAATTGTTATGAAGAGGAATAAAACAGCTGTTGGTGTGTTTGGTTCTGAATTTTCAATGCATGGTGGTATTTATTTTTATATTCTGCCACGAATGTTATTCCTGTAACTAAATAATTTCCTCTGTTCCCTTTCCCAGAATGGTCTTGCTACTAAGGTTGAAAAGTCTCGCAAGCAAATTAAGGAGCGTAAGAACAGATCTAAGAAGATCCGTGGTGTCAAGAAGGTGAGTTACTTATGCATGGTCTGTTGGCTACTTTCTAGTGCTCACTATGATCGTTTGTGTTGATATTTTTGGCTTGTGCAGACCAAGGCTGATGCCGGGAAGAAGAAGAAGTAAACATTCATTCACATTAGATCTACACTCTCGGCGGTTTAGTGGCGGCGGCATCATTATGTCCTTATTAGTTTTTTTCTCCTCCTCACTGAAGTGAGGTTTTTCTCGTTCCTGGATGTGAACCTAGCTGGTTTGGAATAACGCCTTTTGACATTTACATCCATGCTTAGAGGTTAGAGCTAAAGTGTTCATGAAAACTTTAACAAGGCAGCTTTCTCGTCCAAATTAGTGTGTGATATGCAGTTTCTTTTGTTGTCTGTCCACTCCATTTATGCACTTGTTCATTTTGATTATGCACTTTCTCCCTGCATGCTTAATTGAAGTCGTGTTTGGCTAGGGCATGCTGTCGCAGCATCCCCGATTCGTAGTAAGCAACTGATTTATGATTTCTCGCATTGGTTGTTGGTATTCATGACATATCAGTGCATCCGAAATTGCCAAAGTAGAAACATTATTACACTGCATAACTGTGGAGTAGCATTACATGTCTTCATTAGGTATGCTGATGGTCCTCCGCAGGCAGCACAGCCTATGTACGTATTGGTACGCTGGCCGTGCTGCGGTGCGGAGTCGGCCTCAGTTTCTGTTCCTGACGGCGCTCTTGACCATGTTCCCCGGAAGGGAGGACGAGGGCGTGACGGCCTTGCGTATCTTGAAGATGTTCCACGCCGTCCCGACGGTGTGGCCGACCGTCGCGAAAGCGTCTCCGGTCGCCTCCCCTGCGCTCTCTCCATACCTGCAGCAGAAGCTAGTCAGTCAACTGCTGCGTTCCAAATGCTGATCTGATTTTCCATATGGCCTGGCTTGAGGTGCTGATGTTCTTACCTCTTGGACACTGCACCGGAAACAACGTTGGAGGTTGCAGCAAGCGACCTCCTCTCGGCAGCCTCTACCGCGTCCATAACTTTATCTGTCACACAGGAAGAAGGCAACCGATGTAATCTCTCAAAAGATTTGGTCGTTACGGCGAGGTCCCGTGGGTGTTTCCAGGGCACTAGAGTACTCACTGATGGCGTCGAGAGAGGCGATAACGACCTCTCCGGGGACGGTGGAGAGGAGGGCTTTCCCTTGGTTGGAACGGAGCAGCGGTGCGGCCATGGACCCTGTCACCGAGATGACCGTGTCCAGCATCGTCTTGCTCATCTTCTCCGTCATCTCCGACAGCTTCCTCACCCTGAGCAACCAAGATCAGATCAGTAGTGATGAATGGGTGATGAACAAGTGAGCAACTCACACCAGGATGAAAGAGATACTGTTAGTCGAGTTACTACCTCTTGAGGCTCTTGTTGACTCCTCCACGCTTCGCCGGACCTGCCTGGCTGCTCCCGTCAGCTCCACCGGTGCCGCCGAAGCGTTTGCTCGCGCCGCCGGCTGCTTGAGGGTTTATCAGGTTGGCTCCCTTTTGAACCTGCACGGCAGTGGATTCAGAGCGGTCACCTTGTGGTAGATAAACAACGACAGAAGGGACGAAGCAGAGGGGAGTACGTACCTGGCTGGCGTAGGCCTCGCTGCACATGAAGATGCCTTTGACGAGGTGGCCGGTGCCGGCGCCGATGGCCTTGGCGAGCACGTTGTTGTAGCTCTCCACCTTGGGCGAGAAGTCGTTCCAGTACGCGTCGGGCGACGCCGACGCCGGCGGCGGCGGCCTCGAGCCCCTCGACGGCGCGGAAGGCGTGGAGAAGCAGGAGTTGGACTTGAGGAGCGCGTCGAAGGACGGCAGCAGCGCGGCGTCGGCGAAGGAGACGCCGTAGTTGAGCAGCCCGCCGTCCTTGTCCGGCAGCGTGAAGAGGTAGTGCAGGCGGTCGAGTTTGACCACGGGCTCGTCCCTCGCCAGCGGCCAGCCGAGGTCGCGGCCGACGCGCACCACGGTGGTCACCGCCACGTCGTCCTTGAAGATCCTCACGACGGAGAGCTCGCCGCGGCCGAGCTCGAGGGGCCCCTCGGAGCCGGCCACGAGGTGCACCGCCGCGCCCGGGACGCGCAGCAGCGTCTCCTCCCGGATGCCGCCCCTCGGCCTCGACGACGACGACGACGACATGGCGCCCCCACCGCAGCAGCCCATGAACTTCTATCTAGCCGCTACAGATTAAGATGAGCGATTCGGCTGTGGAGAACTGGCAAGCAAGCTGGCTGCCCGGGACGCATTGGCTCTGAGATGCATATATATCATGTCGGCCGGGAGAAAGAACGAACAGGACGCGCACGGAATAAATCTTTCTGCAACTTTCTCACTCCTTTGCGGCCGCCTTTATTCCATTCTTCAGGGTTAATACATTCGGAGACACCTTGGACACACATTCCTTGTCTGCACAAGCCATACACATATATGTACACAATAATATTCTGACAAGAAAAGGGAATGATAAAAGTATGAAGATAGCTATCGCATCAACAGTTGCACTCCCACCAAAGGCGAGGAGTCGACAGGCGAGAGCGAGCAACGAAACGGAATGAGGGTTGCAATTTTTGCCGACGTGAATGAAGAACAGATGCAAGCTGTCAGAGTGCGCTCCTTCGATTCCTCGTCTTCTCTACCACAACATGAAAGTTTTTCTCCATATGGTTCTAACACTCTGTCGATGACTCCAGTGCGAACTTTGGAAGCGATGCTGAGTTGCTGACATGAGCGAATCGTCCACGAATTCCATATGCAATGTCTATTTTCAGCTTCATAATCGAATTAGCATCACACTGAGGCAGTTTGATGAATGTTGTGGTATACTGCTGCCATGGCTTCTGAATCAAAGGAACTATCAGATTGAGCTAATAATCTTCATCAGCCTGGAGGTACTGAGAATAGGAAGCCGCCAAGAGAGCGGCCCCAAGGCCCGAGCCGTCATTGGCCGGTTTAATCACAACCGAGGGTGCCAGGTCCTCCCCAAGCATATCACTCAGAGTCCTCTCCATGCACTCGCTGAAGAAAGTATAGTACTTGTAGACTCCGCCGTCCACGGCGATTACTGTCCTTCGCTTATCGGGGCTGTCAGTAGCCCGACCGAGCTTTTTGAGAATGCCATGTATCCCGGCAGCAGCAAGCCGTGCACCACGTGTGCTAATGACCTCGCAAACATCCACGACCAGTTTTCTTGTTTTTCTTGAGGTGCTCTCGATCTGAAAACCATACAAGTCAGAAAAGGAGTTGTTTGGCGGTAGGGATTAAAAAGAATGGCACTGTCACTTAATTTTCATTGACGAGGGTACCTGGAAGATTTCTTTTAGTTTGATACCAACTGTTTCGAGATCAGGTGATACATCATGATGCATCACCAACATGTGAAATGTCCTGGTAGCACAAAAGAAATCAAGCCTTTTGATGACAGTTGTGCGAATACTGAGCAGTTAAGTTTGGTTTGAATAGCTGCCAGCTCATGTATAAACGCAAAGTGAGATGGAAAATTAGTCAAAAAACGCTAAGGGAAGAACCATTCCATTCATTTTCATTGACTTACTTTTTTTGAAATTAAGACCGCTTAGTACTCTGCAAAGTTTGCACTGCAGGCTGAATCAAAAACTGAAGATATACTCTCATGGAATTGGCTAGCAAGATATTTCTGGTCAGAGGTCCTCTAGTTTAGCCATTGGCACGAAAAAAAATGCAGTGACTGTAACTAGTAGCATATCCATACAAGACACAGTAAATATAAGGTCCCACGATTTTCTTGTTTAAGGTGCTCTTTTTGTCGAATTTACAGCTTTACTCATCAATAACTACAGTTAAGAAATAAATTCAACAAAGCATATTTGTAAGCAATTCAGGAGAAGGACTTTCTTTGCATGATAAAGTAGTGGATGATAACGGGAACAACATACTTCAGAATGTATGGGGTCTCTAGTTTTGGAGGTATATTATCACCAAAAAGAGCAGCTTCTTGAGCCATCTGTAGCAAGATTCTCCGGACAATTTCCCCCATATACATACCAGAGGTCAACTTCTCGTAATTCTGGAAGGAAATTGTCTTATCCACGCTCATCAACCATAAAACAGGGAAGTGCCATTACTTTATATCAAGGGCGACACCACATACCTGTTCTCCAGGATTCAAACTTTCTGCATCCAAAGCTTGATCAAATTCAGTGAGTGGAAGATGAGCGGACTTGAAATTTCCCCACTCCATGTTTATTACCTGTTACAAACCAACTAATTAAAATAATCATATCTTTTTTTCGAGGGGATTAAAATCATCATATCAATGGGGTAAAAGCCATTCTTCACTGTTATCACCATTTCTTGTTCTTGTGACACTGTAAGTAATAGAAGCAAAATAGTTTGTGCGATCTATGCAGCCTTGCAAAATTGCATTCATGGGTACAGAACAGACACTCACCATATCTCCGGACATGGGCAGGGGGGCATGCCATTTAGGAATTGCATGTGCATTCTCTGTGTATGCTGCATTAGTACCAGTTCCCAGTATTACGGCAATCATAGTATCATCATCTACATACCTTCCAGCAGCCAGAGTCCCAACGGTATCATTCACCTACAGAATAGTCCTATATTTCAGTCTATATTAACAGATAGACCTGACATTTAACCCAGTAAGCATAATGTACATATAAGAAGAAACAAACCAATGTTGAGACTTTCATAACAAGTCCTTGACGTTTTATAGCCTCGTTTAATTCAGCCACGATATCCTTGCCAACCTGACTTCAAAGTAAACATGCAGGTACATTATTCATAGCTATTTATACAGTGACAAATCATATAAGCATATCGCCAAACTGAAAGTCCAAAGAAACTACAGGATTTTCCCCATTTAAACTTTTTGATACGGGATGATACTGGACATTGTTTTGTATAACTTGAAAAAAAAAATCACGTTCATGTGTTAGCATCTTTGATTTGGTTTTCAAATAGGCTAGGTACAATAAACTGACCATTTCCTCAATTGCAAAACCCTTTGTCCACTTGATAAGTGTGCCGGATGAAATCGAAGTTTGCTTCACTGGAAAGGAGAATGTAAAACCGAGTTGTCTTAGAGTGCCCTCCGGAAGATGATAATCTTCACCCTCAGAGGCAACAAACTTTGCTAAAGCAGCGGCGATAAAATCAAATAGTTCCTGAAAATTTACGCCAAGTATGCAAGGTTAGCAAAAAAAAGGAGAGATGAACATTATGGCAAATGGACATGATCGTTACATGCGAGCTTCTGGACATTAAATGCTGCGGAATGGATACCCCTACAGATTCTTGCTTGATAACTCGCTGTTCCTTGCCCCCTAATTGAACTCGTAAAACACGGAAGTTTGTTCCTCCGAGGTCAAGTGCATAAAATAGCCCTTTCTCATCCCTAAAATGGTTGCATAAGTGAGGTTAAATGATGTACTGAAAATGCAGCTCAATTCAACAGTTGCAACATAGGACAGTCACACAAGTACATATGCTAATGCTATGCAATATTGGTGAATGCCTCTGCTGCAATTGTACAATTAAATTTCTTGATATAGTTCTGTTTCACCATTTTGTATAATTACAGGCACAAGAAGGAACAGGAAAGCACACATTTCCCCTAAAAAAACGCACATTTCGTAATAATCGGTTAACCGCTCTCAATCTTGACCGAAGAGGTGGGGGGGGGGGGGGGGGGGGGGGGGGTTTACCCGGAGGGGAGGGAGTCAACGTAGGTGACGAGCATCTTGAGCTTGCTCCCGTCCTCGGAGGCGAGCCCCGCGCGCATCTCCACGTCCATCGCGTCCGACACCTGCAGCAGCCGCGCCGCCGGCGCCGCGCACCGCTCCTGCAGGTCCGACAGCACGGCGGCCACGCGCGCCCACCGCTTCGCCTCCCGCAGCCTCTGGCGCACGGCAATGGCAGCTGCGGCCGCGACCACCGCCGCAGCCGCTAACGCCGCTGCCTTCCGCATCGATGCCGCTGGGTTCGCCTGCCCTTCGCGGCTTCGCCCTCGGTGGTATTCGTGAGTTGTGACTATACTCGTGAAAGAGTGAGAGTCAACCGTTGACTTCTACAGTAAACTGAAAGCTGGTCCAGTTCGTCGTTCGGCCAATCGGCCTGAATCTGAAGTCTAAACAACAACGACGAGACTTTTTTTTTTAAAAGTAGCAACGACGAGACTTGGGACGTTTCGTCGGATTGGTTCGTTTAATGTATTTTTCAGACAAAGATAAAAAGAAATTGCAGGGAGAAAGCTAATTGATTTGCACATTGTACCTTCGTTGCAAAATACTCCATCTGCATAAAAGATAAGACGTTAATGTGAAAAACATTTTATATTTTGATAGAGAGAAGTACATGGTTACTTTCGATCAAACATTGTAACGAGCGTACTTTCCTTCGTTTGTGTTTAGTGAGTGTTTGGTTGGACCGTGGCTTTCAAAAGGCTGATTGTAGTCCAAGATCGACGATATCTCCACGGAGCTCGCCTCAATCGTCTCAACTTTTCGGGTCTTCTATGTAGGCTTGTCGCTCTCTATGTGCAAGGGCTCGGACTCCTCTCTACTATCACTGGTGGAGCATATGGAGAGCAGACTTTCCACCTGGCGAGCATCACTGCTCTCTCATGGGGAACGATTGGCGCTTGTCTGGCACGTGCTAGCCGCGATGCCCCTGCACCTTCTCTTGACCATGGCACTATGCCCTGTGATCCTCATCATGCACGATTTTCTTTGGCACGGACGGCGCGACGCGAATGGAAGTAATTGCCTGGTTGAAAGTGCAACTATCCCTGAGTGGTTTTGGTAATTCCTAACAACATATAGCTCATTGAGCTAATGCTACTTGAAGATAAATATTTCATGAAAAGCTCAATGATTGGCAATGGCATGGATTAAAGTGGACCCCTCAAAATGCTAAGGCCAAAAGGATTGGCTCAAGCTCAAAGCACAAGACTCTACATTTCATTTTTAGTGATCCAAGATCACAGTGAGTCCATAGAAAAAGCCAATACTATTAAGAGGGGATGAGGTGTTGCTTAATGAGGTTCTTGCTCAAAGTGCTTAGTGATATGCTCCACAACCCTCAATCACTTTCTCATATCCAAATATATCCCAAACCAAAAGTCAAACTCGGCCCCACCAATTTGATCTATCCGGCACCACCGAGTTCACTTGACATAGCCACTGCCACAAACCCTAGTCTTTTCGGTCCGACCGATAGGGATCTCGATCTCACCGAGATGGGATTGTAATCTCTCTGTTTCCCTTCGTAACGTTTCGGTCCAACTGAGATGAGCGATTGGTCCCACCGAGATTGCAATGCAAACTCTCTGTTTCCCTTTCGTAACGTTTCGGTCCTACCAAGAGAGCGAATTGGTCCCACCGAGAGTGCCTGGTCAACTCTCTGGTTAGTCTATTACCAAAATCGGTCTCACCGAGTTTGTGTAATCGGTCTCACCGAAATTACGTTATGCCCTAACCCTAATATTATCAGTCCCACCGAGTTGATCAAGTCGGTCCCACCGAAAACCCTAACGGTCACATTATGAATTAAATCGGTCTGACCGAGTTGTATGATTCGCTCCCACCGAGTTTGGTGATTTGTGTGTAATGGTTAGATTTTGTGTGGAGGCTATATATACCCCTCCATCCACTCTTCATTCATGGAGAGAGCCATCAGAACATGCCTACACTTCCAACATACATTTTCTGAGAGAGAACCATCTACATTTGTGTTGAGGTCAAGATACTTCATTCAAACCACATAAATCTTGATCTCAAGCCTTCCCCAAGTTGCTTTCCACTCAAATCATCTTTCCACCAAATCCTATCCTATGAGAGAGAGTTGAGTGTTGGGGAGACTATCATTTGAAGCACAAGAGCAATGAGTTCATCATCATCACACCATTTGTTACCTCTTGGAGAGTGGTGTCTCCTAGATTGGTTAGGTGTCACTTGGGAGCCTCCGTCAAGATTGTGGAGTTGAACCAAGGAGTTTGTACGGGCAAGGAGATTGCCTACTTCGTGAAGATCTACCCTAGTGAGTCAAGTCCTTCGTGGGCGATGGCCATGGTGGGATAGACAAGGTTGCTTCTTTGTGGACCCTTCGTGGGTGGAGCCCTCTGTGGACTCGCGCAACCGTTACCCTTAGTGGGTTGAAGTCTCCATCAACGTGGATGTACGATAGCACCACCTATCGGAACCACGCCAAAAATCACCGTGTCTACATTGCGTTTGCTCCCTCCAAACTCCTCTCTTTACCTTCATATGCAATTGTTTTACATTTCGCTGCTATACTCTTAGAATTGCATGTGTAGGTTGTTTGCTTGACTTGTGCTAAGTTGCTAAAATCTGCCAAGAATTAAAATTGGGAAAAGGCTAGATTTTTATTTCGTCAAGTAGTCTAATCATCCCCCTCTAGACATACTTTTGATCCTACAAGTGGTATCAGAGTTTGGTCTTCATTTGCTTTGATTTTCATAGCTTTTGGTGGTCATAGCCTTGGTTTCACAACCTAGGAGAGTATGGCATCTAGCGAGGGAAATTACCACCGTAGAGGTCCTTACTTTGACGGTACTAATTTTGCTAGTCGGATGCATAAGATGAAAATGCATATTCTTGGACATAACCCCGCCGTTTGGGCTATTGTGTGTATTGGCTTGCAAGGTGAATTCTTTGATGGGAGAGAACCGAACCGTGAAGCTAGCATGGAAGAGTTGAAGATGCTGCAATACAATGCTTAAGCTTGTGATATTCTCTTCAACGGATTGTGCCCCTAAGAATTCAACAAAATCAGCCGTCTATAGAATGCAAAAGGAAATTTGGGATACTTTGATTGATATGCACGAAGGTACCGACTCCGTCAAGGAATCCAAATTGGATGTGCTTCAAAGTCAACTTGACAAGTTGAAAATGAAGGATGGTGAAGGTGTCGCTGAAATGTACTCTAGGCTTGCTCTCATCACAAATGAGATTGCCAGCTTAGGAAGTGAAGGGATGACCGATAGATTCATCATCAAGAAGATCCTAAGAGCCTTGGATGAAAAATATGATACTGTGTGCACATTGATCCAAATGATGCTCAATTACAAAGATCTCAAGCCAGCGGAAGTCATTGGAAGGATTGTTGCTCATGAGATGTCACTTAAGGATACGGAAGAGCTTCACAACAAGTCAAGTGGTGCTTACAAAGCCTCATGTGATGCTCCCACATCATCAAGTGAGAAACAAAACTTCAATGAAGAATTGAGCCTAATGGTGAAGAACTTCAACAAGTTCTACAAAAGTAGAAGCAGGGAAAGAGGTTCCAAGTCAAGGTCCTACAATGACAAAAGATCTTCAAGTTGTGAATGTAATTGCTAAAATTGTGGAAGACCCGGACACTACTCCAATGAGTGTACGGCTCCCTACAAAAGAAGAGAAGGTTCTCCCAAAAAAAGGAGTAGGAGAGAAGAATCACCACCAAGAGAGAGAAGGAGTAGAGATGACCGTTATGAACAAAGAACATCACGAAGAAGCAAGGATTCGGAAAGGAAGGACAAATCATCAAGGGGCTACACAAAACGAAGACATCAAGCTCACATTGGTGAATGGGTATCCGGCTCTGACTCCGACGATCACTCCGAGAGAAGTTATCACTCTGATTCCGAATATACTCAAGATGAAGGTGTTGCCGGTCTAGCACTTGTTTCAGCCAACTCATACGACATATTTGAGTCACCAAATGAAGGGATTGGAAGATGCTTCATGGCTAAAGGCCCAAAGGTATCACACCCCGAGTATGTTGATTTCAATAGTGATGAAGATGACTTGCTAGGTGATGATGATTTACTTGTTGACAATTCTAGTGATGAAAACTATGATGAACTTGCTATTAATCTTGATAATCAAGACAAAATGAATGACAATGATAAGAAGGAGATTGAGCGTCTAACTAAAGAGCTAAACACTCTTAAGTTAGCTCATGAAACTACCTTGGAAAATCATCGAGAGCTTTTAAAGACTAATGAAAAGTTACGCTTCGAAAAGCTCAACCTTGAACAAGAGCATGGGTTCTTAAAAGCGATCAATGATGATCTTCGCAAGAAAAGTTCTTCTTACATTGCCAAGCGTTTGCTCTTGTCTACTTACATGCCACAAGTTAAATCTAGCAACAAGAACAAGAAAGATTCTTCTTCTAGTAGTAACAATAATCATGCTAAACCCAATGATGTTGCTTCTAGTAGTTCTCTTGATTCCACTAATGATTCTCTTAGCCAAGTTACACTTGAGCAAGAAAATAGCTTATTGAAGGGAATTATAGAGAAAGGTGTTTACAAGAGCCTTGTCGGAAGTAAGCAATTTGAGGAAATTGTACGCAAGCAAGGAAGACACCGGAAGAATCAAGGTGTTGGTTTTGAACGAAAGTTCAATGCCAATGGAGTTGAGTGGGAAGAAGATCAATACCCCAAGACGAAGTTTGTTCCTCAACAAGAGAAGTATGATCCTACTTCTTTCCAAGAAACACAAGCTCAAGATGATCTTCCACCACAAGACCACAAGCAAAAAGGCAAGGACAAGCTTCAAGAGGAGATTGATGCATTTGAAGAAGCTCCCAAAGCCTTGGTCAAGTGGGTTCCCAAGACTACATCAAGTTCCACTTCATCAAGTACGACTACAACTCCAAGGATTCCCATCAAGATGGTGTGGATCCCGAAGAAGAATAACTAGAGAGTTCTTGAGGGTGACTTCGCCAACACACTTCACTCATATCATTTTGGAGAGGACAAGTGCAAACAACTTCCATATCTTGCACTAGTTCAAGGAGTCACAAAACCTCTTGTTGGTAAGACAAGGGACAAGGTAACCTAATGCATTCATGGACATCATCTCATGTGAATATCACTCTACGTCTATGGATATCCTTGTATGTTCCCTGTGGGCCTAACCCGTGTAGGTATTGAAAGTGCAACTCACTTCAAAGGATTGCTCCAAAGGATCTACATCAACATTGAGCATCTACATCTTCAACACCTACATGAAGTCATCATCAACAAAACCCAAGGTTAGTTCATCCCTGTTAGGGGGGATATCACATCTAGGGGAACTTTACTCTAATCAATTGAGCTAAAGCAACTCAAATGGTGTGAACACAACAATGCTTTATGTAAAAGTGGCAACCCCACTTGTGCTTAAACGATGAGTATGACCTACGATCAAATGTTCTCATTTGACTCCTAAGTCAATATACTCATATATAGATGACCTAGTCATCGCCAAATTGCTTGATAGATGCTAGAGTGTTTGTGCATGCTTTGTCACATATTTCATTTGTCATCTTATTGTGTGAGCATGTTGGCTGCATATTTTACTCATTCAAGGACATCCATTTGTTTCTTTGATTGTTTGCCTTTTTTCTTTGCCAAATGGATGGACAAAAATGCCTAAGAACTCCCTCTAGCTATCTATACTTTCCTCGTCTCAAACTCTATTCATGCTACATCACAAAGTTTGATCAAGTCAGATTCGAACCACTTTGTGTGAGGAGCACTCGGAGTCCCCAATTCGTCATAGACTTAAACTTCCAAAACCTGTTTGTGCATTTCGGTATGACCGAGTCATCCATTTCGGTCACACCGAGATCACTAAGTTGATCTAGGTTTTCAATCTCGGTGCAACCAATTAGAACTTTTCGGTCACACCGAGTTGCAGTAACCGCTTGTAGTTCTGCATCTCGGTGCCACCGAGTTGTTCCACTCGGTCACACCGATAGGGTCAGGTTATATATACTGACGGGTCAAATTTTGGAAAATTTTCCAAAACCTTTCACCCGTGCATGAACTACTCTGCTTCCTCGGGTCTCTGGATCGTCCTCTCGCCGCCAGCGACCTCCCGCCGCTGGTCTCCGCCGCCGTCAACGGTAATCTGCCCCGCCGTTGTCGCCGTAGCAAGTTCACCGCCGAAGTAGGGTATGAACTTGATCTTTGTGATATTCCTTAACTCAGATTCATAGCACATTGCTTTGCCATGATTCTTGCCACGTATGAAATTATCCTGTCCAGCGAAAGCATCCCGTAGATTAGATTTGATTTAAAAAATTTAGGGTTAGGTCTCCGCCGAACTCATCTCGGACCGACCAAGTTGTAGAAATCGGTCTCACCGATTTGGCTTAGGCCATTGCACATACGTTTTTGGTCTGACCGAAAATTGCAAATCGGTGTGACCGAGTTCGATTCTCTGTGAAACCCTAGCAGTCTCGGTGCCACCGAACTGTGACTCGGTGTGACGCCCCCGATTCAATCGTACACTAATCATACACGCAAACGTGTACGATCAAGATTAGGGACTCACAGGAAGATATCACAACACAACTCTACAAATAAAAAAGTCATACAAGCATCATATTACAAGCTAGGGGCCTCGAGGGCTCGAATACAAGAGCTCGATCATAGACGAGTCAGCGGAAGCAACAATATCTGAGTACATACATAAGTAAACAAGTCTGCCTTAAGAAGGCTAGCACAAACTAGGATACAGATCGAAAGAGACGCAGGCCTCCTGCCTGGGATCCTCCTAAACTATTCCTGGTCGTCGTCAGCAGGCTGCATGTAGTAGTAAGCACCTCCCGAGTAGTAGCAGTCGTCATCGACAGTGGCGTCTGGCTCCTGGACTCCAACGTCTGGTCGCAGCAATCGGGTATAGAAAGAGGGAAAAGGGGGAGCAAAGCAACCGTGAGTACTCATCCAAAGTACTAGCAAGCAAGGAGCTACACTACATATGTATGCATTGGTATCAAATGGAAAAGGGGTAACATATGTGGACTAAACTACAGAATGCCGGAATAAGAGGGGGATAGCCAATCCTATTGAAGACTACGCTTCTGGTAATCTCCATCTTGCAGCAGAAGGGGAGAGTAGATGGTAAGTTCACCAAGTAATATCACATAGCATAATCCTAACCGATGATCCTCCCCTCGTCGCCCTGTTAGAGAGCGATCATCGGTTGTATCTGGCACCTGAAAGGGTGTGTTTTATTAAGTATTCGGTTCTAGTTGTCATAAGGTCAAGGTACAACTCCAAGTCGTCCTGTTACCGAAGATCACAACTATTCGAATAGATTAACTTCCCTGTAGGGGTGCACCACATTTCCCAACACGCTCGATCCCCTTTGTCCGAACACACTTTACTGGGTCATGCCCAGCCTCGAAAGATCAACACGTTGCAGCCCTACCTAGGCACAATAGTGAGGTCAGCACGTCGGTCTAAATCCTATGGCGCAGGGGTCTGGGCCCATCGCCCATTGCACACCTGCACGTTGGGAAAGCGGCCGGTGAGCAGACCTAGCCTCCCTTATACAAGAGCAGGCGTTCCAGTCCAACCCGGCGCGTCCCGCTCAGTCGCTGCCATCACGAAGGCTTCGGCTGATACCACGACGTCGAGTGCCCATAAATGTCCCCGCGTAGTTGGTTAGTGCATATAGGCCAGTAGCCAGACTCAGATCAAATACCCAGATCTCGTTAAGCGTGTTATTTTGAAGTAACCGCGAACACCGACCAGGGCTAGGCCCACCTCTCTCCTAGGTGGTCTCCTCCTGCCCTGTCGCTCTGCCTCAAAGTAACAGTCGGGGTCCGTCGGAACCTAGGCCCACCACTACCTGGGTGGAACCACCTGCCCCTTCAACCCCCAACATCGGAATCACTCACGGGTACTCAACGAGCCGACCCGACTTTAGTCACCACCTCTATAGTATGTATATATGTATGTATATACCCATGATCAACACCCGAGTGATCACGGCCCGATAGTATAGCATGGAAGACTGACAAGAATGTAGGGCCACTGATGATAATCTAGCATCCTATACTAAGCATTTAGGATTGCAGGTAAGGTATCAACAGTTGTAGCAACAATGATAGGCTATGCATCAGAATAGGATTAACAGAAAGCAGTAACATGCTACACTACTCTAATGCAAGCAATAGAGAAGAATAGGCGATATCTGGTGATCAAGGGGGGCTTGCCTGGTTGCTCTGACAAGAGAGAGAGGTCATCAACACCGTAGTCATACTGGGTAGCAGCGGCGTCGGTCTCGGTGTCTAGCGAGAGAAGAGGGGGAAGAAACAATAAATATTAAGCAAAAAGATGCATAGCGATGCATGACATGATAAGTAGCGGTACTAGGGGTGCCCTAACGCAGTATGAGGTAGTACCAGTGAAGGGGGGAAACATCCGGGAAAATATCCCCAGTGTTTCGCGTTTTCAGACAGATGAATCGGAGGGGAAAGTTACGTGTTCGCTATTCTAGGGATGCGTGTTGGACGAACGGGCTGCATATCCGGATTTGTCTCGACATTCTGAGCAACTTTCATGTACAAAGTTTTTCCATCCGAGCTACGGTTTATTTTATATTGATTTTAAAAGACTGAAATCATTTTTAGCATTTATTTAAATATTTTAATTCAACATTATCCAGAATAGTGATTGATGATGTCATTATGACATCACCATGACATCAACAGGTCAACTAACCTGTTAACTGGTCAACCCTGGCAGGTGGGACCCACCTGTCATAGGCTGGACTAATTAACAGAAGATTAGGTTAACTAAATAATCTCATGACCCAGTGGGACCCACTGTCAGTGTCTAACTAATTAATCATTTTAACTAATAGTTTAATTAACTTCCTAATTAACAATTTTATTTATTTTTATAACATTTTAAACGGCGGGGCCTGCATGTCAGCGACACGGGCATGCCACGTCAGTGGTTGACCGGGTCAACTGGGCCCATTGGGTCCCAGTGGCGGTGGCACAAAGGCGGGGCCCACAGCGCCAGGTGGTAGCCACGTAGGACGCCGGCCACTGGAGTTCTCCGGTGAGTCCGAACGACGGTGACAACTCCGGCGAGCTCAGGTTTCTCGTATGGTGCACCAAATCGGGCGTTCTTTGGCTCCATTGAACATGCACGCGAGGCCGCATCCGGTGGTGTTGTCCATGGTGGCTGGAAGAGGCCGGAATGGGCGCCGGTGCCGACGTCGGGCGGCAGGGCGATGCGGGTTCGACAGTAGTGAGGCGCAGGCGGGCGAGGACGCGGCCGTGGTGGTCCTGGCCGCGACCAGGACGCGGGGGTGGCGGCGTGCAGCGCGCAGCGGTCGCGTGTGCGAGGGAAGAGAGGGGGCAGAGGTGAACGGGGCCGGGCCTCACCATTGTTGATGGGGAGAGGGGGCGACGAGGCGCGAGGAGGCCGGTCGAGGAGGAGGACGAGGACGGGCGGCGAGGTGGTGGTCGACGACGGCTCCGGGCGAGGACGGGAGCGACCGTTCGGGGCGGGACGACACCGGGTTCGGTTGCCGGCGTCAGGGGCAAAGTGGGGCGGTCCGGCGAGGATGACGACGCAAGGACGAAGGGAGGGGTCGCGGGGCGAAGGCGGCGGTTCATAGGGTGCGGGCGCGTCGGGCGCCCCCGAGATCCAGAGAGGGAGAGGGGAGCGTGGGGGGCGGGAGGAGTGGGGATCGGGGGAAGGAGTGGGGGCGTGGGGAGGGGGTCGGTAGGGTTTGATCGCCCCAGCGAGGCTGTAGTCACCGGTCGGGCCGGCCTGGTTGGCCCAAAGGCCAGCTGGGCCATGGCCCGGTGGGGGGGGGTTCTCTCTTTACTATTTTGTTATTTCCTTTTTCTTTTCTTTTTATTTATAATTTTCTATTTATTTTTAGCTATCAAGTGATTGTTGTTGATTATGAAACTTTGCACATAATTCCTAGCCAACACTATAAGGTTGCGCGAAAAGTTTGAGGCCAATTGGAACTATTATAATTTATAGTTGAATTAAAATGCTCTTATTTAATCTTGTTGTTTCACTAAATGAATTCCAGGGGCAATTTGGGAAACCAAATGAGGTTGGTTCCAACATGTTCATTATTTAGTGAATATTTTCCACCCATCGAACATTTTTATTTGATAGTTTAATGAAATAATAATTTGACTTGTTATTTGAATTTGAATTTGATCTTGGTTTGAAACAAGTGAGGTTTAGCAAAAGTTTAATTATGATGACCTGGCATGATTAGCAAGGGATTACTGTAGCTTAATTATCCGGGCGTCACACTCGGTCTGACCAAGTTCACTAGTTTAGGTTCAAAAACCTGCTTCGGTATCACCGAGTTTACAAATTGGTAGATCTGAAATGCTTTCTATGAAGAACTAAAACTATGTTTTTAAGTCATCTGTTTTGCAAAAATTCTGCACTTTGTGATGCTCATCTACTCTACCCCATCTACAATCTATTCACAGGGTCTGCTGACATTTTGCCTGCAACATGTCTAATCAAAGTGACAGCCAGAACAAGTCTGAGGAGCAGGTTCATATGAGTGAGGACACTAGTCCATCTAGCACTTCTGATGAGGGCGGCAGGAGCACACCAAGCAACTTGCCCAAGGCAGCCATCAGAACAAGAAAGAAGAAGACCTCAGATTCTGAGGATGAGGATTATATGGTTGCTGAGGAAGAAGTCAGCTCCAAGAAAAAGGTGCTGAAAAAAAGAGTATGGCACAGTTGCATCAATTAAGCCTGGATTGCACAAAAAGGCCCCTGCCAAGAGGGTGCCAACCTTAAAGGTTAGAGCCTCAACTGCTGAAACCTCCAAGCCAACTGAAGAGGCTGCTAGAGAAGGAAAGAAAAGGAAGGAAAGGGTCAAAGAAGACCACTGCCAGAGTGCTTGGCAGATCATCCATAATGAGAGATCCAGAAGAAGAAGAAGAGGAAGAGGATGCTGCACCAGCTCCTAAGGCTCAGAAGCTCATGCGACATGCAATTAAATCAGGGGCTGCAACATCTAAGCCCAATTCTGCTCCCAACGCTCAAGCTCAGAAACCCCCAAATCCCAAGAGAAATACCAGGAGTATACTTGCTGAGAAGAAGAACAAGGCCCTAGTGCCTGAAGCTGAAGAAGATGATGATGATTCTCTTGTCTTGAGGAAGTTGAAGCCCAAAATTCCTGACCACAATGATGCTTACCCAGTCGCTGAGGACATGCACATCAGGAAAGATGCGGGATTGAAGTTATGGAGACAGTCTGACCCATATGCTGTCAGGAGGAGAACTGTTGTGGATTACAGGTTCCATACAAAGGAACAACAAGATTTCTATGAAACCATTCTGCTTGACAAGAAGCCCATAGTGTGTGACATGAAATGGGTGGACTGGGAGTTCATCTGGGAAAATGAAGATCACTTCCTTGGAGTGTATGATAGCTTTAAGGCATGTGGAGTTGATGAATTCGTTGGACAAAAGCTCACCAAATGGAATGATGAGTTGATCATGAAGTTCTACTCCACTACCCACTTCTATCCAGATGGGAGGATAGTTTGGATGTCTGAGGGTACCAGGTACCAGTTCACAGTTGATGAATGGGCTAAGCTGATCAATGCCCCTGCAGAGCATGGAGATGACTTGGATGTATATGCCACCAAGAAGAAAGACCATAACTCAATGGCAAACATGTACAAGGAGATCTCTGATAAGGCTTTATAAACACATAAGTTTGGATCTGTACACTATCTGTTGTCTGGTTTGCCTAAGATCAATTGGATCTTAAGGCACACATTGCTTCCCAAGTCAGGAGATCACAAGATGATCCGAGGACACTCCATAAACATGCTGCAAATTTTTGATGTCCCTCAGAAGTTCAAGGTTATGAGCTTAATGGTAGAAACAATCAAGAGGACTGCTGCTGACCAGAAGAGAAGTTCTGGGTATGCTCCACACATTCAGGAGCTCATCAACTCTAAGATGGGCACAAGAACTTATTTGCTCGATAAGGAGCATCTATCCATATATCCTGATTTTGAAGACAATACCGTTGTGATGAATGAGGAAGATCCATCATCTGTGCAAGCACATGAGAAGAGAGAAAAGGCAAGGGCAGAGAAAGCTGCAAGGATGCCAACTGCTGAAGAGGCGTCTCAAGTATTCCTGAAGAGCGAGCAAGATCAGCTTGGATATTTGATTCAAGCTACACTAAGGATTGAGAAGGGTTTGGCCACCCTGACTCAGAACCAGGAGAGCCTGGAGAGGATTGTGGAAACAAAATTCTATGATCTCGATCTGAAGATGACTGAGATTTAGAGTGCAGTTGAGCAGCTTCAGGAGGAAGCAGAGGAGAGGAGAGGAAAAGCAACCACTGATGCTTTCAAGTGTGTGCCACGAGGTCCAAGGTCTACTGCAGTGCCAGTATCAGATGCCAGAACTTCGGTGTCAGCACCAGCAGCTACAGCTCCAGTGCCACCTCCAGCACCCACTCCATCAGTTCCAACTACATCTTTGGAAGCCTTCGTCCTTGGAGTTCTCTGTACACCACCTCCCGAAGATCAAGCCTGAGAGACGTATAGCACTATGCATTTTCAAACTTTTTGGTAACTTGTTGCCAAAGGGGGAGAAAAATATATAGATCATAGGCTTTGAGAGAGAGTGTTTGCTGCTTTTTATCTCTCTTGCTATTTTGGTTGAACTACTTTTATTGTGTGCTTGTGTGAGATACTTTATGTCCTTGTGAGATACTTATATGATCATGTGGTTGATCGTATGCTACCTTAATGTTTGGTTGAATGATGCTATCCTTTATATCCCATATATGATTGTTCACTTGATTGCTGATGAGTGCATGTTTTTAATTTTTATCATTTTGAGCGCTCCACCAAGATGTATGTGACATGGAAGAGTAACCCATGATCCTAATCGATTGTGCATTTGCATTCAAAAGAAAATTTTAAATAATGCACAAATTTAGGGGAGCTCTTGCTTATCACATACATCTCAAAGCGATGATGTTTTTCAATCATTTGTCGAAGCTTTGATCTATATGTTGTAATAAATTACCAAAAAGGGGAGATTGAAAGTGCAACTATCTCTGGATGGTTTTGGTAATTCCTAACAACATATAGCTCATTAAGCTAATGCTACTTCAAGATAAATATTTCAGGAAAAGCTTAATGATTGGCATGGCATGGATTAGAAAGTGGACCCCTCAAAATGCTAAGGACAAAAGGATTGGCTCAAGCTCAAAGCACAAGACTCTACATTTCATTTTTAGTGATCCAAGATCACATTGAGTCCATAGGAAAAGCCAATACTATTAAGAGGGGATGAGGTGTTGCTTAATGAGGTTCTTGCTCAAAGTGCTCAGTGATATGCTCCACAACCCTGAATCACTTTCTCATATCCAAATATATCCCAAACCAGAAGTCAAACTCGGCCCCACCGATTTGATCTATCTAGCGCCACCGAGTTCACTTGACATAGCCACTGCCACAAACCCTAGTCTTTTCGGTCCCACTGATAGGGATCTCGGTCTCACTGAGATGGGATTGTAATCTCTATGTTTTCCTTCATAACGTTTCGGTCCAACCGAGATGAGCGATCGGTCCCACCGAGATTGCAATGCAAACTCTCTGTTTCCCTTTCATAACGTTTCGGTCCTATAGAGAGAGCGAATCGGTCCCACCGAGAGTGCCTGAACAACTCTCTGGTTAGTCTATTACCAAAATCGGTCTCACCGAGTTTGTGTAATCGGTCTCATCGAGATTATGTTATGCCATAACCCTAATGATATCGGTCCCACCGAGTTGATCAAGTCGGTCCCACCGAAAACCCTAATGGTCACATTATGAACTAAATCGGTCTGACCGAGTTGTATGATTCGGTCCCATCGAGTTTGATGATTTGTGTGTAATGGTTAGATTTTGTGTGGAGGCTATATATACCCCTCCACCCACTCTTTATTCCTGGAGAGAGCCATCAGAACATGCCTACACTTCCAACATACATTTTCTGAGAGAGAACCACCTACAATTGTGTTGAGGTCAAGATACTTCATTCCAACCACATAAATCTTGATCTCTAGCCTTCCCCAAGTTGCTTTCCACTCAAATCATCTTTCCACCAAATCCTATCCTATGAGAGAGAGTTGAGTGTTGGGGATACTATCATTTGAAGCACAAGAGCAAGGAGTTCATCATCATCACACCATTTGTTACCTCTTGGAGAGTGGTATCTCCTAGATTGGTTAGGTGTCACTTGGGAGCCTCCGTCAAGATTGTGGAGTTGAACCAAGGAGTTTGTATGGGCAAGGAGATCGCCTACTTCGTGAAAATCTATCCTAGTGAGGCAAGTCCTTCATGGGCGATGGCCATGATGGGATAGACAAGGTTGCTTCTCCGTGGACCCTTCGTGGGTGGAGTCCTCCGTGGACTCACGCAACCGTTACCCTTAGTGGGTTGAAGTCTCCATCAACGTGGATGTACGATAGCACCACCTATCGGAACCACGCCAAAAATCTCCATGTCTACATTGCGTTTGCTCCCTCCAAACTCCTCTCTTTACCTTCATATGCAATTGTTTTACATTCCGCTGCTATACTCTTAGAATTGCATGTGTAGGTTGTTTACTTGACTTGTGCTAAGTTGCTAAAATCTGCCAAGAATTAAAATTGAAAAAAGGCTAGATTTTTATTTGGTCAAGTAGTCTAATCACCCCCCCCCCTCTAGACATACTTCGATCCTACACTGGTTAATTGGTGGAAGGTATGCCGCCCTCTGTCACTCGAAGGGCTAGGGATTCCGGACCTGCAGCGCATCCGAGTGGCTCTGCGTATGCGATGGATGTGGTTTCCAACGGACGGATGCATCCAGGGCATGTCACCATCTGCATCTGCCTGACGACCCTAAGGTGTCGGCGGTGTTTCGAGCAGCCACGGCTTGGACTCTCGGTAATGGCAAGGCTTGTCGTCTCGGGGATGATCACTAGCTCGACGGGCATGCCATCTTGGACAATGCCCCTTCCCTCATGGTGCTGGTGCCTTGTTGCTGGCGTAAGTCCCGCACAGTCCATGAGGGCCTCCAGCTTTGTGCGTGGATCGGGGACATCTAGGGCGCGCTCGGCTCGGCAACTCTAGTCGAATACGTTGATCTCCGACGACGGCTTCGTGGAATCCATCTCTCTGACACTCCGGATGTTCTTCGTTGGCACTGGACCGCGGACGTCACTTACTCAACGCAGTCCTGCTATCTTGTCAATTCCACAACTCTACCTCCGCGCCCCACTGGGAGCTCGCTTGGCGATCCTGGGCGCCTTAATACGTCTCCAACGTATCTATAACTAGATGATGCCCCGCGCGTTGCTGCGGAACTTTTTGTCTTCTATATTTTAAGTGAAATTTTGATATTTATGTTGAAAGAATAATTTTTTGGTAAAAACTTACAAAGATTTAGCACTATCTATTCAGGTTAGCTTGTAAAACCATTGAAGTAATTATAAGACACTTGGTTGGTTTACATGGACTTTAAAAAGGCATTTATTCAACTATATGAAAATGTTAAAATTTACGTAGCCAAGTCGTAACCACTGGAAAGAAAATATGGAGATATGGTCATCATAAGAGGCAAATGAGTTTCTGCCAAAATTTATTCAAGTGAGCAGTTATTAAAGAAAGGTGCAAGTGAGCAGCTAACTGATGTCTTGAGTTTTTCACTGTCCGAAGATACCTTCTATTCTAGTCAAATTTAATCATGCAAGTCCAGCCGTCCATCTATATATAAAAAGACTCAAAGGGGCAGGTCTAATTAATCTCGGCCATCAAATCATGTCAATCCAACGACCTAGACTGCTTCAATGTCGAGCGCTCAACACGTTTAGCATGCAGTTAATTTCATGTCAAATATAGTGCTAACCACATAATAATACGTAAATAATATCCTACTTAATTTCTGCATGCACTTAATATACTTCCAAATTAACGTACATTGCACGTACACATTAACTAGTGATCTTAGGGTCCGTCTAGGTCTTAGTCGACTTAGACTTCGCGAAGTCTAAGTCGACTGACGCCATCAACAGTAGAATAGGCCCCTTTTTTGACTTGGCGTCTGATGGGCTGTATGCCTGTATCCACGTATGTAACTTCTGGGCCTTCTTGCTTATTTGTTTGTTTATTTCAGCTGGGTTTCTTTATTTGTTTGTGTGTTTGGGCTAGGATGTTCCCTCGCTTGTTTTCTCACGCAAGGAAAAGGTGTTGAAGTTTCTGAAATAAAAAAGGAAAAGGTGATGAAGAAAAAGTATAGGCCCAGGATAGAGACACAAAAGTGCAGGACAAGTGTTTTCTGCCAACAATTTTGTAATTTTTTTGAGGATATGATTTTGTATATGTAGCGCGCTAGAAGGGCCACTAGCATATCGTTAGGTCTTTGTGTGATTTTCCCGTGTCTAGTTTTTTGTTAGTTTTTCCTGGGTTTCCTGTTTTATTTTTTCCTTTTGTTTGTTCATTTTTTTCTCTTTTAGTTCCATGTTCACTAAAAAAAGAAAAATAAGCACTTGTTTAGTTGTGATATTTCACAAAAGGTGTTCCTGTATTTCAAAATCTTCATTGTGCACTGAAAAAATGTGCAATTGCAAAAAATATTCAGTAAGACTTAAAAATATTTGCCATATATTTTAAAATGTAAAATAAAAATAAAAAATTTATATTTGCAAAAAATTGGAAGTTTAGGGAGTGGCTAGTCACAGGCATTTGTACACCTTATAGTCACATTTCATGTTACACCGTGCGGTTACAATTGAGATATGGCGTGTGCATTAATTTTTTTCTTGATAAAACCCGACAAAAGACCACTAAATTGTAGTCGTGTTGAAGATATGCAGTTGCAGTCTGAAATGACACTTGCAGTTGCGTGTCTAGGTGCCTCCACCGCCCCAACAAACACCACTAAGTTGTAGTCGAGGGCGACACTTGCAATTGCAAGCCTAGTGTCGGCCATGCAACTGCCCCCTCCTCTCCTACCGGCCTCCAACAAAAACACAAGGCCAGTTGAAGTCGCGAGGGAGAAAAGGAATTGCACTTGAGGGCGACACTTGCAGTTGCAAGCCTAGTGTCGGGCATGCAACTGCCCCCTCCTCTCCCACCGGCTTCTGACAAAAATACAAAGCCAGTTGCAGCCAGCAGGGAGACATGCAAATTGCAGTCGTGGGCTACACTTGCAGTTGCAAGCCTAGTGTCGGGCATGTAACCGCCCCCCTCCCACTGCCCATCGACAAAACAAAACGTCAGTTGCATTGGGGTGTGTCGACATGCAATTGCAGACATGGCGACACTTGCAATTGCATGCTTAGTGTCGGACATGCAACCCCCCCCCCCCTGCCCCATCTCCCACCGACCATCAACAAATCAAAAGATCAATTGCAATTGGGTGTGTAGGCATGCGATTGCAGTCGAGGGCGACACTTGTAGTTGCAAGCCTAGTGTCGGGCTTGCAACTGCCCCTTTCCCACAGATCACCGACCACAAAAATGTTAGTTGCAGTTGAGTGTTTAGGCATGCAGTTGCAGTCTAGGGGCGATACCTACAGTTACAACCCTAATGTCGGACATGCAACTAGCCCCCTCTCCTGCCGCCCACCAGCAAACACAAAATGTCAGTTGCGGTTGGTCTGTAGGCATGCAGTTGCAGTCAAGGGCGAAACTTGTAGTTGCAAGCCTAGTGTTGGGTATGCAACTGCCCCCCTTGTTCCCGCCGGCATCGGACAAAAACACAAGGCCAATTGCAGTCGAGGGCGACACTTGCAATTGCAAGCCTAGTGTTAGGCATGCAACCCTCCTCCCTCTACCGCTACCAGCCGACAAAACAAAACGTCAGTTGCAATCTGGCGTGTTCATATGCAATTGCGTACAAGGAGACACTTACAATTGCATGCCTATTGTCATACGTGCGACTACCTGCCCCCTGTGTCTCCCCAGACCATCCCCAGACCACCGACAAAAGCAATAAATCAGTTGCAATTGGGTGTGTAGGCAGGCAATTGCAACTGAGGACAACACTTGCAGTTGCAAGCATAATGTCGGGCAAATGGTGGTATCGTGAAAAAAGCAATAAGAAAACAAGGTTAATAAACATAGGGTGGTGTCGTGACAAAAAGTAATAAGAAAACAAGGATAAAAAAATAGAACATATGCTGCTGAGTTAAAATGGCTCAGACAAACTCCACATGCTTAAGCCGCTTCCTGGCTCTCTCGTGGTTACAACGGCTCAAACAAACTCCACAAAACCGACTCCTATGCACATTAAAAAAGCGTCAAAAAATGGGTTGGTAAGTAGATCAAATATGAAAATCCAACATCTTCAGTACCAACACACTACAAGTAAAATGAATTTTTAAAAAAGAAAATATTTAGAAAATGATTTCAAATAGAATGTCTGGAGGTAACATATACATAATTTAATAAAGTAAAAAAATGTAGGCTAACATTTCACTGACCTGAAAAAAGCAGTCTACATCTACTACAAATATAAATATGAATTTAACAGGAGTTTAGATGTCGGCGAGCAAAAAGATGTCCACTGTTCATGGGTCAGAAATGCCCACACTATATATTTTTGAAACATGGCGTATGTGCTAGAAACGGACAAGCATGAATACAGCAGACTTGCTTCTAAATAAGTGTTCAATAAATCTGCAACCCAAAACAACCATTTTTTGATACTTGCAAACTGTGCATGCGAGTCCCGGGATGCTGCACGAAAATAGCAGAAAACAAAAGATAAAATAAACAACAAAAAGCACATTTTACTCAGTCGCAAAATGCAAAAAAAAGTACAAGAACAAAAATATAAAACTCAATTTAGCATAGTAGCTAATAATTCAGTAGAAAACTGGCATGCTAATGTAATTTTTTTAGACAAATGCTAATGTAAATAATTGCAGTCTTGGAAAACGAAAACAACGACAAAAAACAAACAAAAAAATGGCCCGCCCAAACAACCTGCCGAGCCCACAAGGCAAAACACTCGACACCCCCAGCCGAACAATGATTCAGTTGGAAGGCCGATGGAAAAAAAATGCGCTGGTCCGCACGTTACACGGGCCTAAACAAGGACAGGCACACCAGCGTAAATCTTGAAGCGAACAAAAGATCCAACGGCTGACTCGTCGACTGAGACTTTGATTTTGGCGGGGTGTCCCGATCTTTCGATGAGATGATAACTATCGATTTGGTGAAGATGACTTTGACGATCCGACTACAAACGTGCACGACGTTGCGCCTTAGCAATCGCTAAACCAACTTCGAGAGGTTATTGACCACGCCGGAGCACAATCAACCTGACCACGAAGGTCTATTCCTGCAAGCAATCGAAGAACAAGCAAGAATATGATAAAAGCAATATGAATATTGTGAGTATATATGAAGTATTGATGAAGGTGGGGATCCGTAAGCGGTCTTGGTCTGGTCGTTGAACACAAACGAAGTGCACGAAGTTGCAATGGCTAACTTTTAACTAAACAAATCCCCAGTCTAAACGATGCCTTAAGGGCTATATTTATAGGGAAAAGAGAGGGGATTTTGTCCACCCTTGGCAAGGTGGGACTAAAACATCTCCTAAGTCGTTTTCCCTATAATATGAAATCTAAAAATAGATTACATGGGCCTGGCCCAAAATAAGGTGGCGCAACACCAATAATAAGCTATGGACGAAATTTATGAAAGGCCATCTTGCATATTTCGTCCACCATCTTGTATGTCATCATGGTGGCTTCAAAGTCCGGAAATCTCCACTTGAACCTCCGTTCTTGTTCTCTTCGCACGCACCTTCATCTCCGTGCTTGACCATGCTCCAATGTTCAACCTTCTTGTCCGTGCTAGGCCCTTCAATTGCAAGCAACACAAATGTATCTATGTTAGGCAGCATCATATTCTCATGAACAGTAGAATTACCAAGAAACAAAAGTACCTGATAATTTAATTGGCATATCTGAGCTCTAGCAACTGTTCCAAGAGGTGAAACAATAGGGGATATGGGTGTAACTGTGGTAGCCATGTCCTCATCATCCTCCCCTTCTTGAAAATAAAGCCATCCTCGGCGTTGCTTAATCTGAAATCTGGCTAACAAAAGAGACAAGGTGTACACGTTGTATATGTATATGTCATCCATTTTCACTGATCTCAGTTGGGGCACATGTGACACAGTTATACAACATCACCCTTCAAAAGTCGTGAAATATAAAGCCAATATATTATCACAAGAAGTCAAAGGCATGAAAAAATTGCAACTCAGTTTGCACATATAAGTGAAGCTCTTATTCATATCAAAAGATTGACAATGCTTATCATTAAACCATCCCAACATTGATGAACCATCACCAAGATTGGAGGTCATATCAAAATGATTAAACATTGGCACAATTATTTTCAAACGTATTTGATCCAAATCTGATTTATTCCCTGATTCACTTGATTCTTTTGCATCGATAGTTAATTCAATGGGCTCACTCAAAATTGTTTGATCACATGGCAAAGTCAAATCATCAACATAGTCCTCTAAAATAGCTGGTGTGATCAAAGTAGTGGGTAGCTCACCGCATGGTGCATTTAAATTGACAAGACATTCATCATACTCATGTGGAGGTGGAAGATTAGTACCTTTGTCATTACCTCTTATGATCAACTTAGATGATGTAGGCACTATCGGTGATGATGTGTCGCATGGTGGAGGTGATGTAGTCCTGACAACAACGGATGTGGTTGTCATAGTATGCCTAGTAGTTGAAGGGACAATCGTATCAACTCTTGGAATGTGCATCTCGCGCTTGTTCTCCTTGTGGGCAACACGTCGTTTTATTTCCTGTTCAGCTTTGCAAGCAAGATGAAACAAATGGTCCATAGGGTAACACTCTTCATGAATTAGTATTTCCTGAATGTCACGATTTAATCCTCCCCAAAATCTATCCATAAAATCTTCTTCACTTTCTACTAAAGAGGAATGCAGCAAGGTAGTTTGTAAAGTATCATAATATGTCGTTACGGTGTCACTACCTTGTTTTAAATGTTGCAACTTTTTAATCATGTCACGAGTATAATAAGCGGAAACGAAAGTATGTCGCATGGCAAGTTTCAAATCATCCCAAGTAGAAGGTATATCATTAGGGTGTAACCGATAATATTCACTCCACCAAACTAAAGCATAACCAGTGAAAGAACCAACCGCAACATTAACTTTTTTACGTTCATCAAAATTATGGGAAGCAAATATATGATTTATGTCGAACTCCCATTCAATATATAAAGAAGGTCTAAAACGGCCATTAAATGGTGGTATAGAAACATTAACCTGGTCATGTGCATTTGGATGTTTGTGCACCTCTCGTGGCGATTGTGGTATTTGCATAGGTGGTGGCACGTCTCCCGCGATCGACAAAGCCCATGAATTGACTCTAGATCCTGTCATGATTAGTAGAAACAAGAAACAAAATCCAAAAATAATGTTCCTATGAACTACTGGGAAGTGGTGGTAAAACACTCACGGTGTAGCAAATATCAAAGTCTTACAAGTTCTTACCATGCAGCAGGTGGTGACCAGCAACCAGCGTGTCAAATAACTCCAAAAGTTGGGTAAAGCGATTGCTAGGTGAACGTATGTATGCACGATGTAGAAATATGTGGAGCTGGGTTGGCTTTATATATATGGAAAAAAAATGCTACAACCACATTAATTAATGCAAGCTGAAAATTCGCTCAAGGTGGTCGAGTGCTGGTCTTAGGCTAGACTCACTAGAGACGCGAGCCTAAGACACAAATGAAATTCACGTGTCAGTGGACAGATGAAACATATCACTTGCGTAGCCCAAAGGTACTGGAGGGCGTTCAAAACAAAAGCTCAACTGTCCCAAAAAAAACTGGTACTAGTACTTGTCATGTAATCGCTGATTTGTTTTTTCAAAACTGCCAATCATACCATGCAAGGACACGGTTCCAAGAAAGTACTGCTCTTCCTTTTTGTCAAGTACTGTACTCACGGCTTGCAAGGAAATCAATCCCACTCAGATTTTTCTTCTCCCTCACGTGTGCACCTAGCCAAATTCAATCTGCCACTTTTTTTTTCTTTCCAAGATCCAAACTACCAACACAAGTCCTCTTTTCTTACTTTTTTTAACTCGTTCGTGATGGCGCCTTTATATTTCTTTCGGTCTCCACTTCTACCAGGTGACGTACATCCCCAAATCCACAGCGAATCCTTTTTTTTTCGTGTGGATAAAACGAATCTGGTCAAACAGCCACAACCGACCTTGCTTTCTCTCTCTATTTTTTTTTCAGCCGCACCAAATCTCCTACCCAGCTACTCACATCCCAAACGTGATTCCCTCTTGGTTGCTTATACCAACGTGGTTTCCAAGGTCAAAGATTCCCTGCCAAACAAACCAACGTGTCTCCGCTAATATTCTCTTCCAACACACGTTCCAAAGCCAGCCCTTTTTTTAAGGAAATCTAAACCGAATTAGCGCTCGCTCCGGTGATCTTAAAGAAGCGAAGTCGGGCCAAACAAGCGGAGGCAAGAAAAGCGTTGTCGCCTGATCAAGCCGGCGCATATAAGACCAGGCAAAAATTATTGCCAGTGTGAGGAATTGAACACATGACCATCCCATCACATATCAATTGTTGCAGCCAATTGAACCGGCTCAATGTTTTGTTTAGAAAAAAGTTGTTTTAACTCTCAAATAGTCCCCCTGGCCCGCCTTCATCAAATTCTCGCCCACTCTCAGATGTGACAAAGAAATAAGAGGATTTCAATCAACATGCAAAGAAATAGGAATGAAATGATATTAAGTACGGAAGGAAATAAGAGGGGATTTGAACATACGTGTAAAGACTAAGGAAGTTAAGAAATTGAGTCCTTGTGACAGGAATATAAGGAAGGAGCGCTCTGTCCACACCTTCTATATAAACCTCAACATGACAGAGAAAATTAAGGAAGAAAAGGAGACCACGCCTTTTCTAATTAAAAGGGATTTCTGAAGAAATAAGGAAGGAAAGAAATTCGATCCTTGCGACAGGAAAAAAAGAAAGAGAAAACCTTCAAGATAAGGAAGGGAGTCTATGCACCCCACGCCTTCTAATTAAAAGAGATTCCCGAGAGCATGTATAATCAAAGGAATGGTGGTTAGCTCTTAGCTCTAATTAAAATTAAAATGAGATTACAGGCTGGGCATATTGGCAGTTGAAATGTAGCCGGGTTTTTATTTTTTGAAAGCTTGTAGCCGGTTTATTATCCCTCGTTCTGGAGTACATTTCTCTAAAAAAAAAAAGAACAACGCATACATTTTTTTTTTTTGCGGATGAACAATGCATACATTTAAAAGATGGTCTACTGAAAAATACTTCATCTTAGGGATATTTGACAATACTTATTGTTTTTAAAGAAACATTAGTCATTGGATTCGAAGTGCCGGAGTGATGAATTTCAATCCCGTTGCAACACGCGGGCCATTTTCCTAGTGTACCATAAGCATCTGCGTTCGAATTGACCTCATCCCAGAAGACCACGAATAGACATGCATTGTCGGATATGCAAATAATACAAATAGGAAAACAGATAATTAATACAATTTGACCTCATCCCAGAAGACCAACGAATAAACATGCATTGTCGGATATGCAAATAATACAAATAGGAAAACAGATAATTAACACAATTTGACCTCATCCCCGAAGACCAACGAATAAACATGCATTGTCGGATATGCAAATAATACAAATATCCAATGAAAATAGTTACAGAAGGCATGGTACCCTCCGATTCAAAATAAGTATCGTTGTTTTAGTTGTATGATTACCTCGGGGTGAAGTAGCAAAATGGTAGAGGATGATTTAGAAATGAGCCAATAAGGAATAACCTAATATGGCTAGAGGATTGAACGGGTCGCTGGCTAAATCCCAACATGTCAACGTAATGTTGAGAGGTAGGTACAGTAGGAGAAGGGGACTCCAAATTCGTCCGGTCCAGCACCACTTGTATGTACAGAAACTAACCACGCAGGAAGTGAAACCAAATGACACGGTGAGGTTAATTGGGTGGATTAAGACGGTAGCTACCTGCTCACAGGCGAAGTCCTTGGCACTGTTTAAGTATTAAGGACTTTTTCATGACACGGCGGCAGCAGATACGGGGTTCTGGAGACGCCAAAAAATTTAACACAAATTGGCCGCAGAGCTCATCTGACATGGAGGCATCCGTTCGTCCTTGTGTCAAACTTGCAGCCTACGTCCCTACCATGACCATCACTCCATCAGCGCCTTCACCTGATCAGCTGTTGGTAGAAATCACATATTTGACCTGAGGCAGAAATCAATTCACAAACTGATCTGCTTTCAAAAAAATTTCACTCTGCTGACCCTTTCGTGTGGCGCCCGACAGCTGGGCGTCGCACCCTACTGTGCAGCGCCCATCACTTAGGCGCCACACTTCCTGCCAGCATGGCAGCCCTGGTCCAGCTGTGGCCCCACACGCACCTGTGCAGCGCCTAAGTCTTAGGCGCCACACATGTAATGTGCAGCGCCTAGCTCGTGGGCGCTGCACAGTCTGTGTTCCACTTGGGCTGGCCCCACCCTCTCTCCCCTCCCACCCCCACCCCACACACCCCCACCCCACCCAAACCCTAAGGCTTGTGGCCCTCCTCTCTTCCCCTCCCCCCCCCCTCTCAAATCCTTCTCAAATCTTGCAAATCCGGAGTATTTGGCCGTGGATTTTGAAGCCAACCCCTCCCTTAAGGTAATCTCCTCCCATTCCCTTGTTTTCATCCATAGAAATTGTCACATTTGCTCAAATCTTGCTAGTTTGGGGGAAACCCTAGTTTTGACTTGGATTTGCAAATTTGTGTTGAATGATGTTATGTTTCTTTGCTAACTTGGGTTGGTTAAGCTTCCATAGTATGCTAGGGTTAGGGTTATGTGTGTTTGATGTTGGTGTTAGGGTTATGCTATGGTTATGGTTGTTTTATATGTTAGGGCATATGTGTGCAAATATTTTTCTTAAGTATTTACTTGATATATGTGTGTTTTTGATTATTGTAGGGATGGGGAGAACATGTGTTTATGTTCATCATGTGGATAGAGAGGCCTTCTTGAAAGGCAATGTTGAGACGGACCCGAATGAGCTTGACATGGTGTTTGAGAGTAGTCCTAGCTATGCGGAGCTTTTGGAACAAGTGAGGAAAGATTTGAATTGGACGGACCCAAGTGACGTTGTTGAGTTCGAGGGAAGGCATAATGTTGGTTTTGGAATGCACATCCGTTGGAAGACAATGCGTGTGAACTCCGAGCAACGTTGGGTTGCATACAAGGAGACGGTTGCCGAATCTCTAGACAAGGCTCTTGAGTTATTTGTCTCCAAGAAGGTTGAGTCTATTTTGAATTTAGACTTGAACCGGAACCCCTCCCCGTTGGTTGCTAGCACTCCCCCACCCATGAACCAAGATCAAATGAGTGAACCTCAATTCACGCAACAAGATTGGCCAACATTGAGCCCGACTCCAAACAACCAAAATGAAGGTTTTGAAGAGGAGAATGATGAGTACGAGGAGGATGACAACGAAGTTGACCTCCATGACAACAATGTGGGTGATCTCGACCAATATCATGTGCAAGAGACAATGGACCAATCCATCCCTTTTTCCCGTGCATATGCATCGGACTCGGATGACGATGGTCCCGATGAAGAAGTTGATGAGGAGGGGTTCACGCCGAAGGAGGCCGAAGCATTCAAGAAGGTATTCGGGCGGGATCACAAGACACCATTGTTCAAGGATCTTAGTCTCGCGGATGAAGCCGTTGTGGATGGTGGCAAATGCATATCTCTTAGAGCTAGGCCAAGTTCTCACCGTGATTTGGAAGACGGCAAGAACGGGATATATCCCGGTTGTGAGTTTCAATCCTTCTTGGAATTGAAGATGTGGCTCGACAACTACTCGGTTACACATTATCGTCCACATAAAGTGGCCAACTCGGATGTTAATGTGCGTTACATGGTCAAATGTGAAGTGCCAACATGTCCATGGATTGTGCGTGCAAGGCCATGGAAAGGAGGTCCCACTTGGCGCATAGTGAGTTGTCTACCAACTCACATGTGCCAGCAAAGAATGCGGATGGCAAGCTTGTGCACCAACAACACAGACAACTCACGTCCGAGTTCATTGCTTACAGGCTGTCCAACCAAATATCCACACTTCCAATAATGAGCATCAAGAGTGTCATTGACCTTGTGAAAGCCATCTTTCATTACAAGGTGAAGTACGGCAAGGCATGGAAGGCGAAGCAAGCCGCATTCAAGATGTTGTATGGCAATTGGGAGGAAGCATACAACCGACTCCCTAGGTTGTTGTTAGTTATGGCCGCCACAAACCCAGGCATGGTTCACGTGGTTGAGCCTCATGGGCACCAAACTTTGATTCATAACGGGAGGACCGTCCGAGTATTTGGCCGTGCATTTTGGGCCTTTGAGCAATGCGTGAGGGCTTTTGAGCATTGTCGGCCCGTCATCGCCATTGATGGCACGTTCTTGACCGGACAATACAAGGGCACTTTATTGGTTGCAATAGCAAGTGATGCCAATAACCGGGTGTTGCCTTTGGCTTTCGCTTTGGTTGAGGTGGAGAACAATGATAACTGGGAGTGGTTCTTGCGTCAACTGAGAACAAGGGTATTACCGGCTGAAAGGGAAATTTGTGTCATATCGGATCGCCATGCTGGAATTCTAAATGTGGTGGTGATTGACATTCCCGGACATAGAAAGTTGCATCATCGATGGTGCATGAGGCACTTTTGTGCAAACTTCTATAGGGCATGTGGTATCAAGGAGTTGGCCGATGATCTTCAAGATTGTTGTCTCGCTTTCACCAACAAGCGGTTTTCCACATTGTTCAATGCATTGCTCAGACACAAGAAACTTGACCCCGGCGGTCAGGAGTTTCTCAATAAGAACATTGCCGAAAGGAATATGTGGGCACGTGCTTTCGATGAAGATGGCCGGAGGTACAGTCAAATGACAAGCAATATGGCAGAATGCTTCAATAAGGTGCTCAAGGGTGTGCGTGCATTACCCGTGACGGCAATAGTTCAATACATATTTGACAAGATGAATGAATACTTTTTGAAGCACTCAATGGAGACTGATAAGCAGATTGTTGGTGAGAACAAGGATAAGCACAAGTACAATTTCCCACCAAAGGTTGAAGAATGGTTGGAATTTCAATCACGAAAGGCAGACTCCGAAGAAGCTGTTCTATATGACGACAACGAGTGGAAGTATGAGGTGAAAGAGCCCGGAGGAACCACAAATGATGACCGCCAGCACGGAGGCCGGGCTTTCAAGGTCTCCCTAACACGGTGTGATTGCAGCTGCATGAGGCCGTCTTTGCTTCATCTCCCATGCTCGCACTTGTTAAATGCATCCCGGGTTAGGAATGTGGACGTCAATCACCCTCTAACCGTGAGGGAGTCCGAGTTCTCAATCATGACGGTAAAGAAGACATGGACTCCACGGTTCCAGCCATACTTGGACCAATCATAATGGCCGGAGTATCATGGAGTTCAACTATGGCCGGACCCGGAATTGAAGGTCGTTAGCCGGGGAAGACGTAAGACTAAGCGTCTTAGAGGTGACATGGATGGATGGGGCCGTGGTGGCGGTGGAGAATACGGCACCGGCCAATTCCAAGAGCCTCGTGAGGAATCCCGTTGTGGGGGCTGCAGTAATGGGGGACACAACACAAGAACTTGTCCCAAACCAAGAAAGAGATCAAAGAAAAATGGTTCAAGCACAAGCCAAGCAAATGATAGCCAACCAAGTGAACCAAGGGGTAGCCAACCAAGTCAAACAAGTGGTGGAGTACCAAACCACTCAAATCAAACAAGTCAACGAGGAACTAGGCAACAAAGAGGGAGTCAACTTAGTCTTAGAAGAGGTCGTGGTGGTGGTAGAGGCCGTGGTGAAGGTCTTGGCCGTGGTGATGGTTCTGGCCGTGGTGGTGGTAGAGGCCGTGGTGATGGTCTTGGCCGTGGTGATGGTCTTGGCCGTGGTGGTGGTAGAGGTCGTGGTGATGGTCTTGGCCGTGGTGCTGGTAGAGGCCGTGGTGGTGGTGGTGGTAGAGGCCGTGGTGGTGGTGGTAGAGGCCGCGGTGGTGGTGGTGTAGGCCGTGGTGCTGGTGGAGGCCGTGGTGGTGATCTTGGCCTTGGCGGCGGCCGTAGTGGAGGAATGTTCTCTTGGCTCAATGGACCATTGCCGTATGTGTCTTACTATGATCTTGTTCTTTTGGCTCAATGCTTGTGTTGTCATTTTGTATTGTGTGACTAACTATTATATTGCCATTTTCGTAGGTATGGAAACAATGAAGGGGGTGGAGGACACGGAGGGGGAAGGTGAGACCCCTTGGTGGTGCGAGGAGGGAGAAGAATAAGAAGAAGAAGAGAGGAAGAAGAAGAAACTACATGGAGACCCTATGTGTGTATGACTATGTGTGTATGACTATGTGAGGGGACTAATATTTCCGTGTATGATTATGTGAGACCCTATGTGATTTGGACAAGTATATGTGCTATGTGTGTATGAGTATGTGATTTGGACTAGTATTTCTGTGTTTTGGATGTGATTATGTGGCATCTTTATGAATCACAAAACAAAAAAAACAGTAGGTATTTGAAAACATCAGTTAGTGCAGCGCCGAAGGGCAAGGCGCTGCACTGTGTAGTGTGGCGCCCAACGGGTAGGCGCTGCACACTGACTTAGCAGTTTTTGTGGTGGAAAAGCTACTGGAACGCTCCTGGTGCTCTCTGGACTGGCATGTCCAGGCGTGCAGCGCCTAAGGTCAAGGCGCCACACTACACAATGCAGCGCCTTGCCCTTAGGCGCTGCACACATGGACATGCCAGTCCAGAGAGCATCAGGACCATTCCAGTAGGTTTTGCACCCCCAAAAACTGCTAAGTCCGTGTGCAGCGCCGAAGGTCAGGGCGCCACACTACACAGTGCAGCGCCTTGGCCTCAGGCGCTGCACTGTTAGGTGCAGCGCCTAGCCTTTGGGCGCTGCACACTGACTTAGCAGTTTTCGGGGTGGTAAAGCTACTGGAACGCTCCTGGTGCTCTCTGGACTGGCATGTCCAGGTGTGCAGCGCCTAAGGGCAAGGCGCTGCACTGTGTAGTGTGGCGCCTTTCCCTTGGGCGCTGCACATCTGGACATTTATTAGGCTGCACCAACTCCCTCCCACCCATCCTCACCCCACACACCCCCACCCTCAACACAAACCCGAAGCTCAGTGCCTCCCCTCTGCCCTCCTCTCTCCCCCTCTCAAATCCTTCTCAGATCCGGAGTATTTGACCGTGGATTTCGAAGCCAATCCCCTCCCTTAAGGTAATCTCCTCCGATCCCCTCGTTTTCATCCATAGGAATTGTCACATTTGCTCAGATCTTGCTAGTGTGGGGGAAACCCTAGTTTTTGATAGGATTTGGAAATTTTTGTTTCTTTGCTAATTTGGTATGGTTAGGCTTTCATAGTATGCTAGGGTTAGGGTTATGTGTGTTTGATGTTGGTGTTAGGGTTATGTTGGTCTTAGGGTTGTGTTCATTGTTAAGTGGGGGTTAGGGTTGACCAATAATTCTCTGTTTTGTAGGCATGGCTTCATCCGGTTCCATGACGAGGCCACCGTGTGCTAACCAAGAAGACATGCCGAACAAGTGGGAGGACGCATCTTTGGACAAGGTGAAGGAGAAAGATGTCAACATCCCGCAATGTTGGTGTGCAGATGTTTGCAAGGTGAAGGTGTCCACCGACCGAAAGAAAGCATGGACGGAAGGGCGGAGATATTTTGTATGCCCGAACTATGCTTATGATCGTGCACTTCCAACTAACGCCTATGACCAACCACCGGTAAGCTCGAGAAGTAAAATGTTACTCTGAAATGTGTGTCAACACTAACAACAAATTTTTATGCAGTCACCGCCTCCTCTATGCAAGTACTTCACGTGGATAGATCTTGAAGTGCCAGAAGATGTGAAAGAGGACCAATACGCAGATTGTCTTAGGCGGCAACGGAGGTTCGAAGAATCGTTTCGAAGGGGCTTGGAGGAAGAGCGTCGTCAGAAGGAGAGGATGGAGCGGAAGAAACGAGAGGAGGAGAGGGCACGCCAAGCGAAACTTGCTCGTGAGGAGGAGAGGGCAAGAAAGCTTGCAAAGGCTCGCGAGGCGCAAGAGGAGGACTCGGCACGTGACAAGAAGGGGAAATGGCCTCGCTCTACTCAGTAGGGACTTCGCTTCGGTGCACGTGAGGGCATGTGAGATGTTGGTGAACTATCTTCTAGGGCAAGCTGCCATTTGTCATTTGTAATGAATGTGTCGTGAACCATGTCGTACTAATGTTTGAATTATCTTAAGTTATGAACATCGTCGGCATAAAATTTGTGTTTGTTCATATTGCTGTGATGCTGCAGTCATTGTAAGTATTATGGATGTAGTGGGAGTAGCCATGGGAGTAACTGTTGGCTTTCTGGATAGCCATGGCAGTAGTGCAGCGCCTAAGGGTAGGGCGCTGCACTGTACAGTGCAGCGCCTAACAGTTGGGCGCCACACAGTACAGTGCAGCGCCTAAATGTTGGGCGCTGCAGTGTTGCTATAAGCAAAACTGCAGAAACAGATGCCATTTTGGGTGGGGTGCAGCAGCACTCAAATAACTAAAACATCAATAAAAGTACTATAAACTGGACATGCTAAGCAAAGAGAACTAATAACTTGAACATCACATCATTTAAGACAATTCAAGTTTGCTTCAAGTTTGCAAACACAAATACCATAACATAACCTCACAAGTTAATCAACCTCACAAGTTCACAAGTTCATCATATAACATAACCTCACAAGTTCATCAACCTAACACAAAGCACTAATGCCTTCCACGCGTGTTCCTGGTGCCACGCCTGCAGGTAATCTTCTTCTTTTTAGGAGCACGAGGCTCCTCTTCGTGCACTTCCTCCTCCGCCTGCGGCTCCGCCTCCGCCTCCTCCTCCGCCTCATCATCCAATCTAGCCATCCGCGAGGTCCCTACGACCACCTTTGGGTTGCCTCTGTTGTCATAGTCGTTGGGCGTGTACCGGCGTCTGGGCTGCCTAGGCTTGAACACATATGCGGACCGAGCTTGAGCGTCCGCCAAAGTCATGTCATCATCAAGCTCATCGCCCTATCACACAACGAAACAATATGGTGAAGGCCGATGTCGTAATCAAGTGAGAATCACATCTAAATGATTAGTCATACCTCTTGGGTGATCCCACCCTCATCATCCACATAAGCATATGAGGAACTCACATCGTCCCCCTCATGGTGAGGTGCGGGGTCTGATGGTGTACCAGACCTAGAGGCAGATGGTTCATCATATTCAGGATCACGGCAACCGAGAAGGTTCGATAACCGCCTTAACTTCTTGGCCTGACGCTGTAACATGAACAAGTGTGTAAGATATCAAACTTCGCAACATAGACTGGCTCTCATAGTGAATGCGATATGTACCTTGAGGAATGCTCGTAGTGAACCATCATCATTGCCAGTTCCAACCGGTGTCTTCTCCAGAATAGACTGGCTCTCATCAGCTGCTTTCTTGATCTCGGTGCGCTGCGGATGAGAAAAAATGAATGCGTTAGCCATTCAAACATGTGTAATACGGTCAACAGGAAAGTAAAGAGGGGAACACTTTACCACATAGTTAATCACCGGAACAGCAGGCACTCCTTGCCCTAGCCTGACATCTCTGTTGTACTTCCCCTTTGCTAGATCCTCAAAGTTTACGGGTTCTTCAAGAATATCCTCATTATATGCCGGCGGGCATATCTCAACTCGAGTAGTTCCAATAAACCATCGTACGTAGTTATCAAAAGCAAGTGAGTTGTGCTCACGAAGCGGGGCGCGTGCAGTGCTACGAGCTTGCTCCACACAAAGCTGGAAGCGGGTAACATACGCAGAATGATGCTTGGCCCAGTCCTTTATCTTCCGTTGCCTTCTCCTGTCCAACCTGCGTGGTATAAAACCAAACATTAGCACAATCAAAAGGAGTCCCGATGATTAGACAATACGCACACATGCTCTCTTACCTATGAAGTGCTTTATCCGTGTCCACCCAATCCGGCGGGTGAGGCTGGAAAAGACCAAACTGACGATACACGCGATGCGGCAAATGAAACTCAACCGCCCAGTTGCATATCAATGGGCACCGCATAAGCCAGAGATCCTTATCCCGCAAGCACATCGGGTTGAGGCGGAACTCCGCGGTGTACCCCAAGCTCTCACCCGCGCCATATGGCTGCCATTCCACCTATGAAACAGGGCAACAATGCAAATTTGATAACTATTTTTCAAGCAAGCATGAGAAAGGACTAAAGTAATGACCTCCTTACCTGCTCAGGCGTAATCGTGTCCAACTCGGCAATGTACTTTTGGTACATGAGATTGACATCGTTCGTCATCTCGGAAACGATATCCCACTTGTAAGCCCACGTGGGGCGCCGTAATTCGTCATGTTCATCTGCATACCAAGGATCAAACCTGACGCTCTTCGGGCGTCCAACAGGCAGACGCTCCCAGCTCCATACAGAAAGTAGAAGCAGATTACCACCAATGCCTGCACTAGGTGTGATCCTGCAACACGCATCATCCAGCTACATATGAAAGAAAAACAATGTTAACTTGACAGCAAGCTTGCATTGCTAATGAATAAATGAGTTGATCACAAAACAGACCAACTACCTGTCGGTACAAGTAGGCAAGAGTCGCTGAACCCCAGCTCCATTTGCTATCGAAGACGGTCAACGCCTTCAGCCACATCCATGGAGCGTTCTTGCCAGTGGAGTCAGGAAACAAAGTCCTCGACACAATGTACCACATATACACACGAGCATGTGTCTGGATCACATCATCAGTTGCATCCGGAGGGCACGTCGCAAAGTTATTTTGAATCCACGTGAAAGCAGCTCCAGCTGCCTTCCTTTCCCTCTTCTTCTTCTCTTCTCCCTCCTCTACATCATCCTCAGCCTCGGTAGGAGCCATACCGATAAGAGCAATCATCTGCTCGCGCCACCCATCAGAATCGGTGCTCATACATAGAGGCCTCCCGTCGATAGCAAGACCGGTGATCAACGAGACATCCTCGAGCGTCACGGTCATCTCCCCGGTCCGAAGATGGAAACTGTGGGTCTCTGGCCTCCACCGATCAACAAGAGCGGACACCAGTGGAGCGTTCAGATTCGGCGTGGACCGTCTGACCAACAGAATCCACGGGAGTAGTCCTGCCTGCTTGATGTACGGTGTGTACCGCTCATCGTAAGGCATGGCAGGACCAGAGACCCCGTGATACTGAATCTTCAGAGGTTCAAGCTTCTGCAAAAAACAAGTAATGACAAATCTTAGGGCATGTAAATTTCAACTAAAGGCAAATTTGCAAAAGATTTAGAGTACTCATTATTACCTTATCCTTCTCGCGCATCATGTAGGACCGGTGTTGCACGTCGTAGACATCGTCCAGAAGCCAAACCATCCTTACAATTTCAAACAATAAACATACATGAGTTCATCTCAAATATCGGAAAACACTCAACATCTAATATATATCTAAAAAACTCAACATCTCACATATAGCTACAAAACTCAACATCTCATAATTATCTACAAAACTAGGCATCTCATATATATCTAAAAAAATAAACAATCTAGGTTTAACTAACAAGAATCATATACTACCGGATATGACTACACATCCTCCATCACAACACCGAAAGAGTTTCCACCTAACGAATGAACACCGGATATGAACACCGGATATGACTACACATCCTCCATCACAACAAGAATCATATACTACCGGATATGACTACCAATTCTTTTGGTTGCAATGAATGTGTGCTCATTCTGAAACACCGAAAGCCTGCCTTGACCACATTTGAACAATAGCATTGCTGCCTTGTCGGCTCTCTGCATACTTGTAAAACTAAATAAAATTTTGATAGTTGTTTTCAAAGTACTTGCCATTGATGAGAAAAGGATTCCACATTTGAAGGTCAGACCAGGAAATGGCTCCTGAGATGGATGACTTATCATCTCCAATTGCAATATTACATCAAAAAACTTAATCTGGAACACCGAACGATTTTACGGAGGAAAAGAAAGGGAATGGAGGAGTTTACGTACTAGGAAGGATTGGAGATCGAATCCAAGCCTCAAAACTTCAAATCTGAGAGGGGGTGTGGGGGGATCCGAAGGGGGCGCCGCCGCCGCCGCTCTCTGTGACAACAGAGCAACTGGAAGAACTGCCTGGGAGGGTCTGGCCCGATGCGGGCTAAGTCAACGTGCAGCGCCTAAGACACGGGCGCTACAATATACACAGTGCGGCGCCTAAGTCTTAGGAGCTGCAGTGCTGTCTGTGGGGCCAGGGCTGCCACGCTGGCAGGATGTGCAACGCCTAAGTGATGGGCGCTGCACAGTGGGGTGCGGTGCCCAGCTGTCGGGCGCCACACGAAAGGGTCAGCAGAGTGAATTTTTTCTGAAAGCATGTCAGTTTGTGAATTGATTTAGGCCTCAGGTCAAATATGTGAAATTATCCTCAGCTGTTCAAGACACAAACAAAATCATCAATAATTACAAATTCAATCTATCCAGCGTCACCAACTTGAACGTGGAAGGCTATTAGGCAGCATCAACCGGATCATCGGAGCTTGGGAAAGCCAGAAGGAGCTAATCTGTTCCGGCGTCCTAGTCCTAGCCCTGTCACAGGCATACGTCAGCACGACCGCGCCCGCGGCCGCGGCCGGGCACCCTGTATGTAATCAGCTCTATCATGCGCGCGGGCCTGCAAAATACAGATACGAAGATGTGACGAAATCCATACATCAAAACGCAATCAAACTAAAGAAAGGCCAAGGCCAGCGAGCTTAGAAAATCAAGACAGGTTTCTGTGACGATGAGACTACTCACAGTGGGGAATAACATAGAATAGTAACTTACCGATGTTACTAGTCTATGTTATTACCTCCATAGTGGGTAGTAACATATGAGTGGTATCATGAAATGGTTCATTTATTAGGCTATAGACACATTGTGCCTTAAAATGTGTGATGTTACAGTAACTACCTAAATTACCACAAACCCCTCTCTCCTCATTAATTAGGTGCCACATAAGCAATCTTGTATTGAAATATGTGATGTTACTAGTGAAGTTACTCCCATTGTGACTAGTCTGAGCGGGGTGGGTTCTGAGAAGAGATCCTTGGGGAGGCGGATCAGGGCATGATGCGGGCGGCGGCACCTCGGGGAACTACTTGGAGGCGAAGAGGGCGATGAGGTTCGAGTTCTGATGCTGTGGTTGCTGATCATCGCCCGCAGGCCATCAAGCACTAAAACGATGCTTGGGGAGAATATGAAGGGGAACATAAATCCATCGGACTATGTGGAGAAGATAAAGAGGCAGGAGACTTTGTGCAGAAGATGAAGCAAGCAACAGAAATCAATTGTTGGGCTAGTAATTGCAGAAGACGATAGTTTATAGGCTTGCAACGCCATAGTCGGAGGACTGGTTTTTTTTATAGATGTATGTGGATGATGTGGCTTACCATGTCATGTGAGGCATGTGGTGGGACATGGGTGGTGAGGTGGATAGGCTGCATGTCAAGAGAAATAGGATAGTGGGGATGAATTATTTAGGTATTATAGATTTTTGATTGTTCCATGCTGTTATATTATCAATTTTGGATGTTTTATAATCATTTTGTAGTCATTTTATATTATTTTTTGGTACTAACCTATTGACATAGTGCCAAGTGCCAGTTGCTTTTTTGCATGTTTTTTACATCGTAGAAAATCAATACCAAATGGAGTCCAAATGCAAGGAAACTTTATGGAGAATTTTTAAGGACCAGAAGACACCTAATGGGGCAAGGCCGCGCCTGGGGGTGCTCCGAGGAGAGCACAACCCACCAGGGCGCGCCAGGAGGCCCAGTCACGCCCTGGTGGGTTGTGCCCACCTCGGGTGCCCCCCGGACCGCCTCTTTGCTTTATAAATACCCCAATATTCTAGAAACCCTAGGGGAGTCGACGAAAATCAATTCCAGTCGCCGCAGAGTCCAAAACCATCAGATCCAATCTAGACACCATCACAGAGGGGTTCACCACTTTCATTGGTGCCTCTCGTATGATGCATGAGTAGTTCTTTGTAGACCTTCTGGTCCGTAGTTAGTAGCTAGATGGCTTCCTCTCTCTCGTTTGATTCTCAATACAATGGTCTCTTGGAGATCCATATGATGTAACTCTTTTTACGGTGTGTTTGTTGGGATCGGATGAACTTTGAGTTTATGATCAGATCTATCTTTTTATATCCATGAAAGTTATTTGAGTTTCTTTGATCTTTTATATGCATGATTACTTATAGCCTCATATTTCTTCCCTGATATTTGGATTTTGTTTGGTCAACTTGATCTATTTATCTTGCAACGGGAAGAGGTGCTTTGTACTGGGTTCGATCTTACGGTGCTTGATCTCAGTGACAGAAAGGGAACCGACACGTATGTATCATTACTACTAAGGATACAACGATGGAGTCTATCATCATGTCATCATTCTTATTACATTACTCTGTTTCTCCATGAACTTAATACACTAGATGCATATTGGATAGCGGTCGATGTGTGAAGTAATAGTAGTAGATGCAGGCAGGAGTCGGTCTACTAATCTTGGACGTGATGCCTATATAATGATCATTGCATGGATATCGTCATGATTATTTGAAGTCTTATCAATTGCCCAACAGTAATTTGTTTACCCACCATTTGCTATTTTTCTCGACAGAAGCCACTAGTGAAACCTATGGCCCTCGGGTCTCTTTCTCATATTATCTGCTTTCGTGATCTATTTTATTTGCCCTTTACTTTCAAATCTATTAAATCCAAAAATACAAAAATACCTGCTGCAATTTATTTTATTTGGCGTTCGATCTATCAATATCTACAATTTTATCTCACGTCTGTTTGCCAATTTGTGGCACCGTTACCCGAAAGGGATTGACAACCCCTTTTACCCGCCGGGTTGCGAGTAGTTGTTATTTGTGTGCAGGTGTTGTTTAAATTGTGTTGCTTGGTTCTCCTACTGGTTTGATAACCTTGGTTTCACATCTAAGGAAAATACCTACCGCTGTTGTGCTGCATCAACCCTTCCTCTTTAGGGAAATATCGACGTAGCTTCAAGCTGTTGGGGAACGTAGCAGAAATTCAAAATTTTCCTACATGTCACCAAGATCTATCTATGGAGAAACCAGCAACGAGGGGAAGGAGAGTGCATCTACATACCCTTGTAGATCGCTAAGCGGAAGCGTTCAAGAGAACAGGGTTGATGGAGTCGTACTCGTCGTGATTCAGATCACCGATGATCCTAGTGCCGAACGGACGGCACCTCCGTGTTCAACACACGTACAGCCCGGTGACGTCTCCCACGCCTTGATCCAGCAAGGAGAGAGGGATAGGTTGAGGAAGACTCCATCCAGCAGCAGCACAACGGCGTGGTGGTGATGGAGGAGCGTGGCAATCCTGCAGAGCTTTGCCAAGCACCTACGGGAGAGGAGAAGAACTTGGGAGAGAGGGAGGGCTACACCAAAGGCATAAGGGGTGTCTCAAGAGGCCCTCCTACCCCCACTATATATAGGGAGCCCAAGGGGGGTGCGCCAGCCCTAGGAGATCCAATCTCCTAGGGGGCGGCGGCCAGGGGAGGTTTCCCTCCCCCCCAAGGCACCTAGGAGGTGCCTTCCCTCCTTGGGACTCTTCCTTAGGGTTCCCCCTTCACCCTAGGCGCATGGGCCATAAGGGAAGTGGCGCCCCAGCCCACTTTGGGCTGGATCCCTTCCCACTTCAGCCCATGGGACCCTCCGGGATAGGTGGCCCCACCCGGTGGGCCCCCGGGACCCTTCCGGTGGTCCCGGTACAATATCGATGACCCCGAAACTTGTCCCGATGGCCGAAATAGGACTTCCTATATATTAATCTTTACCTCCGGACCATTCCGGAACTCCTCGTGACGTCCGGGATCTCATCCGGGACTCCGAACAACATTCGGTAACCACATACAAGCTTCCTTTATAACCCTAGCATCATCGAACCTTAAGTGTGTAGACCCTACGGGTTCGGGAGACATGCAGACATGACCAAGACGTTCTCCAGTCAATAACCAACAGCGGGATCTGGATACCCATGTTGGCTCCCACATGTTCCACGATGATCTCATCGGATGAACCACGATGTCAAGGACTTAATCAATCCCGTATACAATTCCCTTTGTCGAGCGGTATTGTACTTGCCCGAGATTCGATCGTCGGTATCCCGATACCTTGTTCAATCTCGTTACCGGTAAGTTTCTTTACTCGTTCCGTAACACATCATCCCGTGATCAACTCCTTGGTCACATTGCGCATATGATGATGTCCTACCGAGTGGGCCCAGAGATACCTCTCCGTTTACACGGAGTGACAAATCCCAGTCTCGATTCGTGCCAACCCAACAGACACTTTCGGAGATACCTGTAATGCACCTTTATAGCCACCCAGTTACGTTGTGACGTTTGATACACCCAAAGCATTCCTACGGTATCCGGGAGTTGCACAATCTCATGGTCTAAGGAAAAGATACTTGACATTAGAAAAGCTTCAGCATACGAACTACACGATCTTTGTGCTAGGCTTAGGATTGGGTCTTATCCATCACATCATTCTTCTAATGAAGTGATCCCGTTATCAATGACATCCAATGTCCATGGTCAGGAAACCGTAACCATCTATTGATCAACGAGCTAGTCAACTAGAGGCTTACCAGGGACAGATTGTGGTCTATGTATTCACACGTGTATTACGATTTCCGGATAATACAGTTATAGCATGAATAAAAGACAATTATCATGAACAAGGAAATATAATAATAATAATACTTTTATTATTGCCTCTAGGGCATATTTCCAACAGTCTCCCACTTGCACTAGAGTCAATAATCTAGTTCACATCGATATGTGATTAACACTCAAGGTCACATCCCCATGTGACTAACACCCAAAGAGTTTACTAGAGTCAATAATCTAGTTCACATTACCATGTGATTAACACTCGATGAGTTCTGGGTTTGATCATGTTATGCTTTTGAGAGATGTTATAGTCAACGGATCTGTAACATTCAGATCCGTATGTACTTCGCAAATTTCTAGGTCATATTGTAAATGCTGCTTCCACGCTCTACTTGGAGCTATTCCAAATGGTTGCTCCACTATACGTATCCGGTTTGCTACTCAGAGTCATTCGGATAGGTGTTAAAGCTTGCATCAACGTAACCCTTTACGCCGAACTCTTTATCACCTCCATAATCGAGAAACATATCCTTATTCCTCTAAGGATAACTTTGACCGCTATCTGATGATCCACTCCTTGATCACCTTTGTACTCTCTTGCCAGACATGTGGCAAGGCACACATCAGGTGCGGTACTTAGCATAGCATACTGTAGAGCCTACGTCTAAAGCATAGGGGACGACCTTCGTCCTTTCTCTCTATTCTGCCATGGTCGAGCTTTAAGTCTTAACTTCATACCTTATAACTCAGGCAAGAACTCCTTCTTTGACTGATCCATCTTGAACACCTTCAAGATCATGTCAAGGTATGTGCTCATTTGAAAGTACTATTAAGCGTTTTGATCTATCCTTATAGATCTTGATGCTCAATGTTCAAGTAGCTTAATCCAGGCTTTCCATTGAAAAACACTTTCCAAATAACCCTATATGCTTTTCAGAAATTCTATGTCATTTCTGATCAACAATATGTCAACAACATATACTCATCAGAAATTCTATAGTGCTCCCACTCATTTCTTTGGAAATACAAGTTTCTCATGAACTTTGTATAAACTCAAAATCTTTGATCATCTCATCAAAGCGCACATTCCAACTCCGAGATGCTTACTCCAGTCCTTAGAAGGATCGCTGGAGCCAGCATACCTTTTAGCATCCTTAGGATCGACAAAACTTTTCTGATTGTATCACATACAACCTTTACTTACGAAAACTGGTAAGGAAACTCGTCTTGACATCCATCTGCCAGATTTCATAAATGCAGCTAATGCTAACATGATTCCGACGGACTTAAGCATCGCTACGGATGAGAAAATCTCACCGTAGTCAACTCCTTGAACTTGTGAAAAAACTCTTCGCCACAAGTCGAGCTTCATAGACGGTGACATTACCGTCCACATCCGTCTTCTTCTTAAAGATCCATTTATCTCAATGGCTTGCCGATCATCGGGCAAGTCCACCAAAGTCCATGCTTTGTTCTGATACATGGATCCTATCTCGGATTTCATGGCTTCTAACCATTTGTCGGAATTTGGGCCCACCATCGCTTCTCCATAGCTCGTAGGTTCATTGTTGTCTAGCAACATGACCTTCAAGACAGGGTCACCGTACCACTCCAAAGCAGTACGCGTCCTTGTCGTCCTACGAGGTACGGTAGTGACTTGATCCGAAACTTCATGATCACTATCATAAGCTTCCACTTCAATTGGTGTAGGTGCCACAGGAACAACTTCCTGTGCCCTGATACACACTGGTTGAAGTGACGGTTCAATAACCTCATCAAGTCTCCACCATCCTCCTACTCAATTCTTTCGAGAGAAACTTTTTCCTCGAGAAAGGACCCGATTCTAGAAACAATCCCTTATTGCTTTTGGATCTGAGATAGGAGGTATACCCAACTGTTTTGGGTGTCCTATGAAGATGTATTTATCCGCTTTGGGTTCGAGCTTATCAGCCTGAAACTCTTTCACATAAGCGTCGCAGCCCCAAACCTTTAAGAAACGACAACTTAGGTTTCTCCAAACGGTGTCGTCTCAACGGAATTATGTGGTACCCTATTAAAATGAGTGCGGTTGTCTCTAATGCCTAACCCATGAACGATAGTGGTAATTCGATAAGAGACATCATGGTACGCACCATATCCAATAGGGTGCAACTATGATGTTCGGACACACCATCACACTATGGTGTTCCAGACGGTATTAATTGTGAAACAATTTCCACAATGTCTTTGTTGCGTGCCAAAGCTCGTAACTCAGATACTCATCTTTATGATCATATCATAGACATTTTATCCTCTTGTCACGATGATCTTCAACTTCACTCTGAAATTACTTGAACCATTCAATAATTCAGACTTGTGTCTCATCGAGTAAATATTCTCAACATCTACTCGAATCATCTGTGAAGTAAGAACATAACGATATTCACTGCATGCCTCAGCACTCATTGGACTGTACACATCAAAATGTGTTACTTCCAACAAGTTGCTATCTTGTTCCATCTTACTAAAAACGAGGCTTTTCAGTCATCTTGCCCATGTGGTATGATTTGCATATCAAGTGATTCAAAATCAAGTGAGTCCAAACGATCCATCTGCATGGAGTTTCTTCATGCATATACACCAATAGACATGGTTCGCATGTCTCAAACTTTTCAAAAACGAGTGAGTCCAAAGATCCATCAACATGGAGCTTCTTCATGCGTTTTATACCATTATGACTTACATGGCAGTGCCACAAGTAAGTGGTACTATCATTACTATCTTATATCTTTTGGCATGAACATGTGTATCACTACGATCGAGATTTCAATGAACCATTTATTTTAGGTGCAAGACCATTGAAGGTATTATTCAAATAAATAGAGTAACCATTATTCTCTTTAAATGAATAACCGTATTGCGATAGACATAATCCAATCATGTCTATGCTCAACGCAAACACACAATGACAGTTATTTAGGTTTAATAATAATCTTGATGGTAGAGGGAGCGTGCGATGTTTGATCACATCAAACTTGGAAACACTTCCAACACATATCGTCAGCTCACCTTTAGCTAGTCTCCGTTTATTCCGTAGCTCTTTTATTTCGAGTTACTAACACTTAGCAACTGCACCGGTATCTTAATACCCTGGTGCTACTAGGAGTACTAGTAAAGTACACATTAGCATAATGTATATCCAATATACTTCTATCGACCTTGCCAGCCTTCTCATCTACCAAGTATCTAGGGTAATGCTGCTCCAGTGGCTGGTCCCTTATTACAGAAGCACTTAGTCTCGGGTTTGGGTTCAACCTTGGGTTTCTTCACTAGAGCAGCAGCTGATTTGCCATTTCATGAAGTATCCCTTCTTGCCCTTGCCCTTCTTGAAACTAGTGGTTTCACCAACCATCAACAATTGATGCTCCTTCTTGATTTCTACTTTCACGGTGTCAAACATCATGAATACCTCAAGGATCATCATATCTATCCCTGATATGTTATAGTTCATCACGAAGCTCTAGTAGCTTGGTGGCAATGACTTTGGAGAAACATCACTATCTCATCTGGAAGATCAACTCCCACTCGATTCAAGTGATTGTTGCACTCAGACAATCTGAGCACAAGCTCAACGATTGAGCTTTTCTCCCTGAGTTTGCAGGCTAAGAAAATCGTCGGAGGTCTTATACCTCTTGACGTGGGCACGAGCCTGAAATCCTAATTTCAGCCCTCGAAACATCTCATATGTTCCGTGATGTTTCGAAAAACATCTTTGGTGCCTCTACTTAAGCCATTTAACTGAACTATCACGTAGTTATCAAAACGTGTATGTCCGATGTTCGCAACATCCACAGACGACGTTTGGGGTTCAGCACACTGAGCGGTGCATTAAGGACATCAGCTTTCTATTGTCCGCATAATCGCTACTGTCAACTTTCAACTATATTTTCTCTAGGAACATATCTAAACAGTGGAACTAAAGCGCGAGCTTACGACATAATTTGCAAAGATCCTTTTTGACTATGTTCAGGTTAATTAAGTTCATCTTATGAACTCCCACTCAGATAGACATCCCTCTGGTCATCTAAGTGATTACATGATCCGAGTCAACTAGGCCGTGTCCGATCATCACGTGAGACGGACTAGTCATCATCGGTGAACATCTTCATGTTGATCGTATCTACTATACGACTCATGCTCGACCTTTCAATCTCCGTGTTCCGAGGCCATGTCTGTACATGCTAGGCTCGTCAAGTTAACCCTAAGTGTATTGCACGTGTAAATCTGTCTTACACCCGTTGTATGTGAACGTAAGGATCTATCACACCCGATCATCACGTGGTGCTTCGAAACGACGAACTGTAGCAACGGTGCACAGTTAGGGGAGAACACTTCTTGAAATTGTTGTAAGGGATCATCTTATTTACTACCGTCGTTCTAGGTAAACAAGATGCATAAACATGATAAACATCACATGCAATCAAATAATAGTGACATGATATGGCCAATATCATATAGCTCCTTTGGTCTCCATCTTGGGGCTCCATGATCATCTATTACAAGAACATGATCAATCTCATACATCACATATATCATTCATCACATCCTTTTGGCCATATCACATCACATAGCATACCCTGCAAAAACAAGTTAGACGTCCTCTAATTGTTGTTTGCATGTTTTACGTGGCTGCTATGGGTTTCTAGCAAGAACATTTCTTACCTACGCAAAACCACAACGTGATATGCCAATTGCTATTTACCCTTCATAAGGACCCTTTTCATCGAATCCGTTCCGACTAAAGTGGGAGAGACTGGCACCCGCTAGCCACCTTATGCACCAAGTGCATGTCAGTCGGTGGAACCTGTCTCACGTAAGAGTACGTGTAAGGTCGGTCCGGGCCGCTTCATCCCACAATACCGTCGAAACAAGATTGGACTAGTAACGGTAAGCATATTGAACAAAATCAACGTCCACAACTACTTTGTGTTCTACTCGTGCAAAGAATCTACGCAATAGACCTAGCTCATGATGCCACTGTTGGGGAACGTAGCAGAAATTCAAAATTTTCCTACGTGTCACCAAGATCTATCTATGGAGAAACCAGCAACGAGGGGAAGGAGAGTGCATCTACATACCCTTGTAGATCGCTAAGCGGAAGCGTTCAAGAGAACGGGGTTGATGGAGTCGTACTCGTCGTGATTCAGATCACCGATGATCCTAGTGCCGAACGGACGGCACCTCCGCGTTCAACACACGTACAGCCCGGTGACGTCTCCCACGCCTTGATCCAGCAAGGAGAGAGGGAGAGGTTGAGGAAGACTCCATCCAGCAGCAGCACAACGGCGTGGTGGTGATGGAGGAGCGTGGCAATCCTGCAGAGCTTTGCCAAGCACCTACGGGAGAGGAGAAGAACTTGGGAGAGAGGGAGGGCTGCACCAAAGGCATAAGGGGTGTCTCAAGAGGCCCTCCTACCCCCACTATATATAAGGAGCCCAAGGGGGGGGGGGTGCGCCAGCCCCAGGAGATCCAATCTCCTAGGGGGCGGCGGCCAGGGGAGGTTTCCCTCCCCCCAAGGCACCTAGGAGGTGCCTTCCCTCCTTGGGACTCTTCCTTAGGGTTCCCCCTTCACCCTAGGCGCATGGGCCATAAGGGAAGTGGCGCCCCAGCCCACTTTGGGCTGGATCCCTTCCCACTTCAGCCCATGGGACCCTCCGGGATAGGTGGCCCCACCCGGTGGGCCCCCGGGACCCTTCCGGTGGTCCCGGTACAATACCGATGACCCCGAAACTTGTCCCGATGGCCGAAATAGGACTTCCTATATATTAATATTTACCTCCGGACCATTCCGGAACTCCTCGTGACGTCCGGGATCTCATCCGGGACTCCGAACAACATTCGGTAACCACATACAAGCTTCCTTTATAACCCTAGCGTCATCGAACCTTAAGTGTGTAGACCCTACGGGTTCGGGAGACATGCAGACATGACCGAGACGTTCTCCGGTCAATAACCAACAACAGGATCTGGATACCCATGTTGGCTCCCACATGTTCCACGATGATCTCATCAGATGAACCACGATGTCAAGGACTTAATCAATCCCGTATACAATTCCCTTTGTCGAGCGGTATTGTACTTGCCCGAGATTCGATCGTCGGTATCCCGATACCTTGTTCAATCTCGTTACTGGTAAGTCTCTTTACTTGTTCCGTAACACATCATCCCGTGATCAACTCCTTGGTCACATTGCGCATATGATGATGTCCTACCGAGTGGGCCCAGAGATACCTCTCCGTTTACACGGAGTGACAAATCCCAGTCTCGATTCGTGCCAACCCAACAAACACTTTCGGAGATACCTGTAATGCACCTTTATAGCCACCCAGTTACGTTGTGACGTTTGATACACCCAAAGCATTCCTACGGTATCCGGGAGTTTCACAATCTCATGGTCTAAGGAAAAGATACTTGACATTAGAAAAGCTTCAGCATACGAACTACACGATCTTTGTGCTAGGCTTAGGATTGGGTCTTGTCCATCACATCATTCTTCTAATGAAGTGATCCCGTTATCAATGACATCCAATGTCCATGGTCAGGAAACCGTAACCATCTATTGATCAACGAGCTAGTCAACTAGAGGCTTACCAGGGACAGATTGTGGTCTATGTATTCACACGTGTATTACGATTTCCGGATAATACAGTTATAGCATGAATAAAAGACAATTATCATGAACAAGGAAATATAATAATAATACTTTTATTATTGCCTCTAGGGCATATTTCCAACACAAGCAACATCACGCCTCTATGCATCAAGATCTTCGTCTAGCTGGCACGTCAAGATTGTTACTAGATGACTCAACGTCTCGAGAGGCATGACCTACCCCACGAGTCAACATGCCTTCTATGCGACAAGGAGTCCGAGTCCATGCACCATCTGCTATCCGTGTGTCCCTTCTTGCGTCAAGTTTGGTACGCCATCCTCTCCTGGTGTCGTGCAACTGTCCAACCACCGAACATGAACGTCCAATTCCTCAACTGGTGGGTTGCCTCCCACGCCACCTACTCGGCCAGCCTCAGGAAAGGGTTTGCGTCACTCATCAATTCGTGTGCCTGGTCAATTTGGAATACTAGAATGCACGTGTCTTTCACGAACGACGTCCATCTCTCGGACATCATCGCTACCATCAAGGAGGACACACGGAGCTGGGCCAAGGCTAGGGCCAATGGATTGCTTAGAACCCTTCCGATGTAACCTAAAATCTAATTTGAGGGGCTAAGCAAGCCCTCTCGTTGTTGTGCTCACGGTAGCCCCCAGACCGACGTAGTGAACGTGGGTTCATACCGTATATTTGTATTCATGCTACTCTACTCTATCTATCACTGCAATGTTACGCAAGCTCTTATGTATATGCGAAAAAGAGTTGTGACAACATTGTTGGGGCGGGAAAGCTGAAAAAAAATGCAATTATTACTACTATTATCTAAAGGAACAAAGACGAATACATATAATTATATAACAAAAACAAAAACAGGGAAACTTACACTTTTGATCTATTGAGTATATATATAACCACTGTATATAATCAAACCAGGGTAGTTGTTATCATCTTATCATGATATCCAGTATAAAATTCATGCAAAAAAACTACTAAATGGAATTTAAATATTACACTCAAAATAAAGGGATAAAAATATGTTTCACTACTTAAAAAACGAAAACACTAACGCCTACACTGTGGCAACATTGCAACTCGCCCATACATCTGGATCATCGTCCAGTTAAGTTTACACGAATCTTGACACACTGAGACAATATTCGCGTGCCACATAGGACAAGGCCGATGTTTGGGCGTTGGAGAGGTCGCCCACACGCCCCACAACACACGGTTACCAGCTACCCTGTGTGGGCGAACTAGTTTATGCCCACACAACCATCACCTAGTCCACGCGCATGTGGGAGAACTGCTTTTCGCCCACACGACAGTCATAGCATGTGGGCGAACTGCTTTTCGCCGCCTTTAGCCATCCCTCTAACCCCAGCGAACCTCCAGACACCCGGCGAGTCTGCCATTCTAAGATAGACCCACATGTTGTTGCTTCTCCGGTGAGGCGCTGATGAAATATTTCTTACTTGAAGGATGAGAGACTTAGAGTACAATAGCTAATGTGTTTCAAATATAAGTCATTTTTTTCCCTTTGGATGTAAAGTTTGGTTAAGTTCATAGAAAAACTATCAATATCTACAGTATTAACTGAATAAAACATGAAAATAGATGCCATGATAGATCTAATACATAGGTATCGTTGGTATTTTTATAAATTTGATCAAACATAGAAAGTTGAATACATACACGCCGTCGTACTGAGGCACTATCTTGGAGTGTCATTTTAAGATGAACTGAAGTCGTGAACCAACTTGTGCTTGGAAGGTTAGAGGGATAGTGTTAGATGTTTCCATTGACGACAAGACGCCTATGGTGATTCATCTCAAGATGATATGCCGGCTCAGTCTTCCGGAGATGCTCAGGCCTTGTACAATGGGAGGTGCTTAGGAGAGGTGTTTAGAGAAATAAACCAGGATTTCCTTAAGCACCGGTGCTTCTTTGTACATGGTAGACGCTTAACTAAGCGTCTCTCCTATAAAAATAGGCACTGATGCTTCAGAAAAACCCGGTTAATTTTTCTAAGCACCTCCCTAAGTATCTCCCATTGTACAAGGACTCATAGGTGTAGGGTGTGCGTATGTGCGTTCATAGGGGTGAATGTACGCGCGTATGTATGAGTGCTTGCGTCTGTACTGTGTTTAAAAAACAAAAAGACAAACTAAAGTCTCATTTTTGTTACATTCGCACAAAAAAAGTCTCATTTTTATTAGATACACCACTGGATCCAGTATACAACTCCCCATTCCTCATGTCGAACTTGACAAGCAAAAACAAAAATCCTTCTGTTGGCATAGGGACCAGACAATCACTAGTGCAGAACCAGGCAATAGCACCGGTTCGTAAGGTCTTTTAGTGCCGGTTCCATAACCGGCACTAAAGTGTGGGCACTAAAGGTCCCCCCTTTTAGTACCGGTTCAGCATGAACCGGTGCTAAAAGGCAACCACGTGGCACGAGCCAGCTCCGGGGGCCGGGAGCCCTTTAGTACCGGTTGGTAACACCAACCAGTACTAAAATGTTTGGGAGGTTTTTGGTTTTATGATATCTTTTTTATTTAATTTTGTGTTTTTCATTTTAATTCTTTTTCGTTTGCTGGTATTTTACGATACTACACATTGTACACGTTATGCATATATATATATATATATAAATAGAATTTCTAGTGGAACCAATCATATATATATCATCAATGTCTCACAAACCACCATATTAATTCACACATACACACATGTATAGCTATATACAATTTCTCCTACATATGTATGTTGCCTTCGGAGCCAGTGGCATTAGCCTAATTGGTGCCTTCGGAGCACGATGACAATTGGAAGTGGTTCATGACCTGGTCGATGGGGGCGGTAGCGGGTAATAGTATTTTCCCTTCGGATTTATGACCTGGTCGAGCAAAAATCCCGCTATTTCCTCTTGAAGTGCTTCTACGTGCTCCGTTTCTAGGAGCTTGTATTGTCCCTCTCTGTCGGTATTGTCCGCCATAGCTTTTATTTAACTATGCCAAAAGAAATATAAAACAATTTAGTATTCAAATTACATCGTCTCGAATAATAGATATAATCTCAAATACATCGTCTCGAATAATAGATATAATCTCGAATACATCGTCTCGAATAATAGATATAATCTCGAATACATCGTCTCGAATAATATATAATATTGAATAGTACATCACTGGCTAGGTAGCTAATTAAAGATTGAATACTACAGAAGAATCTAGGATACTCGCGGTTCCTGCGGTGCGGGCGGTGGACACCCAAAGAGAAGGAACCCTCACAGGATCATAGCTGAAGTGAGATCCCTGAAGAAACTGCCAGGTATTGGAGAACCTGCCGCCCTCTAACGCAACCATGTAGCGATGGACGTGCTCGTCCTCCTCCCTGACACAGCGACGTACCACCTCCGGCGGGGCCGGCTCCCTCCGCACCGAAACTGGCCCACGCGAACGCCACCAAACGAGATCAGGGTCGACGACGGGACCCGGGGCCGGGTTCCTCATCAAGCGGCGCGCCCCTCCAGGCAGCACCTCCCAGTGCCAGCCCGGTGGAGCCCAGTCCCGGACATGGGTCAGTCGGACGTCGTCACGGACGGGTCGACGGCGAGGATGCGGGCCGGGTATCATCGAGAACAAATACTAGCTATATGCCCGCAAAAAGTAACATTTTTTTAATGATTGGATTTTGATAACTAAAATTTCTAACATTTCTATATAACACTAATTATGCTATCATTGCATATGTCAAAATTCTATATGCTATTTCATACTAATTAAGCATCTAACACTAAAAACAGAAAACACAACTTTTATACATCCATTAAAAAACTGAAAAACAACATTATATAAAAAATTTCCATACTAATTAAACACTAATTATATCCATCTAACATGCATTCATACATATATATACTAGTGAAAAAAATAATAATCTAAAAAATCTAAACTAATTAAACATACAAAATATGTATATACTAATATATACATGCATTAATCCATACATATGTACGTGTGTGTGTGTGTGTGTGTGTTCATCATGCTTGTGTGTGTGTGTATGGGCTCGGGGAGGGGCGGCGCCCATGGTGGCCGCCGGGGGCGAGGGAGAGGGGTTAGAGGGGGAGAGCTCACAGCGGGGCGACGGCGACGGCCGGGGGCGGCGACGGGCCGGGGCGTGACGCGGGGGCGGCGACGCGGGGACGGCGCGACGGGGACGGGCCCGGGGCGGCGACGGGGACATGGGCGGCGACGGGGACGGGGGCGGCGACGGCGACGGCGTCGATCGATCGGGGCGCGCGGGCGGTGCTTCAATGTGGAAACAGAGGAAGAAACAGAGGGAGAATGAAATTTTTGTAAGTGTTGTATATATAGAAGGCACCTTTAGTACCGATTGGAGCCACCAACCGGTACTAAAGACCTGTTTTGGCCAGGCCAAGCGGCGGGAACCGCATCCCCTTTAGTATCGGTTGGTGCCACAAACCGGTAGTAAAGGGGGTGCGCTGGCGCAGGTGCGGTGCGTAAGTTTAGTCCCACCTCGCTAGCCGAGGGCCGACCGCACTGATTTATAAACCCCCGTGCGGTAGCTCTCTCGAGCTCCTCTCTAAAGCAGGCCTACTGGGCGTACATGTTCTGTGCTGCCCTGTTGGCCTACTGGGCCTTTGCGGGCCTGCATCCTGGCCCAACAACAGGTTGGGTTTCTAGTCGTATGCAGGCCGCTCTGGCCTAGTAGGCGGGCTTTTTTTTATTTTTTTTGCTTTATTTATTTTTGAGTTTTTTTTGTGTATTTAGAGTTTCTTTGTGAATATTTTTGCTTTAGGTACAAAAAATTACAAACTTTCTGTTAGTGCCCATAGTTTTCAAATTTGAATAGTTTAAATTTTGAATTATTTGAAATTAGTGTGAATCACTAGTTTGTGAATAACTTAACTTTAAAAATCAGTAAAGGCATGAAAGAATTTGTTTGCACATAAAATTTCTTCGCGTTTCAAATGCCAAAACACATAATTAACTACCCTAACTATTACAGAGATTCCCTTCTTGATGTGAAACACAGAAGAAAGTGATGATAGTGAAGCTGATCACATCCCAGATCTTTGGGTGTGAAACTTTTCCTTCGCCTGTGTCCCTTTGCGCCGTAACCATGGAAAATCTTCATCATTTAACGGGATGCTCGGGTCAATATTCACTGTGAATGGAGCAATTTCATCAAACTTGGCAGGAATCTTCTTCCTGGGGCGCTCGCCCTCGACATCATCAGGGTCATCGCGGCTGATCTTGCGGTAGAGGATGCAATCATTAGGGCATGCATGTATCTTTCATCATAACCCCTCTTTCTTCGTGCTTGGTCCAAACATTATAGTGGGGCATGAAACCGGACTTAAACAAGTGGACGTGAATGGTTCTTGACGTAGAGTAATTGTGACCATTCTTACAGCCAGCACATGGACAAGGCATAAAACCATCTGCCCGCTTGTTTGCCTTAGCCGCAAGCAGAAAAGTATGCACGCCCTCAATAATTTCACGGTCATTTAGCTCTCTAAATAATTAGGTAAATGACCGAAAAACAACAAATGATGTCAGAACATGTTGGAAATTGATGACATCGCTTTGAATGCTGCATACTGAACACAAAAGAAGTCCAGAGTTCAAATAAGTTATTAAAAATAAAAAAAGGTGCAATGCTGGTTAATTTGCTTCAAGCCATTCGGAATAGTGTAGACTGCACTGCACATAGCTCAGTGCAATCTATGCTATTCCGCAAGGCTTGAAGCTAATCAACATGCAGGTGAGCATTGCAACTCTTCGTCATTGTCTGTGCACTCACGGCTTATAAACTGCTCATACTGCCTCTCTCTTGGCGAGGTGGGACTAAAAATCAGCTTACTAAGGAACTCTAGTACCGGTTCAGGGCATGAACCGGTACTAAAGGTCTTCATGGGGGCCCCAGCCTGACCATAGCCTCACACAGCCTCATTAGTACCGGTTCGTGGCATGAACCGGTACTAAAGGTTGTCCACGAACCGGTACTAATGATGTCCGTCCACCTAGCTGTTGAAACCGGCACTAATGGTCACATTAGTGCCGGCTCAAATTCAAACCGGCACTAATGTGCTTCACATTTGACACTTTTTCTACTAGTGAATGCACCTCCGTCCCGAGCGCTCATGAATCGAAGTCATGAAGATAATCGAGCTGCCCGTCGAGGACGTCGGCCGCGTCGAGGTAATACTTCTTGACCTTGTCGTGCCTGAACTTGCGCCCCGCCTTGCACGACGATCTTCCCCCGAAGCGCGCTGCCGTCGGCGGACGGATCTCCACTTTCTTGTAGTTGTACATGGCGGACTCGAACTTGAACGGCGATTGCCATCCCGTCGAGTAGTAGTACCCGAAGCGCACGGCCATCGTCGGCGGAAGGGCCTGCGGCTCCTCCTCCTCCTCCTGTTGCGCGATTCCGCTCCTGCCGAGCGCACGGAGGCCGCCGGACTTGGACTGGTTGGTCGGCCTCCGCGGCGCCCGGATGAACCCGCCGTTGGCCACCGCCGGCCCCTCCACGGCGTGCACGGCGCGGCGCTTGCCTTCCGGGTCAACCATCTCGCGGTCATACACGCGCACCCACCCTCGCTGCCGTCCCTCCCGACGCATCTTTGCTCATTTCCTTGGCTTGCTTCGTGGTTCTGTTCGTCGATGCCAGATCTGCCGGTGGACAATTTATACGCACCGGGGGCTTCCCTTCCTTGGCGGGCACGGGTTGGTGGTCGTGTTTGTCAGTTCTTGTCGTGTGGTCGGTAACTTGGGGTCCAAGTTTCCTGAGCAATCCGATCGATTTTTTAGAAAATAATGTATTGAGTTAGTGGGCCGAGCGCAATCCTGTCGGTTACTTGGGGCCGAGCACAGTTCACTGCCTCATAGTGAGCCGAGCACACGGTTCACTGCTGTTGCGCCCTGCCCTCAATATACAACAGGAATTCCGATGGGAGAACCCCTAACCCTAAAAAAACTAGGGATAGTCTTTTTTTTTAGTGTCTACTAGGGACAGTCTAGAGAGTAACTAACTAAAGGTCACCTCTTGTGGGGCTCCCGTACTGGTCACTTTTCTGGCATGGTAGCGCGTCAAGTGGTGCGCTCAACTGCTACCACATGTCGCATGTTGGACGCTACCTCTGAATTTTCTTTTAAAAAAATTGTGTACATGTGTTTTGGGTGTAAGATGAGTTTTCTTGGCTTTTAAGTTTTTGTCTGATTTTTCCTAGGTTTTAGTGAAAAAAATTTAAAGCACAGTTGTGCTTTTCGAAAAATAATAATATGAAAAACACATCATGTGTTTCTACGAGAAGCACATATTTGCTTTCGCGAGAAGCACAACTCATGCTTCCTCGGAAAAGCATTGTCTGTGCTTCCCAAACAAGTGAAAACGCAACCATGCATGCAGACTTTTGTTTTTTCTTTCATTTTTTCGTTTTTCTTTCAGTATCCATTTTTCTCTTGTCTTTTGTTTCGTGAAAAAGTTTACTAAAACCTGTTAACACGGGATCTGGTTTTGAAGATCCCAACGTGAAGAAACTCAACAATGGATTCGGTATTTGGACGCACTGTTCAAGAGATAAAACGTTTCGAATAAAAGAATCTACGAAAAAATAGGAAACCTCCTCGTTGGGACAAGTGGCACACACCACTTGCTAGCACCTAACAAGGTGGGGAGTGACATTTGCAAGGGATGACTCTTAACTAGTGATCGGCGAGTCTATATCTTGCCTTATGCGAGGCAGAAGACCAGGTCACCTACAGCGAGCCAGTAGTGGTCCGATGCAATAACCACATGTCTCATCCCTCCGATGTTGCACACATGATTCTTTTTACTTTTCTAAAGTTTAGAAAATAATAAATACAAATATTATGAAAATAAATAGTTAAGTTTTCAAAAGTGTTCAACGCACAACTAAAAATATAATGCGGTGTAAAAAAATGGTCGCTCAGCTCTTAGAAAATGTTTGTACCATTCAAACAAATGTTTTTGAAACTTCAAAAATGTCCAAGTGTAGCAAAAAATGTATATTGCATATTTTAAAAACATTATACAATGTAAAAAATGTTTCTGCCATGAAACAAATGTTCCATACTATTCAAAAGAATGTACATTACATTTACAAAAATATACATACATTTCAAATAAAATGTTTGAGACTTTATTTAAAAATATTTATATATTTCAAAAAAATGCTTGCATAGTTTATATAAATGACATGCATCATACAAAAGAAACAGTTCAACATGTATTTCAATAATGTTAACAGATACTCAAAAAATGTTTAAACAAGTATTTGAAAATATATTTTAAACATATATATATATGTGTGAAAAAAGTAGACATCAAAATATATATTAAAAATAATGTATTTAAAAAATATTAAACATGAATAGAGAAATATTTCTGATTTGTAGGAAAATGTAATATGTCTATGAAAATATTAGATATGTGTTGAAAATAAAGAAAAAAGAAAATAAAAAACATAAGAAAACCAGTGAAAAACAATGAAAGAAACGAAGTGAAGCAGAGAAAAGAAAACGAAAAGGGTAAAGAAGAACCGAAGAAAACTAATAAAAACAGTGAAAAGGCTGGTCCTCCAAAATTGAACTAAAACGACAACATTTATTTTGGGACGGGGGAAGTACTAAAAAAATCGAGCGAAGCTACAGTATTAGGCCGGCTCAAATAGCGCTATGCAGTAGGCGAGCAGTAATAAGCATAAGTACAGGCGACATATGACGATTACGCTAAAAGTACCCCTGGATGGGCTTCTCGAGGCGCCTGTGGGCCTGCCGTGTTGCTCGTTCTGGTGGGTGATAGCTCTCCCATGCTCGAATCAAGCAAACTTCCTCCTGTAATTGCCGGTTCTTTTTTCAAACTTGGCTTGGCTAGTATCGAACTCCTCCACCTCAAGCTCTTTCACTTTATCATTGTTGTCATCCGCCTCCTCAACCTCGGCTTGAACCTCCGGATTGGTACCCGGTTCAAAATCATCAAGTGGAGCACTCAAGTCCACCTCATTCTCCTCCAACAACTCGGTATATGATGTATCAATGGTGTAGCTACAAAATCTGACGGCTGAAACACTAAGAAACCGAAGCAAATTTCAATCAAAATTCATTGGAGCAAAGATAATTTTCTTTACCTCTCCGCGTTTCTTCGAGCACGTTGGCGTTGGTGGAGTCGATGGGATTGCGTGACACATTGCTCATCGGAGGGGGTTGAGGTGGGGCCTGTCCTCGCGCCGCCACAACCTTCTTCTCCGGCCCCTTTGCTTGGGTCTTTGGACGTCCACCGGAGGGGGTGGAAGATGCGGACGTCCGCGTGGCAGCGACCGTGGCGGGAGGATTCATGACCGCGGCGGCCACAGCTCCATGGACGACGTGGTTGCCCTGCTGCTTCTGCTTCACGCTAGCGGCAAGAGGAGTAGGCGCGGCGGCGAGGAACATGGCCGCGTGAGCGACGGCGGGAGGGAGTAGGCAAGGTGGCACCAATGGGATCGCCAATACATGGAAACGTCGTCCGGGGGCTGTGGCGGCCCCATCGCGGCAATTGGGGGCGCATCAAGGCGAGACGGCTTGGGGCCGAAGGGATTTGCGACAACAGCGATGCAGGCGGGCGGCGTGGAAGGGGAGGAAGTTTCCCTCTCGCCAAGTCGCACGAGGGAATAAAGGGAGCGACAAAGGAGGAGGGGGGTTGTTAGATTTGACGGCTACAGGCTGAAATATGGAGGTGTCCGCAAAAAAAAATTATGGCCAGACCTGATTGAGACGATTTTTTGTCATGGTCCCGTGTATTGATGGTTATTTTGCGTGACGGGCTGATTTACGCCGTCGGCTAGAGTTCTTCTTCTTCTTCTTCTTCTTCTTCTTCTTCTTCTTCTTCTTCTTCTTCTTCTTATTTTGTGTGTGTGCTGCTAGTGTTGCTCTTAGAGATGCCCTTAGGAGCTCCCTGTCAGTAGAGTGTTCGGTTGATTCTAAGGAAAAGCAGTGTTCGGCTCGCTGTGTGGTAATGGTAGGGGCAAAAATGCTACAATCAGGTTATTCCTGATTTGTGGGATGTGGTAAACCTTAAAATCACATTTAGGAGATGTGTAGATAATAGGTTGCTTCTCCTCTGATTTGACCTGTTAAGCATTGTTCAATCTGTTGTCGTGTGTGATGATGATGATGCTTTAATTTGAAAACTAGAGTCAAATAGTAAATACTCAGTTAGATCTATGTATGCCATGATTAATTTTAGGGGCATTAGCCCAGTTCATGTTTTTGATATATGGAAAATCCATGTACCTCCCAACATCCATATATTTTTGTGGCTGCTGCCACATAATAAGTTGTTGGTTAGAGAGAATCTTATAAAAAGGCAACACTTAGATAATCTATCTTGCTTGTTCTGCTCAGAATGTGAAAATATCAACCACTTGTTTTTTGAGTGTGTTGTAGCTAGGGAGATCTGGAAAAATATACATTCCATCATAGGATGCATCCCCCTACCTGCCTTTGATAAGGTGGCAGACATGTGGGGAAAAGTTAAAAACTTGCAAGCCGAAAATCTGACTATATCAGCTACTCTCTGGGCTATCTGGAGATGCAAGAATGATTTACGTTTTAATAACACAAACTGGATGGGTGTGCAGGTGGTTCTGAGAAGGATTGCAGGCTTTTGCAACCTGTGGAAGATCCTGTGCAAAGGAAGTGCAAGAGAGCGCGTGGAGGGGATCATTGTGGCTATATGGGAGGCTGCAAGAAGAACACCGCTGCTGCTTTGGCCAGAGCCAGGCTGAAGAGGAATGAACTTTGGCTGCAATACTCTCTCCAAAAGATGGGAGGGTGGATGGGCATGGAGAAGAGCGTGGTCATTGATGGTTAAATTTAGCCTCATGTTTCCTTCCCATAGCGAGGTCTGCAAGTAGTTAGTCTCATTTCAACATAGTTCTTTTAGCCTTGGCCCTGTTTTTTAGATGTTTGTGTTTTGTGATTTCTGAAAACCATGTCGGAGGGATGCCTCAGTCTCCTCCCGCAGTTTGTAATAAATGTTGTACTCTGTGAATTTCATTTTTTAATGAAAATGAAACTGGGGCTGGAATCATTTTCTTTAAAAAAAATGCTACATCAACGTAGCAGGTTACGTAAAGCTGTCCACTCATCTATTTTGTCAGATGGGTCAGGGTCTTATCTTGTTTCAATCAAATCAGATCACGTGAGCTTGTACGTAAGATTCGTAAGAGATTTTACGTAGATGTAGCAAAGCTCTGGCAGGGGTAGGAGACAGCCATGACGCATGTTTTACGCACAACAAATCTAGAAAAGACCATCGCGTGTTGACACGAGGGACGAATTTTGTATCCGATTTCGGACCAATACGCACTGATTTGAATGCCCACAACGTGGCACCCTGTTCGTCGCGATTGATCGAAATAGGCCTGAATAAAATACATTCGCAAAGACGTGCATTAACCCAAAATAAATCAGTGCATTACCTTTAATCCATTGATATTCTCTTTCCAAGATCACGGAGGCACCTGGAGCTGGAGGTCATCATCACTTCATCAGCTAGCCTGCCATGTCGCGCCACGGCTCCGTGCGGACGACGGCCGCCGTCTTCTCGCTCATCTCCATCTGCGTCGCCCATGTCGTGCTCTATGCTCGCGCTCAAGCTAACACTCGCGGTAAGCTGCCCGCAATCACACACATTTCTCCCCGGAGTTCGATTCTGGACGAACTAGTAGTAAACCTTGCCCACTCGTGCGGTGCCACCGTCGATCTGCTTGGCTCCAGGTTTCATCAGCATCGACTGCGGCAGCCCTCCGAGCGCCGGCTACGTCGACGTCGTCACCTGGCTGCCGTACGTCCCCGACGCGCAGTTCGTGGACGCGGGCGTCAGCCACAACATCTCCGCCGAGCACGCCGGCATGATCGACCTGAAGCTGCCGAGGCTCTACAACGACCTCCGGAGCTTCCCCACCGGCGCCCGGAACTGCTACACCGTGCGCTCCCTGACGCCGGGCACCAAGTACCTGGTCCGCGCCACCTTCCTGCACGGGAACTACGACGGGCTGGGCCCCGGCGGCCTCGCCGTGTTCGACCTCCACCTCGGCGTCAACTTCTGGCAGACGGCGAACGTCTCCAGCGTCTCCGACACCTTCCAGGCGGAGATCATCGCCGTCGTGCCCGACGACTACGTCCAGGTCTGCCTCGTCGGCAAGAAGGGGCTCGGCACGCCCTTCATCTCCGGCCTCGAGCTGCGCCCGCTCCCGGACACGCTATACCCCGTCGTGGCGAATGCCTCCCTCTCCATGGCCGTCCACGGCCGGTACAACCTCGGCCCCGACGACGAGAAGCCGATCGTGAGGTACCCGTCGGACCCCACGACCGCGTCTGGAAGGTGCTAGCGAACCTGCGGTCATGGAACCCGGCCAACACGACGGGCACGGTGCGCTACGTCGCCGGGGACCAGTTCGAGGTGCCGTCGGCGGTGATGCAGACGGCCGCCACCGTGGACGACGGCTTCAGCCTGCGGTTCTACTGGGGCGCGTACGAGTCCAACAAGGAGCTGGACTACTTCGCCGTGCTTCACATGGCCGAGCTCCGGCGGCTCAACGGCAGCGAGGCGAGGATCTGCGAGGTCTACCTCAACAACGGCCTGTGGTACAGCAAGCCCTTCTCCCCGGAGTTCCGTTACTCCAGCTCAATGTTCGGGATGGTGGCAGGGAGTACGGAGTACAGCTTCAGGATCGAACCGACCGCCAACTCGACGCTGCCGCCATTGCTCAATGCGCTGGAGATCTATGTCATGGTGCCTACTGCAGAGCGTGCAACTCATGGAGGAGATGGTATGGTCTCTGACCTCATACATGCAAATTGGTGTCTCTGAACTGAATTTCGTCATGCACAGTGATGGTTACTGAAAGGAAGCTGACATATTCACAAAAAAAAAGGAAGCTGACATTTTGTTGTTTCTATTAATTGATTTGGGGGATCTAGTGAGTGCCATTATGGCCATCAAGGCCAAGTATGAGATCAAGAGGAACTGGATGGGTGATCCGTGTGGCCCCAAGATATATTTGTGGGACGGTGTAGGTTGCAACTATGCAATCTCTAGCGCACCAAGAATCACCTCACTGTGAGTTCCTGCACCTGCAAGATGCAAATTCAGTCCTAAATGCTTTTTGAACCGAACCAGGAGAAGAATTCACCCCTAAATACTGCGTAATACTCCCTCCGTTCCAAATTACTTGTCGCAGGTATGGATGTATCTAGATGTATTTTAGTTCTAGATACATCCATTTCTACAACGAGTAATTTGAAACGGAGGGAGTAGTACTGTGTAACATAGTGAGATAACTGAAAAATGTTTAACCTTTGGGGATGCCTTTTCTTGCAGAAACTTGTCCTCCAATGGGTTGGCTGGAGAAATCACCACTCTTTTAAGCAATCTCACTGCTCTTCAGAACCTGTAAATATGCATCATCTATTTTACTACTCTAGTTCCCCGTCAGTATTTTTGTGCTGCACATTCAGTGGTAATAGTTGGAAGATTTGTTGATTTTTCAGGGATTTATCTCACAACAGTTTGACAGGGAACATTCCTGAATTTCTTGCACAACTACCGTCGCTTGCTGTCCTGTAAGATCAATGACCATGAGATTTGTACTACTTTGATGAAACATTGTCACTGTTACACTCGCCCAACATTAATCCCGTCCCCTGTTTCCCCTCAGAGATTTGACCGGCAACAAGTTCAATGGATCAGTTCCAGAAAGTCTTCTAAAAAGGTCGCAAGAAGGTGCACTTTCATTAAGGTAGTATTATCTTCCTATATATATAGTTCAGAAGAAAAAATATATATAATCACGGACCTGCTCATTGTCACCATTTACAATCCTATTGTGCAAAGCAAACAAAGGATCAAAAATCTGAACATTTTTAATAGGGTTTTAACAATAGTGTCTGAATATCAGAAAAAAAACAGTGGAACATTCCTGTCCCAACATATCCTGTAACACTATTCAGTATTCACTATGATTTGTGATCCTTATTTTTGGTGATGTTAGAATTGAAGCGAACATAAGCAGCATCAACAATGACCAGCCACAAAGAAAAAAACCTACCAAGATTTCTGCCGTAAATCTCGCTGTGGCTGCCGTTGTACTTTCTGTACTGGTGGTTGTGGTGGTAACTCTTACACTCTGCCTTCGCAGAAGAAGAACTGAAAATGGTGATTTCTGTTGACTAGAAACCAAGTACTAGTTGTCTAATTATTGTTCAGGAAAAATATAGTGTGTCGTGTTCTTGGTTGCTAATAAAGCAGTGCCTATGCAGATCTTTCTGTCAGACCGCTGAATGGAAGTAAATCAAAAGAAGACAATGGAGACGCTGTCTCATTGCAATTCGATACCCGCCAGTTCAGTTACAAAGAGCTAAAGACTATCACAAATAGCTTCGAGAAGTCCATTGGCAAAGGTGGGTTCGGAGTAGTCTATCTTGGCTACTTGGAAGATGGAACCCCGGTTGCAGTCAAAATGCGCTCAGAATCGTCATCTCAAGGGGTTAATGAGTTCTTGGCAGAGGTTAGGTTTCTTCCTGCTCCTTTCCCCTCATTCCTATGCGTGTTTTTTCTCTTCCATCGTGTGCGCAGAATTAATCAAATCAATTTTACCCAAATACTTTAATAACAAGAATTTCTCAGTTTCGTCAAACCATATACGGATGTGCTGCAAAATAAAATGCACTTGGTCACTGACTGACAGAACTACTCTGAATTGCATTTCAGGCTCTGCATCTGATAAGAGTTCATCACAGGAACTTGGTGAATCTGGTTGGCCACTGCAAGGATGGGCAGCACTCAGCTCTTGTGTACGAGTACATGTCTGAAGGAACTTTACAAGAGAAGCTAAGAGGTAGTAGGAAGAAATCAATTACTAGCTTGTACTCTTATCCCTGAAATCCCTGCTGATTACTTGTATCTTTCAGAAAAATCCCCCAACTCTGTACCTTTAACATGGCGCCAAAGATTAAGGATCTCGCTCGACTCTGCCCAAGGTTTCCAAGCTACTACCAGACATAATTTATTTCAGCACACCTGCTTCTCTTTTCTGTCAGAAACCAACTTGACTGAATGTTCTTTTTCTGATGTGCAGGCCTTGAGTACCTGCACAAGGCGTGCACGCCGCCGCTGATCCACAGGGACGTGAAGGCGGCCAACATACTCCTGAACGGGAGCAACCTGGAGGCCAAGATCGCCGACTTCGGCCTGTCCAAGGCCTTCAACAACGACCTCCAGTCCCATGTCTCCACGCGAGTAGTGGGAACACCCGGATATCTCGACCCCGAGTACGTTCTTCTCCACTAACCAAAACCACAGAGAAGCAAACTGAAGTGGTAGTAAAAAGTGCTCTCTGAGACTCTCACAACACGTACTCTGCAGGTACTACACTTCGTTCCAGCTCAGCGAGAAGAGCGACGTGTACAGCTTCGGGATCGTGCTGCTGGAGGTGGTCACGGGCCAGCCCCCGATCCTCCCGGAGAGCGTGCACATCGTGCAGTGGGCGCGGCAGAGGCTCGCCAAGGGCGACATCGAGAGCGTCGTGGACGACAACATGCGGGGCGGTACGACCTCAACTCCGTCTGGAAGGTCGCCGACCTGGCCCCGAGGTGCACGGAGCAGGCGGCCAGCCAGAGGCCCGCCATGGCCGACGTCGTCGTCCAGCTCAAGGAGAGCTTGGAGCTGGAAGAAGGCTGCGAGAGGGTGCACGGTTCGTACGCCGGAAGTGGCGACGGGTATGGGGAAAACAGTGACACTGCAAGCCAGAGTACGCAGAGTGGGAGGGTGCTAGATCTGGTGAGTGGCCCCGCAGCTAGATAAGATTTCTGGGAATGTCATTGTGATGTATCCGAGTTTCTGTTTAGCTGTGAGAGCTTCAACCTCGTAACATGTCCCCACAATAAGAAAAACGGTATCAATTCCCTCTCCCCCTTTGAGCTCCCCCTTCTTTGATCGTGTGTCACTTCCTCGAAATAGGCTTTTGATCGTGTGTCACTTCCTCAAAACAGGCTTTCGTCTCACTTTATAGATAAAGCAAAGTTCCGTACAACAGTCAAGCAAATCCCAAGTTACAAACCAACGGTTGGGGCCACAACACAACAATGTCCAAGAAAACATAAAAAATAATATGAAAAAGGCAACCTAGTGGCAGTCGTGAAGCGACACTACGATGCTGAGAGCCGACGGGCTGTAGCCAGAAGCGCATCCATCATGTGGCCGAGGCGGGTACGGTCACACTGCCTCGAGAGCGGGTGCCAGTGTTGCATAAAAGCAAGGAATTTGAAGGAGTCATATGCCTTTGCCGAGAAGACCTTCTCAATCACCATCTTATTACGAGTCGTCTAAAGTGTCCATGTCATCGCCGCAAAAACTAGGCAGAAAAGGCGGCGATGTTGCGGCAGATGGGTAGCCCTATGTTGAAGGAAGTCCGCAAGGTCCAGGGCCTCTCATTCGGGTCCCAGCGCCTCGTAAACGAACGTCCAAATCACCCTTGCAGCAGTACAAGCGAAGAGGATATGTGTCTCCGTCTCCGGTAGCGCGCAAAGGGGGCACAGGCCGTTCCCGGGGCCGTGTCGCTTAAGAACCTCTATCCCCGAGGGGGGGCAATTTCATAGTAGCTGCCAAACATCTTAATCTTCAGGGGGGCGGGGGCTTTCGCTAACCAAGGTGTGGCTGGTGCCTGGCACAGAGCATGGTATGCCGAGCTCACCGAGAACTCCATCGTCAGGGTGATCCTCCACGACACAGTGTCCGGATATTCCGAAAGCGTCTGTGGTAGAGCCTCCCGCAAGCTAGACCAATCGTGTGTCGCTGTCGTGCCTTTTTCAACACTAATGAGTTTGTGTCGAATAGTATGTACAAGGTCAGGTTAGATTGGACTTATGTTGTAGAGTGGCAGAATACATGTAATGTTGGAGTCGAACAGTTTATACCCTTGGCCTCTTATATAATGAGAGGTACCCCATGTTGTAACCGACGATGACTAGATAGAGACATGCACGTGGGAGGAGCCGGCGGCATGTGCCAGCACCTAGTACATTCGGTGTTGTCGTATCTCGAGGAGGATTGCCCGTAGTCAACTAGCCATTGCCCCGGGAATAGGCGAGTTCTTCAAACCTCGTTATAAAATCTCGGTGTCGTCATTGTGCTGTGATTGCTTGTCCCTCGATGAATCAGTTGTACGTCAGATTATTCTAACAAGTGGTATCAGAGTCTTGATACTACTCCCTCCGTCCGAGTTTATTAGGCCTCTCAGCCACAACAACACGTCTCGATTTATTAGGCCCTTCTAATTAATTTTCTTGGAATCAAAGCCATTCAGTTGCGGGGGACCGAGGGAAATTAACTAGCCCATTGCATGTAGCGACCTAAGCGCAGGGGCGATTCTACCGGGGGGGGGGGGGGGGGGCTTTAACAGGCTCAAGCCCCCCCTCCAGCACTGTAAAATTTGTTTCTACTACTAATTTTAAGGCCCAGCCTAGCTACTTGCAGGCCCAATCCAACACATATTTACATGACCCAGGCAGCCCAGCCCGTCCTCCAATTTTTTCTAGATTCGCCACTGCCTAAGCGGACGCATGGGCTTAACCTGGTCTTCAGATTGGCCATGCTAGCGGTCATGCATCAGCATGCGCTTGAACTCTGGGCTACTGGATGGATTACCTAGAGTGCACATTAAATTACGTGGCTCCCGAAATGCACACCACAATTAAACACCAGAAATTTCCACCTTAATCAAGGCTAGTTACTCCTTTCGATTTTTTTACTCTGCATATTAGGTTTGTCTGAAGTCAATCTCATCCAACTTTGACCAAGTTTATATAAAAAATTATAGACATCCACATAACAACACTAATATCATTAGATTCATCTTGGATTATATTTTCATATTATATTTATTAGATATTATAGATGCTAATAATTTCTAATATAAATTTGGTCAAACTTAGCAAAGTTTGACTTTCGGCAAATCCAATGTGCAGAGTAAAAAGGACCGGAGGAAGTACTACGTTCCTTGGTCTTGCCAATCCTGTCTCCGGGCCCAATAAACCCGGACGGAGGGAGTAGTAAATAAATCTCGATGGACTCATAGGTGGTTGGTCATGATTCGTGGGTGATCAATGTGTTAGCGGCCCAGGTGATCAATGTGTCACAGAGAGATTTGTGAGTTTTAGTCACACATCAGTTGTAGAAGGAGATAGAGCACAACTTACAAGGATGAGGATGTCTTCTCTAATCTGGCTAGTATTTTGGGAGGAGAGGGCCCAAACCCTGGTACTCCCTTCATTCCAAAATATAGTGCGTCTGCGCTTTTCGAGATCCAACTTTGACCGTAAATTTAACCAATGAGACCAACTACGGTGGGAGAAAAAATTATATAATTGAAAACTTTTTTCGAATACGAATTCATTGATATAATTTTTGCTCCCGCTGCAATCGGTCTTCATAGTTAAATTGACGGTCAAAGTTAAAACACGTGGATAGAGGAAGCACTACATTGTGAAATAAAGAGAGTATAAGTTTGTGTTGTCCTTTGGTTGGGCCTGATTGGTGGGCTACGATGCTTGTGTGGCGGGCCCAAGCAAGTGACCGACACACCCACTTCTCACGCACCGCAAATGCAATGATGCGACGTTGAATGCAGCGTACAATACATCAAACACAAACAATTGTTGCACTGACACAGCATATAACGGACCTATTTCGCAGAAAATGCAGCGAAGCGTTGCGGGGCTACATGGCGTCGAACTACACACGAGAAGGAAACGTGCATTATACCGACCCAACATATGACGCGCAAACGTCCAAATCACCGCAAAAGCAGCGGCGTGACGTTGCATATGGCGGCGAACAATATCGACCGGGTGCATGACACGCACAAGCGCCGCGGTAGACCCAGCATCACCGAACTACCAAAGGATCAAAGAGACACAAATAAACCGGGCAAGACGGCACCTCGCACACCCGTCAATGCATGCAAGCAGATGAAAGGATACCAGGAGGCGCAGCAAACCCCGACAACATCCACCATCCGGGCACACGCAAACAAGGCCGCCAGACAGGTCCCTCACAACCCCACGCGTTTGTTGGCCAATCTGGAACAAAGAAATGCGAGAGTTTTTCGAAACAAGTCATCTTTACCAACCCACATGATTTTCTCGATCAACGTTGAGGCGAAGATTTGGATCATTGTTGGGGCTAAATATTTTTGGGAGAGTGATCCCCTTGTGTATTGACATTTGTGGTCATGAAACTCTCGAACCTTGTCATTCTTCTTCTTAATTAATGAGATGAGACAAACTTTACTCCCGTTTCTAAAAAAAGATTTCATGTCATGGGTATTCTAGTTAAGATTCAAAATGTTTTATACTCTGTCCCAAAATATGGTAGACAAATTTAAGACACGCTTTTTATGGCGGTGGTAATACTCCCTCCGGTCATTTTTACTTTGAGTATTAGATTTGTCTCAAGTCAAACTATGCAAAGTTCGACCAATTTTATATTAAAAAAATATTAACATCTACAAAACCAAATATATATCCTAAATGTGTGTTAGTGCAGCTGCGCTATTTGGTTGCAGCGAGCGCACCCATTCAAGCCGTTCGATCCCAGTATTCTTAATGTGATTGCATTGCTACTAGTCCCATACGTTTCAGAAGACGAGATCTGACAAAAGAGAAAAAGCACCTGGTCGGCTGGTCCCCTCGCGTCTTCACGTTTCCCTCCGTCCCGTTATTCAGCAAGATCCCACGTGCATGCATTTATTTGAAGCTTAAAAAATTTCTAAAATCCGTAACTTTTGACTCGAGCGTCGAATTTCAAATCTGTGTTCACCATTATGTTTGTCATGATGAGTTCTTCAAAACTAGATCCCATATAGGTACGTTTCGACAAACTTTTTAAAACCAACTTTGGATGCTGCGGAGGCAACTTTAGTGTTATAAGAAAGCAACTTCTTATTAGTATGCGTAGTATGATCACCTATCAACAAAAAACCCTTTGAAGTTGACTACCATGACTACCAAGTTAACTAGCTTCACCCTTTAAGTTTTCTACCATAACTAGCAAGTAATCTATCATAACTAGCTTCGCCTCTAAGTTCATAGTATTGTAGGTAACTTAGTTTTCAAGGTAGGCTAATAGTATCCTTGTTGGGAAACGCAGTAATTTTAAAAAAATTCCTACGCACACGCAAGATCATGGTGATGCATAGCAACGAGAGGGAAAGAGTGTTGTCCACGTACCCTCGTAGACCGTAAGCGGAAGTGTTATGACAACGCGGTTGATGTAGTCATACGTCTTCACGATTGACCGATCCTAGTACCGAAAGTACGACACCTCCGCGGTCTGCACACGTTCGGCTCGGTGACGTCCCACGAACTCACGATCCAGCAGAGTGCCGAGCGAGAGTTTCGTCAGCATGATGGCGTGATGATGGTGATGATGATGCTACCGGAACAGAGCTTCGCTTAAGCACCGCTACGATATGACCGAGGTGGATTATGATGAAGGGGGGCATCGCACACGGCTGGAAACAATCAACTTGTGTGTTCTAGGGTGCCCCCTGCCCCCATATATAAAGGAGCAAGGGGGAGGCCAGCCGGCCCTTGGGACGTGATGACCCACAAGTATAGGGGATCTATCGTAGTCCTTTCGATAAGAAAGAGTGTCGAACCCAACGAAGAGCAGAAGGAACTGATAAGCGGTTTTCAGCAAGGTATTCTCTGCAAGTACTGAAATAAGTGGTGACAGATAGTTTTGTGATAAGATAGATTGTAACGAGCAACAAGTAACAAAAGTAAATAAAGTTCAGAAGGTGGCCCAATCCTTTTGTAGGAAAAGCGCCCCCGAGGACAAATGGGGATATCGTCAAGCTAGTTTTCATCACGTTCATATGATTCGCGTTCGATACTTTGATAATTTGATATGTGGGTGGACCGGTGCTTGGGTGCTTTTCTTACTTGAACAATCATCCCACTTATGATTAACCTCTATTGCAAGCATCCGCAACTACAACAAAAGTATTAAGGTAAACCTAACCATAGCATGAGACATATGGATCCAAATCAGCCCCTTACGAAGCAACGCATAAACTAGGATTTAAGCTTCTATCACTCTAGCAACCCATCATCTACTTATTACTTCCCAATGCCTTCCTCTAGACCCAAATAATGGTGAAGTGTTATGTAGTCGACGTTCACATAACACCACTAGAGGCTAGACAACATACATCTTATCAAAATATCAAACGAATACCAAATTCACATGACTACTCATAGCAAAACTTCTCCCTTGTCCTCAGGAACGAACGTAATTACTCACAAAGCATATTCATGTTCATAATCAGAGGGGTAATAATATGCATATAGGATCTGAACATATGATCTTCCACCAAATAAACCAACTAGCATCAACTACGAAGAGTAATCAACACTACTAGCAACCTACTAACACCAATCCCGGACTTTGAGACAAGAATTGGATACAAGAGATGAACTAGGGTTTGGAGATGAGATGGTGCTGGTGAAGATGTTGATGGAGATTGCCCTCTCCCGATGAGAGGAGCATTGTTGATGATGATGGTGATGATTTCCCCCTCCGGGAGGGAAGTATCCCCCGCAGAACAGCTCTGCCGGAGCTCTAGATTGGATCCGCCAAGGTTCCGCCTCGTGGCGGCGGAGTCTCGTCCCGAAAAGTTTCTTCCTATTTTTTTCTCATCGAAATACCTCATATAGAAGAAGATGGGCGTCGGAGAGCCACCAGGGGGCCCACGAGGTAGGGGGTGCGCCCTGGGGGGGCCCACCCTCGTGAGAAGGGTGTGGCCCCCTGGCCTTCATCTTTGGCGAGGATTTTTCTTTATTTCTTCTAAGATGTCCCATGAAGTTCCAGGACTTTTGGAGTTGCGCAGAATAGGTCTCTAATATTTGCTCCTTTCCAGCCCAGAATTCCAGCTGCCGGCATTCTCCCTCCTTATGTAAACCTTGTAAAATAAGAGAGAATAGCCATAAGTATTGTGACATAAAGTGAAATAACAGTCCATAATGCAATAAATATCGATATAAAAACATGATGCAAAATGGACGTATCAACTCCCCCAAGCTTAGACCTCGCTTGTCCTCAAGCGAAAAACCGATAACAATAAATATGTCCTTATGTTTAGAGGTAGAGGCGTCGATAAAAAATAAAATACGGACATGAAGACATCATGATTATTCTCATAACAACAACATATATAGATTTTGCCATATGATTACTTATGTTCAAGTGATGATCTATTCACAATGCAAAAGTATAAATCATAAACTTTATTGGGCTCCAACAAACTATAATCTCAGTCATTGAAGCAATTGCAATTTATCATAACATCGGAAAGAGTTTATGTCAGAGCTAAAAAGCAAGTCCACATACTCAACTATCATTTAGTCCTTCATAATTGCTAACACTCACGCAATACTTGTGTTTATGAAGTTTTAATCGGACACAGAGAAAGATAGGGGCTTATAGTTTTGCCCCACAACCTTTTATCTCAAGGGTAATGTCAACAATAATGGTTCATGCTCCCCTACATCCAATTATATATATATATATATATATATATATATATATCATGTTCTTTCCAACATGCTGAGCTTGCCAAAGGATAAAATGAAAAGAAAAGGTGAAGATCACCGTGACTCTTGCATAAGGTAGAAGATAATAATAAAAGATAGGCCCTTCGCAGAGGGAAGCAGAGGTTGCCATGCGCTTTTATGGTTGGATGCATAAAATCTCAATGCGAAAGAATGTCACTTTATATTGCCACTTGTGATATGAACCTTTATTATGCAGTCCGTCGCTTTTATTACTTCCACATCACAAGATCGTATAAAGTTTATTTCTCCCACACCAATCAATCATACATATTTAGAGCAATTTTTATTGCTTTGCACCGATGACAACTTACTTGAAGGATCTTACTCAATCCATAGGTAGATATGGTGGACTCTCATGGCAAAACTGGTTTAGGGATTTTGGAAGCACAAGTAGTATTTCTACTTGGTGCTGAGAATTTGGCTAGCATGAGGGGGAAAGGCAAGCTCAACAAGTTAGAGGATCCATGACAACATACTTTATCTCAGATATAAGAAGGACATAACTCATTACGTTGTCTTCCTTATCCAACATCAACTCTTTAGCATGTCATATTTTAATGAGTGCTCACAATCATAAAAGATGTCAATGATAATATATCTATATGTGAAAACCTCTCTTTCCTTATTACTTCCTATTAATTGCAACAATGACCAAAGCTATGTCTGCCAACTCCCAACAACTTTTAATCATCACACTCTTTCTATATGAAGTCATTACTCTCAATAAGATCAATATGAACTCTTTGTTTCTTTTTATTCTTTTTCTCTTTTCTTTTATTCACCCAAGATCATGGCAAAATAATCAAGCCCTTGACTCAACACTAATCTTTATTATATATATAGCTCACGGACTAGATTACATAGAGAGATCATAAAGCAAAACTCAAAACTAGATCATGGCATAAACTTTATTCTACTAGATCAAGATACTAATAATAGGATTGAACTAAGAAAAACGGTAAAGATAGGAGTTGTGATGGTGATACGATACTGGGGCACCTCCCCCAAGCTTGGCAGTTGCCAAGGGGAGTGCCCATACCCATGTTATTATATCTCCTTGGTTGGTGAAGAAGGTGGTGGTGACGGATAATCGCACGTCGAGCGCAAGAGGTCCTCCAGCTTGCGAATAATGCCCTTGAGTGCGGAAATATGCTCCTTCAACAAAATATTTTATTTTGTGAGATACTTGTTTTGTATACGAGCTAACTCAATCATCTTGAAAGCTTCGATCTCAGTTGGGGTAAGAAGGTTATGATCAAGTTGAAGGATGTCTTTTGCTGTCGGAGCTTGATCCTCCGTGGCCTTCTTGATCCTTTCATCCTTGTTGACCCTCGTGGGTTCTTCCCTCTTCAAATCTATCTTCATTAGCCAAGCATCGTTGTCACCATTGTTGGAGGAGGGAGACGACATGATGCCTAGCCTGGAAAACCTTGACAGAAAATAGCTCGAAACAAGAACAGAGGAGGTTTGCGTGATACGGGAGTCAAAACCTTCGGGAGGTTATATAATGATTTTTTTACCGAACAAAATACGTATCGTGCAAGAAAACGGAGTTCGGAAGGCAGACGAGGTGCTCACGAGGTAGGGGACGCGCCCAGGGGGTAGGGCGCGCCCACCACCCTCGTGGGGCCCTCGTGTCCTTCCCGGACTGCTACTTATTTTTCTATTTTTTTCTAAATATTCCAAAACGGAGAAATATTGCCTTAAAGATTGTTTTGGAGTCAGTTTACTTACCGTACCACATACCTATTCCTTTTCGGAGTCTGAAACGTTCCGGAAGTGTCCCTTATGTATTCCTCCAGGGTTACGGTTTCAATAATATTGGTTTCAACATTTATGGGATTACCTGAGATATAATGTTTGATTCTTTGACCGTTTACCACCTTCGGATTTGTGCCCTCGAAGCTGTTGATTTTTATGGCACCGGAACGATAGACCTCTTCGATAACGTAGGGGCCTTCCCATTTAAAGAGAAGTTTTCCTGCAAAAAATCTTAAACAAGAGTTGTATAGCAATACATAATCACCTACATTAAACTCACGCTTTTGTATCCTTTTGTCATGCCATCTTTTAACTTTTTCTTTAAACAACTTGGCATTTTCATAAGCTTGGGTTCTCCATTCATCAAGTGAGCTAATATCAAATAACCTCTTCTCACCGGCAAGTTTAAAATCATAGTTGAGCTCTTTAATAGCCCAATATGCCTTGTGTTCTAGTTCGAGAGGTAAGTGACATGCTTTTCCATAAACCATTTTATACAGAGACATACCCATAGGATTTTTATATGCAGTTCTATAAGCCCATAATGCATCATCAAGTTTCTTAGACCAATTCTTTCTAGACCTATTAATAGTCTTTTGCAAAATTAATTTGAGCTCTCTATTGCTCAATTCTACTTGACCACTAGACTGAGGGTGATAAGGAGATGCAATTCTATGATTAACATCATATTTAGCAAGCATTTTACGGAAGGCACCATGAATAAAGTGTGAACCACCATCAGTCATTAAATATCTAGGGACTCCAAACCTCGAGAAAATAACTTCTTTAAGTATTTTAATAGAAGTGTTATGATCAGCACTACTAGTTGGAATAGCTTCTACCCACTTAGTAACGTAATCAACAACAACTAAAAATGTGTGTATCCATTAGAGGCAGGAAAAGGTCCCATATAATCAAAGCCCCAAACATCAAATGGTTCAATAACAAGTGAATAATTCATAGGCATTTCTTGACGTCTACTAATATTACCAATTCTTTGACATTCATCACAAGACAACACAAACTTACGGGCATCCTTGAAGAGAGCAGGCCAATAAAAACCAGATTGCAATACCTTATGTGCAGTTCTATCTCTAGCGTGGTGTCCTCCATAAGACTCGGAGTGACACTTGCGCAGGATCTGTTCCTGTTCATGCTCAGGTACACAACGTCTAATAACACCATCTACTCCTTCTTTATAAAGATGTGGGTCATCCTAAAAGTAATGTCTTAAGTCATAGAAAAACTTTTTCTTTTGTTGGTATGTGAAGCTAGGTGGTATAAATTTAGCAACAATATAATTAGCATAATCAGCATACCATGGAGTACTACGAGAAGTACTTATAACATTTAATTGTTCATCAGGAAAGTCATCATTAATAGGTAGTGGGTCATCAAGAATATTTTCTAACCTAGACAAGTTGTCTGCAACGGGGTTCTCAGCTCCCTTTCTATCAACAATATTCAAATCAAATTCTAGTAGCAAGAGAACCCATCTAATAAGTCTAGGTTTAGCATCTTTCTTTTCCATAAGATATTTAATAGCAGCATGATCAGTGTGAATAGTTACTTTAGAATCAACAATATAAGATCTGAACTTATCACAAGCAAATACTACTGCTAAAAGTTCTTTTTCAGTAGTAACATAATTTCTTTGAGCATTGTCTAGGGTCTTACTAGCATAATGAATAACATTTAATTTCTTATCAACTCTTTGCCCTAAAACAGCACCTACAGCATAATCACTAGCATCACACATAATTTCAAAGGGTAAATTCCAATCAGGTGGCTGAACAACAGGTGCAGAGACTAATGCTTTCTTAAGTATTTCAAATGCTTCTACACAATCATCATCAAAGAGAAATGGTATATCTTTTTGCAATAAATTAGTCAGAGGCCGGGAGATTTTTGAGAAGTCCTTAATGAACCTCCTGTAAAATCCGGCATGACCAAGGAAACTTCTTATACCTTTGATGTCCTTGGGACATGGCATCTTTTCAATAGCATCAACCTTGGCTTTATCAACTTCAATACCTCTTTCAGAAACTTTATGCCCCAAGACAATACCTTCATTAACCATAAAGTGGCACTTTTCCCAATTCAAGACAAGATTAGTTTCTTCACATCTCTGCAAAACTCGATCAAGATTGCTCAAGCAATCATCAAAAGAGGAACCATAGACGGAAAAGTCGTCCATGAAAACCTCACAAATCTTTTCATAAAAGTCAGAGAATATAGCCATCATGAATCTTTGAAAGGTACCAGGTGCATTACATAAACCAAAAGGCACACGTCTATAAGAAAAGTACCAAAAGGGCATGTAAAAGTAGTCTTTGATTGATCTCTAGCCGACACAGGTATTTGAGAGAAACCAGAATAACCATCTAGAAAGCAATAGTGTGTATGTTTGCATAATCTTTCTAGCATTTGATCAATAAAAGGTAAGGGGTAATGATCTTTCTTAGTAGTTTTATTTAATTTGCAGAAATCAATTACCATCCTATAACCTGTGATAATTCTTTGTGGAATCAATTCATCTTTATCATTAGGAACAACAGTAATACCTCCCTTCTTAGGGACACAATGGTCATGACTTACCCACCCACTATCAGCAATGGGATAGATTATACCTGCCTCCAGAAGCTTGAGTATTTCTTTTCTTACCACTTCTTTCATTTTAGGATTCAGACGTCGTTGAGGATCACGAACTGGTTTGGCATCTGCTTCCAAATTTATTTTATGTTGACATAGAGTGGGACTAATGCCCTTAAGATCATCAAGAGTATATCCAATAGCAACATGATGCTTCATCAGAGTTTTCAATAATCTTTCTTCTTCATGCTCTGAAAGGTTAGCACTAATAATAACAGGATATATCTTCTTTTCATCAAGATAAGCATATTTAAGATTATCAAGCAAAGGTTTAAGCTCAAACACGGGATCACCCTTAGGTGGAGGAGGATCCCCTAGGATTTCAACAGGCAAATTGTGTTTTAGCATAGGTTCTTGTTTAAAGAATACTTCATCTATTTCCCTTCTTTCATTCATGAACATATCATTTTCATGGTCTAGCAAATAGTGTTCTAAAGGATCACTAGGAGGTACGGCAATAGAAGAAAGACCAATAATTTCATCCTTACTAGGTAATTCTTCCTCATGATGTTGTTTACTAAATTTAGAGAAATTAAACTCATGAACCATATCATCCAAGCCAACAGTAACAACATTCTTTGTGCAATCTATGGTACCATTGACAATATTTAAGAAGGGTCTACCAAATATAATGGGACAAAAGCTATCTTGTGGGGAACCAAGAACAAGAAAATCAGCAGGATATTTAGTTTTTCCACACAAGACTTCAACATCTCTAACAATTCCCATCGCTGAAGTAGTATCTCTATTAGCAAGTTTAATTGTGACATCAATATCTTCTAACTCAGCAGGTGCAATTTCATTCATAATTTCTTCATATAAGTCAATAGGTATTACACTAGCACTAGAACCCATATCACATAAGCCATGATAACAATGATCTCCTATTTTAACAGAAATAACAGGCACACCTACCACAGGTCTATGTTTATCTTTATCACAAGGTTTAGCAATTCTAGCAGTTTCACCTTCGAACTGAATAACATGCCCATCAATATTATCAGACAAGAGATCTTTAACAATAGCAATATTAGGTTCTACTTTAACTTGCTCAGGAGGTGTATAAGTTCTAATATTGCTTTTACGAACAACAGTTGAAGCTTTAGCATGATCCTTTATTCTAACAGGGAAAGGTGGTTTCTCAACATAAGAAGTGGGAACAATAGGATCATTATAAGTGACAGTCTTTTCTTCAACTTTAATAGGTGCAGCTACTTTTACTTCTATGGGGGGATGATATTTAAACCACTTCTCCTTAGGGAGATCAACATAAGTAGCAAAAGATTCACAGAAAGAAGCTACTATCTCAGAGTCAAGCCCATATTTAGTGCTAAACTTACGGAAAATATCGGTATCCATAAAAGATTTAACACAATCAAACTTAGGTGTCATACCTGACTCCTTACCTTCGTCGAGGTCCCAATATTCAAAGTTGCATTTAATTCTATCCAATAAATTCCATCTGAATTCAATAGTCTTCATCATAAAAGAGCCAGCATAAGAAGTATCAAGCATGGTGCGATTGTTTTCAGAAAGCCAAGCATAAAAACTTTGCATAATTATTTCTCTCGGGAGCTCATGATTGGGGCATGAATATAACATTGATTTAAGCCTCCCCGAGCTTGAGCGATGCTTTCTCCTTCGTGAGGCCAGAAATTATATATATAATTGCGATCACGATGAACAAGATGCATAGGGTAATACTTTTGATGAAATTCCAGCTTCAATCTTTTATAGTCCCATGATCTCATATCATCATATAGCCTATACCATATCAATGCGTCTCCATTCAAAGATAAAGGGAAGACCTTCTCCTTAGCAACATCATCGGGTATACCTGCAAGCTTAAATAATCCACAAACTTCATCCACATATATTAAGTGCTCATCAGGATGCTTTGTTCCATCTCCTGTAAAAGGGTTAGCTAGCAGTTTTTCCATCATACCTGAAGGAAATTCAAAAGGAGTTTCATTTTCAATAGGTTCAGTAGGTTGAGGAGCAACTCTTTGCTCTACTGGACGGGGTGAAGATACCCCGAACAAGCCTCTCAGAGAATTACTTTCCATAGTAACAAGTGACAGTAAATTTCAACACACTATATAAATTTTTCCTTACCAAATTCCACCTACCAAAGGCACTACACTCCCCGACAACGGCGTTAGAAAAGAGTCTTGATGACCCACAAGTATAGGGGATCTAGCGTAGTCCTTTCGATAAGTAAGAGTGTCGAACCCAACGAGGAGCAGAAGGAAATGATAAGCGGTTTTCAGCAAGGTATTCTCTGCAAGTACTGAAATAAGTGGTGATAGATAGTTTTGTGATAAGATAGATTGTAACGAGCAACAAGTAACAAAAGTAAATAAAGTGCAGCAAGGTGGACCAATCCTTTTGTAGCAAAGGACAAGCCGGAACAAACTCTTATAATAGGAAAAGCGCTCACGAGGAGAAATGGGAATATCGTCAAGCTGGTTTTCATCACGTTCATATGATTCGCGTTCGATACTTTGATAATTTGATATGTGGGTGGACCGGTGCTTGGGTGATGTTCTTACTTGAACAAGCATCCCACTTATGATTAACCTCTATTGCAAGGATCCGCAACTACAAAAAAAGTATTAAGGTAAACCTAACCATAGCATGAGACATATGGATCCAAATCAGCCCCTTACGAAGCAACGCATAAACTAGGGTTTAAGCTTCTGTCACTCTAGCAACCCATCATCTACTTATTACTTCCCAATGCCTTCATCTAGGCCCAAATAATGGTGAAGTGTTATGTAGTCGATGTTCACATAACACCACTAGAGGCTAGACAACATACATCTTATCAAAATATCAAACGAATACCAAATTCACACGACTACTCATAGCAAAACTTCTCCCTTGTCCTCAGGAACGAACATAATTACTCACAAAGCATATTCATGTTCATAATCAGAGGGGTAATAATATGCATATAGGATATGAACATATGATCTTCCACCAAATAAACCAACTAGCATCAACTACGAAGAGTAATCAACACTACTAGCAACCTACCAGCACCAATCCCGGACTTTGAGACAAGAATTGGATACAAGAGATGAACTAGGGTTTGGAGATGAGGTGGTGCTGGTGAAGAGGTTGATGGAGATTGCCCTCTCTAGATGAGAGGAGCGTTGGTGATGACGATGGTGATGATTTCCCCCTCTGGGAGGGAAGTATCCCCGGCAGAACAGCTCTGCCGAAGCTCTAGATTGGATCCGCCAAGGTTCCACCTCGTGGCGGCGGAGTCTCGTCCCGAAAAGTTTCTTCCTATTTTTTTCTCATCGAAAGACCTCATATAGGAGAAGATGGATGTCGGAGAGCCACCAGGGGGCCCACGAGGTAGGGGGCGCGCCCTGGGGGGGGGGCGCCTCCCACCCTCGTGAGAAGGGTGTGGGCCCCCTGGCCTTCATCTTTGGCGAGGATTTTTCTTTATTTCTTCTAAGATGTCCCGTGAAGTTTCAGGACTTTTGGAGTTGCGCAGAATAGGTCTCTAATATTTGCTCCTTTTCCAGCCCAGAATTCCAGCTGCCGGCATTCTCCCTCCTTATGTAAACCTTGTAAAATAAGAGAGAATAGCCATATGTATTGTGACATAAAGTGAAATAACAGTCCATAATGCAATAAATATCGATATAAAAGCATGATGCAAAATGGACATATCAGGGCGCGCCAGGAGAGGAGGAGTCCTCCTCCTAATAGGAGTAGGACTCCCCTTTCCTACTCCTACTAGGAGGGGGAAAGGAAGGAGGAGAAGGGAGAAGGAAAGGGGGGCGCCGCCCCCCTTCCCTAGTCTAATTAGGACTAGAGGGGGAGGTGGGAACGGCCTGCCCTGGCCGGTCCTCTCTCTCTCTGCTAAGGCCCATGTGGCCCATTAGTTCTCCGGGGGGGGGGTTCCGGTAACCCTCCGGTACTCCGGTTTTCTCCGAAATCACCCGGAACACTTCCGGTGTCCGAATATAGCCGTCCAATATATTAATCTTTATGTCTCGACCATTTCGAGACTCCTCGTCATGTCCGCGTTCACATCCGGGACTGCTAACTACCTTAGGTACATCAAAACACATAAACTCATAATACCGATCGTCACCGATCGTTAAGCGTGCGGACCCTACGAGTTCGAGAACAATGTAGACATAACCGAGACACGTCTTCGGTCAATAACCAATAGAGGAACTTGGATGTTCATATTGGCTCCCACATATTCTACAAAGATTGAGGGAGTCCTGGATTAGGGGGTCTCCGGACAGCCGACTATCTCTATTGGCCGGAATGTTAGACTATGAAGATACAAGATTGAAGACTTCGTCTCGTGTCCGGATGAGACTCTACTTGGCGTGGAAGGAAAGCTAGGCAATACGGATATGGATATCTCCTCCTTTGTAACCGACCTTGTGTAACCCTAACCCTCCCCGGTGTCTATATAAACCGAAGGGTTTTAGTCCGTAGGACAACAATCACAACATACAATCATACCATAGGCTAGCTTCTAGGGTTTAGCCTCTCTGATCTCGTGGTAGATCTACTCTTGTACTACCCATATCATCAATATTAATCAAGCAGGACGTAGGGTTTTACCTCCATCAAGAGGGCCCGAACCTGGGTAAAACATCGTGTCCCCTGCCTCCTGTTACCATCCGGCCTAGACGCACAGTTCGGGACCCCCTACCCGAGACCGCCGGTTTTGACACCGACATTGGTTCTTTCATTGAGAGTTCCTTTGTGTCATCGCCGTTAGGCTTGATGGCTCCTACTATCATCGATAGCAATGCAGTCCAGGGTGAGACTTTTCTCCCCGGACAGATCTTCGTATTCGGCGGCTTTGCACTGCGGGCTAATTCGCTTGGCCATCTGGAGCAGATTGAAAGCTACGCCCTGGCCATCAGGTTAGATTTGGAAGTTTGAACTACACGACCGACATCCGCGGAGACTTGATCTTCGACGGATTCGAGCCACAGCCGGGCGCGCCGCACTGTCACGATGGGTATGACCTAACTCTGCCGCCGAATAGTACCCCAGAGGCCGCGCCCGCATCAGCTCCGACCCTTAGCTTGGAGCCAACTGCGCCAATCGAGGACGTATGGGTGGTTAGACACCGCCTCAGGGGCTGCAGTGTCAACGGCGATCGAGCCGAACACCAGCCTAACCCTCTGCGCAGCCCGTGACTCCAAGGTTCCGGACTCTTTTCCGGACTCCAAACCATCCGCGCCCCTGCCAATCGAATACGATTGGGTGCCGATCATGGAATTCACCGCCGTGGATATCTTTCAGCACTCGCCCTTCGACGACTTTCTGAATTCACTAAGGTCTCTCTCTTTGTCAGGAGAGCCCTGGCCGGACTATGGCCAACAGGATTGGGATGCGGACGACGAATAAATTCGACGCCCACCCACCACCCACTTCGTAGCCACTGTCGATGATTTAACCGACATGCTCGACTTCGACTCCGAAGACATCGACGGTATGGATGACAATGTAGGAGATGAACATGAACCAGTGCCTATAGGGCACTGGAAAGCCACCTCGTCATATGACATATCCATGGTGGATACACCCAACGAAGCCAATGGCGATGAGATAGCGGAGGATGACCCCTCCAAGAAGCAACCCAAGCGCCGACGTCAGCGGCGCCGCTCTAAGTCCCGCCAAAGCAAAAGTGGTGATATCGGCACAGGAGATAATAACACTCTGGATAGTGCCGAAGACAACAACAATCCCCTCTAGCAAGATTTAGAGCAGGAGGATGAAGGAGCCAGCTCTCCTGAGAGAGCGGCAGACGGAGAGGAGGAGGATGACAATTACATGCCCCCTCCGAAGACGAGGCAAGCCTCGGCGACGGTGAATTCGCCGTACCAGAGGATCCCGTCGAACAAGAGCGCTTCAAGCGCTCGCTTATAGCCACGGCAAATAGCCTGAAGAAAAAGCAGCAGCAGCTTCAAGCTGATCAAGATCTGCTAGCTGACAGATGGACCGAAGTCCTCGCGGCCGAGGAACATAAACTCGAGCGCCCCTCCAAGAATTACCCAAAGTGCAGGTTACTACCCCGACTGGAGGAAGAAGCGTATGATACGGCTGATCGGCCACCTCGTGGCCGCGATAGAGAGGCATTCCAGCCAAAAGCTCAGCCTCCACCCCGACGCCATTCAAATAAAAAGGCATGGGGAGATACGCCAGACCTGCGAGACATATTGGAGGACAAAGCAAAGCATGCAAGGTCGATCTACGGATCACGATGGCGCACCACTCTGCGAGACGATAAACATCACGCCGGATACAGTAAAAGCAAATCCGGCCGGGCCGAACACAGCGGGCAAGACCCATTCGAGCTGCGTCGCGATATAGCCCAATACAGAGGCGCCGCACACCCCTTATGCTTCACAGACGAAGTAATGGAACATCAATTCCCAGAAGGTTTCAAACCTGTAAATATTGAATCATACGACGGCACAACAGATCCCGCAGTATGGATTGAGGATTTCCTCCTCCACATCCACATGGCCCGCGGTGATGACTTACACGCCATCAAATACCTCCCACTAAAGCTCAAAGGACCAGCGCGGCATTGGCTTAACAGCTTGCCAGCGGACTCCATTAGCTGTTGGGAAGATCTGGAAGCCGCATTCCTCGACAACTTTCAGGGCACTTATGTGCGACCACCAGACGCCGATGACTTGAGCCACATAATTCAGCAGCCAGAAGAGTCGGCCAGGCAATTCTGGACTCGGTTCCTTACAAAGAAAAATCAAATCGTCGACTGTCCGGATGCGGAGGCCTTAGCGGCTTTCAAACACAACATCCGAGACGAGTGGCTAGCCCGGCACCTTGGTCAGGAAAAGCCGAAATCTATGGCAGCTCTCACGACGCTCATGACCCGCTTTTGTGCGGGAGAAGACAGCTGGCTGGCTCGCAGTAATAACATATCAAAGAACCATGGTACCTCAGATACCAAGGACGGCAATAGCAGGTCACGTCGCAACAAACATAAGCGCCGCATTAACAGCGAAAATACTGAGGATACGACAGTCAATGCCGGATTCAAAGGCTCTAAACCCGGTCAGCGGAAAAAGCCATTCAAACAAAGTACGCCGGGTCCGTCGAGCTTGGACCGTATACTCGATCGCTCGTGTCAAATACACGGCACCCCAGACAAGCCAGCCAATCACACCAACAGGGACTGTTGGGTGTTCAAGCAGGCCGGCAAGTTAATTGCCGAAAACAAGGACAAGGGGCCGCATAGCGATGACGAGGAGGAGCCCCGGCAGCCGCACACCGGAGGGCAGAAGAGGTTTCCCCCGCAAGTGCGGACGGTGAACATGATATACGCGACCCACATCCCCAAGAGGGAGCGGAAGCGTGCGCTCAGGGACGTATATGCGTTGGAGCCAGTCGCCCCAAAGTTCAACCCTTGGTCCTCCTGTCCGATCACCTTCGATCGCAGGGACCACCCCACTAGTACCCGTCATGGCGGATTTGCCGCACTGGTCCTAGACCCAATCATTGACGGATTCCACCTCACTCGAGTCCTTATGGATGGCGGCAGCAGCCTGAACCTGCTTTATTAGGACACAGTGCGCAAAATGGGTATAGACCCCTCAAGGATCAAACCCACAAAAACGACCTTTAAGGGCTTCCAGGTGTAGAGGCCCATTGCACAGGCTCAATTACACTGGAAGTGGTCTTCGGATCCCCGGATAACTTCCGAAGCGAAGAGTTAATCTTCGATATAGTCCCGTTCCACAGTGGTTATCACGCGCTGCTCGGGCGAACCGCATTTGCTAGATTCAATGCGGTACCGCATTATGCATACCTCAAGCTCAAGATGCCAGGACCTCGCGGGGTTATTACAGTCAATGGAAACACAGAGCGCTCTCTCCGAACAGAGGAGCACACCGCGGCCCTCGCAGCAGAAGCGCAAAGCCGCCTCTCAAGGCAATCAACCAGTTCGGCGCTTCAAAGCCCGGACACCTTCAAGCGCGCTCGGGGCAATCGGCAAATAGACCGCCTGGTGCGATATGAGCTCGCGTAGCAATACGGCGCCCCCCCCCAATCCCAGCCCAACGGCGAAACTCGTGCCGCACGTACATAATTACGCATTAAAAATACCATGGGCACAGGTGGGGAGGGGGGCACAACTGCGATACGTCCCAAGACGTGGCTTAAACCGCACTAGGGGCTTCCCGTTTGGTTATTTTTCCTTTTTTTCAGGACCTTAATCTCTGGAAACACGGTCCGGCAGCACTATTGCCGAACACATGATGCAGCAACCAAGGAGGCAGACAGCTACGTCATACCACGGAATTCCCAGGTTGATTACAGTAGCGAGTGAAATATTCGATTTCATATCATTCCTCAGCTTGCCCTTGGAAGGACATAGTCCTACTCTTTGCTTATCGCACTATCTGTATCATTTTGCTTTAACGCACCTTTTTGAATAAACAATGCATAACATCACGACTATTATTGCATTCTTGTTATATATATATATGTGTGTGTGTTCATTAACGACGCCTTGCAACCGTACACTTTGGTACGGCCAATACACCAGGGGCTTATGTACCCCACAATATGGTGTGAAAAGTCCGAACACTTTCACAAGTGCGGCACCCCGAACTTATAACATTATATGCATCAGCTCCGAATCATGTCTTTGGTCAAATGTTGGGTTTGCCCGGATCCTATGTTTTGGTACCTTACGTTCCGCTCTATCGGCTAAGGTAGCGCTAGGAGAACTACTGCGATTGTGCCCCGGTTCTGCCGGGCTTAGCACCTCAGTAGAGAAAGCTAAAACTGACTGTCATGATAAGGCGAGAGACTGGTCGCTGTTCGGCGAGGTTTTTCGAGTCCCTAAAGACTTATGCCGCTTAGGGCGAGGGGCCGGCCCTGTCCGGCTTACAGGCGTGTATCGCGCCCCGAATTCGGCCTTCCGAATACCAGGGGCTTCGCCGAAATTTAAAATTATAGAATTCTATGGCTAAGTGAGAGTGATAAAGCATTACTAGTCCGGTTGCCTTGTTCGTTGTGCTGAGCACCTCCCTCGAAGGACCCAAATATGGGAACAAGAGTGCTCAGGTTTATCCCGAACACCCCAGCACTCGTGGCATGGGGGCAGAAGCCGAGGACTAGCCATCTCTCAGATTGGATAAACGGCCAAACAGAAGGTAATATTTTAAATTCACACAAGCGTTGCATAGCGCATACGAAACAGGTTTTCATCATACAGGATCACACGAGCAAGTTTACTCAAATATTACATCCTTTGAACATTCGTCCGCTACAAGACGGGCACCCTTCAGGACACCCTCATAATAAATTTCGGGGGTGCGATGCTCCTTGCCCTGCGGCGGCCCTTCCTTGATCAGCTTCACAGCGTCTAGCTTGGCCCACTGCAGCTTCACACGGGTGAAAGCCCGGCGTGCACCTTCGATGCAGACGGACCGCTTGATGACCTCCAGCCGTGGGCAGGCATCCACAAGCCGCCTCACCAGGCCGAAGTAGCTGTTCGGAAGGACGTCGCCAGGCCACAGCCGGACTATAAGGCCCTTCATGGCCTGTTCGGCCGCCTTGTGCAGCTCGACCAGCTGCTTTAGCTGGTCGCTCAGAGGCATTGGGTCTTCGGTCCCAGTATACTGAGACCAGAACAGCTTCTCCATTGAGCTCCCCTCCTCGGCCTGGTAAAACTGCGCGGCATAGGACACGCTGCGGGGCAAATCTGCGAATGCTCCTAGAGAGCTCCGGATTCGGGTAAGTAATCGGTAATTTACTTTTACATGCTTGCTCTGCATATAGAATGCCTTACCCGCCGCTATCTTCTTCATTGCGTCGATCTCCTGGAGGGCCTTCTGGGCCTCGGCCTTGGCACTCTTTGCGCTCTCGAGGGCCGCGGCAAGCTCAGACTCTCGCATCTTCGAGTCAAGCTCCAATGCCTCGTGCTTCATCACGAGAGCCTGGAGCTCTTGCTGCACCTCGCCCACACGAGCCTCTTGTTTCTCCCGCTCGGTGCGCTCCTCGGCCGCTTTATCTTCGGCCTTGGCTAGAGCTTGCTTCAGGGTCGCCACCTCGGTCGTGGCCCCTGGCAAACATACGATGATCCTGTCATTTTGCAATCGCGTCTTCTTTTATATATACATATCTATAGACAGGGTATTACTTACCCTTGTTCTCCTCAAGCTGCCTCTTGGCAAGGCCGAGCTCTTTCCTGGACCCCTCGAGGTCCTGCTTCAGTACGGTGACCTCCGCAGTCAGTGCGGCGGACGCCAGCAGCGAAGCCTGCATATGCATATTGACACACTTATATTAGACTCCTGCGATATTATTTGATCCTCTGTTCGGTTTTTCTTTGTGAACACCGAACAAAGCATCAGGGGCTACTGTCTATGCGGTAATATTTCTACTACATTTTAAAACACTTACCTCGAAGCCTGTTAGAAGGCTGGCACAGGCTTCAGTCAATCCGCTCTTGGCGGACTGAACCTTCTGGATCACCGCACTCATGATAGTGCGGTGCTCCTCGTCGATGGAAGCGCTGCGAAGCGCTTCCAGCAGACTGTCCGGCGCCTCTGGATGGACAGAGGTCACCGGCACAGGCGTCTTGCCCCTCTTAGAAGGAGGCCGCCTGCCCGAGCCCGGAACCGCTGGAGGGTCCGGCGCGGTGTTCGGCTGAGGGCCGAACTCGGAGCTCTCAGGGGCCCCGTCCCCTCGGCTCCCGGAGTCCGGAAGGTCGCCTTGAGGCGCCTCCGGGACTGTCTCCCCTCGATCCGGTGCCTCTTGAGACAACACCTCGGCGTCGTCGGCAGGATGAGGGGAGGTGGCGGTCGGGACTGGATCGCTATCCATGTCCGACAAGCCCAAGGAGCCGTCCGATGATACCTCGATATTGGCTCGTGGCGGCCTGCATAATTATGTTCGGCGATTAGGGAAAACAGTGCGCCAAAGGAATTCCATGAGTTACTCTGGTATCCGAATACTTACGATCTCCCCGGGGGCTTGGCCCTGGGCAACCACTCGTCTTCGCCTTCGTCGGCGGCGGTGGAACTGTCCGGAAGGAGAGTCCTTCCCTTCTTGGACCCTCCGGCCTCCCCAGTTGGGGCGGCCTTCCTTTTCCTGTCTCCCCCAGTCGGTGGGGGAGCATCTTCTTCTTCTTCCTCGTCTTCGGGGGAAGAGTGCGCCGCAGAGTCATCGGACGGTGAGTCCGACGACGCCTGGCGTCGGGAACTCTTTCGGGTTCCCTTGGCCTTCTTGGTCTTCTCCGGCACCGTATAAGGGGCCGGAGTCAACATCTTCGCCAGAAGAGCGTCTGCGGGGCCTTCAGGCAAAGGAGCCGGACGGTCGATCTGTCCGGCCATCTTCTGCCAGTCCTGTCAAAGGTACGGGAGTTTAGATCCCGCATAGAGTCAATCTATAAAAAAATAAGTATCCTGTGAAAGGTAAAGCAGCTTACCGCACTGGCTTGGTGCGTCGTGCTGAATCCGCGATCCTCAGTAATAGGAGGGGGGACCTCGGCACTTTTGAACAGCACCCTCCAGGCATCTTCATGAGTCGTGTCGAAGAGCCTGTTCAGAGTTCGGTGCTGCGGCGGGTCGAACTCCCACAAATTGAACTCCCGTTGTTGGCACGGAGGATCCGGCGGATGAGCATAACTTGGACTATGTTGACAAGCTTGAGCTTCTTGTTCACCATGTTTTGAATACATGTTTGGAGTCCGGTCAGCTCTTCCGAACTACCCCAGGACAGGCCCTTCTCTTTCTAGGAGGTGAGCCACATGGGGATGCCAGATCGGAACTCGGGGGCCGCTGCCCATACAGGGTCGCGCGGCTCGGTGATGTAGAACCACCCCGATTGCCACCCCTTTATGGTTTCCACAAAGGAGCCCTCGAGCCATGTTACGTTGGGCATCTTTCCCACCATGGCGCCTCCGCACTCCGCCTGGCGGCCGCCCACCACCTTCGGCTTGACATTGAAGGTCTTCAGCCATAAGCCGAAGTGGGGCTTGATGCGGAGGAAGGCCTCGCACACGACGATAAACGCCGAGATGTTGAGGACGAAGTTCGGGGCCAGATCGTGGAAATCCAGGACGTAATAGAACATGAGCCCCCAGACGAATGGATGGAGAGGGAATCCCAGTCCGCGGAGGAAATGGGTGAGGAATACTACCCTCTCATGGGGCCTGGGGGTGGGGATGAGCTGCCCCTCATCTGGGAGCCGGTGCGCGATGTCGTCGGGCAGGTATCGGCTCTCCTCAGTTTCTTGATGTCTCCCTCCATGACGGAGGAGACCATCCACCTGCCTCCCGCTCCGGACATGGTTGGAGAAGGTTGAGGTGGGAAGTGTGGACTTGGGCGCTAGAGCTCGAGTGTGCGAAAACGGATGAGCAAAGGAGGAAGAAGGCATGGATAGAAAGGTGAATCCTTATCCCTTTATATGGGCGGACGAAGCTAAGCGTCCCCACTTGCCTGGTAAAACTCGCTTATCCCCCAAGCGCCGCAATTGATGGCGCGGTTGGGTTACCCACGCCCGTATTGATGAGAATCCCGTAATAAGGGGACACGGTCTCTGCTTTGACAAGACGTGTCGAAAAACTGCCTCGCGTTATGTGCGGGGCTGGTTAAAGGAAACGGTTCGAATAATCACCGGGCCATGACATAACGTCATGCTGCCAAAACAAGCCAGCAAATTAGATCTGCGAAAATATTATTCTCTCTACGGTGGAATGTGGAACTTATTTTGCAGGGTCGGACACTATCCTCGTATTCAAATTCTTCTGTGATGTATTCGGAGAAGGAACCCGCCTTGCAATGCCGAAGACAATACTGCGCGCCGGACTCATCGTCATTGAAGCCTGGTTCAGGGGCTACTGAGGGAGTCCTGGATTAGGGGGTCTCCGGACAGCCGGACTATCTCCATTGGCCGGACTGTTAGACTATGAAGATACAAGATTGAAGACTTCGTCTCGTGTCCGGATGGGACTCTACTTGGCGTGGAAGGCAAGCTAGGCAATACGGATATGGATATCTCCTCCTTTGTAACTGACCTTGTGTAACCCTAACCCTCTCCGGTGTCTATATAAACCGAAGGGTTTTAGTCCGTAGGACAACAATCACAACATACAATCATACCATAGGCTAGCTTCTAGGGTTTAGCCTCTCTGATCTCGTGGTAGATCTACTCTTGTACTACCCATATCATCAATATTAATCAAGCAGGACATAGGGTTTTACCTCCATCAAGAGGGCCTGAACCTGGGTAAAACATCATGCCCCTGCCTCTTGTTACCATCCGGCCTAGATGCACAGTTCGGGACCCCCCTACCCGGGATCCGCCGGTTTTGACACCGACAAAGATCTTTATCGGTCAAACCGCATAACGATATACGTTGTTCCCTTTGTCATCGGTATGTTACTTGCCCGAGATTTGATCGCCGCTATCTCAATACCTAGTTCAATCTCTTTTCCGACAAGTCTCTTTACTCGTTCCGTAATGCTACATCCCGTAACTAACTCATTAGCTACATTACTTGCAAGGCTTATAGTGATGTACATTACCGAGAGGGCCCAGAGATACCTCTCCGACAATCGGAGTGACAAATCCTAATCTCGATCTATGTCAACTCAACAAACACCATCGGAGACACCTGTAGAGCACCTTTATAATCACCCAGTTACGTTGAGACGTTTGGTAGCACACAAAGTGTACCTCCTGTATTCGGGAGTTGCATGATCTCATAGTCATAGGAACATGTATAAGTTATGGAGAAAGCAATAGCAACAAACTAAACGATCATCATGCTAAGCTAACGGATGGGTCAAGTCAATCACATCATTCTCTAATGATGTGATCCCGTTAATCAAAGGACAACTCATGTCTATGGTTAGGAAACATAACAATCATTGATTCAACGAACTAGTCAAGTAGAGGCATACTAGTGACATTCTGTTTGTCTATGTATTGACACATGTACTAAGTTTCTGGTTAATACAATTCTAGCATGAATAATAAACATTTATCATGATATAAGAAAATATAAATAAAAACTTTATTATTGCCTCTAGGGCATGTTTCCTTCAATCCTAAGGTGGCTACCATGACTAGCTAGTAGCTTAACCATCCTTAGTTGCATAACACTTAGTTTCATATATAGGCGACTTTGGACCTAAGTTGCTAACGCTACTAAGCGTGCACTTGTTGGCTAGCCAGGTCGCGTGTTTTAGATGAGAAGTTGCATAGGGGGTAATGACAAGTTTCATACGGGGATGGATTAGACAATTGCCCACTGTCGGTGTCAAAACCGGCGGATCTCGGGTAGGGGGTCCCGAATTGTGCGTCTAAGGCGGATGGTAACAGGAGGCAGGGGACACAATGTTTTACCCAGGTTCGGGCCCTCTTGATGGAGGTAAAACCCTACGTCCTGCTTGATTAAATTGATATGGGTAGTAGTAGCCACGGATCAGAGGCTAAAACTAGAGCTAGCTATGGTATGATGTATGTTGTAGTTTATTCTACGGATAAAACCCTCCGTTTATATAGACCCAGAGTTAGTTACACAGGTCGGTTACAAAGGAGGGATATTCATATTGTAGCTGCCTTCCATGCCAAGTAAGTTCATCCGGCACGAGACGAATCAATCTTGTATTTATCTAACAGTCCGATGGAATCCGGCTGTCCGGAGTGTTGGAAATATGCCCTAGAGGCAATAATAAAAGTATTATTATATTTCCTTGTTCATGATAATTGTCTTTTATTCATGCTATAACTGTATTATCCGGAAATCGTAATACACGTGTGAATACATAGACCACAATATGTCCCTAGTGAGCCTCTAGTTGACTAGCTCGTTGTGATCAACAGATAGTCATGGTTTCCTGGCTATGGACATTGGATGTCGTTGATAACGGGATCACATCATTAGGAGAATGATGTGATGGACAAGACCCAATCCTAAGACTAGCACAAAAGATCGTGTAGTTCATTTGCTAGAGCTTTGCCAATGTCAAGTATCTTTTCCTTAGACCATGAGATTGTGCAACTCCCGGATACCGTAGGAATGCTTTGGGTGTACCAAACGTCACAACGTAACTGGGTGGCTATAAAGGTGCATTACAGGTATCTCCGAAAGTGTCTGTTGGTTTGGCACGAATCGAGACTGGGATTTGTCACTCCGTGTAAACGGAGAGGTATCTCTGGGCCCACTCGGTAGGACATCATCATATGCGCAATGTGACCAAGGAGTTGATCACGGGATGATGTGTTACGGAACGAGTAAAGTGACTTGCCGGTAACGAGATTGAACAAGGTATCGGTATACCGACGATCGAATCTCGGGCAAGTAAAATACCGCTAGACAAAGGGAATTGAATACGGGATTGATAAAGTCCTTGACATCGTGGTTCATCCGATGAGATCATCGTGGAACATGTGGGAGCCAACATGGGTATCCAGATCCCGCTGTTGGTTATTGACCGGAGAACGTCTCGGTCATGTCTGCATGTCTCCCGAACCCGTAGGGTCTACACACTTAAGGTTCGATGACGCTAGGGTTATAAAGGAAGCTTGTATGTGGTTACCGAATGTTGTTCGGAGTCCCGGATGAGATCCCGGACGTCACGAGGAGTTCCGGAATGGTCCGGAGGTAAAGATTTATATATAGGAAGTCCTGTTTCGGCCATCGGGACAAGTTTCGGGGTCATCGGTATTGTACCGGGACCACCGGAAGGGTCCCGGGGGCCCACCGGGTGGGGCCACCTGCCCCGGGGGGCCACATGGGCTGTAGGGGGTGCGCCTTGGCCTACATGGGCCAAGGGCACCAGCCCCAAGAGTCCCATGCGCCTAGGGAACCCTAGAGGGAAGAGTCCTCAAGGGGGAAGGCACCTCCGAGGTGCCTTGGGGAGGATGGACTCCTCCCCCCCTCCTTGGCCGCACCCCAAAACCCATCTAGGGCTGGCCGCCGCCCCTAGGGGGTGGGAAAACCCTAAAGGGGGTGCAGCCCCCTTCCCCCCTATATATATTGAGGCATGGGGCTGCCCATAACACGCGATTTGATCTCTCGTTGGTGCAGCCCTGCCCCTCTCCCTCCTCCTCTTCTCCCATGGTGCTTGGCGAAGCCCTGCGGGATTGCCACGCTCCTCCACCACCACCACGCCGTTATGCTGCTGTTGGATGGAGTCTTCCTCAACCTCTCCCTCTCTCCTTGCTGGATCAAGGCGTGGGAGACGTCACCGGGCTGTACGTGTGTTGAACGCGGAGGTGCCGTCCGGTCGGCACTTGATCATCGGTGATCTGAATCACGACGAGTACGACTCCATCAACCCCGTTCACTTGAACGCTTCCGCTTAGCGATCTACAAGGGTATGTAGATGCACTCCCCTTTCTACTCGTAGCTGGTTTCTCCATAGATAGATCTTGGTGACGCGTAGGAAAATTTTGAATTTCTGCTACGTTCCCCAACAGTGGCATCATGAGCTAGGTCTATTGCGTAGATTCTTTGCACGAGTAGAACACAAAGTAGTTGTGGGCGTTGATTTTGTTCAATATGCTTACCGTTACTAGTCCAATCTTGTTTCGACGGTATTGTGGGATGAAGCGGCCCGGACCGACCTTACACGTACTCTTACGTGAGACAGGTTCCACCGATTGACATGCACTTGGTGCATAAGGTGGCTAGCGGGTGCCAGTCTCTCCCACTTTAGTCGGAACGGATTCGATGAAAAGGGTCCTTATGAAGGGTAAATAGCAATTGGCATATCACGTTGTGGTCTTGCGTAGGTAAGAAACGTTCTTGCTAGAAACCCATAGCAGCCACGTAAAACATGCAAACAACAATTAGAGGACGTCTAACTTGTTTTTGCAGGGTATGCTTTGTGATGTGATATGGCCAGAAGAATGTGATGAATGATATGTGATGTATGAGATTGATCATGTTCTTGTAATAGGATTCACGACTTGCATGTCGATGAGTATGACAACCGGCAGGAGCCATAGGAGTTGTCTTTATTTTTGTATGACCTGCGTGTCATTGAAGAACGCCATGTAAACTACTTTACTTTATTGCTAAACGCGTTAGTCATAGAAGTAGAAGTAGTCGTTGGCGTGACAACTTCATGAAGACACGATGATGGAGATCATGATGATGGAGATCATGGTGTCATGCCGGTGACAAGATGATCATGGAGCCCCGAAGATGAAGATCAAAGGAGCTATATGATATTGGCCATATCATGTCACTACTCTATTTGATTGCATGTGATGTTTATCATGTTTATGCATCTTGTTTACTTAGGACGACGGTAGTAAATAAGATGATCCCTTACAAAATTTCAAGAAGTGTTCTCCCCTAACTGTGCACCGTTGCTACAGTTCGTCGCTTCTAAGCACCACGTGATGATTGGGTGTGATGGATTCTTACGTTCACATACAACGGGTGTAAGACAGTTTTACACAGCGAAAACACTTAGGGTTAACTTGACGAGCCTAGCATGTGCAGACATGGCCTCGGAACACGGAGACCGAAAGGTCGAGCATGAGTCGTATAGTAGATACGATCAACATGAAGATGTTCACCGATGATGACTAGTCCGTCTCACGTGATGATCGGACACGGCCTAGTTGACTCGGATCATGTGATCACTTAGATGACCAGAGGGATGTCTATCTAAGTGGGAGTTCATAAGATGAACTTAATTATCTTGAACATAGTCAAAAGACCTTTTTGCAAATTATGTCGTAGCTCGCGCTTTAGTTCTACTGTTTTAGATATGTTCCTAGAGAAAATATAGTTGAAAGTTGATAGTAGCAATTATGCGGACAGTAGAAAGCTTATGTCCTTAATGCACCGCTTAGTGTGCTGAACCCCAAACGTCGTTTGTGGATGTTTCGAACATCGAACATACACGTTTTGATAACTACGTAATAGTTCAGTTAAACGGTTTAGAGTTGAGGCACCAAAGACGTTTTTGAAACATCGCGAAACATATGAGATGTTTTGAGGGCTGAAATTGGGATTTCAGGCTCGTGCCCATGTCAAGAGGTATAAGACCTCCGATGACTTTCTTAACCTGCAAACCAAGGGAGAAAAGCTCAATTGTTGAGCTTGTGCTCAGATTGTCTGAGTACAACAATCATTTGAATCGAGTGGGAGTTGATCTTCCAGATAAGACAGTGATGGTTCTCCAAAGTCATTGCCACCAAGCTGTTAGAGCTTCATGATGAACTATAACATATCAGGGATAGATATGATGATCCTTGAGGTATTCGCGATGTTTGACACCGCGAAAGTAGAAATCAAGAAGGAGCATCAATTGTTGATGGTTGGTGAAACCACTAGTTTCAAGAAGGGCAAGGGCAAGAAGGGATACTTCATGAAACGGCAAATCAGCTGCTGCTCTAGTGAAGAAACCCAAGGTTGAACCCAAACCCGAGACTAAGTGCTTCTGTAATAAGGGGAACAACCACTGGAGCAGCATTACCCTAGATACTTGGTAGATGAGAAGGCTGGCAAGGTCGATAGAAGTATATTGGATATACATTATGTTAATGTGTACTTTACTAGTACTCCTAGTAGCACCAGGGTATTAGATACCGGTTCGGTTGCTAAATCGAAATAAAAGCTACGGAATAAAACGGAGACTGGCTAAAGGTGAGCTGACGATATGTGTTGGAAGTGTTTCCAAGTTTGATGTGATCTAACATCGCACGCTCCCTCTACCATCAAGATTAGTATTAAACCTGAATAAGTGCTCTTGCACCTAAAGGAATGGTTTATTGAATCTTGATCGTAGGGATACACATTTTCATGCCAAAAGATATAAGATAGTAATGATAGTACCACTTACTTGTGGCACTGCCAGGTAAGTCATAATGGTATAAAACGCATGAAGAAGCTCCATGTTGATGGATCTTTGGACTCACTCATTTTTGAAAAGTTTGAGACATGCGAACCATGTCTATTGGTATATATGCATGAAGAAACTCCATGCAAATGGACCGTTTGAACTCACTTGATTTTGAATCACTTGAGATATGCAAATCATACCACATAGGCAAGATGACTGAAAAGCCTCGTTTTCAGTAAGATGGAACAAGATAGCAACTTATTGGAAGTAACACATTTTGATGTGTGCAGTCCAATGAGTGCTGAGGCATGCAGTGAATATCATTATGTTCTTACTTCACAGATGATTCGAGTAAATGTTGAGTATATTTACTTGATGAAACACAAGTCTGAATTATTGAATGGTTCAAGTAATTTCAGAGTGAAGTAGCAGATCATTGTGACAAGAGGATAAAATGTCTATGATATGACCATAGAGATGAATATCTGAGTTATGAGTTTTGGCACACAATTAAGACATTGTGGAAATTGTTTCACAATTAATACCGCCTGGAACACCATAGTGTGATGGTGTGTCCGAACATCATAGTTGCACCCTATTGGATATGGTGCGTACCATGATGTCTCTTATCGAATTACCACTATCGTTCATGGGTTAGGCATTAGAGACAACCACATTCACTTTAAATAGGGCACCACGTAATTCCGATGAGATGACACCGTATGAACTATGGTTTAGAGAAACCTAAGTTGTCGTTTCTTAAAGGTTTGGGGCTGCGACGCTTATGTGAAAAAAGTTTCAGGATTAAGCTCGAACCCAAAGCGGATAAAATACATCTTCATAGGACACCCAAAACAGTTGGGTATACCTCCTGTCTCAGATCCGAAAGCAATAAGGGATTGTTTCTAGAAACGGGTCCTTTCTCGAGGAAAAGTTTCTCTCGAAAGAGTTGAGTGGGAGGATGGTGGAGACTTGATGAGGTTATTGAACCGTCTCTTCAACTAGTGTGTGGCAGGGCACAGGAAGTTGTTCCTGTGGCACCTACACCAATTGAAGTGGAAGCTTATGATATTGATCATGAAACTTCGGATCAAGTCACTCCCAAACCTCGTAGGATGACAAGGATGCGTACTACTTCAGAGTGGTACGTAATCCTGTCTTGAAGGTCATGTTGCTAGACAACAATGAACCTACGAGCTGTGGAGAAGCGATGGTGGGCCCGAATTCCGACAAATGGTTAGAAGCCATAAAATCCGAGATAGTATCCATATATCAGAACAAAGCATGGACTTTGATGGACTTGCCCGATGATCGGCAATCCATTAAGATAAATGGATCTTTTAAGAAGAAGACGGAAGTGGATGGTAATGTCACCATCTATGAAGCTCGACTTGTGGCGAAGTGTTTTCCGACAAGTTCAAGGAGTTGACTACGATGAGATTTTCTCATCCGTAGCGATGCTTAAAGTCCGTCGGATTCATGTTAGCATTAGCTGCATTTATGAAATCTGGCAGATGGATGTCAAGACAAGTTTCCTTACTAGTTTTCGTAAGGAAAGGTTGTATGCAATACAATCAGAAAAGTTTTGTCGATCCTAAGGATGCTAAAAGGTATGCTAGCTCCAGCGATCCTTTTAAGGACTGGAGTAAGCATCTCGGAGTTGGAATGTACGCTTTGATGAGATGATCAAAGATTTTGGATTTATACAAAGTTTATAAGAAACTTGTATTTCCAAAGAAGTGAGTGGGAGCACTATAGAATTTCTGATGAGTATATGTTGTTGACATATTGATGATCAGAAATGATGTAGAATTTTCTGTAAAGCATATAGGGTTATTTGAAAGGTGTTTTTCAATAGAAAGCCTGGATTAAGCTACTTGAACATTGAGCATCAAGATCTATAAGGATAGATCAAAACGCTTAATAATACTTTCAAATGAGCACATACCTTGACATGATCTTGAAGGTGTTCAAGATGGACCAGTCAAAGAAGGAGTTCTTTCCTGAGTTGTAAGGTACGAAGTTAAGACTTAAAGCTCGACCACGGCAGAATAGAGAGAAAGGACGAAGGTCGTCCCCTATGCTTTAGACGTAGGCTCTACAGTATGCTATGCTGTGTACCGCACCTAAAGTGTGCCTTGCCATGAGTCAGTCAAGGGGTACAAGAGTGATCCAAGAATGGCTCACAGGACAGCGGTCAAAGTTATGCTTAGTAACTAGTGGACTAAGGAATTTTTCTCGATTATGGAGGTGGTAAAAGAGTTCGTCGTAAAGGTTACGACGATGCAAGCTTGACACCTATCCGGATAGCTCTGAGTAGAGAGACCGGATACATATAATGGAGCAATAATTTAGAATAGCTCCAAGTAGAACAGTTGTTTGGAATAGCTCCAAATAGAGCGTGGTAGCTGCATCTAGGAGATGACATAGAGATTTGTAAAGCACACACGGATCTGAAAGGTTCAGGCCCGTTGACTAAAACCTCTCTCACAAGCAACATGATCAAACATAAAACTCATTGAGTGTTAATCACATAGTGATGTGAACTAGACTACTGACTCTAGTAAACTCTTGGGTATTAGTCACATGGCGATGTGACCTGTGAGTGTTAATCACATGGCGATGTGAACTAGATTATTGACTCTAGTGCAAGTGGGAGACTGTTGGAAATATGCCCTAGAGGCAATAATAAAAGTATTATTATTATATTTCCTTGTTCATGATAATTGTCTTTTATTCATGCTATAACTGTATTATCCGGAAATCGTAATACACGTGTGAATACATAGACCACAATATGTCCCTAGTGAGCCTCTAGTTGACTAGCTCGTTGTGATCAACAGATAGTCATGGTTTCCTGGCTATGGACATTGGATGTCGTTGATAACGGGATCACATCATTAGGAGAATGATGTGATGGACAAGACCCAATCCTAAGACTAGCACAAAAGATCGTGTAGTTCATTTGCTAGAGCTTTGCCAATGTCAAGTATCTTTTCCTTAGACCATGAGATTGTGCAACTCCCGGATACCGTAGGAATGCTTTGGGTGTACCAAACGTCACAACGTAACTGGGTGGCTATAAAGGTGCATTACAGGTATCTCCGAAAGTGTCTGTTGGGTTGGCACGAATCGAGACTGGGATTTGTCACTCCGTGTAAACGGAGAGGTATCTCTGGGCCCACTCGGTAGGACATCATCATATGCGCAATGTGACCAAGGAGTTGATCACGGGATGATGTGTTACGGAACGAGTAAAGTGACTTGCCGGTAACGAGATTGAACAAGGTATCGGTATACCGACGATCGAATCTCGGGCAAGTAAAATACCGCTAGACAAAGGGAATTGAATACGGGATTGATAAAGTCCTTGACATCGTGGTTCATCCGATGAGATCATCGTGGAACATGTGGGAGCCAACATGGGTATCCAGATCCCGCTGTTGGTTATTGACCGGAGAACGTCTCGGTCATGTCTGCATGTCTCCCGAACCCGTAGGGTCTACACACTTAAGGTTCGATGACGCTAGGGTTATAAAGGAAGCTTGTATGTGGTTACCGAATGTTGTTCGGAGTCCCGGATGAGATCCCGGACGTCACGAGGAGTTCCGGAATGGTCCGGAGGTAAAGATTTATATATAGGAAGTCCTGTTTCGGCCATCGGGACAAGTTTCGGGGTCATCGGTATTGTACCGGGACCACCGGAAGGGTCCCGGGGGCCCACCGGGTGGGGCCACCTGCCCCGGGGGGCCACATGGGCTGTAGGGGGTGCGCCTTGGCCTACATGGGCCAAGGGCACCAGCCCCAAGAGGCCCATGCGCCTAGGGAACCCTAGAGGGAAGAGTCCTCAAAGGGGAAGGCACCTCCGAGGTGCCTTGGGGAGGATGGACTCCTCCCCCCCTCCTTGGCCGCACCCCAAAACCCATCTAGGGCTGGCCGCCGCCCCTAGGGGGTGGGAAAACCCTAAAGGGGGTGCAGCCCCCTTCCCCCCTATATATATTGAGGCATGGGGCTGCCCATAACACGCGATTTGATCTCTCGTTGGTGCAGCCCTGCCCCTCTCCCTCCTCCTCTTCTCCCATGGTGCTTGGCGAAGCCCTGCGGGATTGCCACGCTCCTCCACCACCACCACGCCGTTATGCTGCTGTTGGATGGAGTCTTCCTCAACCTCTCCCTCTCTCCTTGCTGGATCAAGGCGTGGGAGACGTCACCGGGCTGTACGTGTGTTGAACGCGGAGGTGCCGTCCGTTCGGCACTTGATCATCGGTGATCTGAATCACGACGAGTACGACTCCATCAACCCCGTTCACTTGAACGCTTCCGCTTAGCGATCTACAAGGGTATGTAGATGCACTCCCCTTTCTACTCGTAGCTGGTTTCTCCATAGATAGATCTTGGTGACGCGTAGGAAAATTTTGAATTTCTGCTACGTTCCCAACACGGAGACCCCCCCAATCCAGGACTCCCATAGTAGCCCCTGAACCAGGCTTTCAATGATGATGAGTCCGGCGCGCAGTATTGTCTTCGGCATTGCAAGGCGGGTTCCTCCTCCGAATACACCACAGAAGAATTTTGAATATAAGGATAGTGTCCAAGCCTGCAAAATAAGTTCCACATACCACCGTAGAGAGAATAATATTTCCAGAAATCCAATTTGCTGACTTTGTTTTGGCAACACGACATTACGTCACGGCCAGGTGATTATTCGAACCATTTATTTTAACTAGCCCCGCACATAACGCAAGGCAGTTTTTTGACACGTCTCGCCGAAGCAGAGATCGTGTCCTCTTATCACGGGATTCTCATCAATACAGGCATGGGTAACCCAACCACGTCTAGGACTCCTAGATTATAGGCAAGTCCCAAACGGCCACGGAGAGGACACTTGGTATTCACCCTCTTTATAAAGGGCCAAGGTTTTCACTCTTTTCCCTCGCGTGCTCAATCGAATCCTTCCCCCGCCTTGAGTTCCAACGCCCAAAGCCCAGGTCAGGTGCTCCGAATCTTCAACCATGTCCGGATCCAGCCTTCAAGGCCGATGGATGCCCTCCTCCGTTACGGAAGAAGACATCAAGAAGTTGAGGGTGGCCAGATACCTGATCGCCGAGGTTTCGCATCGGCTGCCTGCCCGAGGGCAGGTCGTCCCTACTCCTGAACCCAACAAAGACGTCGTGTTCATCTCCCACTTCCTCCGAGGCCTAGGCCTCGCTCTGGATCCCTTTGTAAGGGGTTTGATGTTTTACTACGGGCTAGACTTCCACGATCTAGCCCTAGACTCCTTTCTTCACATCTCGGCATTTATTGTCGTGTGTGAGGCCTTCCTCCGCATTACCCCCCACTTTGGCCTATGGCTCAAGACCTTTGACGTGAAGCCGAAGACAATCGAGGGACAGCACGCAGCGTGTGGAGAAGCATTAATAAGCAAGATTGCGGGAGCTCCGTGGCCAAAAGGTTCCTTTCCAGAGGTGTCCGGATTATGGCAACAAGAGTGGTTCTACGTCACAGCTCCCAGAAGTGCCAAGTGGGTGGCTTCCCCCGCTTTCCACTCGGGCCCCCCACCACAACTGATGTCATGGATTAGCAGAGGGCTGAGATGGGGTCCAGCCAACGACGTGCCCATATTGCAAAGCCGCATTCAAGATCTCTTCGAGGGAGATTTTAATTTGGTTATGGTGATGCAAGTCATGCTAGTTCGTCGAGTCCAGCCTTGCAAATGCCGGCCCCTTCGCTTGTGGGAGTTCAACCCAAAACGACCACGCGCTATTCAAAGTTTCCTTGGCCTGACGCACGAGGAGATGTACAAGTCATTCTTTGGACCTCAAACAGAGTGTCCGGACACTACCGAGGACGTGGGACTGAGTAGCAACCGCGCCGCCGAACAAGTAAGTAATCCTTAAGCCGAACACAACGTCTTTTATTTATCATGACGTCATTTCTAAGAAATCGCCTTTTGACCAGGACTGGCTAACCAAGCGAAGATGATTCGGTGTTCGGCCCCCCTCCCTGAGGGTTTGGAAAATCCGGTACTGGAAAAGATGCTCGAGCGCGCACCTTGCCCGGAGCCCTCGAAGGAAGATGCGGGGGGGGGGGGAATAATACGGGCGCAAGCGGGCCCCGTCGCTGCCAGTTCCAACCGAGGGAACGAGCGCCTCCACAAGGGAGGATAACCAAGGAGAAGATTCTGGCCTTCTCTCGCTACGGGGGAGGAAGAGGACTGCCTCTGAGGATCCGGAAACCGAGGCCTCCAAATGGGAGAAGAAGTCTCCAACAGAGGGTCCTGCCTCGGGGGGTGCTCTTGCCGCACAAAGCCCGCGCGGGGACCAGCCCTCCAACGAGCCGTAAGTGATCAAAAAAATACTTTAATAGTGAAGGTATACTACCTTTCTTCTGAGAAAAATAACCGAAGCATATATCTTGCAGTTTGGATCTTAGCCCTTCTCATCTGAGCTCGTCTTCGGGGGATCTTCTTCCGGAGATGATGGAGAGCGAAACGCCTCCCCCGGACTCCCCCGCTCAAGAAGTGGGCGACCTTGAAGTGTCTTCAGAGGGCCTCTCCGGGTCCGGTGAGGCCAGAAGACAATCCTGTAGTCACCCAAAGTCCCCAGCGTCCGGCTCTTGAAGAGAGCAAACAGAAGAGTCTGGCACCGGCTGGTATGCGGTCGGACATTCTGAGGGAGCTGTTGGAGCGAGCGGCCATCTCAGAAGAACACCGTACGTTGATGGGTGCGGTGATGGAAAGAATTTCATCTGCCGAAAGCGGATTACATGAAGCCTTTATGAGTCTACTGACGGGCTTTGAGGTACGTGAAATGATATACTTTTTGATAGTATCGCACATGTTAAGTGTGCCCTGTGTAGATAGTAGCCACTGAGACTCTGGTTGTCGTCGAGAACGGCAGCGAACAGAGGATCATAGTCCCAGGTAATAACCAGACTGCCTTTATGTGCAGGTGGTGGAGGCTCCGGTGGCTGGCCGGACTAAGGAGTTTGCCGAACTAAAGCGGCAATTGGATGCGGCGGACGCTGACATCGAGCTTGTTAGCAAGCGGCTTGACGAGTCACAGGGTAAGTAATGTTTTCTGGTGAATGTCACATAATAAGAGTAGCATGATGCTATTATCTTTAATATGTTGTGACTGCAGACGGAGCTGCCACCGTGGAGACCCTTCTGGTGAAACTTGCCCGAGCCAAAGAACAAGCAAGAGCTAGTAATGCAGCTGCTTTGAAGGCGGCCGAGGAATTAAGAGCCGAGAAGGCTGCGCACTGCGAAAGCAAAGAGAAGATGGCCAAGATGGCCGTGGAATTAAAAGGCACTGCTGACCGTTGCCAGTTCCTTGAAGAAGAAAACCGAGTGAAGGCAGCGGACCTTGAAAAGGCCACGATGGCAACCAAAGACACTCGCTCTGTTATGAGGGCGAAGAAAGAGGAGCTGCGTGAAGCCAGGGATATTGCGGCTGGGAAGCCCTTTCTGCTGCAGAGGAAGTTCGGAGATCCACGGTATGCTCCTCTGGACCGGCTGTGGAGTTCGGCAGACGCATATATGGACTTGGCTGCAAGCGCTGTCGATGCGGCCGAATACTTCCGAGATCAAACAGATCGTGAAGTGGACAAGCTGTTCTGGTCGCAATTTAATGCTCCAAAGCGTCCGCTTCCCTTGACTGGTCAGTTAGCCGAATGGGACGAACTTAATAGGTTGTCCGGGCTTGCCATGAGGTCCATCGTAGATCATTTGTGGTCAGAGAAGCCGAAGCCGAACAGCTATTTCAGCTTAGTGCAGCAGTTCCTTGGTGCGGTGCCGCGCATCAATGCGATGAAGAGGTCGGCGTCATAGAAGGCTCACGGATGGCCTTTGCCCGTGTCAAGGCATACTGGGCGGAGATGGATGCTACCACTATTGCGGCGCAAGGTTCGGCCATAGGCCGAGTAGCTGCCGAGCACTATTTTGAAGAGGTTCTTGAGGGTGCTCGTCTGATAGAGTCCTAGTTCTCGAAGAATATTATGTTTGAGTGACATGTATTCCCATTGTAAACACAATGTTTTTAGTAAGGCTGTATTTATACTTTTGCCGGAAAGTAATGTGATGCCTCCTGTGCGGCCGTTTATGTATATATGTATATAACCTGAAAGATTGCAGTCGTCGGCTTCAACCCCCACGCATATAATGCGGGGTTGCTCGCAAAAAACGCGTGTTCACACTTAACCCAACGTCTTGGTCCTATTAAGGAGGTGATAGCGCAGCGAACGAGGCAACCGGACTATGATGCTTTAACACTTTCACTTAGCCATAGGAGTTCGACGGTGGGGCTACTATATAGCCCCTGGTGGCTCCGCACTCTCCCGAACTCGGGGTGTGTATATGCCTAGCCGGGAAATGGCCCTTCATTAAAGCAGAGGAATTCTAACATTCCGATAGGTCATCGAGTGGTTGACCAGTCTCGCTTTATATCATGACAGTCAGTTTTTGGCTTTCTCTACTAAGGTGCTCGTCCGGACGAACCAGGGCACAATCGCAGTAGTTCTCCTGGTGCTTCCTTAGCCGATAGAGCGGAACGTAAGGCACCAAAACACAGGAGTCGGGCAAACCCAACATTTGACCAAAGACATTATTCGGAGCTGATGCATATAAGGCCAAACTCGCGACGCCGAACACTCCCTAAGGTATTCGGTCTTTATGGTATAAACTGGGCCCAAATAGTGCCCTTTGTAAGAAGCCCCTTGTGTCCGGGTACGTGCGGTATTCTGACGTGGCCACATGCCAAGACGTCAGCATCCTTCTCAATTGTACTGAGAATCCGAGGGATGTATATCAACAAGAGACAGTAAAAAAGGTTTACGCAGGGTCTTAATCTAAAAAGAATCCTTGGGGCGGGTCCCTGCTGCACGTCTGCGCGTGTGTCTCCGTTGTGCCGTATCCTGGACGGGTGTAGCACGATGGTCATCTATGAAAGAGAGGAACTTAAGTGAAAAGTTGTCGTGCAAAAAAGTAGTTTTTAAAGAAACCATGTATAATTAAAGAGGAGTAAAAATTGCCACTTGTCTGTGCGCGTTGAGCCCCTTGTATTTGTGATAAGGGTGTGGCCATCAATCTGGTATGAATTACATATGGCTGAGCCGGACTCGTCTAACCATGTCCGTGGTCTTGACGACCTATCAAATGCTTTAGTTAGTGAGGTCGTTTTTAGTGTGTGGCTGCCAAGGCCGTCGCACTCTCTTCGGCACGCAAATATTGCTCAATATTTCCATTCACCGTAATGATGCCACGTGGACCGGGCATCTTGAGCGTGAGGGAAGCGTAATGCGGTATTGCATTAAAGCGAGCGAAAGCTTCACGTCCAAGTAGTGCTTGATAGCCACTTTGGAACGGAGCAATGTGGAAGGTTAAATGTTCGCTACGGAAGTTATTGGGGAAGCTGAATATAACCTTTAGTAGCAGGGAGCCCGTGCACTGAGCCCCTGGGCCTGGCGTTACTCCTTTAAAGGTAGTATTGCTACGACAGATTTTTGTAGGGTATATCCCCATTTCACGGATTGTATCCTGGTATATCAGATTTAGACTGCTGCCACCGTCCATCAGGACTCGTGTGAAGTGGTATCCGTCAATTATTGGGTCTAATATCAGGGCAGCCCATCCTGCACACCGGATACTTGCTGAGTAATCACGATGGTCGAAAGTGATCGATTGAGACGACCAGTGGTAGGACTCCGCGGTGACAGGCCCTTGGGCATATTTTTTTGGGAGTGCCGCTTTGTTTCTCCCCTTAATCACGTATAACACGTTGACTGTTTTGACTTCTAGTGGAAACTTCTTTTGTTCCCCAATGTCTTACTTGAGAGGCTCATCCTCGTCTTCGCTTGGTGTATCCTCCCCCTTGTGTACGGCGTTGAGCTTGCCGGACTGCTTGAAGACCCAACATTCTCTGTGGGTATGATTAGCGGGTTTACCAGGGGTGCTATGGAACTGACATACTTGGTCCAGAATTTTGTTTACGCTGGACAGTTCGTCTCTGGCGCCTTTAGAGGGCGGCTTTTGCTGACTTGGCCAAGAGCTTTTGAATCCGGCGTTTACTACCGTGCTCTTCGTGTTGTCTTCTTTATTCCGGCATTTGTTATTTTTGTTGCGCCGTGATTTCCCGTTTCCATCTCTAACTTCGGATGTACTTGGGTCGCTGATGTTGCATCTAGCTAGCCAGCTATCCTCACCCGCGCAAAAGCGGGTCATGAGGCTTGTTAGTGCTGCCATCGTTCTCGGCTTTTCTTGGCCGAGATGTCTGGCAAGCCATTCGTCACGGACGCTATGCTTAAAAGCTGTCAAGGCTTCGGCGTCCGGACAGTCGACTATTTGGTTCTTTTTATTAAGAAACATGTTCCAAAGCTTTCGGGTTGACTCTCCGGGCCGTTGAGTTATATGACTCAAATCGTCTGCGTCCGGAGCTCGGACGTAGGTCCCCTGAAAATTTGCCCGAAAAGCATCTTCGAGCTCTTCCCAGCTTCCAATGGAACTTTCGGGGAGGCTCTTAAGCCAGTGCCGAGCCGGCCCTTTGAGTTTAAGGGGTAAATACTTAATGGCGTGGAGGTCATCTCCTCGAGCCATATGGATATGGAGGATATAATCCTCAATCCAGACACTAGGGTCTGTTGTTCCGTCATATGCCTCTATATTTACGGGTTTGAATCCCTCTGGAAATTCAAGATCCAGCACCTCATCGGTGAAACATAGGGGGTGTGCAGCACCCCTGTATCCGGGTGTACCGCATTCTTCAGATGTTTGTTGTGTTGCGTTGTATGCTGGAGCGCGCTTACGTGGTCCATAGATGGATCTGGTTGTGCAGTCCTTTTGATGTGAGTCCTCGCGTAGATCGCGTATTGGCTTATGTGCGGCGTTGTTTGCTGCTCTATGTTGGCCGTGAGGTTGCTTATCCGGCCAGATGGCTGTTTTGATTTTTGGTTGTGGGGGATCTAAGGCCTCCTCATCGAATTCAGGTAGCAACTTCCGCTTCGGGTAGCTCTTGGTGGGGCGATTGCCGCTGTACTTCGCTGCTGTGTTGAGTACTTTGTTCCATCTAATTTGGAGTGTGTCTTGCGCAACCTTGAGTCTTTGCTTCTACTTTTTTAGACTCCTCGTGGTGGCAACAAGCCTTTGATGGGCATTCTGTTGCTCCGGGTGTCTGTCCCGTGTGACGTCATCTGGACTATAATCTTTGACAGAGTCGGATTGTTCGGCTTGATTCTCCGTGTTGTCGTGGTCCGGCAATGGTTCCCCCTGCTCTAACGCTGGGTCTGTATGATCGTTGTTTCTACCGAGGCGGGATTTGGGGCGGCGCTTACGCCGCCATTTTGACTGCTTCTCGAGGGAACCATCCTTCGTTGCGTCCTTCCGTTCCTTGTCGTCGTTTTCCTTTGGTGTGTCCACCATGTATACGTCGTGTGGTGAAGTGGCTGTCCAGCGCCCTGTGGGCAGTGGTTCCTCTTCGTCTCCCGCATCGTCGTCCATACCGTCGATGTCTTCGAAGCCGAAGTCGAGCATGTCGGTTAGGTCATCGACAGTGGCTATTAAGTGGGTGGTGGGTGGGCTGTGAATTTCTTCGTCGTCCGCATCCCAGTCCTGTCGGACATAGTTCGGCCAGGATCCTCCTGACAAGGAGAGAGACCTTAATGAGTTCAATATGTCATCAAAGGGCGAGTGCTGAAAAATATCCGCGGGGGTAAACTCCATGATCGGCGCCCAATCGGATTCGATAGGAACGGGCGCTGGCGGTTCGGAGTCCGTGGCCGGAGAAGGATCCGGCAGTTTAACAACACGACTCTCGTGCAGGTAAGGTCGATGTTTGGCTCAATCGCCGCTGAGGGTAAGGCCTTCGTGGCGGGGTCTATCCACCCGTCCGTGGACGGCGCAACTAGCTCCGAATTGAGGGTCGGAGCGGCTGCCTGTGCGATCTCTTCAACACCGTCCGATGGTAGAGCTAAATCGTACTTATTGGGACTGTGTGACGCATAAGGCAGAGGCTCGAATCCGTCGTAGATCAAGTCTCCACGGATATTAGCCGTGTAGTTTAAACTTCCAAACCTGACCTGGTGGCCAGGGGCGTAACTTTCAATCTGCTCCGGATGGCCAAGTGAATTGGCCCGCAGTGCAAAGCCGCCGAATACGAAGATCTGTCCGGGGAGAAAAGTCTCACCCTGGACTGCATCGCTATCGATGATAGTAGGAGCCATCAAGCCTGATGGCGACGACACAGAGGAACTCTCAATGAAAGCACCAATGTCGGTGTCAAAACCGGCGGATCTCGGGTAGGGGGTCCCGAACTGTGCGTCTAAGGCGGATGGTAATAGGAGGCAGGGGACACAATGTTTTACCCAGGTTTGGGCCCTCTTAATGAAGGTAAAACCCTACGTCCTGCTTGATTAATATTGATGATATGGGTAGTACAAGAGTAGATCTACCACGAGATCAGAGAGGCTAAACCCTAGAATCTAGCCTATGGTATGATTGTATGTTGTAGTTGTTGTGTCCTACGGACTAAAACCCTTCGGTTTATATAGACACCGGAGAGGGTTAGGGTTACACAAGGTCGGTTACAAAGGAGGAGATACACATATCCGTATTGCCTAGCTTGCCTTCCACGACAAGTAGAGTCCCATCCGGACACGAGACGAAGTATTCAATCTTGTATTTTCATAGTCTAACAGTCCGGCCAATGGATACAGTCCGGCTGTCCGGAGACCCCTCAATCCAGGACTCCCACACCCACAAACCTATGTGTTCTTAATTTTCGGTCGAGTAGCCTGCGAAAATCATTGAAATCTTCAGATATAATGATGGAAAACACACATGAGTTGGCTAGCTAGGTCGTGACGAGCTCTTGTAAACTAAATCCTATATGGGTATGTTTCTTTGATTTTTTTTCAAAAGCAACTTTGATGCTAGATGAGGCAACTTTAGTGCTAAAAAGAAGCAACTTCACTCCTAAAAATAACTAATTAGCAACAATAAGCAACTAGCTAATAATACTTACCAACTTCGAAACAGAGGTAGATAATATCACATCACCTTCATAAGCAACTTTCCTTCGACAAGAGGAAACTTTGCTTAAAGTAGGCAACTTCGGTACACTTTATGTCCTAGTTAATTATGTCTAACATTCTCCTAACTTCATTGTTGGTACTTGTAAGTTGCATATTGTTCATGCTCGTATGTCGTCGTTGTTTCTAAATTGCGTATAATACTATAATGTCGTCTACCGATGATGTTCTTGTGTCTGCTATCGCTAGTTATGGTAGACAACATGATGTCACATCTTGGCCACTTCAGAGTGTTTTGCAGGTAACTTAGAAAAACAATGATAAAAAACTTCATAATATTGTAGACAGCTATTTTTGCAAAGTTAGGCAACTGAGAAGCAATTGTAGGCAACTAATTACCAATAGGAGGCAACTAGGCATCAATATAGGTAACTTATAGCATTTATAGGCAATTGAACATCAACAGTAGGCAACTAAGCATCAACAACGATCATGATAGGCAAGGTGGGATAATGTTAGCAAAACTCATAGATACACATAGTGCAATGAAGTTGCTTTGTATGTAGCACTAAAGATGCCTTATGTTTTGTATGATTTTTTCTTTTTTTACACAAACCAACCTAATAGTCAATCCAACTAGGCTAAAAATAAAAAGTTGCTTCCCTATAGCACTAGACTTGCCTCAATTGCATACAAAGTTGCCTCGAAAAAAAGTTTGACGAAACCTACTCATATGGGATCTAATTTTGAAAAACTCATCGTCAGAAACCTGACAGTGAAAATGGAACTGGATTTTGATGCTTGAATCAAAAGTTATGGGTTTTACAACTTTTGAAAACTCCAAATAGATGCACGTGGGGATATGATGTAGGCTGATTCAATTGGCAGCCATGTGCGCTACCGGATGTGGCGAAATAATTTCCTATTCTAGCGTAGACAACTATTCACAAGGACATGCATTTACTATATACGGCAGTGCGCTTCAAACAACAAACGAGCACAGCGGCGCTCCCTAGCCACATCCAATATATATAGTATGAAACTACATTTCATAATGAACCTAACAATATTGATTTGACATTGAGAATGTTGATAATTTTTCTACAAGTTTGGTTAACGTAGAGATATTTTATCTTTGGACAAAACTTATATGCAGACTAAAAATGACTGGATGGAGTATAACTTAGAAACAGTAGATCTAAATATATACACAAAAGTTACCACGCTAATTCAGATCTTCAGACCAATTCGTTCCTAGGTACAGCAACTCTTGCGTCGCTATGACCTCGTCGTAAGATGAGGCCAACAAATCTAGGAAAGAGTCGGGCGTGGACGGCGGACCGAAAATGTGAGCAACGCAAGGATCATCAAATTCAACCATGCCGTTCCCGCTAGACTCCGGCCAGAGTATTGTGTCATGCACGTCCACTGGCCACGTAGCGCTGCTCCCAGCTGCAAAACTACTGGCGGCCGGACTTGTTCCAAATGAAGACGGCGACGACATCACCTCCCCGGTGGATTCACGGGTCGTGGACTGCGGCTCGATGAGCCCCATGAGCTCGGCGTAAAGCTGCTCCGATTCGCGCGTGAGCTCTCCGCCGTCGTCGGCCGTGGCGAGGGCCGCGTCGAGATTCACCAGGGAGGGAGGAGGAGGGGGGAGGGACGATCGGTCGGCCCCGTGAGGGCTGTCGGCGGCCGCGATGGCGTCGCCGCCTGTAGGAGGAGTTGATGGCGCCGCGGTCAGCGAGTAGTACCTCTTCTTGAGCTTGGTGTTCCAGTGGTTCTTGACGTCGTTGTCTGTTCGGCCGGGCAGCTTGGCCGCGATCACCGACCACCTGGGTCAGTACAAACCAAACCATGCACAGAGGTTCATTAATTCAGCTGTCAAACGTATGTTGAACAAAGAGCTATAGCTAGTCATGTATCCACTCCATATATACCTGCTTCCGATGTCGCCATAGAGGGACAATATGAGGCTGTCCTCCTCCTCGGTGAAGCCGCCGTGCCGGAGCGCGGGGCGGAGGTAGTTGAGCCACCGGAGCCGGCAGCTCTTGCCACAGCGGTTAAGCCCTGATGATGCATATGCAAATTAGAAACAGAACTAGCTATAGAGAAGGACAAACACTCTGACGTGTGCCACACGCGAACTGGAGTCCTGGCTAGGTGAGTAAATTAATTACGGAAAATTAGTTAAGCAGCGATGATAAGCTTGCGTAAACTAACTACGTAAACTGTGTCAATTGTCAACCAACCAGCCTTGCTAGACAGAGACGTCGCAACTCACACATGCATTCCACTGCTAGCCGACGAACCTAGCTCACACGAGTTTCTTTTGACCACTGTTTTTTTGTTACCACCATCCTCCCTCAAGGCACGTACGTACGTAGTAGGTCAAGGCAAAAATAAACCTAAGTACGTACGGCCGGCGAAAGATTTCCTAGCTCCGGCCCGCGCGTTCTTCCTTTCGTCTCGGATGAAGTATATACGCCGGCGGCCAGCCGTAGCACGTAACACGTATACGGTACCTGCTTTCTGTGGCAGCGTGATCCAGTTGCCGGCATTGGCGAACCTCTGGACGAAGTTCCTGAGGACGGCGTCCTCCTCCCGCGACCACGGCCCTCGCTTCACGCTCGCCTTGTCGCAGCAGGGAGACCTCCCCATTGATCAGTCAGGCCGCCGGATGAGGCAGAATGCAGGTGTGGGAAGAAGCGGGATTGCTGACATTCCCGTCGTCTAATCCTCCCGACGGTTAGGAAGGGGTTATATAGCTAGAGGAGCAACGGCCCTGCTGCACTGAGCAAGTTGACCCAGCATATATAGTCTCATCCAGAAGAGTTCAACCACTACCGGTCAGATTAACTCATAAGTACTAGCTTTCTTTTTTTAGGATTAACTCATAAGGCGTTGTTCCGTGCCACAACTTGCATATATACATAACCGTTCCTTACAAAAACAAAATACCAAGATAACCGTGGGTTTAAATTTTGTATGATGCCTGCAACATTATGTATGGAAGTTCAATAAGCGACAGTTCTTGTCTAGATGCTCAAAACAGGCTCAACATATATGCTTGGTTGGACGACAATGTCCATACTCCATGGGCACTTGCATTGGCCATATACCTAGAAAACCCATTTCCATCAAAAATATATGTATATACTTAGAAAACCTAGCTTGATGATAACTTGGCAACTACCAGACGATAATCTATTTCGTTTTAGCCGATTTTGACTTACTTCATTAGTTCCGCTTCAAAAGATTGTCTATGGATCGTACTTAGATGTAACTGATGTTGCTGGTTTCCCACGACCGCCAACCTAGGCACTAATCGCACTACATCAATTGCGAACAAAGTGGTGAGGCCAACCTAAACCGCTTTTATGCTGCGGCACATCCTAGAAGGAGTGATCATCTTGAATGAGAGCGTCCATGAGTTATATACCAAGAAACTTGATGGAGTTATATTAAAGGTGCATTTTTTAATACCTATAACAAGGGGACTCCTCTTAAACAGGTCATGAGCATGAAAGGTCTTGCGCCCAAATGGTATCATTCAAACATAATGGCAACGTTGGTGTTAACATTAATAATGATATTAGTCACTAGCTATTCCATGCAATGAAGGGATATTTTCCGGTGATCCTTTATCGCCAATCCTTTTCGACATCATTGCTGATATGGTGATAGTGCTTACAGTGAGAGCCAAAGAGGATGGTCAGGTCGGTGATCTTATACCACATTTGATGGATTGTGGTGTATCTGTATTACAATATACGAACGACAATATTGTTTTTATGGAGCATAACATGTAAAGGGCAATTGATATGAAGCTAATTATCTTCTGCTTTAGTAACCCAAAGAAGACAAGACCCTTACAAATAACTTTTTGGTTGTGAGACTGGCTCACTTTTTTTTTGCTACCTTGGCATTTCAACGAAGAATAGAAAGGCACTTAGTCCCATTTTGAGAAAAAGCTTGGAAGGGCAAGTTACTACCCTATGGGATCCTCTTGTTCTCATCAAAGTTGAACTAATGTTACTGTTTTTCAATAGTTAGTAGTTGAAATGAACTTAAGTTATTCTTTGTCATCAATTCTCAATGAGATAATGAAGATGCTTCTATTTGTTGGGTATGTTTTATTAATAGTTATGGTCCAGTGATGATTCTTATATATTTTTACGTATTAAAAGTTTATAATTAATTTGTGCACTATCTCTCTCTTTATTTCCTCCCGCTCACCTTGTATATACTTTAAAAAATCCTTGCTCTCCCCATCAGAGTTTGATAAGAAACATATCACTATCTTTTACTATCCTCACTTGTCGCACTAGTGATGCAATAGCAAGTTGAGGTTTTAGCACACAAATAAGTTAGGACTTTATTCATTCAATAGTTGCTTAGGTATTTTTGTCTTTTGAAACCACTAAAGAGTGGTACGACATAGCAGTAAACTAAAATATCACAACAGCAAGTTAGCAACGCGGTAAAAATCAATCTCCATGTTTGCAAAAAAATGAAGAAAAAAAATCAACTCGGTGCTAATAGCATATAACACCTTAGGTCTTTTAATTTTGTGTCAAGTTTAGCAACCTGAAGTAGCGAGCACGGTGAATTTGCATAAATAATGGACAACGGGGGTAAAACACAATGGTTTTTTTCTTGGTTAAAACTGATGCTCCGCATATGGCAAAATATCTATCATGACATATCATACATGTAAGTAAGTCTTTGTGCAGTACCACTCACAACAGCTATCTGTTTGAAAAGAACAATTGAATTTAATAAGCCCGACTCAATTTTTCAATCACTTCCTTTAACTGACTAGCTCTGAAATCGTAAATGTCAACATATGACTTGGTTACAAACAAGACTGGGGACAAACATCAGACAACCCTCTAATGTTATGCATGCACCACAATGCCTTTGCTGATGCAACACAAGCATGAGGTGAAAGCATAACACCTACAAGGATTTTATGGTGTTTCCCCTAGACATCGTATGGAACTGAACCATATGTAGTGCAAGAGCAAGATGATTATAATAATAAAACAATTTTATACATATCATGACATCAACTGGCGGAGCTATGTGTATGGCTGGGGGGGCTGTGCCCCCCCCCCCCAAGCCTTGTAGCTTTTGTGAAGATTTTTTTTGAGGGGATGGCATAGATTGAGAAAAATAGGGACTTTTACTCCTTCATAAAGCCATATTTTGCCATTGCCCCCCACCCTAATAATCCTGTGCTAGCTCCGCCACTGATGACATCCATGATTTATCTAGCTGATAAATCATCAAATTGATATTGCAGGATTAGCACGACAAGAGAGGACAATAAAAGATGGTAATCTTGGAGGAAAGAGAGATGCATATTGTGCTACTCATGTATTTTTTTATAAATAGATTACAATCTATATTAGTATGATGGATAAGAGAGAGAGAGAGAGAGAGAGAGAGAGAGAGATGTTGTTTCTTTTATTTACATGGGGAGAGATGTGAGGAAAGAGTGACAACTTTAAGGTTTCGAAGGCGAATTGGGATTATATAATGCCCGGGCGCATCGCAACCGACGTCATAAAAATATCATTTGTGATATGATATCTCACATCGCAAACGGCATGGGCCATATGCTACACATCACAAAAGAATTTGTTCATCTAGCACTTCACACACGGGCTGACTTGGGCCACCGTGTGTAATAGTCATGCCGCATGTTTAGGGCTCAATCATTGCAATGAGGGGTGTTAATAGGTGTGTCATGTAGTGCCCCTTCTTCCCAAAACGTAAGGCACACTTGTCTTTTTACAGTCTTCGATGCACGACTATGTAAAACACACTTGATTTTCAAGGTCTTTGACGCTGGACTTTGACTACTACTTATACCAAAATAGATGGGTTTTACATATATTAGTGTTATCTTGTATTTATATTGCACAATACTTTTATGCCATTTTATAAGTAATTTTATAGACATATTATAAGTGAAAATCAATATCTAAATTGCCTTAATTGTTGGGAAGGAGGGAGTACCGATTCCGGTTTATGGGACAAAGAGTGTGTCAATATGGATTTGATCCCAAATGAACAAGGAGTACAATCACCTTCATAAAAAGCATCTCCTCCATCTCCCTTTCCATGTGTCCGGGCGGACAACCCGGACACTCTCCAACCAAAAAGTACACCCCCAACAGCCTCCTAATGCCTCCTCATCTTTCCGGGATATCCGGTCCGCCCCAAACCCAGCCCATGCGTAGGGTGGAAATGGGGTCGTACAGACATGTTTGTCACGTTGGACGCGGGAGTCCGGCCCCACCCCAATTCCTCCCAAATAACACCCACTCCCTCTCCCCAACCTGCTCTTTCCTCCCAAATAACACCCACTCCCTCTCCCCAACCTACTCTTTCCCTCCTCTTCGAGTTATGTTCGTGTCCTTGTCACACCATCCTCGTTCTGCCCTCAGTCGGAGCTCCGCCTCCGTACACCGACATTGTCCCTAGTCCGACCCTGACGTGGAGCACCGCCCCTAGACACCACCATTGCCCCAAATACCACCCCGTTACATCCTAGTATGCCCAAAATACACCTCACCTGCCACACGTTCAACTAAATGTCTAAATTATTTTTTTGACGTTCGATTCGTCTGATCATGAGTTTGTTTAACCAAGTGATGTTGAGTTTATTTAAAAGGATTTCTTCGATCAGTCAGTGACGACGATGATGACTTGATGACGATGATGAGCATCCTCAAAGCAATGAGAAGGAAGATGAGCATGTTCTCAACTTCAGGGATTCGACGCCGGCAGGATAACTATTACTCTAAATTGGATAAAGGGTCGTAGGATATCTGCAATGACTACTTCAAAGCCAACTGGGTATATCATGAGGGCTTCTTTCGGCGTTGCTACCAGATGTGCAAGCATTTGTGTTGTGTATAATGGAAGGTGAAAAGGGATATGATCCTTACATCACATTGAGAAAAGACTGCACCGGAGCACTATCGTTCTCTCCTCTCTGGAAATGCATTGATGTTGTAAGGATGCTTGCATATGGCACGGTCGCAAATATCATTAATGAGTATGTCAAGACCACTGACACAATGGTGAGATTTGTCGCGGTCATAGTGAATGTGTTTGGACTGGAGTACTTGAGAGAACCAAATGTCAAGAACACATGAAAGCTTTTGACATTTAGAGCAACAAGAAGCTTTTCCTGTATGATTGGTTTATTTAGTCCATTGTTGCATGTTTGCGATGGAATAACTGCCCGGTAGGCTTGGCAGGGTAATACCAAGGTCACACCAAAGAATCCAATCATAAGTTAGTTCTCTAGCATGTGTAGATGTTGTAGCTGACATAAACATACCATTCATTTCCTTGTCCTTTTCGAGAAAAGGACTGACACATAATCTGTTAGTTTTCGATAGATAAGAGAATCTATGGGGTAGAATTGTCGTGATTAGTACTCCCTCCGTCCGAAAATACTTGTCATCAAAATGAACAAAAAAGGATGTATGTAGAACTAAAATACATCTAGATACATCTTTTTTTATCCATTTTGATGACAAGTATTTCGGGACGGAGGGAGTACATTACTATTTTCTGTCAAAATCCGCATGACCAAAGCACGTACCGGGTCAAAGCTCTAAAACCTGGTATGTACGGTGCACCTTGTACCTTTGTACTACTAGCAGTCTTGTGCTATTAGCAGTTCTTTAGCTTATGCCCGTCGACCTTAGGATACTAGTTATCAGGACACTATGGGAAAAATGTATTATCCAAGATCAGGATGGCTCAAAATAGGTTGTCCTGTACATGGCTCAAGAAGATAAGCATCTCAACATACTTGAAACAGGAGCGACGCTCCAAGGCCCAGAGAGAGGGGGCAGTCTCAACGTACATGTCTGCCTTTTCTGGAAATGGTTTGATGTGTTCGGTACCATAGTGTCTGGTGGTTTCTTAAGACGGCACGGCTCCGCTCTTGTTTAGTAGTCATGGCTGTATCTTGTTAGATGTGGCTATCCTATTTTCATGCTTGGTGTTGGGTTAGTATCATGCTTTTCAATTGTCTGTCTTTATGAGGATTTCCTCACCACTTTGTGTCGAAGCGGATGATTTTTTTTAAAGGGGGTTTATCCCAGTCTCTGCATCAGAAAAATGCATACGACTCATATTATTAAAAGGATAATTCAGTAACAAAGTCTCCAAGTAACGTGGTGCGAAAATAAACAAAAACTCAAAAGAGCTAAAAACCAAAGCCACAACCAGCTGGCAAATACAATAGGAGCACTACATGCCTATCCTATTACATGACCGTCATCTAAACCGGTTGAAAATATCCGGAGCTACCATCTCCCATCGGGTAGACGCAGTAACCAAACGCTCCCTGGCCTCTGTCGGAGTGAGTAGCGACCACATACGGATGAACGTCGTGGCCCTGAAGATAACCTGCAAAAAGTGAATGTTTGTTGATCTGTTAAAGACTAAATCATTTCTGCAGTTCCATACTGCCCAAAATAAAGCACAAACGCCAACACGAATATGTCTTGCAGTATCGGAATCGACCCCATCAAGCCATGTTCTAAATAACATGTTGATAGAGGTGGGCTGATTAATATTAAACGCAATATGAATCGAATGCCACAGAATCTTAGCCAACGGACAATCGAGAAAGAGGTGTTTGATGTTTTCGTTATGATCGCAAAAGCTACACCTAGAAGAGCCCACCCAGTTGCGTTTTGCCAGGTTATCCTTAGTCAAAATGACTTGTTTATGCATGTATGGGTTATATATATTAAGTTGGGTGAAAGTCTGTTTCGAAAATAAAATGACACCAAGTTAGTTGAATGATCGTGACACAAATGTAGCATCACACATACATCCTCGGTGCACAATTGCAGAGTTGCATAATTTATAGCAGCACATATTGTGTCGTTCTTAATTACGTCGTATTATAGTTGATTAAAATATACAAAACTACATAATCTAAATTATCACAAAACCATTGTCTTAAGGAAGAGCTTCAAATAACCCACTTTCCTCACAAAAATAATAATTACCTATTCATGTATAATGTTGTAAACTGTGCACTTTCGTCCATTCCAATAAGTCTGTCAGGATTATCCCACTATGTTGAGCATAACACTATACCTAGCTAGGTTGTTACTCCATTTATCCTTTTGACTCTGCATATTAGCCTTGCTCCAAGTCAAACTTTATAAAGTGATCGAGTTTATAGAAAACAGTACAGACATTTACAATAACAAATATATATAGGCACACACACACACACACACACACACAATACAATGATTGATCTAATAGTATTCATTTGGTATTGTAGAAGCTAATAAAAATTAAAATTTGTTAGAGTTTATAAAGTTTGACTGAAGACAAAGTTAATATGTTGAGTAAATAAAAACAGAAAGAGTATGTGAAAAGATGTCTCGTGATCTCTTTGCACATATGACTGATAGAGGAAATCAAGATGCTACTGAAGTTCCATCAAAACTTGTATTACTCATATTAGTCATAACCAAAACGTTATTAGTCATCCATTCGCAAAAAAAAAACGTTATTAGTCATGTCCTAGCAAATTATGCTAGACATAATGGTTGTATAGCTGTTTGATTAAGCTCTAGTCCTGAAGATGTTGAGGGCAGATGCACCATTGATTGTAATCCTTGTGGTTGAGTAATGCAAGTTATTTTCTGCAAAAAAAAGAGGGAGTACACGAGTTTCAATAAAAGTTGAAGGTTAGCTTCCCATATATAACACATCAACCGTCTTAATCACATCCAATGGATAAAAAAACCATGGAAGTTAATAATCATATCACAACTAGCTAAATATTCTCCCTGGAAAAAATAGTAGTGTTGAGCTAATTGCATGGCTTTGAATTCGACACATATTGGTTCTAGCTAATATCATATTGTACTGCAAGCACTGATTCATTCAGACAATGCTTAAGTTGAGAGAGAGAGAGAGAGAGAGAGACTATATATTTCAACACAAAGTTGGTTAAGCAAAGGGAATCGCTATCGCCACTGCCAACGAGCGAACACAGGGCTCACACCTGGCTAGAAACTCATGAGGTCATGTGTTCCTTTGCAACTAGTGTCTAAGTGAATTGGGGAGCGCTTGCTCCCTTTTCAGAAAAAAAAATACTTTTCACTCTTTCAACAATTCCAAAAAAAGCGCATTAGATGACTCGTTATTATGTTCAAGTTCCAAATTTCTTGAAAAAAATCACCTTATTATGTTGTTGTGAAAAAAACTCAAGGTCCTTTTCTTAAAAAAAGGCCTAAAATAATTTATTTTCTAGCTCCGATTCTAGGGTTTTTTTTTTTTGCATACAGACTACAAATCAACAATTCTACGCACTGCTATCTACATGCCAGGTTTGTTTTGAACTTTCTATTTTTTATAGTCTCATCCTTTGAATGTTACTTTCTTTTTTGAAAAATCCAGCAAAATTGTTGGCTTGATTCAGATTTAGCAGAAAGCAACGGAAGAACGACATGGTGAAGATCCGAAGATCAAAGAAAAAGAAAAACATCAGCCTAAAAGCTGCACAACGACCCTACACTCACAAGGCGGAACGCCATCCACCCACAAGAATACAACGCAACTCCAACTCCGACGGAGAGCTACGAAGAAACTAGGCAAGGTTGGCTTTGAATCTTACTTCATTCTAAGAAATAGAGAGTATGTGATCCCGGGTGCACAAAGACAACATGGTCTACGTTAGCACTTAGCAAGCACTGCACCAGACTTGAGGTTTGTGTGGACTTGTATTAACAATTGAAGAAGTATGGTCCTTGCAAAAAAAAACTGAACAAGTATGGTTATTCAGCATTATGGATCACCATTGAGTTTCATACAAAGCCACTTGCATTTCATTAATGAGCAAGAAAAGAATATATATAAATGTAGTTCTTTATAGATGTAGAATTGTTTACTTAAGCATCTTTGGCTATGAGATAAGGTCATTATGTCTTGTTGTTTACCTTCTATTTGCTACTCCCTCCGTTTATAAATGTAAGATGTTCTAACTTTTTTTCAGAATCAGATGTATATACTGTTATTTTTCACTCATTTTAGTCTGTATGTAGTCCATATTGAAATATCCAAAACATTTTATATTTATAAACAAAGGGATTACTTGTTAATATGTGTTCTCGCATTTACTCGGGTGAACATTAAGGTAGCATGCACAGGCACAGAGGAGAGTTTATAAAAAAAAAACTTGCTGTACTATGTTTGGTTTGATGGTTTCGGTAACTTGATAATGTGGTTCACAAATGGGTCAAAGCTCACAAAGTTCGTAAAAAGTAGGATATTATCTCCCTATTATCTATGTGTGCTATGGTTGAGGAGAGTTTATAAAAAAAAACTTGCTGTACTATGTTTGGTTTGATGGTTTCGGTAACTTGATAATGTGGTTCACAAATGGGTCAAAGCTCACAAAGTTCGTAAAAAGTAGGATATTATCTCCCTATTATCTGTGTGCTATGGTTGAGCCAAAGATCACCCAGGACCAAGAGGCGCATGCCTGTACAGGTCATTACAAAACTGTTATACAGTTTACAGTGGGAGTATGTAACTGTGATAAAGGTCATTGCAGAACTGTTTTTCTTTTTTTGAGCTGCATTGCAGAACTGCTATACTCAGTCACTCACTATCAAAAATTAGAATATGTGTAGAGGGCTATCACTCAGTGGAAGTTAAGTAACATATATCAAGTAAAATATGGTTGCTAAGAAGCACGGAAGAATAAGTTACAAAGATTCCCGAATGTTAACATAGACTGAACTGTTTGGTGAACTAAGATAAGGAAGACAAATAGATGGTCATTTTCATGTGCGTCAGTGTGAATGTTTAACGACTTGGTCAGGTGATCAATTGCCTACAAAATATTCTATAACCAACCAAAGGATATTGCTTTTTTATAATGCCTAGAATCTAAGTGCGTGTACCACAGCTTCACTCATCCCTCCACGCCATCCAAAGATGACAACAAAGATGCTATATGTTGCAATGGTTTATTTCTTTGGTATTCTATGAGTGATTCAAATTTAACTTAGAACATGGGAGTACGGAATGAGCTTCGTTGGATTGGAGAAAAATGGCCTCTTTTCCAAGTATACAAAATAGGGATACGTTGATATAAAAGAAGGGGAGAAAATGTTGCCGCCCATGATCGAGAAAAATAGGGATACGTTGATACAAAAAGAGCCAAAATTTGTTGCTGCCCAGGATCGAACTGGAGACCTTCAGTGTGTAAGACTGACGTGATAACCACTACACCACAGCAACTGTTGTTAACAAATAACCGATTTATATTAAAAGTTAACATATTTGTTGTCCTTTTTCCAGAATTCACATGCACCGATCCACGCAGAATCGCCTTCGAAGTATCGCATTTTGTATTGTAGGGTTCCGGAAGATGCTACACACTTTGTTCCCTTCGGCTTAAGAGGGGCATCTTCAACATTTATACATAATAATACTAGTTTTTTGTTTGAACTTCGATAATAATACTAGTTGTTAGTAGTAAATTAGCCACATAAGACACATAATGATATGGCAAGAAAATAAATAAAGAGAGAAAGAGTAGAGAAGCTAATAATCCTGGCCGAAGTCTCAAGATGCAAAAGGAGAGCAAACTTATAGCTTCCCTCACCTCCTACCGAACAATTTAGACACGTTTCATTAGAGTTGTACTCCCTCCGTTCCGAATTACTTGTCTTGGATTTGTCTAGATATGGATGTATCTAGACTTATTTTAGTGCTAGATACCTCCGTATCTAGACAAATCTAAGACAAGTAATTCGGAACAGGGGAGTATATGATAGGTTGTTGGTTAATTATATGGATAGTTGTATACTTACAGAATAACACAAACTACTAACGATGCTCTGAGCCTTCAGACGGATTTCTCGGGCACCCTTGTTGGATTACTAGGTGGATTGCATGGGAATGATTCCTTCATTGGCTGCCTTACACATACATGCCCTGGAAGACTTGAACTCCTTCCACCATGGACATGGTTGAATCTTTCTGACGGTCGTTCGAATTTGTTTCAAAACTAGCGTGAACTACTCGAGTGCAGAAGGCCGAATTACAAACTCACAGCAGATACAAACAGTGACTATGTGCATCTCCACAATAACGGCATCCAGATCTTACAGCTTCGAGCCTGAGATCCAAAGACATCTCTGAACAAAATAAAGGCCATGTCGAATTGTAGCTTACAACTATGAGCTATAGTACAAGGATTGTACATCCAGGAGGCAAGAAAACTAGTATAGGTATTACAAAAAACTTCCCTATAATCGGTGCGACAATCATCTTGTCCACAACCCAGGTTTCATCTGGATTGACTGGCACTAGGTCACTCGCTGTCTGTAAGGTGTATCCATGCATCGGGTATAGAAGAACAACGAGAATTGAAACTGAGCATTCCATAGAGTCAGGTGGGCTGTCTGCAAACAGAAAAGAAAAAAAACAATTTAGGCCTTACAATAAAGCAGATAATACAATCAACATTGGCACAGAAATAACAAACTAAAATCAATATAATAGCCAGCAAATATAGATCCCAGAAATATAGTGATGCCAGAAAACAACTTCTGGGGCATTTTCAATATGCTCACTGTGAATTGTGATCCACCTTCCTGGAAAAGTCTCTGCTTAATAGGGATTTGGCTTATCTCTTTGGTAGATCTAGAAATAAAATGAGCTCATATATTCCCAACGATGCTATCCTGCAACTCAATCAGTGCACAGATGAGCTTGGTAACTTACAACTTATGAGATGTTCCAACTTCTGAATTTGCAAATTCCACGACGTCCTTGGTCAAATGAGGTGCGAATAGATTCCACCATATAGGATACAGAGGGAGACTCCAATAGCTCAATTTCCCGTTCCTGTTATTATGGAATGGTATAAATGCACGGAAGAAAGAAAATGCAACTATGCAAGTAACACAGAAAAAAAGAACAACCGTGCTTACCAGTTCAGCGAGTCGGTCTTCAAAGTTACTCTGGGAACTACTGGCTGGCATAAATACTTTCCTATATGCTTTCCTTAGGCTCCGTACCTTTGATGTTATGAAGAATCCATAACAATCTTATGAGAGAAAGATAATTTACTTGAGTGCAAACATTTAGCTAGTAGTGTTTAGGAACTAAAATCAAACCCTCCAGGAGTCCTTAAGAAAATGGTGCAGAAAGTAACGACAGTTCATGCTTATGGTGGTAGTTTAAAAAATAAATCCTACACCCTTTGTTTATGAATGCTTGGCACTTTTGACTAAGATTTCTGTGTAGAGAAATACATGATAGTCTCCGCTTCCTAATGCATGTATGGCCTAATGACCTATACAACTCTACTCATGGCCCTCTGCTTGCATTGCCTCATTGCTCCTATTTAGAAATATTATTATGGAAGGACATTCTAACCATGTATACCTAAATTGTGATTGCTTAGTATGTGTGACCTTGTAAATATGCTAAGTATTCAAGAACAGACGTACTAGTAATGATGATTTTCACATCATAATTCTTCGTGACTACTAGCAAAATCTATGACTAGTTTTAATGGGTGAAATTATCAGATGATGCATATGTCACAAAAAATATCCTCCCAGTAACGCATTGAAATAGTTTACTGTGAATTCGCAATAAATGGCATCATATGTCTATACACTTACCCATATCAGTAAATGGGAGATGAGAAGTGACTAGTACTATTCTAGGTACTCTCTTTGATTCAAGTATCAAACGACGAAAGACAAGCACTGCAGGTGATATCAATAAGGGCTCTAAATTTTAGTAATATGAGCAAACCTCTTGGTCTGAGAAACCGTTGCGCCTGAGACCTTCAAGATTCAGACCACGAAGCTCTGCTCTATCACCTGCAACCATCGTGTATCTTGGAACATCTTGTGCAACCTGATTTAAAGAGAAATGAATGAATCCATAATCAACAGACAAAATATTCAAAGTTTAAACATTGTGAATTGCTTACAACTTAAAGGTGGTGGTAACAACAGTTCTAAGGCCGTTTAATTATTAGGGTTGCTCTCTACATAAAGCAGAATAGGTGCATCAATTCCAATTAAGCAATGAGCTAATCAAATATCCAGAAATCCACAGAGCCCCACTTCCACCTCAGCGATTAGGCCCTGCTGGCAGATAGATGAGGTTGTATCACGCTAAATGACATTTGACATGAGTGCCTCCATGCAGAAATAATACTCCCTCCGTTCCCAAATAGAAGTCTTTCTAGAGATTCCAACAAGTGACTACATACGGAATAAAATGAGTGAATCTACACTCTAAAATATGTCTACATACATCCATATGTTGTTGTCCATTTGAAATGTCTAAAAAGACTTATATTTAGGAACGGAGGGAGTACTTCATAATTTTGTATGATCATGCACCTGTGCCTAGAAAAGCAACATCAGGTAAAGTGTACCATGTACACTGATTCTCTGACTTTAGCTCGCATATCTCGTTTTCTATTTACTATTTGCATTATCTATTAGCACAATTTGGCCGTGGGTAATGGAGAGAGTACTGATCAACAACTAAACCACATGACCTCGATATGAACTCTTTCCATAAGAATTATTCCAATACAAGGGAACACCTAAAGCACATGAATATTTATACTTTGCAGACCAAACATACCACAGAGCCTCCGCCTAGAAATGAGAATGATCCAATGTGACAAAATTGATGGACAACGACAGCCCCAGCAGTATGAGTGCAGTCCTGAAACAATAAAATCTTAACGATGCAGAAATGGGCTCTCGACTAAGAAAATGTGGAGGTTATCACAGTAAAATGATTACTCACTTCAACAATAACATGGCCACCAAATAGAGTATTATTAGCAAAGATGTTATTGCTGCCAATCTTGCAGTCATGTGCTACATGGCAGGACCCCATTATGAGATTATTGTCACCAATAACCTATAAAAAAATGCTTGCTCGTAAAAAGGGAGAAATGAGCTCAGCAAATATATTTGAATCATAGGGAACCTGAATACCGTGCAGTCACAAGGTTTAGAAGATCGGTGAATAGAGCAGTACTCTCTGATCTCATTGTTGTTACCAATGCGTAGAAAGCATTCATCTCCTGGCTGAACAGGAGGAGAAGGGCGTTAATGTTCTGCACAAAGCATAAGATTTCAAGTAACCAAATGAAATGCTCGTCATTCTGAATGTAAGTGTTTGTGTGTCAGCAAAAAAATGATTGACAAACAATAAGCACAAAAGTAGTTGTCTTGAATAAGATTGCATGAACGGGAAACGCTAATCATACACTGCTCTATGTGACATCATTACACCAAAGTCAAGTTACTGCTAACCTTATATTTGAGATCTTGGCACTTAACACCAACCACAGCATAGTTCCCAATTACATTATTTTCCCCAATAATTGTTCGTCCAGGTAGATCTGCACCAAGAATAGCACCACTGCCAGAAACTAAATTCCACAGTATGAATAGGGGTAAAAGTATGTTACTGATATAGTGATATGTCATATTTTCACATATCATCGAATTTGCAACATGGACTATCCTGGAACTTTGCAAATTTCAGACTTGAGTGCTGCTGGCTATGGCGTAACTGTTGACAAAAAACTAAGTGCTTCATATGGTGAGAACATTCCTTTTCTAAACTAATAAACCCTGATCAAGAACCTAAAAAGAGATGTGAAGTACATCTCTTTCTTTTGGAGAAAAACAGTACAGAGAGACGGCAGGTCTTGAGATTGGGTGTGAGCTGGTTCCACCACAAGAAACCTAACCATCTAAGCTATGCTTAGTTTGCAGATGTGATGTGAAGTATTTCTGAATCCCTACTGAAACAATATACAACCAGAGTACCAGTAGTCCAGTACCGACCTCCACCAGCACCTAGTGATGTTATTCAAGTCATGGCCACAGCAACGTAAACTTACTTTTGCTTGTACTTTATCTTGGAACAAACTTACAGGTTCTTTCTCGCGTCTATTTCTAGTTTCATGCCAATTTGAATTTTCAAATCATACAATGCAAGCCTTTATGTATTACCAAAAGAGAGAAAAGCCGGAACAGAAAATAGGGAGAGATGTCATCATACGTGTGAACAACACATCCTTCTCCTAGCTCGGTGTGTCCCGTGACATGACTCCCTGTATGTAACTGACAAGCATCACCGATCCTCGCTGAAGCCCCCACGGTGCAAAATGGGCCTATTGTGACACCCTACAAAATAGTTCAGAGCACATAAAAAACACTGATTTTCTACCATACAACTCCAAACTAGAGAATGCATGCCAACAGCCTGAAGATCCCAGAGGGCAGCATATTTCCACAGAAACAGAAAGTAATTATGGAGCACTGAATTCAGAAGGCACAGGTAAACACGAGTGCCGCATGGGCCAGATCCAACAGCCCAGGCACGCCGGCTCCATGGGTGGGATGGTCGGAGAGTAATACTGAAGTAAGTAATGCGTGCACCACTACGAGTATCCAGAAACTCAGTCAGCCATCCCCGAAGCAAAAGCTGCGAGAGATGGGAGGGAGCGATCGGTGAGTGCGTGTGTGTGCCGTGTGCGTGTATGGAGCGCAGGCGGGAGTCTTCACCTGGCCGATGGCGGCGTCGGGGTGGACGACGGCGGCGGGGTGGATGAAGCTCGTGGACGCATCCCTCGCCGATCCCTCCGAGGCACCTGCGGGCCGCCGGGCATGGGAGGCAATCCCGCATGAGTGAGGGTGACGCTAATGGAGATTAGTTAGGATACGATGAGAAGAGGGGGAGAGCGCGCGTACTTGCTTGGAGATGGCGCGAGGCGATGAGGAGACGGGGGGAAAGGAGGCGGCCGGCGGCGCGAGAGGCGGCGGCGGCGGCCATGGAGGGGGAAAGGGGCAGGTGGACCGCTGTGAATGAGGTCAGCCAGGGTTACGGGTACCCGCTGCTCCGATGCTGCCTGTGTGCGTCTATCAGCGTCAGCATTCCAGCGGTACAGCCGCAGCCGCACGCCCGCTGCCAAGACACACGCGGCAGTCCCGCGGCCTGCTCTTCGGCGACAGCAGCCGATCTTTGCCGCAATTTACACATACCGTAGTCTCTTTTTCTTTTCTTTTTGAACTTATTACACATACCGTAGTTTGCTCAGGTTATGTACACGACCTTGGAGCTCCAGGATCATCTCGACCAAAACATATAGCTAAAGAATCGTACGATTTGACTGTGTACACGGTTCGCTTTTCTTTCCTCCGAAGAAAAGAAAAGGCGGCTCGCGGACGTCTTAGCCGTATGGGGTTTTGCCTTTCGTTCAACGCAATAATCTCATTTTTGGCGAGCCACTTTAGATGTCTACAAAACTATATATCAGTAATGGAGCCGCATCGAGCTTAGGCGTGGAGGTGATTTGTCATTTTTTTTTCTTTGATGACCGTTGTGGTGGTGCCAGAGGCAGATGACGAATGTCGGTGTAAAGCTCGGAGGATTGTTCATTCTTTTTTGTAATTTTACTTCTTAGCTAGTGTTCATTTGTGCAAAGACTATCTTTCGACTTTCTTTTCAGTTTTCCCACGTCGATATATGCGTGAGTTGTACCATGGTCCTTATGATATAAATGAGACACATATTACTATGAAAAAAACATAGCTAAAAGAGAAAAAATTCACTTAGGTCACTAAACTTGAGCCTGATGACACATTAGTACCACTATTTCAAAATACCCAAACTACGGTCCAAATAGTTGCGCTAGGGGTTCACTTTGGTTCATGTATATGATTTTATATACGTATTTGCTGACTTGGCCGCCAGCTCGCTTTGACCGCCACCTGGTCGTGCCTTCGGTGAATACTAGTCCATCCAAGGGGTTTTTTTGCATCCCGGCGAGGATATCGGAGCTGAAGCATCCGTTGAACCAGCAGACCTTGTACGCGGCGACGTGTGCGCCGGAAGCCACGCCGCGCGCCTCCCCAGCCCCGGCGCCGAGAACACTGGCTCCGGCCACAGCGGCCCCCACGGCCGTCGACGCCATGTTAGTCCCGTGCCCGTGCGCGTCCCGCGGCGAAGCGTACTCCCGCGCGCGCTGCGGCGTCCAACGGGTCTGTCGGGTAGTTGGCGCGGTGGCCTTGGAGTAGAACCGCACGCCGACGAGCTTCTAGTTGCAGTTCGTCGCATTGAACCGCTCCCCGGTCTAGCACACGCCCGGCCACCGATCCGGCACCGGCGGCATCCCGCGGTCGTCGAAGCTTGGGCTCTCCGGCCACACGCCAGTGTCGAGCACCCCGACGACCACACCGCGGCCATACCGCGCGCGTGCCCACGCCTCGGTCGGGCACACGTTAAGGCTGAGGAACCGGTACGAGTACGTGGTGTGCAGCTCGACCCGGCGGTCCTCGCGCACCGACGCGACGCCCTGCAGCGCCCGCAGAGCTGCCGCTTCGCCGACCGTGAGCCGCGCCGCAAAGCCGTCGAACACGGTGTGGTAAGAGTACAACAGCCTTGACGACGGCTTCCACTGGCGCTTTGCATCTTGCTCCACTGAGGAAGGCAAGGATTTGACGATGAAGGCGAGGTGCCAGTCGTGCTCGAAGATCCGCGTGGGTGCAGCTGGACAATGTAGGTCCGCAGAGCCTCCTCCTGATCCGCGGCGGTGCCATGAAGAAACACCAACGAGGAGGAGAGGAAGAGGAACACCGCGTGGGAGGCGAACAGGTGGAGGAAACCCATGGCTGCCTTGCTAAGCAATCGAGCAGTTGTTCGCTTTGGTTTGCGACGGTGAGGTGGGAGATGGAGAGGTGGGTGGGAGATCGAATTTCGCGGACGACGATGACGTGGCTGGGCGAGCGTGTCTGTCCTGAGAGACGACGCTTCCTCTGGCAGGCGGAGGCGGGGCCGTGAGCAAGAGGCACAGCACATTAGGTGGAATGGAAGACGCCAAGGAGGAGGAGCGAGCAGCAGTGGAACGCAGTGATGGCTCGCTCGCACAGCCTGCTTTGCCGACCTAGGCGCGCACTGGAGGGAGTAATGGCAGGCAGGGCCGTCCGGGCTCCGGCCGCTAGTCACCCGATGGAGCTCTGAGGCTGGCCATAGTGGGAGTAACATAGGTAGTAACATAGATGCCACATAAGCAAAATTGGTGATGTGGCAAGTAGTTAATGAGGAGAGAGGCAAATAGAGTAACATAATATGTTACCATCACATAGCGGTTTCCAATGCATAATGAGTCTACAAAGTAATAAATGAAGGCAACTATGTTACCACACCTATGACACTACCCACTATGAAGGTAGTAACATAGACTAGTAACATATGTATGTTACTAGTCTAAGTTACTCTCCACTATGACCAGCCTGACTGACGCTGGGTCCCTTAATGGCGCAAACACGGGTAGAGAGAGAGGAGGAAGACTGAGGGAGGAGGAGCGTATCTGCCTCGTGCGTGCCATTTATGATGCCTGCTGCCTTCTTGCTTCTGTTGCACTCCAGGCGGCGGAACAAGGAGGACCGGGGGCGGCACCGAGTTGAGCAGGAGGCGCCGAGTTGGACCGGGGCTGGTTTAATGGTCATGCTGTTTTTGCAAAAAAAAAAACCTGGACGGACTAGTATTCACCGAAGGCATGACCAGGTGGCGGTTAAAGTGAGATGGCGGCCGCTGACTCGGCCAAGTCAGCAAATACATACACAAAATCGTATACATGGATCAAAGTGAACCCCTAGCGTAAGTACTTGAACCGTATTTCGGGTATTTTGAAGTAGTGGTTCAAATGTGTCACCCGGCTCAAATTTAGTGACGTAGAGTGAATTTTTCTCTAGCTAAAACCCCAAAACAGAACTTTTGGGTCTTTTTAACACAAGGAGTGGACCCACAGCAGACCAAAATATGCATACCAAAAGTGTAGAATGTAGAGGGGCGTTGAACTTGTCTCGTCTACTCACTTTGCTCACTGTACTCAAGAATGTTGGTTTATAGATGGGTTCACGCCCATATAATCAATAATCTCTGGGTTTTTTGCGGGTGAAATAATCTCTGGTTAATCTCCAAGGCTCATATAGGTGCATGGCAAGTTGAGAAGAGTTGAGATCTCTTTGATAAGGGATGCTCTTCCTCTTACTATTGGGGTATTACTCCTATAAAGGTGTAGCGACCAGACCTAAATAGTCCGATCTTTGTGCATCAGTGTCATCCCTGGATCGGTAATGCTGACACGCACAGTATTTGAAGATTTATAACAGAGTAGCAATCACACATTTATTACATCGGATGTCTCAAAAGAGAACTTATTACAATAAATATGGCTTAAGGCCATCTAATACGATAACAACAGAAGACTTGGAAGATAAAGTGAGCCCATCAACTCCAACGGCATCACTGAGTGAAAGACCACGACCTAAGGCTCCTTACTCGTCGTTTGAAAAGTCTGCAACATGATACGTTGCAGCCTGAAACGGGTCAGCACATGGAATATGCTGGCAATGTAACACAAGAGAGTAATGAACAGAATAATGCTATCACTATATGCATATATGGCTGGTGGAGGCTGTATGGTTAATGTTTTGCGAAAAGCCAATTTTTCCCTACTGCAAAGGAATATATTTTATTTAACTACAAAGTTGGTTGAAAAACATTGAGAAGGTAAACCCCCTCTCAATCCCAATTAAAAGTAACTAATAACTGAATCAAAATTATATTAAGAGTGATGAGATTCACATGATAATTCAAAAACTAGATACTCAAGATGTCCATAACCGGGGACGCGGCTAACCATGATTAGTTTGTACACTCTGCAGAGGTTTGTGCACTTTTCCGCACAAGACTCGATCTCCTCCGTTGGATTTCTCGCACTACATGATGTTTGAGAAACGAATGACCGAGACACAGTCTTTCCGAAGAGGTCCCCTTAACCGATAGATAGACCTGTACACCTACAATCCCCTACATCTGCTAGTCCATCATGAAAAGATTTCCCACAACTTACTCAACTATGCCAGAGCCCATATTGGCATGTGGCTGCACACGGAAGTTTCTAGCATGAATAATCTTATGATCCCTTTGAGCCTGGCCATAGGAGAATCACACGGTACCCCGGGATTTCCAAAAATACAAGCAATCACTGGGTTCCCTAGGTGCCTCAATCCACCCAGATGTGCATTAAAGTTGCCATCTTAAGTTAACCATCAATTAACAACTCACATCTGTCATGGATACTCTCAAACCCAATCCACGTCTACGAGCATAGCATGGCAATATAAGCATAACGTAGAAGTAACTCTCAAGGGTTTGATAATAAATAGGTGAATAGGTTCTACCTCATCTACTTCCCAACCCACAATTTATTCAGATCCTAACCATGCAAGTTTTTGAGGATTGGTCTAATGCAATAAAAATGGGTAGTAAAGAGGTATGATCAAAGTGTTACTTGCCTTGCTGATGATCCGTAAAACCTAGAGACTCGTAGTAGCACGCTTCGCACTCCGGGTACTCTATCGCAATCAAACAAGTATACAATAAGCAATCAAGAAAGGGTCACGGGTAAACTCAAATAAGAAGATCTAACCAGAAAGTTCAACTTAAGAACTTCGGTTTGCAAAAAGAATCAAATCAAACAAAGCAACGAAACTCAAACTGCGAAAGAAACAAGCTTCGTTTACTAATCCGGACTAAAGTCAAATTTTACAGTGGCAAAAACTTGTTTAAGTTGGTTAAACAGAAAGAGGACTTCGAGACGAAACTCTAGGCGTTTGAATCGTCTGATTCCGATAAACGAGCGAAAAGATAAACTAAAACGAAAATCGGATCAGAAATCGCGATCGAGAATAATCGTGAAAAATCTGAGAAAAAGAAAAACTGATGAACAGACTAACGAACGAACGTTTTCACCGTTCGTTAAAACGAACGTCCGGACGAACGTTCGCTAAATAACTAAACCGAAAAAACGAACCAGATCTGAAAAAACAGATCTAGGGTTTACGAAATAAAACCTATCGGTTTTATAAAAAACGGCGGCTACCTCGTGGAACGAGATGGCGGCGGCGGCGGCGGGCGACGAGGCTGCGGCGGCGTACTCCGGCGGGGCGGCGGCGTCGGGCGGCGAGGCGGCGGCGGCGTGCTCCGGCGGCGAGGCGGCTTCGGGCGGTGGTGGGCGGTGACGGGGTTGGCGACGGCGATGGGGTGCGTAGCTGGGCTGGCTAGGGTTTGGCGGCTCGGGCCCCTCGCCTATTAAAGGGCCGGCCGGATCGGTGTCCCAGGCGGACACGGCCTGGTAGGTCGGTAACTTTTTTTTAATTATTCTGCGAAGAAAAACAAATAAAAGAAATACTAAACGGACTTCAAAAATCTTGAAATAAATTTTCCCCGTCCTCTAAAAATCTACTGAACAAGGTGAACATTTATATGGGACTCTAATGCAATTTTGAAAAACGTATATTTTTCCTAATTCAAATAAAATAGCGATAAAAATCCGAATAAAACTCATATTTGATTTTAACATTAAATCTCCAATATTTCTTTATTTTGAGGAAGTCATTTTATCCTCTCTCTTTTATTTTTATAAAAGAAATATTCGAAGATAAAATAATTAAAATCAAACGATCTTCTTTTCAAAATTCGAGAAAAACTCAAATATGAAAATAACGAAATCCCCAACTCTCTCCGTAGGTCCTTGAGTTGCGTAGAATTTCTAGGGTCAAGCCAAAATACAATAAAATATGATATGCAATGATGATCTAATGTACAACATTTCAAATTGAAAATTTGGGATGTTACAAACCTACCCCCCTTAAGATGAATCTCGCCCTCGAGATTCGGGTTGGCTAGAAAATAGGTGAGGGTGATTTTTCGATAAGTCTTCCTCGCGTTCCCAGGTGGCTTCATCTTCAGTATGGTGGCTCCACTGAACCTTGCAAAACTTGATAATTTTGCTGCGTGTAACTCGGCTGGCAAAATCAAGAATCTTGACTAGCTTTTCCTCGTAGGTCAAATCGCTATCCAACTGTATCGCTTCCAGTGGCACTGTATCTCTCAGAGGGATATCAACCATCTCTGCGTGGCACTTCTTCAACTGAGAAACGTGGAACACATCGTGAACTCCTGACAATCCTTCGGGCAATTCCAACTTGTAAGCAACTTCTCCCATACGTTCCAAAACTTTGTATGGTCCCACAAAACGTGGTGCTAACTTTCCCTTAACTCCAAAGTGCTTAACTCCTCGAAGTGGTGATACACGAAGATACACTCTCCAACTTCGTAAACTATCTCCTTGCATTTAGAATCCGCATAGCTCTTCTGCCTGGACTAGGCTACCTTGAGTCTATCGCGAATTAGTTTAACCTTCTTTTCAGACTCTTTAATCAAATCTGGTCCAAACAACTGTCGGTCTCCAACTTCATCCCACAACAACGGTGTTCTGCACCTCCTTCCATACAATGCTTCGGAAGGGGCCATCTTCAAGATGGCTTGGTAACTGTTTTTGTAAGAGAACTCTGCGTAAGGCAAATTAACGTCCCAACTAGATCCATAATCTAGTGCACAAGCTCTCAACATGCCCTCCGGAATCTGATTGACTCTCTTAGTCTGTCCATCCGTCTGCGGGTGAAAAGTTGTACTGAACTCTAGCCTGGTTCCCAAAATTTCATGCAACTGATTCCAGAACTTTGAGGTAAACTGGGTTCCTCTATCTGAGACAATTGTCCTCGGAACTCCATGCAAACATACGATCCTGGTCATGTATATCTTTGCCAACTTAGCACTGGTGTAAGTGGTCTTCACTGGGATGAAATGAGCTACTTTCGTCAAACGATCGACTACAACCCATATCGAGTCATAGCCTGAACGAGTCCTAGGTAATCCCGTGATAAAATCCATGCCCAGCTTATCCCACTTCCATTCGGGTATCGGCAATGGTTGTAGCAATCTTGCTGGCTTCTGATGCTCCGCCTTCACTCTCTGACATACATCACAAACTGCTACATACTCCGCAATATCCTTCTTCATTCTGGTCCACCAGAATCTATCCTTCAGATCCAGATACATCTTGGTATTTTTTGGGTGAATCGAATATGGTGAATCATGGGCCTCCTGCAAAATCATCTTCCTGATCTCCTGATCATTTGGTACATATACGCGGTTCTCGAACCATAAGGTATCGTGCTCATCCTCACGAAATCCTTTAGCCTTTCCTTTGCTCATCCTTTCCTTTATCTCGGCAATCTCCTTGTCCGTCTTCTCCGCTTCTCTGATCTTATCCATCAAAGTAGACTGAATCTCCAAAGCTGCTACATAGCCTCTCGGAACTATCTCCAAACATAGCTCACGTAGGTCTTCTGCTAATTCCTTGGGTAACTCTCTGGTCATGAGTGTATTGACATGACTCTTGCGGCTCAACGCATCGGCTACTATGTTAGCCTTTCCGGGATGATAGTGCAACTTCATGTCATAATCCTTTATGAGTTCCAACCATCTCCTCTGCCTGAGATTCAACTCCTTCTGCGTGAAGATATACTTCAAACTCTTGTGATCCGTGTATACCTCACAATGATTTTCGATGAGAAAATGTCTCCAAGTCTTCAACGCATGCACTACGACTGCTAACTCTAAATCATGGGTAGCATAATTCAACTAATGGGGTTTAAGCTGTCGTGAGGCATATGAAACAACTCTTCCTTCCTGCATAAGCACTGCTCCAAGTCCTCCGCGAGAAGCGTCGCAATACACTTCATAATCTTTGCGTTGATCTGGCAGAATCAACACTGGTGATGTAACCAAACGTTTCTTCAATTCCTGAAAACTAGCCTCACATTCCTCAGTCCATTTGAACTTGGTGTCCTTCTTAAACAACTTCGTCATAGGCTTTGCAATCTTCGAGAAATTCTGAATGAACCTCCGGTAGTATCCTGTGAGTCCAAGAAAACTCCGGATCTCTCCAACGGACGTGGGTGCCTCCCAATTTGTCACGGTGACGACTTTGTTGGGGTCTACCGCTATTCCTTCTCCGGATATAACATGTCCAAGGAATCGAACTTCCTTCAACCAAAACTCACACTTGCTGAACTTGGCGTATAGCTGATGTTCTCTGAGCTTCCCAAGTACCCAACTCAAATGCTCCGTATGCTCCTCTTCACTCTTCGAGTACACCAGAATATCATCAATGAACACCACAACGAACTTATCTAAAAACTCCATAAACACCTTGTTCATCATGTTCATGAAATAGGCAGGTGCGTTAGTCAGGCCAAATGACATAACGGTATACTCATATAGCCTGTACCTTGTGGTAAAAGCTGTCTTAGGTATATCCTGCTCCCGAATCTTCAACTGGTGGTACCCTAATCGCAGATCGATCTTGGAAAACACCTTATCTCCTTGTAGCTGATCAAACAAGTCATTGATCATCGGCAGTGGGTATTTGTTCTTGATCGTCACCTCATTCAATCCTCGATAATCAACAACCATCCTTAATGATCCATCCTTCTTCTCCACTAGAAGTACTGGTGATCCCCAAGGTGACGAGCTTGGGCGAATATATCCTTTATCCAGTAACTCCTTAATCTGCTTCTTAATTTCCTCTAAATCCTGTGCGGGCATCCTATATGGTCTCTTAGATATTGGCCCTGTGCCTGGCAAAAGCTCAATAAAAAACTCAATGTCTCTATCCGGTGGCATGCCTGGCAACTCTTCTGGAAATACATCCGGGAAATCCTTCACCACTGGTACTTCCTCCTGTACAACTCCTGATAAGGAATTTACTTGAGTCCTAATCGGCGCATGCCGGGATACATACTTGATCCTTCTTCCTTCTGGGGTGGTGAGCAAAATAGACTTACTGGTGCAATCGATGTTTCCTCCATACATTGATAGCCAGTCCATACCCAGAATCACATCCAAACCTTGCGAATCCAAAATTATCAGATCTGAGGAAAAAACGCACCTACCTATGGTCAACGGTATCTGAGAACATCCTTGGCTTGCCATATACTCTGCTCCCGGCGAGCTCACTAACATAGGTGTACCAAGAACATTGGTGGGTAGTTTATACTTATCCACAAATCCCCTTGATATGTATGAATGCGATGCACCAGTATCTAAAAGTACGACTGCAAAAAATGACTTAACCGAAAACTTACCTATTACTGCATCTGGCTGGGCTTCAATCTCCTCCACGTTAACATGGTTTACTTGTCCCCTGTTGAAAGGGTTGGACTTCTTCCCAGAGCTTCCATTGCCATTCCCATTCTTAGCTTCAGGACATTCATTGGCGTAATGTCCGGTCTTCTGGCACTTGTAGCAAGTAACGTGGCTTAGATCTTTCTTGGCGGGCGTTGCTGGGTTGGAACGGTTCTGTCCGTTGCTTCCTCCATTACCATTCTTGGAGCCACTATGGTTGTGCGAACTTCCTCCATTGTGAGTGTGGCCTCCATGGTTATGTACAAGTACTCTCTGTTGGGGAACGTAGTAATTTCAAAAAAATTCCTACGCACATGCAAGATCATGGTGATGCATAGCAACAAGAGGGGAGAGTGTGATCTACGTACCCTTGTAGACCGACAGCGGAAGCGTTAGCACAACGCGGTTGATGTAGTCGTACGTCTTCACGACCCGACCGATCAAGCACCGAGACTACGGCACCTCCGAGTTTTTAGCACACGTTCAGCTCGATGACGATCCCCGGACTCCGATCCAGCAAAGTGTCGGGGAAGAGTTCCGTCAGCACGACGGCGTGGTGACGATCTTGATGTTCTACCGTCGCAGGGCTTCACCTAAGCACCGCTACAATATTATCGAGGATTATGGTGGAAGGGGGCACCGCACACGGCTAAGAAAATGATCACGTGGATCAACTTGTGTGTCTAGGGGTGCCCCCTGCCCCCGTATATAAAGGAGCAAGGGGAGGAGGCCGCCCGGCCCTATTAGCGCGCCAAGGAGGAGTCCTCCTCCTAGTAGGAGTAGGACTCCTACTAGGAGGGGGAAAGGAAGTGGGGAGGGAGAAGGAAAGGGGGGCGCCGCCCCCCTCTCCTAGTCCAATTCGTACTAAGGGGGAGGAGGCGCGCGGCCCACCCTGGCTGCCCTTCTCTCTTTCCACTAAGGCTCATATGGCCCATTACTTCTCCCGGGGTTGTTACGGTAACCCTCCGGCACTCCGGTTTTCTCCGAAATCACCCAGAACACTTCCGATGTCCGAATATAGTCGTCCAATATATCAATCTTTATGTCTCGACCATTTCGAGACTCCTCGTTATGTCCGTGATCACATCCGGGACTCCGAACTAACTTCGGTACATCAAAACTCATAAACTCATAATATAACTGTCATCGAAACCTTAAGCGTGCGGACCCTACGGGTTCGAGAACAATGCAGACATGACCGAGACATGTCTCCGGTCAATAACCAATAGCGGAACCTGGATGCTCATATTGGCTCCCACATATTCTACGAAGATCTTTATCGGTCAGACCGCATAACAACATACGTTGTTCCCTTTGTCATCGGTATGTTACTTGCCCGAGATTCGATCGTCGGTATCTCAATACCTAGTTCAATCTCGTTACCGGCAAGTCTCTTTACTCGTTTCGTAATACATCATCTCGCAACTAACTCATTAGTTGCAATGCTTGCAAGGCTTATGTGATGTGCATTACCGAGAGGGCCCAGAGATACCTCTCCGACAATCGGAGTGACAAATCCTAATCTCGAAATACGCCAACCCAACATTTACCTTTGGAGACACCTGTAGAGCTCCTTTATAATCACCCAGTTACGTTGTGACGTTTGGTAGCACACAAAGTGTTCCTCCGGCAAACGGGAGTTGCATAATCTCATAGTCATAGGAACATGTATAAGTCATGAAGAAAGCAATAGCAACATACTAAACGATCGGGTGCTAAGCTAATGGAATGGGTCATGTCAATCACATCATTCTCCTAATAATGTGATCCCGTTAATCAAATGACAACACATGTCTATGGTTAGGAAACATAACCATCTTTGATTAACGAGCTAGTCAAGTAGAGGCATACTAGTGACGTTTAGTTTGTCTATGTATTCACACAAGTATTATGTTTCCGGATAATACAATTCTAGCATGAATAATAAACATTTATCATGATATAAGGAAATAAAATAATAACATTATTATTGCCTCTAGGGCATATTTCCTTCAGTCTCCCACTTGCACTAGAGTCAATAATCTAGATTACACAGTAATGATTCTAACACCCATGGAGCTTTGGTGTTGATCATGTTTTGCTCGTGGAAGAGGCTTAGTCAACGGGTCTGCAACATTCAGATCCGTATGTATCTTGCAAATCTCTATGTCTCCCACCTGGACTAGATCCCGGATGGAATTGAAGCGTCTCTTGATGTGCTTGGTTCTCTTGTGAAATCTGGATTCCTTTGCCAAGGCAATTGCACCAGTATTGTCACAAAAGATTTTCATTGGACCCGATGCACTAGGTATGACACCTAGATCGGATATGAACTCCTTCATCCAGACTCCTTCGTTTGCTGCTTCCGAAGCAGCTATGTACTCCGCTTCACATGTAGATCCCGCCACAACGCTTTGTTTAGAACTGCACCAACTGACAGCTCCACCGTTTAATGTAAACACGTATCCGGTTTGCGATTTAGAATCGTCCGGATCAGTGTCAAAGCTTGCATCAACGTAACCATTTACGATGAGCTCTTTGTCACCTCCATATATGAGAAACATATCCTTAGTCCTTTTCAGGTATTTCAGGATGTTCTTGACCGCTGTCCAGTGATCCACTCCTGGATTACTTTGGTACCTCCCTGCTAGACTTATAGCAAGACACACATCAGGTCTGGTACACAGCATTGCATACATGATAGAGCCTATGGCTGAAGCATAGGGAACATCTTTCATTTTCTCTCTATCTTCTGCATTGGTCGGGCATTGAGTCTTACTCAATTTCACACCTTGTAACACAGGCAAGAATCCTTTCTTTGCTTGATCCATTTTGAACTTCTTCAAAATTTTGTCAAGGTATGTGCTTTGTGAAAGTCCAATTAAGCGTCTTGATCTATCTCTATAGATCTTAATGCCCAATATGTAAGCAGCTTCACCGAGGTCTTTCATTGAAAAACTCTTATTCAAGTATCCCTTTATGCTATCCAGAAATTCTATATCATTTCCGATTAGTAATATGTCATCTACATATAATATCAGAAATGCTACAGAGCTCCCACTCACTTTCTTGTAAATACAGGCTTCTCCAAAAGTCTGTACAAAACCAAATGCTTTGATCACACTATCAAAGCGTTTATTCCAACTCCGAGAAGCTTGCACCAGTCCATAAATGGATCGCTGGAGCTTGCACACTTTGTTAGCTCCCTTTGGATCGACAAAACCTTCCGGTTGCATCATATACAACTCTTCTTCCAGAAATCCATTCAGGAATGCAGTTTTGACATCCATCTGCCAAATTTCATAATCATAAAATGCGGCAATTGCTAACATGATTCGGACAGACTTAAGCATCGCTACGGGTGAGAAGGTCTCATCGTAGTCAATCCCTTGAACTTGTCGAAAACCTTTTGCGACAAGTCGAGCTTTGTAGACAGTAACATTACCGTCAGCGTCAGTCTTCTTCTTGAAGATCCATTTATTCTCAATTGCTTGCCGATCATTGGGCAAGTCAACCAAAGTCCATACTTTGTTCTCATACATGGATCCCATCTCAGATTTCATGGCTTCAAGCCATTTTGCGGAATCTGGGCTCACCATCGCTTCTCCATAGTTCGTAGGTTCATCATGATCTAGTAGCATGACTTCCAGAACAGGATTACCGTACCACTCTGGTGCGGATCTTACTCTGGTTGATCTACGAGGTTCAGTAGTATCTTGTTCTGAAGTTTCATGATCATCATCATTAGCTTCCTCACTAATTGGTGTAGGTGTCACAGAAACTGGTTTCTGTGATGTACTACTTTCCAATAAGGGAGCAGGTACAGTTACCTCATCAAGTTCTACTTTCCTCCCACTCACTTCTTTCGAGAGAAACTCCTTCTCTAGAAAGTTTCCGAATTTAGCAACAAAAGTCTTGCCTTCGGATCTGTGATAGAAGGTGTATCCAATAGTTTCCTTTGGATATCCTATGAAGACACATTTCTCCGATTTGGGTTCGAGCTTATCAGGTTGAAGCTTTTTCACATAAGCATCGCAGCCCCAAACTTTCAGAAACGACAACTTTGGTTTCTTGCCAAACCACAGTTCATAAGGCGTCGTCTCAACGGATTTTGATGGTGCCCTATTTAACGTGAATGCGGCCGTCTCTAGAGCATAACCCCAAAACGATAGCGGTAAATCAGTAAGAGACATCATAGATCGCACCATATCTAGTAAAGTACGATTACGACGTTCGGACACACCATTACGCTGTGGTGTTCCGGGTGGCGTGAGTTGCGAAACTATTCCGCATTGTTTCAAATGTACACCAAACTCGTAACTCAAATATTCTCCTCCACGATCAGATCGTAGGAATTTTATTTTCTTGTTACGATGATTTTCAACTTCACTCTGAAATTCTTTGAACTTTTCAAACGTTTCAGACTTATGTTTCATTAAGTAGATATACCCATATCTGCTTAAGTCATCTGTGAAGGTGAGAAAATAACGATATCCGCCACGAGCCTCAACATTCATCGGACCACATACATCTGTATGTATGATTTCCAACAAATCTGTTGCTCTCTCCATAGTACCGGAGAACGGTGTTTTTGTCATCTTACCCATAAGGCACGGTTCGCAAGTACCAAGCGATTCATAATCAAGTGGTTCCAAAAGTCCATCAGTATGGAGTTTCTTCATGCGCTTTACACCGATATGACCCAAACGGCAGTGCCACAAATAAGTTGCACTATCATTATCAACTCTGCATCTTTTGGCTTCAACATTATGAATATGTGTGTCACTACTATCGAGATTTAATAAGAATAGACCACTCTTTAAGGGTGCATGACCATAAAAGATATTACTCATATAAATAGAACAACCATTATTCTCTGATTTAAATGAATAACCGTCTCGCATCAAACAAGATCCAGATATAATGTTCATGCTTAACGCTGGCACCAAATAACAATTATTTAGGTCTAATACTAATCCCGAAGGTAGATGTAGAGGTAGCGTGCCGACCGCGATCACATCGACTTTGGAACCATTTCCCACGCGCATCGTCACCTCGTCCTTAGCCAATCTTCGCTTAATCCGTAGTCCCTGTTTCGAGTTGCAAATGTTAGCAACAGAACCAGTATCAAATACCCAGGTGCTACTGCGAGCATTAGTAAGGTACACATCAATAACATGTATATCACATATACCTTTGTTCACCTTGCCATCCTTCTTATCCGCCAAATACTTGGGGCAGTTCCGCTTCCAGTGACCAGTCTGCTTGCAGTAGAAGCACTCAGTTTCAGGCTTAGGTCCAGGTTTGGGTTTCTTCTCTTGAGTAGCAACTTGCTTGCTGTTCTTTTTGAAGTTCCCCTTCTTCTTCCCTTTGCCCTTTTTCTTGAAACTAGTGGTCTTGTTGACCATCAACACTTGATGCTCCTTCTTGATTTCTACCTCCGCAGCTTTCAGCATTGCGAAGAGCTCGGGAATAGTCTTATTCATCCCTTGCATATTATAGTTCATCACGAAGCTCTTGTAGCTTGGTGGCAGTGATTGGAGAATTCTGTCAATGACGCAATCATCTGGAAGATTAACTCCCAATTGAATCAAGTGATTATTATACCCAGACATTTTGAGTATATGCTCACTGACAGAACTGTTCTCCTCCATCTTGCAGCTATAGAACTTATTGGAGACTTCATATCTCTCAATCCGGGCATTTGCTTGAAATATTAACTTCAACTCCTGGAACATCTCATATGCTCCATGACGTTCAAAACGTCGTTGAAGTCCCGATTCTAAGCCGTAAAGCATGGCACACTGAACTATCGAGTAGTCATCAGCTTTGCTCTGCCAGACGTTCATAACATCTGGTGTTGCTCCAGCAGCAGGCCTGGCACCCAGCGGTGCTTCCAGGACGTAATTCTTCTGTGCAGCAATGAGGATAATCCTCAAGTTACGGACCCAGTCCGTGTAATTGCTACCATCATCTTTCAACTTTGCTTTCTCAAGGAACGCATTAAAATTCAACGGAACAACAACACGGGCCATCTATCTACAATCAAACATAAACAAGCAAGATACTATCAGGTACTAAGTTCATGATAAATTTAGGTTCAATTAATCATATTACTAAAGAACTCCCACTTAGATAGACATCCCTCTAATCCTCTAAGTGATTACGTGATCCAAATCAACTAAACCATGTCCGATCATCACGTGAGATGGAGTAGTTTCATTGGTGAACATCACTATGTTGATCATATCTACTATATGATTCACGCTCGACCTTTCGGTCTCCGTGTTCCTAGGCCATATCTGTATATGCTTGGCTCGTCAAGTATAACCTGAGTATTCCGCGTGTGCAACTGTTTTGCACCCGTTGTATTTGAACGTAGAGCCTATCACACCCGATCATCACGTGGTGTCTCAGCACGAAGAACTTTCGCAACGGTGCATACTCAGGGAGAACACTTCTTGATAATTAGTGAGAGATCATCTTAAAATGCTACCGTCAAACAAAGCAAGATAAGATGCATAAAAGATAAACATCACATGCAATCAATATAAGTGATATGATATGGCCATCATCATCTTGTGCTTGTGATCTCCATCTTCGAAGCACCGTCATGATCACCATCGTCACCGGTGCGACACCTTGATCACCATCATAGCATCGTTGTCGTCTCCCCAATCTTATGCTTCCACGACTATCGCTACCACTTAGTGATAAAGTAAAGCATTACAGCGCAATTGCATTGCATATAATAAAACGACAACCATATGGCTCCTGCCAGTTGCCGATAACTTGGTTACAAAACATGATCATCTCATACAATAAAATTTAGCATCATGTCTTGACCATATCACATCACAACATGCCCTGCAAAAACAAGTTAGACGTCCTCTACTTTGTTGTTGCAAGTTTTACGTGGCTGCTACGGGCTTAAGTAAGAACCAATCTTACCTACGCATCAAAACTACAACGATAGTTTGTCAAGTTGGTGCTGTTTTAACCTTCGCAAGGACCGGGTGTAGCCACACTCGGTTCAACTAAAGTTGGAGAAACTGACACCCGCGAGCCACCTTTGTGCAAAGCACGTCGGGAGAACCGGTCTCGCGTAAGCGTACGCGTAATGTCGGTCCGGGCCGCTTCGTCCAACAATACCGCCGAACCAAAGTATGACATGCTGGTAAGCAGTATGACTTATATCGCCCACAACTCACTTGTGTTCTACTCGTGCATATAACATCAACACATAAAACCTAGGCTCTGATACTACTGTTGGGGAACGTAGTAATTTCAAAAAAATTCCTACGCACACGCAAGATCATGGTGATGCATAGCAACGAGAGGGGAGAGTGTGATCTACGTACCCTTGTAGACCGACAGCGGAAGCGTTAGCACAACGCGGTTGATGTAGTCGTACGTCTTCACGACCCAACCGATCAAGCACCGAAACTACGGCACCTCCGAGTTTTAGCACATGTTCAGCTTGATGACGATCCCCGGACTCCGATCCAGCAAAGTGTCGGGGAAGAGTTCCGTCAGCACGACGGCGTGGTGACGATCTTGATGTTCTACCATCGCAGGGCTTTGCCTAAGCACCACTACAATATTATCGAGGATTATGGTGGAAGGGGGCACCGCACACGGCTAAGAAAATGATCACGTGGATCAACTTGTGTGTCTAGGGGTGCCCCCTGCCCCCGTATATAAAGGAGCAAGGGGAGGAGGCCGCCCGGCCCTATTAGCGCGCCAAGGAGGAGTCCTCCTCCTAGTAGGAGTAGGACTCCTACTAGGAGGGGGAAAGGAGGTGGGGAGGGAGAAGGAAAGGGGGGAGCCGCCCCCCTCTCCTAGTCCAATTCGTACCAAGGGGGAGGAGGCGCGCGGCCCACCCTGGCTGCCCTTCTCTCTTTCCACTAAGGCCCATATGGCCCATTACTTCTCCCGGGGTTGTTACGGTAACCCTCCGGCACTCCGGTTTTCTCCGAAATCACCCGGAACACTTCCGGTGTCCGAATATAGCCGTCCAATATATCAATCTTTATGTCTTGACCATTTCGACACTCCTCGTTATGTCCATGATCACATCCGGGACTCCGAACTAACTTCGGTACATCAAAACTCATAAACTCATAATATAACTGTCATCGAAACCTTAAGCGTGCGGACCCTACGGGTTCGAGAACAATGCAGACATGACCGAGACATGTCTCCGGTCAATAACCAATAGCGGAACCTGGATGCTCATATTGTATCCCACATATTCTACGAATATCTTTATCGGTTAGACCGCATAACAACATACGTTGTTCCCTTTGTCATCGGTATGTTACTTGCCCAAGATTCAATCGTCGGTATCTCAATACCTAGTTCAATCTCGTTACCGGCAAGTCTCTTTACTCGTTTCGTAATACATCATCTCGCAACTAACTCATTAGTTGCAATGCTTGCAAGGCTTATGTGATGTGCATTACCGAGAGGGCCCAGAGATACCTCTCCGACAATCGGAGTGACAAATCCTAATCTCGAAATACGCCAACCCAACATTTACCTTTGGAGACACCTGTAGAGCTCCTTTATAATCACCCAGTTACGTTGTGACGTTTGGTAGCACACAAAGTGTTCCTCCGGCAAACGGGAGTTGCATAATCTCATAGTCATAGGAACATGTATAAGTCATGAAGAAAGCAATAGCAACATACTAAACGATCGGGTGCTAAGCTAATGGAATGGGTCATGTCAATCACATCATTCTCCTAATAATGTGATCCCGTTAATCAAATGACAACACATGTCTATGGTTAGGAAACATAACCATCTTTGATTAATGAGCTAGTCAAGTAGAGGCATACTAGTGACGTTTAGTTTGTCTATGTATTCACACAAGTATTATGTTTCCGGATAATACAATTCTAACATGAATAATAAACATTTATCATGATATAAGGAAATAAAATAATAACATTATTATTGCCTCTAGGGCATATTTCCTTCACTCCCGAGTTCGGGGTAAAACGGGGTCTCTGCTGAGCTCCAGAATTATACCTCCCTTGTCCATACTTCCTCTTGCGGTTATCAATCTGCTGCTACTTTCCTTCAATCATGAGGGATCTATATACCAGCTCCTGGTAGTTGTTGAAATTTGCCACCATCAACTACATGCTCAGCTTATCATTCAGTCCTTCTAGAAACTTCTCCTGCTTAGCTGCATCGGTAGCAACGTCATCTAGGGCATAACATGCTAGCTTACTAAAATCATCAACATACTGGCCAACTGTGCGTCCTCCTTGGCGTAAGTTGCGAAACTCACGCTTCTTTATGGCCATAGCTCCTGTGGATACATGGGCTGTGCGAAAAGCCTGCTGGAACTGGTCCCATGTAACGGTGGCTATAGGATAGGTGATAGTGTAATTCTCCCACCATGAGGCTGCTGGTCCATCCAATTGGTGCGCGGCAAAATGCACCTTCTCAGCATCTGTGCATCCTACAGTGGTTAACTCCCTTCCAATCTTGCGGAGCCAATCATCTGCTACTATCGGCTCGGTGCTACTAGAAAACACCGGCGGCTGCAACCTCAGAAAACGGGCTAAGTTGTCAATTGGGTGGTGGTGGTGGGTTGTTGTTGTTGTTGTTGTTGTTGTTGCCTTGGTTCTGAACTAACAACTGCATCAGGGTATTCTGTTGCTGGATCAACTGAGTGAGCTCCGGTGGAAAGGTAAATCCGGGGTCACGTCTCGGAGGCATCTGAGGGTTTAGAGGGAAGAGAATAGAATAGAATGGGGTCTAGTGAGAAAACACTACCCATATGCACATGATACAGACACAATCATATCACTAAATCAATCAAGCAAGGGCATACAATCGGTCTAGAACTATCGTTACAGAAGTGCTCGGACTATACTACATACATGGTGGAATACTACTACTGATATGGTGGTCGACTAGAAATATTGATCGGTCAAAGACTCGATGATATCTGCTCTAGCTTCATCAACATAGTCATCATCGCTATCGTCGAGGTCCGAGTCGGTGTCGTCGATGATGATGTAGTTCTCCGGGCAAGTGGAACCGTCATCTTATCCTCCTAGCGCGGGGTCTCCCATGAATACTCCTAACTTCCTTGTCAGGTCGTCATTCTTCTCCACTAGTACGACGATTTCCTCCTCATAATCTTCGCGAGTTTCCTTGAGTTCTTCTTCAAGCTCCATGATCCTTGTCATCACCTTATTTAGATCTATCATGCCTGCGCGCATCTCGTTCTCCTGGCGACGAATGTGCTAGTTTAACTCCTGGATGAAAGCGACAATTGATCTATCCTTCCTGGTGCTGATCATCTCCCATTGCTCATCTCGACGCCCACAAATCTGGTATATAATATCCTTGAGATCCTTGTGGTAAACTTCTCCAATGCGTCCCATGGTGATGTGGGCTGCCATACTCTTTCCTAAACTCTAGGTTGGTGCATCGAAGGAAAACTCTATGGGCTCAGTGACTAGCGTAAATGTCCTTCCTGGAACTTTAACTTGAATCATCCAGCGCTCCTCTTCTGGTAAACTGGCGTTGTAAGTCCCGGTGAAGCTTGGTATGCCAATGTTCAGGTACCTAGTGACTTCCTTCAAGTGTCATCCAAAGGGTGTTTCTTCATCCGGTTGTGCAAACTTGTTCCTTGCGCTTGCCATCCTAAAGAGTAGAAAAAAGGAGAGTAGTCAGAACTGGGAAGAGAGTAGTGATCTAGGGCTTTAGCTTAGTGGTCGTGTCCTACAGTCAGTGTGTGCTCTGATACCATCTTGTAGTGACCAGACCTCAAACAGTCTGATCTCTATGCATCAGTTTCATCCCTGGATCAGTAATGCTGACACACACATTACTTGAGGATTTATAACAGAGTAGCAATCACACACTTATTACATCGAATGTCTCAAAAGAGAACTTATTACAACAAATATGGCTTAAGGCCATCTAATACGATAACAACGGAAGGCTTGGAAGATAAAGTGAGCCCATCAACTCCAATGGCATCACTAAGTGAAAGACCACGACCAAAGGCTCCTTACTCGTCGTCTGAAAAGTCTGCAAAATGATATGTTGCAGTGCGAAACGGGTCAGCACATGGAATATGCTGGCAATATAACACAAGAGAGTAATGAACAGAATAATGCTATCACTATATGCATATATGGCTGGTGGAGGCTGTATGGTTAATGTTTTGCAAAAAGCCAATTTTTCCCTACTGCAAAGGAATATATTTTATTTAACTACAAAGTTGGTTGAAAAACATTGAGAAAGTAAACTCCCTCTCAATCCCAATTAAAAGTAACTAATAACCCAATCAAATTTATATTAAGAGTGATGAGATCCACATGATAATCCAAGAACTAGATACTCAAGATGTCCATAACCGGGGACACGGCTAACCATGATTAGTTTGTACACTCTGCAGAGGTTTGTGCACTTTTCCCCACAAGACTCGATCTCCTCCTTTGGATTTCTCACACTACATGATGTTTGAGAAACGAATGACCGAGACACAGTCTTTCCGAAGAGGTCCCCTTAACCGATAGATAGACCTGTACACCTACAATCCCCTACATCTGCTAGTCCATCATGGAAAGGTTTCCCACAAGTTACTCAACTATGACAGAGCCCATATTGGCATGTGGCTGCACACGGAAGTTTCCAGCATGAATAATCTTATGATCCCTTTGAGCCTGTCCATAGGAGAATTACACGGTACCCCGGGATTTCCAAAAATACAGGCAATCACTGGGTTCCCCAGGTGCCTCAGTCCACCCAGATGTGCATTAAAGATGCCACCTTAAGTTAACCATTAATTAACAACTCACATCTGTCATGGATACTCTCAAACCCAATCCACGTCTACGAGCATAGCATGTCAATATAAGCATAACGTAGAAGTAACTCCCAAGGGTTTGATAATAAACAGGTGAATAGGTTCTACCTCATCTACTTCCCAACCCACAATTTATTCAGATCCTAACCATGCAAGTTTTTGAGGATTGGTCTAATGCAATAAAACTGGGTAGTAAAGAGGTATGATCAAAGTGTTACTTGCCTTGCTGATGATCCGTGAAACCTAGAGACTCGTAGTAGCACGCTTCGCACTCCGGGTACTCTATTGCAATCAAACAAGCATACAATAAGCAATCGAGCAAGGGGCACGGGTAAAACTCAAATAAGAAGATCTAACCAGAAAGTTAAACTTAAGAACTTCAGTTTGCAAAAAGAATCAAATCAAACGAAGCAACGAAACTCAAACTGCGAAAGAAACAAGCTTCATTTACTAATCTGGACTAAAGTCAAATTTTATAGTGGCAAAGACTTGTTTAAGTTGGTTAAACAGAAAGAGGGCTTCGAGACGAAACTCTAGGCGCTTGAATCGCCCAACTCCGATAAACGAGCGAAAAGAAAAACTAAAACAAAAATCGGATCAGAAATCATGATCGAGAATAATCGTGAAAAATCCGAGAAAAAGAAAAACTGACGAACAGACTAACGAACGAACGTTCGCTATCGGCGGCTAAACGGTGAAAACCGTTTGTTAAAACGAATGTCCGCTAAATAACTAAACCAAAAAAAGTGAACCAGATCTAAAAAAACATATCTAGGGTTTACGAAATAAAATCGATCGGTTTTATAAAAAAATCGGCGGCTACCTCCTGGAATGGGACGGCGGCGGCGGCGGCGTACTCCGGCGGGGCGGCGGCATCGGGCGGCGGGGTGGCGGTGGCGGGCTCCGCCATGGCGGCGGCATCGGGCGGCGGGGCGGCGGCGGTGGTGTGACGCCCCGACACCGATGCTCGAGAAGTCTTCCATATGTTCCGGGTTTCGCCGTGTGTTTCATTTGTGCCTACCCTTTTATTTTTGCGTTTCATCATGTCATCATGCCATCATGTCATTAATCTTTTGCATCTCAACTAAATATATTGCATGGATCTTCGGTCCATTTAAATCGAGGGAATTCACATGGTGATTCTCTTTATAACATATCCTCCCAATATTAGGGAGCTGAATAAAAATATTCCATTCTTTGCAATTAACCATAACACACTTGCAAAATAATTCCGTGTCTTTTCTGCTTCAAGTTTGGTCTCCAAACGTTGCCCTAAATTCTTTCTTCACTTTCCGGAGCTCTACCAAAAATCTCAACATTTTGGCCACTCCTAAACCTTGTCCTAGTTCAAACCATTTGAATTAAATTCAAATGAGTTTGAATTTAATTCCTGCAATCTTGCCACTACTATTTTTCATGGACCGTGCACATTGTTGTGAGTCCAGGAAAATTATCCGCGTGTCCAACTTCTTCCCCTAACCCCCCTTTCTTTTCTTTCTTATCTCTGTTTTTTTTCTTTAGAGTCAGAGAGAGAGAGAAGAGAGAGACCACCTCCTTGGCCATTTGCTCCTCTCGGCCCAAGGCCTCCCACAGCCTCCTAGGCCCAGCCGCCTCTACAATGCTAGCCTCGCTCAGCCTCTCTCCCTCTCGATCCCCTCCTTCCTCGTGGCGTCGCCACACACGCATAGAGAGAGGGCAACGCCAGAACCCCGCGCTCGATCCCCTGGTGTTGTGCTCGATCCCCGCGTCTCTCCCTCACCATCTCCCCCGCGCCGCCAGAGGATCCCCCTCTCCTCGCCCTTCCATCTTCCCACACCGACGCCGCCGGCGGCCACCCCGGCTAGCCTCTGGTCACCTGCAGGCGACCTTGTCGCCCCCTGGTTCTCCTCCTATCCTGCGAGGCCCTGACTCCTCCTAGCCTCGCGCCCGAGCTGCCCGTCCAGGAGCACCATGCCGCCCGCCCGCTCCTGTCCTCCTCGCACTGGATCCGACGAGTCCTTGTGCCGCCGTTCCCGCGACATCGACCTCCCCTTCGGCCTCTGTTGTCGCACCTCCGCGGTTCGAGGTTGCCCTCTACCTCGAGCCCTGCCCGACGCTGCCATGGACATCTCCTCTTCGTCGCCTCCCCACCATGGCACCATGCAGCAGAGCACCACGGCACCCTTCACATGCGCCTCCTCGAGCAGGAACTCCGCCTGCCCTGCATCCCCCTCGCCACCGGCAGCACCAGCAGCTGCTGCACCCTTTGGACACGCCCTGGCCCTGCTTCTCCTCCGCGCGTCATGGCCTCAACCCCCGGCTCCACCTCGATGACCTGCCAAGCACCGGTGACCGAAGACCCCAAGTGCTCTTCAGATCGTAAAGACCGCAAGTCCAACTAGTTCCGATGTCCCAAGGACGACTACGCGGTTTTGTGTCAAGTACCTAAATCGTGTCTCCAGAATCGCCAAGAGTGTCCTGAATATTGCCAAGTAGCACTTCGGTTCCGGAATGCGACAAGTACCACGACGCCCGGAGCCCTTGGACCCGTCAAGTTTCACTACCGCCGACTAGCACGACTACCATCGCAAAAACGAGACCGTCGAGACCCGACTGACAAGTACCCTGACGACCCTGAACATCTACGTTTGTGTATGACTACCGCCGCCGTGATTTTCGACAAGATGTCGTGAGCCTCTACTTCCACTACCGCTCCGATGATTGCCAATGAACGATAGGACGACTACTTCGACTACCGTCGCGTGAACCACTACTTCCCTCGATGTCCTGAGAACGTCTACTTCCCCTACACCGCAACGAACTCGAACCCCTCCAATAACACCCACTTCGAAGGTATAACCTCGAGACGGCGTCCGTGAACGAATGCTTGCGATGTTTGAGATGCTCGTGTTTGCACCTTCTCCAATTTGGCACTCGCTTCACTGTCGCCAACTCGTGGGACACCCGGAATCCGGGAGCGTCCCACCATCTTTTGCACGCATCCGCACACTTCTCCTTTGCAACGGTATCTCGATCGGGTTACCGGAACCGGAATGTTGCCGTGGCACCCCTTTACTTTCCACCATGGTGACAAATGCTTCACAATGCTCTTGTCAACTTTTAATAAAAATTGCATAAACTTGCACATGTCATCCGCATCATGATAACAACTTCAAGAATGTTTAAAATTGTTGTTTGCATTAAATTGCTAAATGCATATGGGGATTTACCGGATTTGTTGTTTGTTATATCCGGCCCCATTTAAATTGGTTAGATGGTATAGTTTTTGTTATGCTTCACTCTTGCCATGTTAACCAACATTTAATATTGTTGAGTACCTAACCGGAAGTGAACCAAATAATTGATGTGGTGTTCCATCAATATGCAACTCGTTGCATATTGAGCTCCACTTTAAACCGGACATGCATCATACTTGGTTGTGCATCATGCCATGTTTATGTGATGGTTGATTACTATGTTGTTTGCTTCTTTTCGGTGTTGCTTCTTCGGGTTAGTTCCGATAACGTCGTGTTTGTGACGATCCATTTGACTTTGTTCGTTTGTCTCCTTCTTGGACTCGTTCTTCTTCCTTGCGGGATCTCAGGCAAGATGACCATACCCTCGAAATCACTTCTATATTTGCTTGCTAGTTGCTCGCTCTTTTTCTATGCCTATGCTACGATACCTACCACTTGCTTTATCATGCCTCCCATATTGCCATGTCAAACCTCTAACCCACCTTGTCCTAGCAAACTGTTGTTTGGCTATGTTAACGCTTTGCTCAGCCCCTCTTATAGCGTTGCTAGTTACAGGTGAAGATTGGAGTTTGTTCCTTGTTGGAACATGGATATTTTCTTGGGATATCACAATATCTCTTATTTAATTAATGCATCTATATACTTGGTAAAGGGTGGAAGGCTCGGCCTTATGCCTGGTGTTTTGTTCCACTCTTGCCGCCCTAGTTTCTGTCATACCGGTGTTATGCTCCTTGATTTTGTGTTCCTTACACAGTTGGGTTATAATGGGAACCCCTTGATAGTTCGCCTTGAATAAAACTCCTCCAGCAACGCCAAACATTGGTTTTACCATTCGCCACCTAGCCTCTTTTTCCCTTGGGTTCCGCGGACTCAAGGGTCATCTTTATTAAACCCCCCGGGCTAGTGCTCCTCTGAGTGTTGGTCCAAACTAGAGCCCCTTGCAGCGCCACCTCGAGGAAACTCAAGGGCTGGTTTTAGTTGTACGGATTGCTTATCCGGTGTGCCCTGAGAACGAGATATGTGCAGCTCCTATCGGGATTTGTCGGCACATTCGGGTGGTGTTGCTGGACTTGTTTTACCATTATCGAGATGTCTTGTAACCGGGATTCTGAGTCTGATCAGATTGTCTTGGGAGAAGGAATATCATTCGTTGACCGTGAGAGCTTGTGATGGGCTAAGTTGGGACACCCCTGCAGGGATTTGAACTTTCGAAAGTCGTGCCCGCGGTTATGGGCAGATGGGAATTTGTTAATGTCCGGTTGTAGAAAACTTGACACCTTAACTTAATTAAAATGCATCAACCGCGTGTGTAACCGTGATGGTCCCTTCTCGGCGGAGTCCAGGAAGTGAACACGGTGTTGGAGTAATGCTTGAACGTAGGTTGTTCTAGGATCACTTCTTAATCATAGATTCTCGACCGTGCTTTGCCTTCTCTTCTCGCTCTCATTTGCGTAAGGTAGCCACCATATATGCTAGTGCTTGTTGCAGCTCCACCTCATACCTTTTACCCTTCCCATAAGCTTAAATAGTCTTGATCGCGAGGGTGTGAGATTGCTGAGTCCCCGTGACTCACAGATTACTTCCAAAACCAGCTTGCAGGTGCCGATGATATCGTGCAGGTGACGAAACTGAGCTAAGGAGGGGCTCGATGAAGATGATGTTCGTTATGTTGTTCCGTTTTTCAGTTGATCAGTAGTGGAGCCCAGTTGGGACAGTCGGGGATCTGTGTAGCATTTTGGGTAGTCTTCTTTTTTATTTTGGTTCCATAGTCGGACCTTGAATGTATCTGGATGATGTAATGCTTTATTCATGTATTGTGTGAAGTGGCGATTGTAAGCCAACTATGTATCTTTTTCCCTTATGTATTACATGGGTTGTGTGAAGATTACCTCACTTGAGACATTGCTTACAATGCGATTATGCCTCTAAGTCGTGCTTCGACACGTGGGAGATATAGCCGCATTGTGGGCGTTACAAGTTGGTATCAGAGCCTTCCCCGACTTAGGAGCCCCCTGCTTGATCGAATTGCTGGCGTTGTTGCGTCTAGAAAAATGTTTTGAGTCATTTAGGATTATATATATCGGGGAGTAGGATTCTTTTTACTCCTTAGTCCCTTCGTCGCTCTGGTGAGGCATCCTGACGTAGAGTTTTGACTCTTCTCTTCTCAAATTTCACTAAAAAAATTTAGGATCACGCGGGTATCTTGGAATCGTTCCGATGGTTTTGTGACGAGAACATTGTTCTTGGTGCCTCCTAACATTTAGGGGTTGTGGTAGTGTCCCGGGGAGTTGAGCTCCGAGGTGTTGTCGTCACAATTTTATCGTTGCTGTTCTGGAATACCTGAGTTTCACCGACATTGAAAATCTCCTTTATGCAGTTGTTGGTGAGATAACCTCGACGCCACCCAGTACGGGGCGGGAGTTCAGGAGTATTGCCATAACTTGTATAACAGATGCTTTTCGAAGGTTGAGGTAAACGATTTCCGAAGGTTTCTTGGTTATGTGTTGAAGGATGGATACAGCTGGATGTAGGATTGCTAGTTTTGGGTGAGATATTATGCTTCCCCTGTATCCCCAACACCTGATTGCATAACCGGACAGTTTCGGGAGTTTATAAGTGGGAATTCAAGTAGATCTTAGGATATCTTTCCGACAGATGTATGATATGAAATTGGGGTTCGACGTCTAGTGGTCCGCCTATCCACGGTTGGTTTTACAGTGGTCTCGTTGTGTCTTAAAGAGTCCTTGGCTATGTTGACTCGGGGATGCTTCGTATGTCATGTGCACTGCCTTGTACATGATGGTGCTGTACGATCGAGCCCGTGTGGGCCCCACCACGAAAACTTCGGACGAAATCTTTATCATATGTTTGTTCCGGCTTTTCTGCAAGCCAATCCTTTGTTTTGTTTTCAGTTGTGCTATTCGAGTTGCTTCGAAGTCAAATGTTGATTCCATACCTTTCCTAAACGGTGTTCTCATATTCCTATGTGAATACTAATCCTTCTGGATCATCGAGATTGTCATGTTAATTCTTTTTCAACCGGTATGCTTCTCTTCAAGCGGATCCGTTCATTTTCAACATCCGCAAGATTCAATCTCAGCTTTCTCAATGGTGTTCGTTTCATCCGTCCCAAGTTTCCTTTGTTTTCCCGCCCTCCCACCCTTTTCCTTTAAGGACTCAGATTTTCTTATCAAGTATCCATTTTATGGTTGTGAAGTCTCTTCATTCTTTTCAATCAGTGGTCTTACCCGGTGGTTCTCTTGAAGATGCTCTACTAGTTCATCATTCTTTATTCTTTTCCTTCTCCAGTGGATTCAAGTCAAGCTTTGTTGATCATATCCTTTTTCCTCGTTTCAATACCTTCTCTTGCCGGTGCACCTCATATTCAGTCATTTCTCACTATTCAATTGTTCTGGAGTGCTCAAGATATCCCGAAGATTCATGCTTACACTCTACTTTCGTTCAAGATCTTTTGAGGATGTTATCTCATTCAAGCCATTTAAATTTAACCGGTGGAATCTCTCTTTTCAAGCAATCGTTCAACGATGTTTCTTTTGAGTGGGCCCTAACCCACATGTCTTTTCCCAGGATCTTACCTGACTCTTCTAATTTTCCCGGAGTTACTCCCAAATTCTTTTTGAAGTTTGACGTAAGAATGATTCATCATCAGTCATATGTATTTCTCCAAGATCTTTCAAATTATTTTCATCGTTGGTTCAACTTTTCCATTCTTCTTTATTCTGGAGTATCTCAACAATTTGGTGGTGTTTCTCGTCGTAATTCTTAGATTTTGATGACCGAAGAAGAGTTTTTCCTCCATATCTTATCCGCTCTCTCAGAGATTCATGGTTCTAGCTTGATGTCATCCTCTCGTAATTGTTTTGATTGTGGCCATTCTTTTCATCCTTCCAGAGCAATTCAGGAGTCTTTTCAGTTTGATTCTCCGGAGGCCATCAATTCAGGATTATTCATTCCAGCTTTCCGCTCTCGTTATCCAAATCTTACCGGTGCATCATTCAAATATCCTCTAATCAGCTCGTGATCTTTTTGTTCACTTGCATCTAAATTCTCTCAAGTTTCTTCGTTCATTTCATAATTCTTCCCGGTGTTTTTTATCTTTTCTTCAATCGTTTTTCAATTCTTACGGTGATTCATTCAAGATTTCTCTTCCTTCGTTATCATATCAATTCATTCATTCTTTCCAAATTCTACCGGCGGATCGTTGAAGACCCTCTCAAGTTGAGCTATATCTCTCTTAATCCTTTTCAATGAGAATAAGTAGTATGCCAAATCCGTTTGCTCATCATCAATTAAATTGGTGAAGGATACGCATAACATAATTCTTATTTTTGTTCATCCAAGTGATTAATTCCTGCTTTCTGGAGTGGTTCATCATATCAATTCTCGGTTTCAATTGCCTCATCTTTTCTTTTCCGGAGTGCCAAGTTTTCCGCATTATCTCATCATGAAGATCCATCTAAATCATAACAAGGCTTCACCATGTGTTTTCAACTTCTGTTTCTTTTTATCATCATTTGGTCACTGGAGTTCTTCATGGAGGCTCTACATCGTGGTTTGTCAAGGATTCCTTTCATTCTTCAATTGTCCTCAAGATTTCTCTCGAAATTATGATCCGCCAAGCTTTACCCTAAAATGAACGTGGTGCTCAACACATGTTTGTTTTGAGGAGTTCAAGTATTCTTCATCGTGCATTCCAAAGTGCACTTCTTCCTACCTTATCTCTTGAGATGGTGTTATGTCATTGGTGATAATTTCCCTTCGTCTTTCATGATTCACAAGTTTTCAAGAGTGACATATCTAAATCCATCTTTTTCTCTTCGCTCAAGACATCTTTTCAACCAAACAATCTCTTCATTGGAGTTATATTGGGTTATATTTCACCTAAAGCTTTCCTTAAGGATTGTTGCTATCTATGGTGCTTATAAATGACCCAAGTTCTTCATTTATCCTCTCGGTGAAATAGTTTCTCGTCTCCTTGTCATATAAATCCAATCAAATCTTTTCCGTGAATGGCAGGTTGTCACCTCATAATTTTGAGATGTTCTCCATAAGCCCACTACAAGCTTACTCTTTTCGTTGTTGTTAATCCAACAACTCCGTTCTAGCATATGTTGTAAGCGTGCTCTCTCAAGATCTTGTTCTATTCCTTCCATTTACAGTCGAAGTGTTGTCCAAATTATATCAGTCTTATTCCTTCACTATCTTGTTTAATCGGAGTGTTGTGTCTATCATTCCTCTTCTAACCAGAGTCTCATCCAAGTGCTTCCACATTGCAAAGCTCATATTCTTTACCTTACATTCTCAACCGGAGTGTTACCGTATTTGATCTTTATCATACCTTATACATCTCATGTCAATCGAGGTGCTTGCATCTACTTCTTGTCCATTGCAACACTTTTTCTCGTGTCTTTCAACCTACAAGGTTCTCGTATGTTCCTTGTTCCTCTTTTCTAACGGAGTGTCTTCAACTTCGTTCATCTCCGTTTATTATATTCTCGGAAATGGATTAACCTTTCAAGGTTCTTTGATCTCACTCGTTTGTCAAAGAAGCAACTTAGCTTTACCTCTTCTCTTCCTCTTCCTTTTCCCTCCGGTGCCATTCTAGATCTCGGGACGAGATCCTCTCGTAGTGGTGGAGTGTTGTGATGCCCCAAGACCGATGCTCGAGAAGACTTCCATATGTTCCGGGTTTCGCCGTGTGTTTCATTTGTGCCTGCCCTTTTATTTTTGCGTTGCATCATGTCATCATGTCATTAATCTTTTGCATCTCAACTAAATATATTGCATGGATCTTCGGTCCCTTTAAATCGAGGGAATTGACATGGTGATTCTCTTTATAACATATCCTCCCAATATTAGGGAGCTGAATAAAAATATTCCATTCTTTGCAATTAACCATAACACACTTGCAAAATAATTCCGTGTCTTTTCTGCTTCAAGTTTGGTCTCCAAACTTTGCCCTAAATTCTTTCTTCACTTTCCGGAGCTCTACCAAAAATCTCAACATTTTGGCCACTCCTAAACCTTGTCCTAGTTCAAACCATTTGAATTAAATTCAAATGAGTTTGAATTTAATTCCTGCAACCTTGCCACTACTATTTTTCATGGACCGTGCACATTTTTGTGAGTCCGGGAAAATTATCCGCGTGTCCAACTTCTTCCCCTAACCCCCTTTCTTTTCTTTCTTATCTCTGTTTTGTTTTTTTTCTTTAGAGTCAGAGAGAGAGAAGAGAGAGACCACCTCCCTGGCCATTTGCTCCTCTCGGTCCAAGGCCTCCCGCAGCCTCCTAGGCCCAGCCGCCTCTACAACCCTAGCCTCGCTCAGCCTCTCTCCCTCTCGATCCCCTCCTTCCTCCTGGCATCGCCACCCACGCATAGAGAGAGGGGCAGCGCAAGAACCCCGCGCCCGATCCCCTGGTGTTGTGCTCGATCCCCGTGTCTCTCCCTCACCATCTCCCCCGTGCCGCCAGAGGATCCCCCTCTCCTCGCCCTTCCATCTTCCCACACCGACGCCGCCGGCGGACACCCCGGCCAGCCTCTGGTCACCTGCAGGCGACCTTTTCACCCCCTGGTTCTCCTCCTGTCCTGCGAGGCCCTGACTCCTCCTAGCCTCGCGCCCGAGCTGCCCGTCCAGGAGCACCACGCCGGCCGCCCACTCATGTCCTCCTCGCACTGGATCCGACGAGTCCTTGTGCCGCCGTTCCCGCGACATCGACCTCCCCTTCGGCCTCTGTTGTCACACCTCCGCGGTTCGCGGTTTCCCTCTACCTCGAGCCCTGCCTGATGCTGCCATGGACATCTCCTCTTCCTCGCCTCCCCACCATGGCACCCTGCAGCAGAGCACCACGGCGCCCTTCACCTGCACCTCCTCGAGCAGGAACTCCGCCTGCACTGCATCCCCCTCGCCGCCGGCAGCAGCAACAGCTGCTGCACCCTTTGGACATGCCCTGGCCCTGCTTCTCCTCTGCGCGTCATGGCCTCAACCCCCCTGCTCCACCTTGATGACCTGCCAAGCACCGGTGATCGAAGACCCCAAGTGCTCTTCAGATCGTAAAGACCGACAAGTCCAACTAGTTCTGATGTCCCAAGGACGACTAGGCGGTGTTGCGTCAAGTACCTAAACCGTGTCTCTGGAATCGCCAAGACCATCCTGAATATTGCCAAGTACCACTTCGGTTCCGGAACGCGACAAGTACCACGATGCCTGGAGCCCTCGGACCCGTCAAGTTTCACTACCGCTGACTAGCACGACTACCGTCGCAAAAATGAGACTGTCGAGACCCGACCGACAAGTACCCCGATGACCCTGAACATCTACGTTTGTGTACGACTACCGCCGCTGTGATTTTCGACAAGACGTCATGAGCCTCTACTTCCACTACCGCTCCGATGATTGCCAATGAACAATAGGACGACTACTTCGACTACCGTCGCGTGAACCACTACTTCCCTCGACGTCCCGAGAACGTCTACTTCCCCCACACCGCATCGAACTCGAACCCCTCCGATAACACCCGCTTCGAAGGTATAACGCCGAGACGGCGTCCGTGAATGAATGCTTGCGATGTTTGAGATGCTCGTGTTTGCACCGTGTCCAATTTGGCACTTGCTTCACTGTCGCCAACTTGTGGGACACCCGGAATCCGGGAGCGTCCCACCTTCTTTTGCACACATCCGCACACTTCTCCTTTGCAACAGTATCTCAATCGGGTTACCAGAACCGGAATGTTGCCGTGGCACCATTTCTGTTGTCGTTGCCATGGCACCCCTTTACTTTCCACCACGATGACAAATGCTTCACAATGCTCTTGTCAACTTTTAATAAAAATTGCATAAACTTGCACGTGTCATCCGCATCATGATAACAACTTTGAGAATGTTTAAAATTGTTGTTTGCATTAAATTCCTAAATGCATATGGGGATTTACCGGATTTGTTGTTTGTTATATCCGGCCCCATTTAAATTGGTTAGATGGTATAGTTTTTGTTATGCTTAACCTCTTGCCATGTTAACCAACATTTAATATTGTTGAGTACCTAACCAGAAGTGAACCAAATAATTGATGTGGTGTTCTGTCAATATGCAACTCGTTGCATATTGAGCTCCATTTTAATTTGTAGTGTTGTTTGTGCACTTTGCCATGCCATGCTTCTTTAAATCGGACATGCATCATACTTGGTTGTGCATCATGCCATGTTTATGTGATGGTTGATTACTATGTTGTTTGCTTCTTTCCGGTGTTGCTTCTTCGGGTTAGTTCCGTTAACGTCGCGTTTGTGAGGATCCGTTCAACTTCGTTCGTTTGTCTCCTTCTTGGACTCGTTCTTCTTCCTTGCAGGATCTCAGGCAAGATGACCATACCCTCAAAATCACTTCTATCTTTGCTTGGTAGTTGCTCGCTCTTTTGCTATGCCTATGCTGCGATACCTAACATTGCTTTATCATGCCTCCCATATTGCCATGTCAAACCTCTAACCCACCTTGTCCTAGCAAACCGTTGTTTGGCTATGTTACCGCTTTGCTCAGCCCCTCTTATAGCGTTGCTAGTTGCAGGTGAAGATTGGAGTTTGTTCCTTGTTGGAACATGGATATTTTGTTGGGATATCACAATATCTCTTATTTAATTAATGCATCTATATACTTGGTAAAGGGTGGGAGGCTCGGCCTTATGCCTGGTGTTTTGTTCCACTCTTGCCGCCCTAGTTTCTGTCATACCGGTGTTATGTTTCTTGATTTTGCGTTCCTTGCACGGTTGGGTTATAATGGGAACCCCTTGATAGTTCGCCTTGAATAAAACTCCTCCAGCAATGCCCAACATTGGTTTTACCATTCACCACCTAGCCTCTTTTTCCCTTGGGTTCCATGGACTCAAGGGTCATCTTTAATAAACCCCCCGGGCCAGTGCTCCTCTGAGTGTTGGTCCAAACTAGAGCCCCTTGCAGCGCCACCTCGGGGAAACTTGAGGGCTGGTTTTAGTTGTACGGATTGCTTATCCGGTGTGCCCTGAGGACGAGATATGTGTAGCTCCTATCAGGATTTGTCGGCACATTCAGGTGGTGTTGCTGGACTTGTTTTACCATTGTCGAGATGTCTTGTAACCAGGATTCCGAGTCTGATTGGATTGTCTTGGGAGAAGGAATATCCTTCGTTGACCGCAAGAGCTTGTGATGGGCTAAGTTGGGACACCCCTGCAGGGATTTGAACTTTCGAAACCCGTGCCCGCGGTTATGGGCAGATGGGAATTTGTTAATGTCCGGTTGTAGAAAACTTGACGCCTTAACTTAATTAAAATGCATCAACTGCGTGTGTAACCGTGATGGTCTCTTCTCAGCGGAGTCTGGGAAGTGAACACGGTGTTGGAGTAATGCTTGAACGTAGGTTGTTCTAGGATCACTTCTTGATCATAGATTCTCGACTGTGCTTTGCCTTCTCTTCTTGCTCTCATTTGCGTAAGGTAGCCACCATATATGCTAGTGCTTGCTGCAGCTCCACCTCATACCTTTTACCCTTCCCATAAGCTTAAATAGTCTTGATCGTGAGGGTGTGAGATTGCTGAGTCCCCGTGACTCACAGATTACTTCCAAAACCAGCTTGCAGGTGCCGATGATATCATGCAGGTGACGAAACCGAGCTAAGGAGGAGCTCGATGAAGATCGTGTTCGTTATGTTGTTCTGTTTTTCAATTGATCAGTAGTGGAGCCCAGTTGGGACGATCGGGGATCTGTGTAGCATTTGGGGTAGTCTTCTTTTTTATTTTGGTTCTGTAGTCGGACCTTGAATGTATCTGGATGATGTAATGCTTTATTCATGTATTGTGTGAAGTGGCGATTGTAAGCCAACTATGTATCTTTTTCCCTTATGTATTACATGGGTTGTGTGAAGATTACCTCACTTGCGACATTGCTTACAATGCAGTTATGCCTCTAAGTCGTGCTTCTACATGTGGGAGATATAGCCGCATCGTGGGCGTTACAGGTGGGCGGCGAGGCTGGCGGCGGCGTCGGGCGGCGACGTCGGGCGGCATCGGCGGCGGCAGGGTTGGAGGCGGTGGCGGGGTGCGGAGCTGGGCTGGCTAGGTTTTGGCGGCTCGGGCCCCTCGCCTCTTAAAGAGCCGGCCGGGTCGGTGTCCCAGGCGGACACAGCCCGGTAGGTTGGTAACTTTTTTTAAAAATTATTCCGCGAAGAAAAACAAATAAAAGAAATACTAAACGGACTCCAAAAATCCTAAAATAAATTTTCCCCGTCCTCTAAAAATCTACCGGACAAGGTGAACATTTATTTGGGACTCTATTGCAATTTTGAAAAATGCATATTTTTCCTAATTCAAATAAAATAGCGATAAAAATCCGAATAAAACTCATATTTGATTTTAACTTTAAATCTCCAATATTCCTTTATTTTGAGGAAGTCATTTTATCCTCTCTCTTTTATTTTTATAAAAGAAATATTCGAAGATAAACTATTAAAATCAAACGATCCTATTTTCAAAATTCGAGAAAAACTCAAATATGAAAATAACGAAATCCCGCACTCTCTCCGTAGGTCCTTGAGTTGCGTAGAATTTCTAGGGTCAAGCCAAAATGCAATAAATTATGATATGCAATGATGATCTAATGTATAGCATTCCAAATTGAAAATCTGGGATGTTACAAACGGATACTGGAGTACTCGCCTCCTTGGGCTCCTCGTGACCGAGGGAGCCTCCTAGTGGTCCGTTGGACAGTGGCTTTTGTCGACCCAGAGAAAACTAGGGTAACCTGGGTCGGCGAAGGCCATGCCAAGACAATGGCGCCCAATGAACAATATCGAATGAGAAAGATCCATAAGGACCATTCTGAGTTGGCATAGATCAAGATTAGGATTTGTCACTCCGAGTATCGGAGAGGTATCTCTGGGCCCTCTCGGTAATACACATCATAAGAAGCCTTGAAAGCAAAGTAAGTAATGAGTTAGTTGCAGGATGATGTATTACAGAATGAGTAAAGAGACTTGTCGGTAACGAGATTGAACTAGGTATGAAGATACCGACGATCGAATCTCGGGCAAGTAACATACGGATGGACAAAGGGAATTACGTATGTTGTCATAACAGTTCGACCAATAAAGATCTTCGTAGAATATGTAGGAGCCAATATGGACATCCGGGTTCTTCTATTGGTTGTTGACCGGAGAGGTGCCTCTGTCATGTCTACATAGTTCTCGAACCCGTAGGGTCCGCACGCTTAACGTTCATTAACGATATAGTGCTATATGAGTTATATGATTTGGTGACTGAATGTTGTTCGGAGTCCCGGATGAGATCACAGACATGACGAAGAGTCTCGAAATGGTTGGTAGGTAAAGATTGATATATAGGATGACGACATTCAAACACCGGAAGTGTTTCGGGGGGTACCGGTAGTTATCGGGGCACCGGAAGGAGTTTTGGGCATCCCCAGCAAAGTTATGGGCCTTATGGGCCAAGTGAGAGAATACACCAGCTCACAAGGGGCTGGTGCGCACTCTATAGGGGCCAGCCCTGTGGGGAGGGAAAGGAAAGTGTGGAGTTGGACTCCCACTTCCTTCCCTCTCCCCCTCTTTCTTTTCCCCCTTGTCCATACAAGGAAAGGGGGCGCAGGAGGGCAGGAGCCCTAGGGCCGGCGGCTAGCCCCTAGGAGCGCTCCCTGGTTGCCCTAGCTTCCTCCCTCTCCCCTCCCACGTATATATACGTGGGGAGGGGGCGCCACACAAGGACAAAACATTGTATTAGCCGTGTACGGCGCCCCCATCCACCGTTTACTCCCTCGGTCATATTTTCGTAGTGCTTAGGCGAAGCCCTGAGGAGATCGCATCACCATCACCATCACCACACCGCCGTGCTACCCGAACTCATCTACTACCTTGCCGTATTGCTGGATCAAGAACACGAAGGACGTCACCGAGATGAACATGTGCAGAACATGGAGGTGTCGTACGTTCAGTACTTGATTCGGTTGCAGCATGAAGAAGTTCGACTACATCAACCGCGTTCTTAAACGCTTCCGCTTACGGTCTACGAGGGTACGTAGACACACTCTCCCCTCTCATTGCTATGCATCTCCATGGGTAGATCTTGCGTGTGCATAGAATTTTTTGTTTTCCATGCAACGTTTCCCGACACCAACTTCCGTGGGCGCTCTTCCTTCTCCACGAAGAAACTGGATAATCTACCTGACAGAGGCGTCAAGGCGCACTAGTGCGCCACTGTGACTGGCATAAGTCTTCGGATGAGATGGGAGGCACCCTTTCCATGATGAAGCCTTCTGGCAAGGTACACCTACCCCATGAGGTCATGTAGAGGGACCAGAGAGACGCTACCAACTCCATACACGGCTACAGGGATGCCCTGTAGCAATTACCTGGTATGGGCAGGGATGTCACCCCCCATCACGTGGACCGATACAGACAGGTTTTTTGTACCTTGTTTGTACTATCCATGGCCCATGGGTAACCCCTCAGGAAGAGAAGGGGAGGCCCAACGGCAGTATAAATATGGTTGTATTCATTAGCAACTCACCACACGCTTTGTAACCTACAAGTCTAAAAATATAGCAAGACCGTCCACATCAAGAGTAGGTGACGGTGTCCTGGACTAAGGGGTACCAACCTGGTTGGCCCACAGTCCATGGGCCAACCTTGCGGCCCATCATTCTAGCAAGCAAGGACTCCGGAAGCCTCGCACTTCGGCGTGATTCAAGTTGACTCTGCCGAAGACTTGACGTGTACTCCGAGGACGGCATCAACCGTAGGCATGTGAATACCTAGATTGGAAACCGACCTTGTGTAAACCTAGGTACCCCCAGTGTCAATATAAATTGAGCGGTTTAGTCTATAGAGAGGACGGTCACAATTACAACCTCCTAGCCTTAGGGTTAGAACACAACTTATGATCTTGAGGTAGATCAAGCTTGTACTCAACACATCATCATCAATACAATCAAAGCAGGACATAGTGTAGTACTTGTTCGAGAGGGCCCGAGCCTGGGTAATATTGTCCCCTTCTTCTCCTGTTACTCATAGATTCGAGATCCACAGCTCGAACCCCCTAACCGAGGTTTGTTGGTTTTAGTATAGACATTAGTGTTGGGAAACATAGTAGAAAACAAAAAATTCACACCTACGATCACCCAAGAACAATATGAAGATGCATAATGGGTTGTGATCAATGATCGTTACCAACTCTGGAGTGCAGCGGAAGTACATGAGTCGGTGTAGATTGATACATCTCCATCGTATCTACATTTCCAAACTCTTTTGCCCTTGTTTTGGACTCTAATTTGCATGATTTGAATGGAACTAACCTGGACTGACGCTGTTTTCAGCAGAATTGCCTTGGTTTTATTTGTGTGCAGAAATAGAAGTTCTCGGAATGACCTGGAAATTTACGGAGAATATTTTTGGAATTAATAAAAAATATTGGTGAAAGAATCAATCGGAGGGGACCCACTAGCTGTCCCCCTACCTTGTGGGTCCCTTGGACCTCCACCGACCTCAACTCCAACTCCATATATTCACGTTCGGGGAGAAAAAATTAGAGAGAAGGATTCATCGCGTTTTACGATACGGAGCCGCCGTCACCCATGTTCTTCATCGGGAGGGTAGATCTGGAGTCCGTTCGGGGCTCCGGAGAGGGGAAATCGTTGCCATCATCATCACCAACCTTCCTCCATCACCAATTTCATGATGCTCACCGTCGTGCGTGAGTAATTCCATCATAGGCTTACTGGACGGTGATGGGTTGGATGAGATTTATCATGCAATCGAGTTAGTTTTGTTAGGGTTTGATCCCTAGTATCCACTATGTTCTGAGATTGATGTGGCTATGACTTTGCTATGTTTAATGCTTGTCACTAGGGCCCGAGTGCCATGATTTCAGATCTGAACCGGTTATGTGTTCATGAATATATTATTGTTCTTGATCTTATCTTGCAAGTTGTAGACACCTATTACGAGTTATGCTTCGCATACCCCAAGGTGACAATAATTGGGATTCTTTCCGGTGATTACCGTAGTTTGAGTAGTTCATGTATTCACTAAGTGCTAATGCTTTGTTCTGATTCTCTATTAAAAAGAGGCCTTAATATCCCTTAGTTTCCATTAGGACCCCGCTGCCACAGGAGGGTAGGATGCAGTTCTTTTCCATAAGCACGTATGACTATATACAAAATACATGCCTACATTATATTGATGAATTGGAGCTATTTCTGTGTCACCCTAGGTTATAATTGTTACATGATGAATGCCATCCGACATAATTATCCATCATTGATCCATTGCCTACAAGCTTTTCACATATTGATCTTTGCTATGTTACTTTGTCGTTGCCACTATTACAATTGCTACAAAACTGCTGGTGTTACTTTTATCACCATTACCGTTACTTCCATACTACTTTGCTACTAAATACTTTCCTGCAGGTATTAAGTCTTTCAGGTGTGGTTGAATTGACAACTCAGCTGCTAATACTTGAGAATATTCTTTGGCTCCCCTTGTGTCGAATCAATAAATTTGGGTTGAATACTCTACCCTCGAAAACTGTTGCGATCCCCTATACTTGTGGGTTATCAAGACCTTTTTTTGGCATCATTGCCGGGGAGCATATCTCTATTCTCTGAGTCACTTGGGATTTATATCTGTTGATGACTATGAGAAATTTTAAAGATCAAAGAACCAAGATTTTCCCCTCTACTATGAGGGGAGGTAAGGAACTGCCATCTAGCTCTGCACTTGATTTACCTTCTGTTTTGAGTAAGCTTGCGACACCTACACCTGCTATTGATTCTGATATGTCGCATGTTATTGATGATGCTACTTCTGCTATGAATGATGCTTATGATATTGGGGAACACAATATTTCAAAAAATTTATCTACAATCACGCAAGATCTATCTAGGAGATGCATACCAACGAGAGGGGAGAGTGTGTCTATGTACTTCGTAGACCGAAAGCAGAAGCGTTTAGTAACACGGTTGATGTAGTCGAACGTCTCCGCGATCCAACCGATCAAGTACCGAACGCACGACACCTCCGCGATCTGCACACGTTCAGTTTGGTGACGTCCCTCGAACTCTTGATCCAGTTGAGGCCGAGGGAGGGTTTCGTCAGCATGATGGCATGGTGACGATGATGATGAAGTTACCGACGCAGGGCTTCGCCTAAGCACTACGACAATATGACCAAGGTGTAAAATTGTGGAGGGGGCACCACACACAGCTAAAGATCAACTTGTGTGTCTATGGGGTGCCCCCCTCCCCCGTATATAAAGGAGGGGAGGAGGAGGACGTCCGGCCCTAGGGGGAGCGCCCAAGGGGGGGGGGAGTCCTACTCCAAGTAGGAATCGGCTCCCCCTTTCCTAGTCCAAGTAGGAGAAGAAGGAAGGAGAGGGAAAGGGAAAGAGGGGCCGCGCCCCGCTCCCCTAGTCCTATTCGGACTCCCCTTGGGGGGGGGCACATCTTGGCTGCTGCCCTCTCTCTCCCCTAAGGCCCACTAAGGCCCATTACTTCCCCGCGCGGTTCCGTTAACCCTTCCGGCACTCCGGTTTTATCCAAAACTATCTGGAACACTTCTAGTGTCCGAATAACTTGGTCCAATATATCAATCTTTATGTATCGACCATTTCGAGACTCCTCGTCATGTCTGTGATCTCATCCGGGACTCTGAACTACCTTCGGTACATCAAATCACATAACTCATAATACAAATCATCATTGAACGTTAAGCGTGCGGACCCTACGGGTTTAAGAACTATGTAGACATGACCGAGACACATCTACGTTCAATAACCAATAGCGAAACCTAGATGCTCATATTTTTTCCTACATATTCTACGAAGATCTTTATCGGTCAAACCACATAACAACATACGTTGTTCCCTTTGTCATCCGTATGTTACTTTCCCGAGATTCGATTGTCGGTATCATCATACCTAGTTCAATCTTGTTACCGGCAAGTCTCTTTACTCGTTCCGTAATGCATCATCCTACAACTAACTCATTAGTCACTTTGCTTGCAAGGCTTATAGTGATGAGCATTACTGAGAGGGCCCAAAGATACCTCTCCGAAACATGGAGTGACAAATCCTATTCTCGATCTATGCCAACTCAACAAACACCATCTAAGACACCTGTAGAGCATCTTTATAATCACCCAGTTACGTTGTGACGTTTGATAGCACACTAAGTGTTCCTCCGGTATTCGGGAGTTGCATAATCTCATAGTCATAGGAACATGTATAAGTTATGAAGAAAGCAATAGCAATAAACTAAACGATCATAGTGCTAAGCTAACGGATGGGTCTTGTCCATCACATCATTCTCTAATGATGTGATCCCGTTCATCAAATCACAACACATGTCTATGGCTAGGAAACTTAACCATCTTTGATTAACGAGCTAGTCAAGTAGAGGCATACTAGGGATACTCTGTTTGTCTATGTATTCACACATGTACTAAGTTTCCAGTTAATACAATTCTAGCATGAATAATAAACATTTATAATGATATAAGGAAATATAAATACCAACTTTATTATTGCCTCTAGGGCATATTTCCTTCAGTCTCCTACTTGCACTAGAGTCAATAATCTAGATTACATAGTAATGATTCTAACACCCATGGAGTCTTGGTGCTGATCATGTTTTGCTCATGAGAGAGGCTTAGTCAACGGGTCTACAACATTCAGATCTGTATTTATCTTGCAAATCTCTATGTCTCCCTCCTTGACTTGATCATGGATGGAATTGAAGCGTCTCTTGATGTGCTTGGTTCTCTTGTGAAATCTGGATTCCTTTGCCAAGGCAATTGCACCATTATTGTCACAAAAGATATTCATTGGATCCGATGCACTAGGTATTACACCTAGATCGGATATGAACTCCTTCGTCCAAACTGCTTCATTTGCTGCTTCTGAAGCAGCTATGTATTCCGCTTCACACGTAGATCCCGCCATGACGCTCTGCTTAGAACTGCATCAACTGACAGCTCCACCATTCAATAAAAATACATATCTAGTTTGTGACTTAGAGTCATCCGGATCATAGTCAAAGCTTGCATCGACGTGACCATTTACGTCGAGCTCTTTGTCACCTCCATAAACAAGCAACGTATCCTTAGTCCTTTTCAGGTATTTCAGGATGTTCTTGACCGATGTCCAGTGATCCACTCCTAGATTACTTTGGTACCTCCCTGCTAAACTAATAGCAAGGCACACATCAGGTCTGGTACACAACATTGCATACATGATAGAACCTATGGCTGAGGCATAGGGAATGACTTTCATTTTATCTCTATCTTCTGCAGTGGTCGGGCATTGAGTCTAACTCAACTTCACACCTTGTAACACATGCAAGAATCCTTTCTTTGACTGGTCCATTTTGAACTTCTTCAAAACTTTGTCAAGATATGTGCTCTGTGAAAGTCCAATTAAGCGTCTTGATCTATCCCTATAGATTTTGATGCCCAATATATAAGCAGCTTCACCGAGGTCTTTCATTGAAAAATTCTTATTCAAGTGTCCTTTTATGCTATTCAAAAAATCAGTATCATGTCCAATCAACAATATGTCATCCACATATAATATCAGAAATGCTACAGAGCTTCCACTCACTTTCTTGTAAATACAGGCTTCTCCAAAAGTCTGTATAAAACCACATGCTTTGATCACACTATCAAAGCATATATTACAACTCCGAGAGGCTTGCACTAGTCCATAAATGGATCGCTGGAGCTTGCACACTTTGTTAGCACCTTTAGGATCGACAAAACCTTGTGATGGCATCATATACAACTTTTCTTTGAGATATCCATTAAGGAATGCAGTTTTGACATCCATTTGCCAAATTTCATAATCATAAAATGCGGCAATTGCTAACATGATTCGGGCAGACTTAAGCATTGCTACGGGTGAGAAGTCATCATAGTCAACTCCTTGAACTTGTAGAAAACCTTTCGCAACAAGTCGAGCTTTGTAGACAGTAATATTACCGTCAGCGTTAGTTTTCTTCTTGAAGATCCATTTATTCTCTATGGCTTGTCGATCATCGGGCAAGTCAACCAAAGTCCACACTTTGTTCTCATGCATGGATCGCATCTCAGATTTCATGGCCTCAAGCCATTTCGCGGAATCTGGGCTCATCATCGCTTCCTCATAGTTCATAGTTTCGTCATGGTCAAGTAACATGACTTCCAGAACAGGATTACCATACCACTCTGGCACGGATCTTACTCTGGTTGACCTACGAGGTTCGGTAGTAAATAGATCAGAAGTTTCATGATCACCATCATTAGCTTCCTCACTAATTGGTGTAGGAATCACCGGAACTGATTTCTGTGATGAACAACTGTCCAATAAGGGAGAAGGTACATTTACCTCATCAAGTTCTACTTTCCTCCCACTCACTTCTTTCGAGAGAAACTCCTTCTCTAGAAAGGATCCATTCTTAGCAATGAATATCTTGCCTTCAGATCTATGATAGAAGGTGTACCCAACAGTCTCCTTTAGGTATCCTATGAAGACATATTTCTCAGATTTGGGTTCGAGCTTATCCGGTTGAAGCTTTTTCACATAAGCATCGCAGCCCCAAACTTTAAGAAACGGCAATTTGGGTTTCTTGCCAAACCACAGTTCATATGGTGTCGTCTCAACGGATTTCGATGGTGCCCTATTTAACGTGAATGCAACCATCTCTAAAGCATAACCCCAAAACGATAGTGGTAAATCAGTAAAAGACATCATAGATCACACCATATCTAATAAAGTGCGGTTACGACATTCGGACACACCATTACGCTGTGGTGTTCAAGGTGGCATGAGTTGCAAAACTATTCCGCATTGTTTCAAATGAAGACCAAACTCATAACTCAAATATTCACCTCCACGATTAGATCATAGGAACTTAATTTTCTTGTTACGATGATTTTCCACTTCACACTAAAATTCTTTGAAATTTACAAATGCTTTAGACTTATGCTTCATCAAGTAGATATACCCATATCTGCTCAAATCATCTGTGAAGGTCAGAAAATAACAATACCCGCTGCGAGCATCAACACTCATCGGATCCATACATCAGTATGTATTATTTCCAATAAGTCTATTGCTCGCTTCATTGTTCCGGAGAACGGAGTCTTAGTCATCTTGCCCATGAGGCATTCTTCGCAAGCATCAAGTGATTCCTAATCAAGTGATTCTAAAAGCCCATTAGCATGGAGTTTCTTCATGCGCTTTACACCAATATGACCTAAATGGCAGTGCCACAAATAAGTTGCACTATCATTATTAAATTTATATCTTTTGGCTTCAATACTATGAATATGTGTATCACTTCTATCGAGATTCAATAAAAATAGACCGCTGATCAAGGGTGCATGACCATAAAATATATTACTCATATAAATAGAACAACCATTATTCTCTGATTTAAATGAATAATTGTCTCACATCAAACAAGATCTAGATACGATGTTCATGCTTAATGCTGGCACCAAAGAACAATTATTTAGGTCTAAATCTAATCCTGAAGGTAGATCTAGAGGTAGCGTGCCGACCGCGATCACATCGACTTTGGAACCATTTCCCACGCGCATCGTCACCTCGTCCTTAGCCAATCTTTGTCGGCGTTCTGGGAATGGGGGTCCCCAGACTTGCCTGCCTGTGGCCCACGGCGTGGCTTTGCTAGAAGGCCCGTATGACCCATATTCACCAACAAGGCATTCAAGACCCTCGCGAGGGGCCAAGCCTCACGAGGCGGACAACGCAAGACCTCCTCAGGAGCGGCCTCGCTAGGCAGGCTCGTGAGGGGCGGAGAGATCAAGGCAGGGCAAACCTCGCGAGGTTCTCGTGACGTGCGCCATGATGATCAAGGCCAGGCGGGCGCCAGACGGGCACTAGCGCGCGCAGCGTCCTTGTTTCCTCTTTGGTGCTAAGGGGGCAAGGGTAGGCGCGGAGTAGCGAGGCATCAAGCAAAGGTTTCCATATCGGTGCAACGAGACCAAGACCAGCAGGACGACAAGACAGAGGTCACCATGGAGCCCAAGGCGGCGTCACCACCATGTCGGGATAGCTTGTATTAGCCGTCCCCTTTCAAATTGGCCGTTGTGGGATCCGTTCCCGCGCAGTATTTGGGAAGAGGACCAGGTCCTCTATAAGTAGGACTAACCATCGTTGCTAGGTGGATCATCCTCATCTTAGATTGGAGCCACCACATCCTTGGCCACACACACAAGTTCACCAAGCACAAGAACACCTCAACCTCAGGAGGCTGTTCTTCCCCCTTTGTACTGTTCATCATCAGCCCAAGAGGCAATCCACCACCACACACTTGAGTAGGGTATTACACCACAACGGTGGCCCGAACCAGTATAAATGTTGTGTCCCTTGTGTTGTGATTTCGTCGAGTTAGTCCGTAAGATCTTAGCAAACCTAGGACGTGGATCGATAGGGGGGAAATCTTCGTGCGCACCCTAGTGTTCGAACCTTGAGGGTTTTGCCGGAACCCATGATCCAACATTTGGCGCGCCAGGTAGGGGTGCGCCGAAGCTTCCCTTCCGTCGCTCCGTGTCCCATCACTTCATCGTCTCCATGGCGGACGCACGCCGCGCCCGCGTCGAGCGGCGGGCTGCCCTCGCCACTCGTGTTGCTCAGACGGCCCCTGTCGGCGGGCCACCCCGCCGTTCTCCGTCACCTACTGCCAACGCTGTCCCCGGCCTGGTGGGGAACAAGCAGCAAGCATCCTTGTTGCACCCCTCGGTGCGGCAGGACGGCCGCACCGCCACTCCATCGCTGACCCCCACTGGTTTGTTGTCTCACGCCCATCGCGCTCCAGCGGACGCACGGGCCGCGCTCCTCATGGCGCACGAGCTCCTGTACTACCGCCCAGCCAATGACCTCTACGAGGACTGGCTCGGCCGCATCACCGAGCTTGTCAGCGCCGCAGGGGGCTCCCCTGCACCGTCCCTCTCGCTGCCTCGCCCTCCGCCAGCCATGGGCGACGTAGCTCATGGAGCGCCTCGACCACCTCTGCACCAAGATGGCACCCTGGCGCCAAGGCGCGCGGCTCCATGGCGCGATCCACCGTGTCCGTTGCCCGGGCATGAAGAAAGAAGCTGCCAGTAAGTCCCTCGACCATAAGAGAACGCTCCAACACTCCCCGCACCGCCGCGCCAGGATCATTTGCCACGGCAGGGCCCAACGCCGCTTGCCGTGGCGGCGCGTGGGCGCCAAGACCAAGCTCCACCTCCAAGATGGGTCCTGGTAACCACGGCCTGCTGCCGCGCCTTCACCCCCGAGCTGTGTAGCATCGCCTGGACGGGCAAGTTCAAGCGGGATCTGCCTCCTCGCTACGACGACACCCCCGACCCCGCAGAGTTCCTGCAGCTCTACGAACTGAGCATCGAGGCGGCCAACGGCGACGAGAAAGTCACAGCGAACTGGTTCCCCATGGCTCTCAAAGATGGCGCTCGTTCGTGGCTCCTGAACCTGCCTCCAGGATCGATCTCCTCCTGGGACGAGATGCACAACCGCTTCGTCGCCAACTTCCAGGGCACTCGCGACTGTCCTCCGGCTGCAGGTGACCTGCGCCGCGTCAAGCAACAACCAGGGGAGACCCTCCAGAAGTACATCCAGTGCTTCAACAACGTTCTTCTAAAGATCCCCAAGGTGACGGACGAGGCCATCATCTCTGCGTTCTCTGATGGCGTCCATGACGTCAAGATGAAGGAGGAGCTCGCCATCCATGAGGAGCTATGCACGTCCCAGGAGCTGTTCAACCTGGCGACCAAGTGCGCAAGAACTGAGGAGGGGCGCCTCTCCCTCCCCGAGCTCCCGGCCGCGGACCCGGAGGAAAAGAAAGCCAAGGCCAAGGACGTGAAGCGCAAGGGAGCAGCCGTGCTCGCGGCGGAGCCAGGCATCAAGCGCGGCAGGGAGCAGCCCGAGTCATCCAAGGGCAGCCGACCGTTCTGCGCCTTCCATAACCTGCATACCCACAACACCAGCGACTGTCAAGAGCTCAGAGCCATTCAGGAAGGACGCTTCGGTTGACGCCTCGAGCGCAACGACCAGGGCTACGACCGAGGAGGAGGACGTGGTGGCGGACGATGGGACGATCGTGGCCCGCGCCAAGAGTGCTCGACTGGCCTTGTGAGGACCGCTGGCAGGATCAGCCTCGTGGGGGCGCTTGGAGGGACCAGCCTCATGAGGATCGACCTCAGGGCAACGCCGATCTTCCTCCACTACCGCCACCGCCGAGGAGGAATGACGATCACCATCAAGATGAGGGGGCTGGGGGCTTCTAGGAGCCGCGTGTTGTCGCTTGCATCCTAGGCGGAGCTCTGGCCCCAGCCTCGCAGCGTACCTTCAAACAGTTTGCTCGTGAAGTGAATGCAGTCCTCCCCAAGCTCGAGGCCACGCGCCCGCTCAGATGGTCCAAGTGCGCCATCACCTTCAGTTCGGCAGATCAGCTCAAGTGTGCGGCCACTGCAGGCGTTCTCCCGATGCTTTGTTCACCAGTCATCAGCAATGTGCAAGTCACCAAGACCCTCATCGACGGTGGTGCAGCGCTCAACGTCCTGTCCGTCGACACATTCGACAACCTCCAAGTGCCATATGACCAGCTTTAGCCTACCAAGCCTTTCTCAAGAGTGACCGATGGTTCCACCACACTGATAGGGCAAGTCTGCCTCCCTGTCACCTTCGGAGAACGCAACAACTACCGCACCGAGCTCATCGACTTCGACGTCGCCCACATTCGCCTACCATACAATGCCATCCTCCAGTATCCAGCCCTGGCCAAGTTCATGGCAGTGACCCACCACGGCTACAATGTCCTCAAGATGCCAAGAAGCAGCGGAATCATCACAGTCCCATGTGAGGAAAGAGACGCGGTGTGCTCCCTTGAGCGCGCCTTCCAAGCTGCAGCAATTGACGACCCCGACAGCAAGAGCGAGTGCCCTCCTGAGGCCGCCCCCAAGAAGAAGAAGCAGTTGTGCCATGCAGGACCCCAGGAGGGTGGTGTCGCAAGCGGTACCTCGTCAGGATCAGCGCCTGCGCCAGGGGCGCCTCCCTCCACCGCATAGGAAAGCGCACCCGGCGCCCTTCTCGGGCAGGGCTCGGGGGCTCTCTTCTAGAGGGCCTCAGACCTTTCCAGCACCGCGAGGGAGGCTCTTGGGCACCACTTGGAGGTGTGCTTCACGACACGTTCCCCTGAGGAGGACACCGGGCAAGGAACGCTCGACGCTCAGGAGTTCATCACCAAGGTATCTCAGGGGCTTCAGGAAGCAAGAGCAATACGCGGTGACCGCCGCCCACCTGGCGCTGCTCCCCACCCAGGCGAGAGTGATGAGCTGCGCGTCTGCATCGACATACCAGGGCTCAACCGAGCCGCATCTCACAGCTACGTTCGCATGCCTTTCGGCCTGCCGAGCGTGGCTGCTGCCTTCCAGCGCAACCTTCGGAGCATCCTGGCGGCTCAGGAGGCCAGGCACCACACCGTCCTGACCGAGATGGAGACGGTCCTCAAGGAACTGCCCGGATCCCTAAAGCCTCCCGAGGCTCAGGGCCCCGGTGGCTCATGAGGAGCAACCCCTTCGCCGCGTACCTTCACCTGCCCCAACTCTCCTTCATCAACAGAACCAGGTGACATCTTCCAAGTTTATTTAGCTGGGAGCACCCCCAGGGCTGCATCATTCCTAGGCCGCGTGGTTCCATCCCTGTGGCATGTATCCCTTTCTATGTCTTTAGCTTACCTTGCTGGGGGCGCCCCTCGGGCTACATCAAGCCCCTCGAGCCTGACCAAGTGGCACATATCCTCCTTGCATTTACTTGAGCTAGCTTGCTTTCCATGCTTAATCTACCTATGACTACCACTTGTTTGACTCTCACCTCCCATGGAGGCTACTCATGCCGGCACGACACTTGTGCACGGGTCCGTCCCTGCAACACCGACAAACCTGAGCGGTCGAGCTTTGGCTCGCGGCACGCCCTGTGCATGCCACCTTACCAGGTCATCAGTGCCTTCACTTCCTCGCGGAACCACCGGTAGCAGATCGACAACCATGATGACAGATTGTGTTCCGGCCTCCTTGTGCTGGCTTACAGGAATCTCACGAGGATGACAGCAAATGGCACCACGATCTCCCACTTCTTCGATGTAATCCGCTTGCGTGTTAAAAGGGGGGCTCCTGAGCATCGCGACTCAGGAGCTCTTACTGGCTCTCTAGCCCTCACCTCCTGGCCTTGACCACGGCACGCGACCTGGCATACCAGCGGCGGCTGAGCTCACTCGAGGGCCAGGACCTGAGGACGTAGAGCATGAAGGAGAGCGTGAGAGAGGGGGAGACTCGTATGGGCCTGACCTAGCTATGCTACTGATGCCTACACACAAATCTGGCGCATCACGAGGAGTCGACTCCAGACAACCAAGATAAGTTCACGTTTGGAATCCACCAATCACCACGACATGAGACCTTCGTTCGCGGCAGCCCCGTTGCGGCAATGTCGCCTCCCTTTCTTACCTCTTGATGGCCGCTTGAGCGCTAAAGGGGACCTCCTGAGCATCGCGCCTCAGGAGCTCTTATCGGACCTCGGGCCGCTCACCTCCTAGCCTTGACCACGGCATCGCGACCTGGCATACCAGCGATGCCTGCAGCCTGCCTGGGGACTGGGACCTGTCGGCATAGAGCACCAAGCCGTCACAAGGATAGAAAGGGGAGACTGAGCCGAAACGGGCCTCGCACCCTTCGCTGCCCTGCTGCGGCAACGCTTCCTCCCTTTCCCATCCTAAGGTAGCCGCTTGTGCGCTAAAGGGGACCTCTTGAGCATCGCGCCTCAGGAGCTCTTACTGGACCTCGGGCCTCTCACCTCCTGGCCTTGACCACGACACGCGACCTGGCATACCAGCGACAGTTGCAGCCTACCTGGGGACTGGGACCTGTCAGCGTAGAGCATCAAGTTGCCGCAAGATTGGAAAGGGGAGGCCGAGCCTCGGCAGGATATGCGCCCATGCAGTTTCATAACAAGGATAATATCAACAGGAAGCATTATAGACGCTTTACACACACCCACGGGGTTCGTTCGATTCCTCGCAGGGAACAAAAGGAAAGGGACTCCTAGGTGTTCTATCTACACGCGTCGGATGTCGCAGACGCCATCATCAACAGTGGGCCACGTGAGGCTGGCGCCAACCTCATCCAGATCGGCGGCAATGGCGGCCTGACACTACGACCCTACTCCGGGCTCGGCGGGAACTTGGGGGGACGTAGCTGTCGTCGCTCGTCTCCGGAGACTCCGCGAGCTCGGGAGAGTAGCTGGACCACTAGGAGTCGCCACTGTCGCTGGAGGAGCTGCAGGCAAAGCCTGCGACAGGCCCTGTGTGTGCCGCTGCTCCATCCTGATGACCTCTGTCGGTGTCAAAACCGGCAGATCTTGGGTAGGGGGTCCTGAACTGTGCGTCAAGGTCGGATGGTAACAGGAGACAAGGGACACGATGTTTTTTACCCAGGTTCGGGCCCTCTCGATGGAGGTAATACCCTACTCCTGCTTGATTAATTATTGATGATATGGGTAGTACAAGAGTAGATCTACCACGAGATCAAGGAGGCTAAACCCTAGAAGCTAGCCTATGGTATGATTGTTGTGTATGGAGTTGATTGCCTACGGACTACAACCCTCCGGTTTATATAGACACCGGATAGGGTTAGGGTTACACAGATTCGGTTACAATGGTAGGAGATCTTGAATATCCGCATCGCCAAGCTTGCCTTCCACGCCAAGGAAAGTCCCATCCAGACACGGGACGAAGTCTTCAATCTTGTATCTTCATAGTCCTGGAGTCCGGCTGAAGGTATAGTCCGGCTACCCGAACACCCCCTAATCCAGGACTCCCTCAGTAGCCCCCGAACCGGGCTTCAATGACGACGAGTCCGGCGCGCAGATTGTTCGGCATTGCAAGGCGGGTTCTTCTCCAAATCTTGTGTACCTATAGGAATAATGTCCGATTTTTGTAATGTAGTGCTCCTCGGCTTCCACGCCCAATAATGGCCGTCTTCCACGTGTCAAACAAATGCGAAAAGCCGGGGTGTTTTTACATCCACACCCCTAGCCGCATAAACGAGCCGCCTATTTAACGGGATGGGGATTTAAGTCCAAACCACATCTTCTCCTTTCCGCGAGTTATCATCAGAGCGCTCCCAGCAAAGGTCCATTCCAACATGACCAGCCGTCGTAGCTCCTCCCCTCGCCCCTCCGGTCCCAAACCCGGGACTGGGAGAGTTGCACCATCCCGCATAGCAAGTTAGCATCGCTTCAGGCCAAGGGATTCCTCCCATAGGCATACATGGTCCCGGTCCGAGTCGGTCTTGCCACCTACAATGGCGGAAAACAAGCGGAGAGCACCCCCAATCCTTCTAAAGGAGAGCGGGTGTGCCTCGTTCCCTATCTAATAAGGGGACTGGGATTTCCAATTCACCCATTTCTCCGCGGGCTTTTGGAGTTCTACGGCCTCCAGCTGCACAATCTCACGCCCGCCTCCGTATTGCATATTGCGGGTTTCGTCGCCCTTTGTGAGCTATTTTTAGGCGTTGAGGCTCATTTCGCGCTGTGGAAGAGGTTATTCTGCCTGGTGCCCCGTTCTAAAGAGGGGTCTATTTACCAAGTGGGCAGAGCCGAAGTATGGCGTATCGCCGGGACCGGATACCTATCCGGAACCCCAAAGAAGGCGTCCGAGGACTGGCCTTCGGAATGGTTTTACATAGATGACGTCCCGCTACCGGACCCTGTCCGGGTCGGTCTCCCTAAGTTCAACAGTGCTCCACTGAAGAAATGCTTGAGCTGGCGTCCGCGGAGCTCTCAGAGAGAAAGCGACAGAGACGTCCTTTACCTGATGGGCCGGATAAGACTGTTGGCTCATTCCGGACTAACCATGATTGGAGTCATGGCCGCATGCATTATGCGGGGGGTGCAACCACTTCAATACAGAGGCCACCCCATGTGGGATTTCAACGGGGAGGATGACGCCACCCGTTATGGTCGTAAGGGGCCGGCCTCAGCTGCCGCTCTAGTAAAGATCTTATCCTCTTTGTACAAGGGAGAAAAGAGGAATTCCTCCGTGTCAATCTGCAGGCCGGATTTACTATGTACGATCCTCCAAGTTGGGTAAGTGAACAACTGCGCTTGCCCGTTTGTTTTATACTCCCACGGTTAGATATGTAGTCTTAACGACTTCAATGCAGGAACTGCGACAGGTGGTAAAGGATATAAACAGCCGCCCTCCACAGCCCGAGGACCCAGAATGGTCCCTTGATCCGGACTCCAAAGAGGATCCAGACATATCGGTGGAGCTTATCGACGGGGTGTTCCATCAGCTAAGCAAGGACAATACCTTGGTAGCCATCACGGCTGATTACCCAGGGTTAATCCCGGCCTCCCAGGTGACAAAAACCGGAGTCTTATTCCCTTGAGAGAGATTCCACTCTCACGTATTCCGGTGTTTCTGACGACAATCGTGTTTTGCAGGGGAGATTTCCGAGGCAGGAGGCCGAACCTGCGGCGGCTATCCAACGAGGGGCCGCAGGGCCCCGTGGGGCAAAAAGGAATGTAGTCCGGACTGAGATGCCGGCGCAAAGGTATAGCGCACCCTCTGTTTCCCTGGTGTTATTTTGTCAGGGCGTATTAACGTTCGTGCTATCTTCAGAACGAAGAGACCTCGCCGGACTACATCCGGAGAGGTTGCCAATCGCACCTCCACCAGCTAGGCTCCAACTTCTGGCCAGGAAGCGGAGGCGAGCACAAGGCGCGCACCGGACGCTCCTCCGGCAGAGGATGCGGATAGGCTGTCTGCCACAAATTCTAAAGTGGAGAGTGCCATGAACCACAGGCGTCGCCGGACAATTCTACACGACGCTTGTTTCTCCCAAGAGGCTTTAGATGCCTTTAATTCGGGAGATGCGTACCTCCGTGCCGCTCAAAATGGTTTAGCCAGAGCCACGGAGCAGTATGTAAAAGACATACGGGTAAGAAAATTTTGGTCAAATATATATATACCAGTAGCCCCCGAGACTTGAAATAGTTAGAGCAACTGATTTAAGGATCATTTAATATGCAGGTTCTTACCGAGAAGAATACTGTACTGTCCCAGGAGCTGGAAACGTGCAAGGCCCAACTAGAGGCCACACTAGCCGCAGCAGGGGAGCCCAAAGAGACCCCCTCAGGCAAGATACACTTCGAAAGATTAGTATTGTGCGGTGTGGGTGCAAATCTGACAAATCATGTTGCAGATGGCACCGGACTCGATCCGGAAAAGCAACAACTCTTACGCCGGCTAAAGGCCGGTGAGAGTATGTTGACAAAGGTGAGGCGAGAGAAGAATGATCTTCAGGATGCCAACACCAGGCTGGACGTCGAACTTAAAGATGTTGTGGCCAGCTGTCGGACTCCACGAAGGAGAATCAGCGGCTTCGACGCAACATTTTTAGTAAGTGCTTGAACGAACTTTGAAAAAAGAGTTCGGTGAGGAAGTCGACTAACAGAGTAATGTCTGTAGGTATGCTCACAGGTCGTCCTGCAGAGGAGATGCCCGGTTCTACGGGTGACCTTCTTCCCGAACTCATGCAACTGCACGAGCGAATTCGGCAGGCGATGCGAGGTGTTTCCCAAGCCTTATGGCCTGCCCACTCCATGCCCGAGGGCCTTGGAGAGCTTGCGGAGAAGCTGAAGGGAGCTCGGCGGCGCTTCCGATTGTGGAAGATATCGGCCTGCCGACAAGGCGCTAGGGAAGCCTGGGCCATGGTGAAGTCCCATTTTACGAAGTCTGACCCAAACCACATGGCCAAGGTCGGACCAGTGGGGCCTTACGGGAAGGAGATCCTTGTGAGCTTAGTATACGGCCAAGTAGAGTTGGCCGCGAAGTATTCCCAGCAGGACTGTAAATTAGACAGCCTGTTAGATGGTATAGAAGAGGAATACAATCAGTCAAAATGACTATGTAATTTTGAATTGACATGTGTGATGCCTTCTAGCCGGATTGTAGATTGTTTGTCGTTGCCGACCTTTTCGCTTCAACCTCGGGACCTGACGGTCCGGAGTGTGTCCGAATACCATAGCGGTTATATAAGAACCGTGGTATGCGTGGAGACCAGGCGTAGGGGTCATTAGTGCTTTATTAGACAAGTGCCCAACTAGTTATGTTATATTACATGGTTAGTAAGAAACATCTTCCGGAGAGAATAGTTCCGTTAGGGGTTCCTTCGCTGGGAGGCATGCCCTAAAGTGCATGTCCGGACTGCGTAAAAAGACGCAGAAAAAAGCATCTGGGGGTGCATAAAATGAGTAAAAAAGATCATCTTTTATCTCACCGACCGAATATTCCCTTAAGAACGCTAGCTTTCGGCTTCACCCAGTCTGAGGTACACATCCGACTGACCCGGCAGTAACAATCGCAGAGGTGCTCCCTTTACCGCCTAGCCGAACAATCGGGAACGTAGGGGTAAGCACAGGAGCCAGGCAACCTAGCTTGGCCAAAACTTAAGTCATATCGATGCATATAATGGTGAAGAAAAAGGTACATGTGTAAGTCTGACGCATGTGTTGGGCATGAAGCCCGTATAAATAAGCTTCTGTTAAAGAAGCCCCCAGGTTTAATGAGCGCGAGTGGCGTGTCACTAGATAAGCCTTTAAGGGCTATAAAATAAAAGAGGGGAAGGAGAGAAATGTAAGACAGAAAAATGCAAAAAATGGACAGAGGAAGGAGACGAACACAGAGTCCATCGCTAGGCATAGAATCTTCGGAGACGGGTGGCGTTCCACGGGTTCGGCTCGAGTCGGTTATCCGACGCATCTCGCAGGCGGTACGCCCCGCCAGTCAGGACTTGGTCGATTATGAATGGACCTTCCCACTTGGGCTTGAGTTTGTCCTTTTTCTTATCCGGCAGGCGTAGAACTAGTTCGCCAACATTGTAATTTTTGGTCCGTACTTCTCTGCTTTGATATCTTCGGGCCTGCTGTTGATAAAATGCGGAACGGGCTTTTGCCACGTCACGCTCCTCCTCTAGGGCGTCCAAGTTGTCCTGCCGATCGAGCTCGGCTTCTCTTTCTTCGTACATGCGCACTCTAGGTGAGTCATGAATTATGTCGCAGGGCAGAACTGCCTCTGCGCCATACACCATAAAAAATGGTGTGTATCCGGTGGTGCGATTTGGCATGGTCCGCAGCCCCCATAGCACGGAGTCGAGCTCCTCTACCCAGTGCGTGTTAGATTACTTGAGGGACCGCACCAGTCTGGGTTTAATGCCGCTCATAATAAGACCATTTGCATGTTCGACCTGGCCGTTGGTTTGTGGGTGATAGACGGAAGCATAATCGAGCTTGATGCCCATGTTTTTGCACCAGAGTTTTACCTCGTCGGTGGTAAAGTTTGTACCATTATCGGTTATGATGCTGTGGGGGACGCCATAACGGTGTACAACCCCGGATATGAAGTCTATCATAGGTCCGGATTCGGCCGTTTTAACAGGCTTGGCTTCTATCCATTTGGTGAATTTATCCACCATGACCAGTAAGTATTTTTTCCTATCGGTCCCACCTTTAAGGGGTCCGACCATGTCAAGCCCCCAGACCGCAAAAGGCCAGGTGATGGGTATAGTTTGGAGTGCGGTGGGTGGCATATGGCTTTGGTTGGCAAAAAGTTGGCAACCAGCGCATTGTTGGACTAGGTCCTGAGCGTCTACCCGGGCCGTCGGCCAATAAAAGCCTGTATGGAAAGCCTTTCTAACAAGGGACCGAGCAGCGGCGTGATGACCACCAAGTCCGGCATGAATTTCATCCAGAAGGTTCCGCCCTTCCTCTTCGGAGATGCACCTTTGAAGGACTCCGATAGTGCTTTTCTTATAAAGCTCTCCCTCATGGACTCTATAGGCTTTAGATCGCCGCACTATGCAGTGGGCCTCGTTTTGGTCCTCCGGGAGTTCCTGCCTAGTAAGGTAGGCTAGGAATGGTTCTGTCCACGGGGCGATAACCGCCATTATTACGTGGGCTGAAGGTGTAATTTCATTGGCAGAGCCTCCAATTGTGTCAGATTGTTCGGCGTCGAGTGGTGTGGCTGGGTCCGGGCTATTATTTGCGGGTTCCCCCTCCCATGCTACGGATGGCTTGAACAATCTTTCTAAAAAGATGTTGGGGGGGGGGACTGCATCACGTTTTGCTCTGATGCGTGTCAGGACGTCCGCTGCTTGATTGTTTTCTCGGGCTATATGGTAAAACTCCAGTCCTTCGAACCAAGCCGACATTTTTAGGACGGTGTTGCGGTAAGCTGCCATTTTTGGGTCCTTGGCGTCGAAGTCTCCATTTATTTGGGATACCGCGAGGTTTGAATCCCCGCGTACCTCTAGGCGCTGGATAACCATGGATACTGCTATCCAGAGACCATGTAGGAGGGCCTCATATTTGGCTGCATTGTTGGAATCTGTGTACATGATCTAGAGCACATATTGGACTGTGTCTCCTATGGGGGACGTCAAGACGACGCCAGCCCCCAGTCCAGCCAACATTTTGGAGCCGTCGAAATGCATAATCCAGTTTGAATATGTGTCGTACTTGTCGGATTTCGGGTTCCGGCAGACCCTTAAGGTTCGAACTCTGGGGTGCGCGCGAAGATTACGTCTTCTACCTCTCCGTCTCGCAAGGATCTAGACTACTGAAAGATCTGCACAAGAGACACAAGGTTTATACTGGTTCGGGCCACCGTTGTGGTGTAATACCCTACTCCAGTGTGTGGTGGGTGGATTGCCTCTTGGGGCTGATGATGATGAACAATACAAGGAAGAACAGCCTCGCGAGGGTCTGTTCTTAGCTGGGGTGATGAACTGCTGGGAGGAGTTCATCCACCTCTCTCTCTCTCTCTCTCTCTCTCTCTTTCCAACCGGTCGACCCTTTGCTCTGTGGGCGGCTGGCCCTATTTATAGAGGCCCTGGTCCTCTTCCCAAATATTGAGCGGGAAGGGAGCCAACAATGGCGGGCTAATTTGAAGGGGGACATCAAGTATCAACTATCCTGACAAAAGCAGTCTTTGCCTGCGCAAAGCTCTGGTGATGACGCTGTCTTAGGCTCCACGGTGACCTCCGTCTCGTGGTCCTCCTGGTCTTGGTCTCGTTGCACCGAAATGGCAACCTTTGCCCGATGCCTCGGTACTCCGCGGCTGCGCTTGCTCCCTTTGCACCAAAGAGGAAAGGAGGACGCTGCGCGGGCTGGCACCCGCCTGGCGCCCTAAGTCGTCATGGCTTGCGTCATGGGCACCTCGCGAGGTACCCCGCCTTGATTTCTCCGCCTCCTCGTGAGCCAGCCTGACGAGGCCGCGCCTGAGGAAGTTCCACGTCGTCCGCCCCGCGAGGCTTGGCCCCTCGCGAGGGTCTTGAGTCTTGTGTCGATGAAGATGGGCCGTGCCGGGCCCCCTTTGAGCCACGCCGCAGGCCGTAGGCAGGCAAGTCTGGGGACCCCCGTTCCCAGAACGCCGACAGTAGCCCCCGGGCCCAAGGCGCGCCCCGACTTGGCTGTGCAGGAAGGCGGAAGGGCAAGTGCGAAGCGCCGCGGGTCCTAACAGCCTGCGGCCTTGGGCGCCGCATGGCGGTTGATCGAACGTGGGCGTCTCCGCTACCCCACGACACCTTGGTGATCGTGCGGGTTGGACAAGTCCCTGCATGCAAATCGTGTCATGATTACCTGCGGTCGTGGAGGCCGGCGGTTGGCCATCGCCAGCCATAAGTACGGGCCGGCACGCGTCCTTCCAGTTCATCCCCCCTTGCTTCTCCTTTTTCTTCATGGCCCCGTCGAGGAGGTTCTCGGCCGCCGAGAAGGGGAAGGCTTGCCGGGTTGAGCCTGCCTCTCCCCCACCCAAGCGCGACTGAGGGCGCCCTCACAAGCATCCTGTGGCCACCATAGTGGCTCCCTGCGACCGTGGAGGCGATCTTCAGCACGGCGACGGGCGAATTGCTGCAGCCAGGGGGCGCGCTCGGGCTGCGCGTCCCCCCAGGCCGCGCGTCCGTGCTGCTGAAGCGCCGTCAGAGTTCGTCGTGTGGTCGGCGGAGCCGACTAACACCCGGCTCCCGCTTCCTCGCCTCCTCATCGGTGAGCTCTCGGCCGGCGCCCCGGGCGGCCTCTGGCTCCAGGCCGACGGCTGCTGCAGCCGGGCCTCATGGGTCTCCCTGGAGGTCTCCGCGGCCGGGAGCCTGTCCCTGGCCCGAGGTTGGCAGACGTTTGCCCGTGCGCGTGGCCTGAGCCGTCGGTGCACCCTTCACTTCAAGTTCGACGGCGACGCCACCCTCTATGTAAGGGTGTTCGGGGAAGATGGTCGCCGCGCGGGGTGTTGCCCCGAGGGTGACGACCGCGGCTGGGAACCCAGCTCCGGTGATGATGGAGGGAGCAGCGCTCGTGCGGCTGGCGGCGTTCGGGGTTCCTCAAGCTTCTCCGGTTCTTCTTCAGGCGGCGACTCCTCTAGCGGTGGCCGCGATCAGCCTCCACGCCGTCGTGTCTGCTTGGGCGGCAACGTGTCCGCATGCCGCCGCACCCTGGTGAAGCGCGAGAGGGAGTCCGCCCGAGCTCCGGTGGCAGCTCGGGCCTTCCCCGCGGGCCGGTGTGAGGCGAGCCGCTCCGGATTTGTTCTTCCTTTTCCCTTTTTCCTGCGTAACAAAGACAATAGTGCGGGGCCCCGCGGGGGCGCGTTTGGGTTATCGCTGTTAATTATTGTTTTGCTTTCGTTACCGTTCCTTCCGGCTATGTGCCCGAGCATGGATAGTTCCCGACCCCGACCGTGAGAGGGGCGACCGACCCAGGCCCTTTGTTTGTGTCGCGGTGCCCATGGGGCACGGACTGGAGGGGTTCTCCTGTAAGGGGCCCAGGTCGCGAACTCTTTGAATGATTATGATAGGAATGCTCGTGAGGACGCTCAACTGCCCCCCTCGCGAGGCCTTGCGCAAAAGAAATCGAGGCAGGAGAGTGAAAAGCCTAAGAATCGCAAGCCAAAGATGGCAACAACTTCAATAAAACTTCAAATGTGAACAAACAAGCCAACTGCGGAAAGCAAATGAAAAAGCCGCGTCCGGCACCTAATCTAGTCTTCGACGTCTTCTCACCAGCGTGGAGCTAAGTGCTGCCACTGGGCGTGGGAGGGAGCCCCATGGCCTGAGGCTGGCGCTCCTGAGACTCCGGGGCGTGTACAGCCCCACTCATTATTACGTGAGAGTGTCACGGGCGGCGAGCTTCACAGGCGTTGGCCTTCTTCACAAGCTCCGGACCTTTCTTCTTAGGGGAAACGAGCTTCACAGGCATTCGCCTTCTTCACAGGCTCCAGGCCTTTTCCAAAAAGGATGGTCTTCACAGGCGTTCGCCTTCTTCACAGGCTCCGGGCCTTTTCCAAAAAGGATGGTCTTCACTGGCATTCGCCTTCTTCACAGGCTCTGGGCCTTTTCCAAAGAGGATGATCTTCACAGGCACTCGCCTTGCTTCACAGGCTCCAGGCCTTTTCCAAAACGAGATAGCTTCACAGGCACTCGCCTTGCTTCACAGGCTCTGGGCCTTTTCCAAAATGCGATAGCTTCACAGGCACTCGCCTTCCTTCACAGGCTCTGGGCCTTTTCCAAAACGCGATAGCTTCACAGGCACTCGCCTTGCTTCACAGGCTCTGGGCCTTTTCCAAAACGCGATAGCTTCACAGGCACCCACCTTGCTTCACAGGCTTTGGGCCTTTTCAAGGGTAGAACCTCCGGAGGTGCTGGATGTTCCATGCATTCTGGACTGGCACTCCCTCCAGAGTCTCCAAGCGCGCGGAGCCGGGCCTGGAAACATGAACAACCTTGAACGGGCCCTCCCACATGGGAGAGAGCTTGTGCAGTCCCTCCCTGGAGAGAACCCGCCTGAGCACGAGGTCTCCTACCTCGAGAGTCCTGTGACGGATGTTGCGGCAGTGATATCGCCGCAGCGCTTGCTGGTACCTCGCCGCTTGCAGCGGGGCTGCTCGGCGATGTTCCTCCCCCAGCATGAGGTCCATCCCCCGCATTGTGTCCTGCTGCGCCTCATCGAACGCCAGGACCCGCGTGGAGCGACGTCTGACCTCGTGAGGGAGGACCGCTTCTGCTCCGTAGACCAGGAAGAACGGGGTCTCTCCAGTCGGTTTGGTCGCGATGGTGTGGATGGACCACAGCACAGACTGAAGCTCGTTGTACCAACCTCTGCCACAGGCCTCCAGCTTCTTCTTGAACGTCCTGGTCTTGAGGCCCCTCAGAACCTCCGCGTTGGCTCGCTCGGCCTGGCCGTTGCTACGGGGGTGCACCACTGAGGCGTAGCATATCTGCGTTCCAAGGTTAGCACAGTATGTTTTGAAGAGGTCACTGGTGAACTGCGAACCGTTGTCTGTGGTGATGCGATTCGTCACCCCGAACCGGCTCACGATGCCCTTGATGAACTTGATCGCGGAACCCGCAGGAATGGTGCGGACAGCCTCTACTTCAGCCCACTTGGTGAATTTGTCCACGGCAACGTAGAGGTAGCGGTAGCCCCCTGGCGCCCGAGGAAACGGGCCCAAGATGTCCAGCCCCCAGACTGCGAATGGCCACAAAAGGGGGATAGTCTGCAAGCCTCCTGCTGGCTGGTGGATCTGCTTGGCGTGGAACTGGCAGGCTTCACAAGCTTTCACTAGTTCCACGGCGTCGTTGAGCGCGGTGGGACAATAAAACCCACTGCGGAAAGCCTTGCCGACGAGGGTCCATGATGATGAATGATGTCCGTAGTCCCCGCCGTGTATATCTTCCAGTAGTTCCTTCCCTTGCTCCCTGGAGATGCAGCGCAAGGATACGCCGTTTGGTCGCTTCCGGTAGAGCTCTCTGTCTTTGATGCAGTATGTCGTGGCCTGGCGTGCCACTCGCTCTGCTTCCTCCTCCTTCTCCGGCAAGGTCCCTTGTGTTAAGTAGCTCTGGAGCTCCGTGATCCAACATCCCTCCTGAGGCTCCATCGTCAGGAGCAGGCGCGCTCCTGAGGCCGGACCATAGGTCGGAGCTCCCGAGGCAGGTGGTTGGGGGAGCTCCTCCCAGGGCTGAGCCGTGTTTGATAATGACGGCAGAGCTGAGGGCTTGAAGAGCCATTCCTCGAAAACGCCAGGCTCCTGGGGTAACCGTCTAGACGCACGTTTGGCGATGTCGTCGGCCTCCTGATTGGTGCCATGGGGCACATGCTGCAACTTCAACCCTCGGAACTGCTTCTCCATCCTGCGGACTTCTGCAAGATAGGCTTCCATGTGCTGATCCTTCGGCTCGTACACCTTTTTGGAGAAATTCACAAGGAGCTGCAAATCGCCCTTGATGGTGAGGCATTTCACTCCCAGGGCGGCCGCGGCCTTCAAGCCCGCTATTAAACCTTCATACTCCGCTATGTTGTTGGAGACCTTTTCGCCTTGCTGGAAGCAGAGTTGCACGGCGTAATAGAGCTTGTCCTGTGTGGGCGATATAAGCACCGCCCCAGCTCCAGCGCCATGCCTGGAGAAGGCCCCATCGAAGTACATGACCCAGCCTTCTGGCGCCTCGCTTCCCAGGGATAGGGACCGATCCTCATCGGCCTTGTGGCCTGGCGCCTCCGTCCACTCTGCCACAAAATCCGCCAACGCTTCTCCCTTGATGACCCTGGTCATGCTGAATTCGAGCTGAAACACTTGCAGTTCTATGTTCCACTCAGCGACCCTTCCAGCTGGATTAGGGCTCCTGAGCACTCTCTCCAGGGGGTATGACGAGACGACCTTGATGGGGTGACCCTGAAAATAGTGCCGCAGCTTGCGCGAAGCCACCAGTAGCGCGAAGAGAAGTTTCTGAGGCATGGGGTACCGTGCTCTTGCATCCCGCAACACCGTGCTGACGAAGTACACTGGGTGCTCAACGAGGCAGAGTGCGTCAGTGCTGGTGGCTCCTTCCGGAGACCGTGGCGCCTCTTGAGGCAATGAGGCCTCCTGAGACTGGCCATCTGGAAGAGGGGCCTCTTCCGCCTCTGGTGCGCCCCTCTGCGGCGGCTGATCCTCCTCAGCCGCGCTGGCGGTTTCTGTTGGCCTTCCTTGTCTCTGCTCTGCCTTGTCCCGGGTTGCTGCCGTGGTTTTGATTCGGCGCTCCTCTCTGACTGCCACCAAGGCTGCGCTGGTGGAGTAGGGAGTGGCGGCGAGGTTAAAGCACCAGGGGCTCCTGAGGGTGCAGAGCCACCATGACCGGTGGGCTGGTCAGGTATCTCTTGAGATCCTGGAATGCCTTGTCGGCCTCTTCAGTCCACTCGAAGGGCCCCTTTTTATTCATTAGCTGGAAGAAGGGCAGGGCTCGTTCTCCCAACTTGGAGATGAAGCGCCCTAGCATGGTCACGCGCGCCGTGAGCTTCTGCATTTCTCTGAGGGTCTTTGGCGGGCTCATGTCTTCCACCGCCTTGACCTTCTCTGGGTTAGCCTCGATACCTCGGTGGGACACGAGGAAACCCAAGAGCTTGCCCGAGGGGACTCCGAACACACACTTCTCTGGGTTGAGCCGTAGGTTCACTGCGTTGAGGCTCACGAAGGTTTCCTCCAAGTCCTGTATCAAGGTCCCGGCCTCCCGAGACTTTACCACAATGTCATCGACGTAAGCTTCAACATTCTTCCCGAGCTGCGGGCCCAAGGTGATGTGCATTAGTCGCTGAAAGGTCGCCCCTGCGTTACGCAGCCCGAATGGCATGCACGTGTAGCAGTATACCCCACACGGGGTTAGGAAGGCTGTCTTCTCGACATCTTCTACCGCCATCTTGATCTGGTGATACCCGGAGAAGGCATCCAGGAAGCATAACAGGTCGCATTCCAGAGTGGAATCGACGATCTGGTCGATGCGGGGGAGCGGGAACGGATCTTGCGGGCATGCTTTGTTGAGGTTGGTGAAGTCGACACACATACGCTCCTACCCTCCCTTCTTTGGCACAATGACAGGGTTGGCTAACCAATCTGGGTATCAGACCTCGCGGATGACCCCAGCGGCTTCTAATTTGCGGGTCTCTTGGACGATGATGGCCTGCTTTTCTGTGGACTACCGCCTGGCCTTCTGCTTCACAGGGCGCATGTTGGGGCACACGTTGAGGTGATGCTCGATTACACTCCTGGGGATCCCTGCCAACTGGTCCGGCTCCCAAGCGAATACCTTCTTGTTTGCGCGTAGGAACCCGACCAGGGCCTCCTCCTGCTCGGGTTTGAGGTGGGCGCCTATGGTGAAAGTGGTGTTGGTGGATCCATCCTCATCGACGGATATCTGCTTGGTTTCTGCCTTGTCTTGGGTGAACAACTGCTTCTTCTTGGCGGGTGCAGCCCCCTTGGGCCCGGGGGTCTCCAAGTCGGCGGGCTGTGCTGACGCCGCCGTCTTGAAGGCGAGCTTGAGCGCCCGCAGCGCATCCCTGGTGTCTCCGTGCACAGTGAGGACACCGCTGCTCCCGGGCATCTTCATGAGGTTGTACGCCGGGTGCGTCGCGGCCATGAATTGGGCCAGCGCTGGGTAGCCGAGGATGGCGTTGTAGGGGAGGCTGATGGGGGCGATGTCGAAGTCAACTAGCTCCGTGCGAAAGTTGTCATAGGTGCTGAAGGTCACTGGGAGCCGGATCTGCCCCAAGGAACTGGACGACTTGCCCCCAACGCTCGAGAAGGGGCGGCTGGGTTGCAGCCATTCCAGGGGTATGCGGAGGAGGTTGAAGGCCTCGACCGAGAGCACGCTGAGGCCCGCGCCGCCATCAACGAGGGTTCTGGTGACGGCCACCTGGCAGATGGTGGGGGTGCACAACATGGGGAGCGCGCCCGAGGAGGCCGAGTTGGAGGGGTGGTCCTCCGAGCTGAAGGTCGGGCCGGTCTCGAGCGCCGCCCGACCCAGGGGAGCCCCCTGCCGCGTGGAAGCGGCGCTGACCCGGCGGACGAACGGCTCGACGTGGTGACTTGTGGGCGGCGCCTGCGAGCCACCCAGGAGGGCCGCGACGACCGGGGGTGTTGGTGTAGCCCGATGGGACGATGCAGGAGAGCCCCCTGCGGCACGGACGAGCCCAGGGGTGGCCCGGCGTTCCGCGCGGGCTCGTCGAGCGTCAGACATGAGCGTGATGGTCGGAGGAAAACGGAGCAGTGGAAGACGAACTCCAGCACACCCCTACCTGGCGCGCCAAATGTCAGATTTCGGGTTCCGGCAGACCCTTAAGGTTCGAACTCTGGGGTGCGCGCGAAGATTACGTCTTCCACCTCTCCGTCTCGCAAGGATCTAGACTACTGAAAGATCTGCACAAGAGACACAAGGTTTATACTGGTTCGGGCCACCGTTGTGGTGTAATACCCTACTCCAGTGTGTGGTGGGTGGATTGCCTCTCGGGGCTGATGATGATGAACAATACAAGGAAGAACATCCTCGCGAGGGTCTGTTCTTAGCTGGGGCGATGAACTGCTGGGAGGAGTTCAACCACCTTTCTCTCTCTCTCTCTCTCTCTCCCTCTCTCTCTCTCTCTCTCCAACCGGTCGACCCTTTGCTCTGTGGGCGGCTGGCCCTATTTATAGAGGCCCTGGTCCTCTTCCCAAATATTGAGCGGGAAGGGAGCCAACAATGGCGGGCTAATTTGAAGGGGGACAGCAAGTATCAACTATCCTGACAAAAGCAGTCTTCTCCTGTGCAAAGCTCTGGTGATGACGCCGTCTTGGGCTCCACGGTGACCTCTGTCTCGTGGTCCTCCTGGTCTTGGTCTCGTTGCACCGAAATGGCAACCTTTGCCCAATGCCTCGGTACTCCGCGGCTGCACTTGCTCCCTTTGCACCAAAGAGGAAAGGAGGACGCTGCGTGGGCTGGCACCCGCCTGGCGCCCTGAGTCGTCATGGCTTGCGTCATGGGCACCTCGCGAGGTACCCCGCCTTGATTTCTCCGCCTCCTCGTGAGCCAGCCTCACGAGGCCGCGCCTGAGGAAGTTCCACGTCGTCCGCCCCGCGAGGCTTGGCCCCTCGCGAGGGTCTTGAGTCTTGTGTCGATGAAGATGGGCCGCGTCGGGCCCCCTTTGAGCCATGCCGCAGGCCGCAGGCAGGCAAGTCTGGGGACCCCCGTTCCCAAAACGCTGACAGTACTCTTTAGGGAGCTCGGCCTCCGTCCATTCTGCGACGAAGTCGGCCAAAACTTGCGATTTAATAGCTCGCCGTGGCTTATAGGTTATATCGAATGGGAGAAGCTCGATGGCCCATTTTGCAATCCGGCCCGTTGCATCACGGTTGTTGATAATATCGTTTAGTGGCACTTCCGAGGCTACTGTTATGGAACACTCTTGAAAGTAGTGTCGTAGCTTCCGGGATGCCATGAATACCGCGTATGCAATCTTTTGATAATGCGGGTACCGTGATTTGCATGGAGTGAGGACAGTGGACACATAGTAGACCGGCCTTTGAAGGTGGAATTTGTGTCCGTCCGTTTCCCACTCGACAACAAGCAGTGCGCTGACAACTTGGTGTGTTGCTGCAATGTACAATATCATTGGTTCACCGATGATTGGCGCGGCCAGGACTGGGTTTGTTGCCAATATGGCTGTTATTTCATCCAGTCCGGCCATGGCGTCATCCGTCCACTTGACGTGTTCGATGCACCGAAGGAGGCGATAAATGGGTAGTGCCTTTCCTCCCAAGCAGGAGATGAAGCGGCTTAAAGCCGCCACGCACCCGGTTAATTTTTGTATTTGTTTAATGTCCTTTGGGACATCCAATTGTGACAAAGCTCGGATCTTGGCTGGGTTTTCTTCAATTCCTCTACCGGATACAACGAAGCCCAAGAGCTTTCCGGCTGGAACTCCGAAGACGCATTTTTCTGGGTTGAGCTTGATGTCATATTGTCGGAGGTTATCGAATGTACGCCTCAAGTCGTCTACTAGAGATTCGACATGTCTTGATTTGACGACCACATCATCCACATACGCCTCCACTGTTTTGCCGATCTGGTTTGCCAGATATGTCTGGATCATGAGCTGATATGTTGCGCCGGCGTTTTTCAGCCCGAAGGGCATTGTGTTGAAGCAGAATGGGCCGTATGGTGTGATGAATGCTGTTGCGGCTTGGTCTGATTCTGCCATCTTGATTTGATGGTAACCGGAGTATGCGTCGAGGAAACACAACGAATCATGTCCTGCGGTGGCATCGATAATTTGATCGATACGGGGGAGGGGGAAGGGATCCTTTGGGCAAGCCTTGTTAAGGTCTTTAAAATCGACACACCGGCGCCAGGATTTGTCCTTCTTTGGTACCATCACCAGGTTTGCTAGCCAGTCCGGATGTTTTATGTCTCTAATGAATCCGGCCTCCAATAGCTTGGCTAGCTCCTCTCCCATAGCCTGTCTCTTGGGTTCGGAAAAACGCCGAAGGGCTTGTTTGACAGGTTTGAATCCTTTTAGGATATTTAAGCTGTGTTCGGCCAGCCTGCGTGGGATCCCTGGCATGTCTGAAGGGTGCCAGGCGAAAATGTCCCAGTTCTCTCGTAGGAACTCTCGCAGTGCGGCGTCTACATCAGGGTTCAGTCGTGCCCCGACGGAAGCTGTTTTATTGGGGTCCGTTGGATGGACCTGGAATTTGACTATTTCGTCAGCTGGCTTGAAGGATGTGGATTTGGATCTCTTGTCGAGTATCACATCATCCCTGTTAACCGTGGAGCACAGCGCAGTCAGTTCCTTGGCCGCTAAGGCTTCGGATAGTGCCTCTAGGGCTAATGCGGCCGTCTTGTTTTCGGCGCGGAGTGCTATGTCCGGATCACTAGCTAGGGTGATAATTCCATTCGGCCCGGGCATCTTAAGCTTCATGTACCCGTAATGGGGTATTGCTTGGAAGATTGTGAATGCTTCCCGCCCTAGTAAAGCGTGATATCCGCTCTTAAACGGGGCCACCTGAAACGTGACTTCTTCGGACCTGTAATTATCTGGCGTGCCGAACACCACATCTAGTGTGATTTTTCCTATGCAGCGCGCTTCCCGACTGGGGATTATTCCTCTAAAGGTTGTGCTGCTTCGCTCGACGCGGTTCCAGTCTATTTCCATTTTTTGAAGGGTTTCCTCATAAATGAGGTTCAGTCCGCTGCCTCCATCCATGAGCACCTTGGTGAGGTGAAAACCGTCCACTATGGGACTGAGGACCAATGCGGCTGGTGCTCGGGCTGTTCAGAATCTAGGTTCATCACTTGCGTTGAAGGTAATGGCAGTGTCGCTCCATGGATTTATTGTTGCAACTTGATAGACTTCGGCGAGGCTGCGGAGTGTTCTTTTTCGCACATTGTTTGATGCGAAAGTCTCAAAGACTATGAGAACGGTACTGGTGTCCTCGGGCTGGCTTTCTGCGGCCTCCAGAATTAAGAGGTCCTTGCCAATTTTGGCCACCTGCCGGAGTATCCAACATGCTCTGAGGCTGTGAGTTGGTGTGGCGTCCTCTGTATTGTGAATTCTACAGGGTCCATCAAGCCACCGTTCCAGTATGGTTCCATGCCCTGTAGAGGGTTTTGGCTTTTTGGTGTTTATTCCGGGTGTCCTATGATGATGCACCCTCTTAGTTTGGACGGGATTACTATTCAAGGCCGGATTATCCCAAAATTTTATTTCGGTTTTCCAGGAGCTTTCCATTGCACAATATTTTTGTACTATGGACGCCAAGTCAGCGAAGCGTGTAATATCAGGACGACTTACGGCGTTAAGGATTCCCTCGTCCGTGCAATTACTGCAGAAAATTGAGATTGCGTCTCCCTCACGGCAATCCTTTATCCTATTCATAACCAGGAGGAATCTGGCCCAGTAATGATGTACTGTTTCCTCGGGCCTCTGCCTGATTTGGGAGAGATCGCTTATGTTCGGGTGGGCGGGTGTCGTTGAATCTGAAACCTCACCCAATCCAAGATTCGGAGGCCGAAGAGTTTCCGAACTCTGAAGTTCGGATTCTTGGATGTTGTCCAACGAATCTAGCCCGTTGCCTGATCCTAAGCTCAGGTCTTGAGTTACATCCTCCTCTCCGCGGGTATCCGGCTTGGAGGAGTCGGGAATTCGGACATAGCTAGTCCTTAAAATAGATGAAGGATCGCCGCACTGCGCCTCTACCACGGCAATGTGGTGGGTGACTTGGGGAGAGTTAATTTCTCTTAGATCGGGTTTAAGCCCAACCTGGTCATAATCCGTGGCGACCCCCAGGGCGGCGATGTGATCCAAGAGCTCGTTTATGGAAGAGAGCTCCATTGGATCTAGCTGCTTGACGAGCTCTGAGCTGACGTGTAGGTTGCTTTTGATGACCCGAGAGGTCACCGTCGGCGCAACAGCTGAACAGGCGGTCATGAGGAAACCACCTAGTCGGAGGGTTTGGCCGACAGCCAAGGCTCCCTTAGCAACGGCGCCGTCTTTAAAGATGGGAGGAGGCATCCTTCCTGATTGTGACGGCACAGAGGAACTCTCAATGAAAGCACCAATGTCAGTGTCAAAACCGTCGGATCTCGGGTAGGGGGTCCCGAACTGTGCGTCAAGGTCGGATGGTAACAGGAGACAAGGGACATGATGTTTTTTACCCAGGTTCGGGCCCTCTCGATGGAGGTAATACCCTACTCCTGCTTGATTAATTATTGATGATATGGGTAGTACAAGAGTAGATCTACCACGAGATCAAGGAGGCTAAACCCTAGAAGCTAGCCTATGGTATGATTGTTGTGTATGGAGTTGATTGCCTACGGACTACAACCCTCCGGTTTATATAGACACCGGATAGGGCTAGGGTTACACAGAGTCGGTTACAATGGTAGGAGATCTTGAATATCCGCATCGCCAAGCTTGCCTTCCACGCCAAGGAAAGTCCCATCCGGACACGGGACGAAGTCTTCAATCTTGTATCTTCATAGTCCTGGAGTCCGGCTGAAGGTATAGTCCGGCTACCCGAACACCCCCTAATCCAGGACTCCCTCAACATCCTTTGGGGCAGCACTCCAAGTGGCGGCCCTCCTCATTGTAGACCTGGAAGAACAGCATGGAGGCGCCACCATACTCGAAGTGGATCGTGAGGGCGCCCTTAGCACGACAAACCCGCGCGACCTCACCCCAGTCGTGGGTCATGAAGATCTTGCCGAAGGAGACGTCTTCAACCTTTGTTTCGGTCGCCGGGGTGTCGCAGTCAGCATGCTACAACCAGAGCTCGAGGGGTCCCCTCGGTGGCATCATGTCGCAGAAGAACCGCGGGAAGCGGATCTAGGTGCTTGGGAGCATCGCCGCCCACAGCACGAGCTCGCAAGAGGAGTCCACAACATGGATTCCAGGGCGACGACGCGTGTCACCATCGCGCGGTGGCCGCGGTGGCGGCGCGGGCGGCACCGCTCGTCACGCCCTTCCTCCTGAGCCCTCGGCTCGGGAGTACAAGGGCAGCAGATACCCTGAGGTGGCCGTTCGCACCAGGGCCTCATTACTTCAACTCTCACGACGATGTCGCAATGGTGGGCTGGAATCTTCTTCGGTGGAAGCGGCCCTGGCTCGTCGCGGGGAGCTTTTCCTTTCTCCTCGGCGGAGAACCTTCGGATTGGCGCCATGGGAATTGCTACTAGTAGTGGAGCGGAGGAGGAAGAAGCAAGTGGAATGGGAAGGAATGGGCGACGGGGGCTCTGCCCCCTTCATCATTTATAGCAGGAGAAGGCCAACCAGCGCCCCCCACGATCACAGGTAATGATGGTTTTCCTTGCATGTCGCAAGGACTTAGTCGAGCAATTGCCGAGGCAGCATGGGGAAGCGGAGACACCCATGTCCAATCAACCACCACGCGACGACCAAGGCCGTAGGCTATTGGGGCCCGTGGCGCTCCGCACTTGACCTTTGACTTTGCCTCGAAGGCAAGCCCGAGTGCGCCTTGGGCCCGGGGGCTACTGTCGGCGTCTAGGAACGGGGGTCCCCAGAGTTGCCTGCCTGTGGCCCACAGCGTGGCTTTGCTAGCAGGCCCGTACGACCCATCTTCACCAACAAGGCATTCAAGACCCTCACGAGGGGCCAAGGCTCGCGAGGCGGATGATGCAAGACCTCCTCAGGAGCGGCCTCACCAGGCAGGCTCGCGAGGGGCGGAGAGACCGCAGGGCAAACCTCGCGAGGTTCTCATGACGTGAGCCATGACGATCAAGGCCAGGCGGGAGCCAGCGCGCGCAGCGTCCTTGTTTCCTCTTTGGTGCTAAGGGGGCAAGGGCAGGCGCGGAGTACCGAGGCATCAAGCAAAGGTTTCCATATCGGTGCAACGAGACCAAGACCAGCAGGATGGCAAGACGGAGGTCACCATGGAGCCCAAGGCGGCGTCACCACCATGTCAGGATAGCTTGTACTAGTTGTCCCCTTTCAAATTGGTCGTTGTGGGATCCCTTCCCGCTCAATATTTGGGAAGAGGACCAGGGCCCCTATAAGTAGGACTAGCCACCACCGTAGCTAGGGGGATCATCCTCATCTTAGATTGGAGCCACCACATCCTTGGCCACACACACAAGTTCGCCAAGCACAAGAACACCTCAACCTCAGGAGGCTGTTCTTCCCCCTTTGTACTTTTCATCATCAGCCCAAGAGGCAATCCACCACCCGCGACACCCCAAAATTTTAACCTTGTTTTCTTAATTAAAATTTTGCCAGGAAATTTAAACTATTATTTTCTGGATGTTCTTTTGGTTTCAGGTCCTTTTTTTACCTTATTATTATGGAGTTTTTACCTCAAGTGGAAAAAAGTTTCCAAATATATTATTGGACTTGTTTGCCCTTTCAAGAAAAACATTTCTATTATCACTGGATTTTATTTGCACAATTGTTTCTCTCTGAGCTTTATTCCTTAAAATGATTTTTCATTAATTTTGGAGCTCTATTTGAACTACAACCATTTGATAAATTTATTTAAAATTCCAACCAAAATTTGGAGATGTCATGTGATGTTTTTAAATCACTTTTATGCAAAAATATCTTCTGTTCATTGGAGATTTTGAGCTCTACACCAAGTTTTCAAATCTGGTCCAGTGGGCAATTTTGCACTACAACCTAATTAAATATTTCTTTAAAACTTCCACCAAAATTATGGGATATTCATAGGAGTATATTATTCAACTTTATGCAAAAACCCATTGATGTTCTTTGAAAGATTTGAGTGAATCAACCTCTTTTTCATTCTGGTCCAGCTTGGTGATTTGTACTGCATCCCTATTAAATTTTGCTCTAGTGACCATGAGCTTTCTCCTGCGTGTAGTACACCATACCAAACCCTTAAGTCCAGGAGATTGGACTCATTGGAGCACTTTTGGTTCATGAAATTATGCCCTTTTCCTTCTGTCCAGAACTGGAGTTTTGCAAAACTTACACTAACAAGTTTGAGCTTTTGGCAAACTAACCTCACCACCCTCTGTATCATCTAAAGAGACCCCAATCTGGAAATTTGGGCCACCCCAAGAGTTGCCTAGATGCCATTGGCATTCTGGCAAACACCTTGAGTGCATGAACAGATTTGGCATGAATTTTGGTTTTCATTGTGAACTTGATCCTCTGACCCAGCAAGCTTGTCCACTGATCTCCTTGCAAACCCTAGCCTAGACCTGCTAATCCCCAGCTCCACCCAAGCCACCTAGCATGCCCTGGCATTTCGCTGAACGCTTGGCGTGCATGCTCTGGGCGTGCCAAGAGCGCACGTTTTGCACGCGCGCGCACCGAGCCACCGCGTCCCGCTGCCGACGCCCCGCGCCCGTTCTAGCCCTTCCCTTCTCCCAGTCGACGCACCCGACCCCTCCCGTGTCACAGAGCTGCCCCTGGAGCTCCACAGTGCTGCCGTCAGGTCAGCCACGGCGGCTAGCGGGCGGCCACATCAACCTCTGCCGTGGACGGCACCGCTCGAGCCACCTCTGCTCGCCAGCTGTCCCCTTGAGCAGCTCAAGCTCATCCGCAAGCTTGTCCGTAAGCATTCGTCGCCGCCACGTCCCTCTGCTGCTACAGAATGACGGTCGCCGGCGATCTTATCCACGGCCACCGTCGGAACCGACCCTGATCGCTATTTAAGGAACCCCCGAGCTCGCCAAACCCTCAAGCAACCTCTCTCACTCCCTCACCGATCCTCCCGTAGCAATAGAAGGACTGGAGATGGTCGTCTTCTTCTTCTCAGGCAACCACAGCCGCCGCCACTGTCTCGACCATTCCGACGCCACCAGGGCCTCCCCCTTTCCACTCTCTTCACCAGAAGCCCTCTCTTCATCTCGTGAATCCACCCCCTGCTCAATTTCGATCAGGAACCGCCGGAGGCAAGAACCCACTCTGCCCAACAGCCACCGCCCACTGTGAAGCTTGCCACCGGTGACTCTGTCCACCCCAGGGACCCTAGCGGCCACCGAAGGGAGCGCCTCGGCCCCCTGAGCCCGCGGATGGCCTCGGTTTCTCGAACGGTGCCGCCATTCGCCGGCGAGCATCGCCGGAGCCACGCCCCGCTCGGACAGAGGAGGGAGAAGAGGCGCGGCGACTGGTCAAACCTGACCAGTGGGCCCCCTGGACCCACTGTCAGCGACCCAGCCCCACCCGCGTGGTTTTAAGTGAAAGCGCAATCGACCAAAGTACGCCTCCTCTGCCCGAAAGCGTATTCTTATTTGAAACGTTTCCTTTTTCTGTTTTATTTTAAAAATAGAATTTGACTAAACTTTGACTGGCTATAACTTTTTACATATAAATCCAAATGACTTGATTCTTTTTCTGTTGTTTCCCAAATATTGTCTAGTTTATTTTCATGTTTATTTCAAATTTTTCCAAACAACTTTTTTGTACTGTTTTTAAAGTATGTGTTATTTGAATATTTTCCAAAATAGGAGTTTGAAGGAGAAAACTTTCAAAAAGTTTTGGAATGCACCCGGCCTCTCCACAACTTGAAGGCAAGCATTTTTGAACTCTGGCATAATATTATTGTGTGTTGTTTGATACAATTACAACACCACCGTGACCCGGAGTATCCGTTACTTTTTTTGTGAGAGTATGATCATACTTGCATATTGGTGACCTCATGCTATTGGAGCTTGATATGTTTGCGATAGTAATCATTCTCACATGCCTTTTTTGCCTATCGGAAGGAAGCCGAGAAAGTCTCTGTCTAGGGTAGACACGAGCTTATCTCTGGTTCCCCGTCGGGACGGTTGTGTCCGGTATGGCAAGATGAGGTATGACGAGTAGTGATACTGTCTATTGGATTGAAACATATTTGTTATACTAATCATGCAGGAAATACTTAAGCCTCCTGAGTTGGCCGTAGACCGAGTCTTGTTCCAGTAACCCCCATACTTGTTTCGTGCTGCCACTTGTCCCTGCCGTAGGTAGGGTACAGTTCAGTAAGTTGTCAACCCCTGTCTAGCACACACCGTACAGAGAGGCCATGGTGGAAGATACCGGCTGCATCTGGTAGGCATGCCACCTGGTCCGGGGGCATGGGTGTTTCCGGTTGGGACCAAGAGGGGGGCACCCCTTAGAGCGCCCGATTGAAATTTGATCCCATGCTACTCGAGGTTGTAGCCTCCCCACTTAGAGTTTTGCTTAACAGGTGTCGTGGGTGATTCCAGACACGAGTAAAGTTAAGCTGGTGTGTGCAAGTCAGGCGTGTTTTCGACTAAAAGACCCTAGACGGAATTAGTTCCGATGGACTAAAGAAATCCGTTACTCGTGGGTAAAGAGTACACCCTCTGCAGAGATATTATACCTATTCGAATAGCCGTGTCCATGGTTAAGGACTACAGTCTGGGATGGGTCAAGTGTCGGTCTTAGTGTCGGTCTTCGAAGGAAAATCTACTAAACCAGAACATTGATTATGACCTGTGACATATGATGATTACGATTATTATTATTGTGGACTAATCAATTGTATTATTTGAATTATTGAGTATCCCTGGGACAGTTCTACCTCCCGGATATTCACTGTGATTATTCTTACTTATAAGCCCTTTATGTGGTGTCGCTCAGACGCCCGACTGTGGCAGGCTTGTCATTTCATTTACTTATAAGCCCTTTATGTGGTGTCGCACAGACGCCCGACTATGGCATGCTTGTTATTTCATGTACTTATAAGCCCTTTATGTGGTGTCGCACAAATGCCCGACTATGGCATGCTTGTTATTCCTCTCATATATAAGCCCTTTATGTGGTGTCGCTCAGACGCCCGACTGAGGCGTGCTTCATATTATTATCCCTTCGAGGCGTCGCTTCAGACACCCAATCGGTGCTTTTCTTTTCTACTCCCTGATTGTTTACTCATGTTTTATTTGAATGATCTGCTTGCGTGCATCATGAACCTTATTTCATAACTGACGAAGTGATCATGGAATATTTCAAAACATGATTATCAATGGCTATATTATACCTGTGTTCTTAATGTTTGCGAGTACATTCAAAGTACTCACTAGCTTGTCCCTGGCTATTGTCTTGGCCAGATTTCTTGCGTGGAAAGGAGCTTGCGATGACAGCCCAGGAACCTACGTAATGGTGATAGCAGCCTAGCGAAGAAAGGAGTTATCCTGGTCAGCTGTTCCTGTGGGAAATGGAGTCCCATAGATGCTGATGATCCGCAAACCGCTTCCGCCATCAACCACTAGAAACCAATTGTTGTACCCATAGGCCAGAATGGTCTTGTACTTCATATTTTGTATTTTGCTTGGAGTTTCTGTAATAGTTGGTGTCTCATCAGCTAACAGTAATCCTGGGGCTGGTGAGCACAAGGGCCGCTTTTGGGAAATTAATATCCCGAAAATCCGGTCCTGACAAACTTGGTATCGGAGCCAGGCTGACCATTGGCTAATCCTATCTTAGCCAGGTCGAAAAACCTAGGTAAACCAACCCACCAGACCTTAACCAAACCCTGGCCAAGCTCCTCGTGTAAGATAGCCACACAGTGACCCGACACCTTTTGGCAGTCGGTGCCCAACCTATCAACCTAGCCTGTCGATCATGCGCCAGTGACCGACACCTAAATAGTCTTTTTCGCAAGTGTGCGAAGGAAGACTCCGCACCCTTTTTCTATAAAAAGGGCACGCTAGCCTCGACCCATCACAGCACAGCCTCTAACCCCAAACCGAGCTAAAATGCCAGGACCCATTGTTCACAATGAGACCACAGCAACCAACCTTGGAGGTTTTGTGACCGTGCTAGCAAACCTCACCCGCCATGCCTTTGCATTAGAAGAGCCCCCAGAATATGTTGTGTACCAAGGGTCCATGAGCGGTGAGAGTCGTCAATTTTGGGCCACTGTGCACGTCTATGGTAGGGGTCTATCGCCAGAACGCCCCTACAGGTTCACCGGAAGGACAACTTCCTTTGAGCCACAAGCCATCCAACTAGCTGCCCGAGAAGCTATAGTTCAACTCCGGCACTTGTCGCCCAGAGTTAACTGTCGCTCATTCTACTACTACCCCAGCCGTGACGGGTATGGTAGACCACCCCAGGTTGCCAACGGAGATCACGAGACGGACCCTACATTATTGCATCTGGTGCGCTATGTAAGTGCACTAGAGGGACTGTTCGATCAGATCACCCTTGATCTAATCGCAGCTCGTGGAGAACTGATCCACCGAGCCCCAGCAAGAAGAGAAGATGAGCCCGACACCGACAATCTAGTTGTGTTGTTCGGACAACAGATCGAGGCCTTGAGGTCAGCCCCAGCCATCAACCAAGGTGCTTTGATGACCCCAGAAGTGCTTCGTCGCCTTTTGGGCACACTCCAACGGGATTGTGGCCAACAATCCCCGCGATGGTCATCATCACTACCCCGACCCTGCAGTTCCTCAACCCCCTCCAGCTAACCCCGACGGTGAGGCCAATGGAGAAGCCTCGACAGCCACAAGGCACGCCCGCTTAGATATAAACGAGGTGGACTGAGTCACTCGAGTAGTACCGAGTCTCAGTATGTCCACAACCTGTAGTTGTGTGATCTTGTATTACCGCAATGTTATCTGCATGTGCGCCCCTAATTTAAATAGTAGCTGTATTGATGTACGGTTACATTTTTAATTCCGGGCGTAGCTACCAAAACCAACCCCGATGGCACCCACAGTAACACGTCACTTTTGTGAGATGTGTGTATCTGTGGCTTTAACCCCGACCCCCATGAGAGTAGAACCAGCAAACTAGTGCCCTCACCGCGGTAAATAAACCAGCCCAGTTGCTATATAAAAGGCCACCTCGTGACCATGCCGAGTACCCCTCATCTTGTGCCCAACCCTCACAACCATTTCTTGCCATGCCGAGCCCTAGCATTTATCTGAGAACCCCAGATGCAACCCCGGGTAGTTTTGTTAAACTATTGTGGGACTTTACCTGCAGTACCATGGGTTCCACCCAGCCACCCCAGTACGAGCTGCTCAAGTCGAGGATCACCTCATCCACCTCGAAATATTGGGCAGTAGTACACATCCCTCCCGTAAACTCAAATCAAGACCCAACGGAAGTCTCCTTCGTGGGGAAATCTATGCCGACTCCGCAAATGGCCATAGAAGCGGCTGCACACGAAGCTCTTTTTCACCTTCGATTCGCGGTACCTTATGCCAGCGAACGAGGGTATTATTCCTTTCCGAGCCGTGCTGCACCCAGAGGAGTAACATCTTTTCCCGATGGACGAATTGAGAGAGACCAAGTACTGGCCAACCTTGTCCAGTATGTCATCGCTCAAGAGTGTTTGACCCAGCGAGTAATGGGTTATCTCCAGAGCCTAGCTGATTTAAACCCTGAGATCGCCATCGGCAGACCACTGAGGCCCGACCAGGAGACACACATTCATCGACTGGTCAAACCACTTCCCCCGATAGAAGAAGAGTGCGCCCCAGTACCAGAGACGTTTTCTCAGGACCCTGTCCAGTTGCCGTTCTCATTCTAGACGTCACTGCCTTGTTCTTTTATTCCAGCATTTAACTAAGTGTTGTAACTCATGCGTGTTATTCTAAATCTTGTGCGATGAGATAAAATTTTTGTTGCAATTGTGGTGAGTAGTTTTTGCTGCTGTAAATTTTGTCCAACTAATCTTTCTCTCGCGAAAAATCCCGGAGTGAGGTTTCTTTTCCCCTGAGTTGCTGCAGCATATATCTCCTCGCGACATGGATTTTTATTCACGCAGCACCACGGCAGCAGACTCACAACCACAACCACTCGAACACATACACTTCTCACAACACCACGTAACCACGTTGCATCTGGCTAACCATCTCCCTAAAACACCACTGTATCTGAAGGAGAAAATAGTGGGTAATCATCCGGGTGCAAGTTACCCAACATACCGACAACAGTTAGCACCCGACACCACACCTACTCCTCGTGATCACCGCCACCGCGGAGAGCCAACACTCGAGTGGCAGCATCACGACCATCATCGAGGATCATCGCACACAGGAACACGGAGAGCCCCAGCAATGCCGCCAGCCCTCCGCACACCAGGTTCACGTACCAGTCCGGCACCGCCCCCGCCATTAGAGCCTCGTCTTGAGCTTTTGTAAATGGAAATGGAGAAGGAGAAGGAGAAGCGAGGCCAGGTGTGAGGAAGAAGAGAGAAGCACCACGGCCATTTTATAGCTCGAGATCAGTGTACGGTGGGCGAAGTCCACCAGCGCCGCTCGTCGCCCGATCACTGGTGTTCGGAGGCGAATCTGCCAGCAGTGCCAACAGCACGCAGGCCCGCGAGGTGAGTGCATGTTGCACCGGATGCTAGCACGCCGCGCACTACCGCAGGTACGGCCTAGATGCCCTACGCGCTAGACATCGCCGATGGAGAAAGCGCGGGAAAATGCGCGGGAGAGAGGAAGAAGAGAGAACTAGAGGAGGAAGAAGAGACTGACTGTGGGCCCTGGGTCCACCTGTCAGCCAGAGAGAGCACTGTGCCCTCAGGTACGACCAGCGTATTTTAGAATTTAAAGTTTATTCTAAATTTACTGTATCCCAACATAGAAATCCCTCGTTTTCACCTAACCGTGGATTTTTCCACGCAGCGCCAGTGTTCCACACTGTAGTTTTACACCACTTATTGCCCTCTCTCGGTAACCGCACTTTTATTGCATAAGTAAAGTGGTTATTTTTGAAATGGTAAGAGTAATATTTTCAAAACAGCTTTTAGCAAATCTCAAGGACGAGATTTTTTTCTTAAGGGGGGTAGTGTTGTGACACCCCAAAATTTTAACCTTGTTTTATTAATTAAAATTTTGCCAGGAAATTTAAACTTTTATTTTCTGGATGTTCTTTTGGTTTCAGGTCCTTTTTTTACCTTATTATTATGGAGTTTTTACCTCATGTGGAAAAAACTTTCCAAATATATTATTGGACTTGTTTGCCCTTTCAAGAAAAACATTTCTATTATCAGTGGAATTTATTTGCACAATTGTTTCTCTCTGAGCTTTATTCCTTAAAATGATTTTTCATTAATTTTGGAGCTCTATTTGAACTACAACCATTTGATAAATTTATTTAAAATTCCAACCAAAATTTGGAGATGTCATGTGATGTTTTTAAATCACTTTTATGCAAAAATATCTTTTGTTCATTGGAGATTTTGAGCTCTACACCAAGTTTTCAAATCTGGTCCAGTGGGCAATTTTGCACTACAACCTAATTAAATATTTCTTTAAAACTTCCACCAAAATTATGGGATGTTCATAGGAGTATATTATTCAACTTTATGCAAAAACCCATTGATGTTCTTTGAAAGATTTGAGTGAATCAACCTCTTTTTCATTCTGGTCCAGCTTGGTGATTTGTACTGCATCCCTATTAAATTTTGCTCTAGTGACCATGAGCTTTCTCCTGCTTGTAGTAAACCATACCAAACCCTTAAGTTCAGGAGGTTGGACTCATTGGAGCACTTTTGGTTCATGAAATTATGCCCGTTTCCTTCTGTCCAGAACTGGAGTTTTGCCAGGTCGAAAAACCTTGGCAAACCAACCCACCAGACCTTAACCAAACCCTGGCCAAGCTCCTCGTGTAAGATAGCCACACAGTGACCCGACACCTTTTGGCAGTCGGTGCCCAACCTATCAACCTAGCATGTCGATCACATGATGTTTCTCTCCATCTATCTCTTGTAATGGATTGAGTTTTCCCTTTGAAGTTATCTTATCGGATTGAGTCTTTAAGGATTTGAGAACACTTCATGTATGTCTTGCATGTGCTTATCTGTGGTGACAATGGGATATTAACGTGATCCACTTGATGTATGTTTTGGTGATCAACTTGCGAGTTCTGTGACCTTGTGAACTTATGCATAGCGGTTGGCACACATTTTCGTCTTGACTCTCCGGTAGAAACTTTGGGGCACTCTTTGAAGTTCTTTGTGTTGGTTGATTAGATGAATCTGAGATTGTGTGATGCATATTGTATAATCATACCCGCAGATACTTGTGGTGACATTGGAGTATCTAGGTGACATTAGGGTTTTGGTTGATTTGTGTCTTAAGGTGTTATTTTACTATGAACTCTAGGGTTGTTTGTGACACTTATAGGAATAGCCCAATGAATTGATCGGAAATAATAACTTTGAGGTGGTTTCGTACTTTACAATAATCTCTTTGTTTGTTCTCCGCTATTAGTGACTTTGGAGTGACTCCTTGTTGCATGTTGAGGGATATTTATATGATCCAATTATGTTATTATTGTTGAGATAACTTGCACTAGTGAAAGTATGAACCCTAGGCCTTGTTTCAAAGCATTGCAATACCGTTTGTGCTCACTTTTATCATTAGTTACCTTGCTGTTTTTATATTTTTAGATTACAAAAACCTATATCTACCATCCATATTGCACTTGTATCACCATCTCTTCGCCGAACTAGTGCACCTATACAATTTACCGTTGTATTGGGTGTGTTGGGGACACAAGGGACTTTGTTATTTGGTTGCAGGGTTGTTTGAGAGAGACCATCTTCATCCTATGCCTCCCACGGATTGATAAACCTTAGGTCATCCACTTGCGGGAAATTTGCTACTGTCCTACAAACCTATGCACTTGGAGGACCAACAACATCTACAAGAAGAAGGTTGTGTAGTAGACATCAAGACTTCATATCTCTCAATTCGGGCATTTGCTTGAAATATTAACTTCAACTCCTGGAACATATCATATGCTCCATGGCGTTCAAAATGTCGTTGAAGTCCCGATTCTAAGCCGTAAAGCATGGCACACTGAACTATTGAGTAGTCATCAGCTTTGCTCTGCCAGACGTTCATAACATCTGGAGTAGCTCCTACAGTGGGCTTTGCACCTAGGGAGGCTTCCAGGACGTAATTCTTCTATGCAGCAATGAGGATAATCCTCAAGTTATGGACCCAGTCTGTGTAGTTGCTACCATCATTTTTCAACTTAGCTTTCTCTAGGAACGCATTAAAATTCAAAGGAACAGTAGCACGGGCCATTTATCTACAACAACATAGACATGCAAGATACTATCAGGTACTAAGTTCATGATAAATTAAAGTTCAATTAATCATATTACTTAAGAACTCCCACTTAGATAGACATCCCTCTAGTCGTCTAAATGATCACGTGGTCAATATCAACTAAACCATGTCCGATCATCACGTGAGATGGAGAGGTTTTCAATGGTGAACATCACTATGTTGATCATATCTACTATATGATTCACGCTCAACCTTTCAGTCTCAGTTTTCCAAGGCCAATCTGCATATGCTAGGCTCGTCAAGTTTAACCAGAGTATTCTGCTTGTGCAAAACTGGCTTGCACCCGTTGTATGTGAACGTAGAGCTTATCACACCCGGTCATCACGTGGTGTCTCGGCACGACAAACTGTAGCAACGGTGCATACTCAGGGAGAACACTTATACCTACAAATTTAGTGAGAGATCATCTTATAATGCTACCGCCGAACTGAGCAAATGCATAAAAAGATAAACATCACATGCAATCAAATAAGTGATATGATATGGCCATCATCATCATGTGCCTTTGATCTCCATCTCCAAAGCACAATCATGATCACCATTGTCACCGGCTTGACACCTTGATCTCCATCGAAGCATCGTTGTCGTCTCACCAACTATTGCTTCTATGCTATCGCTACCGCTTAGTGATAAAGTAAAGCAATTACATGGCGATTGCATTTCATACAATAAAGAGACAACTATATGGCTCTTGCCAGTTGCCGATAACTGTTACAAAACATGATCATCTCATACAACAATTTATATATCATCACGTCTTGCCCATATCACATCACAACAAGCCCTACAAAAACAAGTTAGACGTCCTCTACTTTGTTGTTGCAAGTTTTACGTGGCTGCTACGGGCTTCTAGCAAGAACCGTTCTTACCTACGCATCAAAACCACAACGATTTTTCGCCAAGTGTGCTGTTTTAACCTTCAATAAGGACCGGGCGTAGTCACACTCGATTCAACTAAAGTTGGAGAAACAGACACCCACTAGCCACATATGTGAGAAGCACGGCGGTAGAACCTGTCTCATGAACGCGGTCGTGTAATGTCGGACTGGGCCACTTCATCCAACAATACCACCGAATCAAAGTATGACATGCTGGTAAGCAGTATGACTATTATCGCCCACAACTCTTTGTGTTCTACTCGTGCATATAACACCTACGCATAGACCTGGCTCGGATGCCACTATTGGGGAATGCAGTATTTCAAAAAATTTACCTACGATCACACAAGATCTATCTAGGAGATGCATAGAAACGAGAGAGGAGAGTGTGTCTACGTACCCTCGTAGACCGAAAGCGGAAGCGTTTAGTAATGTGGTTGATGTAGTCGAACGTCTTTGCGATCCAACCGATCAAGTACCTAACGCACGACACCTCCGCGATCTGCACACGTTCAGCTTGGTGACGTCCCTCGAACTCTTGATCTAGTTGAGGCTGAGGGAGAGTTTTGTCAGCACGACAGCGTGGTGACGGTCATGATGAAGTTACAAACGCAGGGCTTTGCCTAAGCACTACGAGAGTATGACTGAGGTGTACAACCGTGCAGGGAGGCACCGCTACTACCTCTTGAGCTTGAGTTGGTTTTCCCTTGAAGAGGAAAGGGTTATGTAGCACAATAGCGTAAGTATTTCCCTCAGTTTTGAGAACCGAGGTATCAATCCAGTAGGAGGTAACACACAAGTTTCCTAGTACCTACACAAACAAACAAGAACCTTGCAACCAACATGATAAAGGGGTTCTCAATCCCTTCACGGTCACTTACGAAAGTGAGATCTGATAGAGATAATAAGATAAATATTTTTGGTATTTTTGTTGTATAGATTGGAAAATAAAGATGCAAAATAGAAATAGCAAATTGATAAGAAAATAATATGATGGAAGATAGACCTGGGGGCCATAGGTTTCACTAGTGGCTTCTCTCAAGATAGCATATTCTACGGTGGGTGAACAAATTACTGTCGAGCAATTGATAGAAAAGCTCATAATTATGAGAATATCTAGGCATGATCATGTATATAGGCATCATGTCCGCGAGAAGTAGACCAAAATGATTCTGCATCTACTACTATTACTCCACACATTGACCGCTATCCAGCATGCATCTAGACTATTAAGTTCATAAGAACAGAGTAATGCATTAGGCAAGATGACATGATGTAGAGGGATAAACTCAAGCAATATGATATAAACCCCATACTTTTATCCTCGATGGCAACAATACAATACGTGCCTTGCTGCCCCTGCCATCACTGGGAAAGGACACCGCAATATTGAACCCAAAGCTAAGCACTTCTCCCATTGCAAGAAAGATCAATCTAGTAGGCCAAACCAAACTGATAATTTGAAGAGACTTGTAAAGATACTAAATCATGCATAAGAGATTTTAGAGAAGAATCAAATATTGTTCATAGATAATCTTCGACAAACACACCACAAAAAGAATTACACCGAATAGATCTCCAAGAGAATCAAGGAGAACTTTGTATTGGGATCCAAAGAGAGAGAAGAATCCATCTAGCTAATAACTATGGACCCAAAGATCTGTGGTAAACTACTCACACATCATCGGAGAGGCTATGATGTTGATGTAGAATCCCTTCGTGATTGATTCCCACTTCGGCGGAGCGCCGGAAAAGGCCCCAAGATGGGATCTCACGGGTACAGAAGGTTGCGGCGATGGAAATAGGGTTTCGTGGTGCTGCTGGATGTTTTCGGGGTATATGGGTATATATAGGAGGAAGAAGTACGTTGGTGGAGTAGCGAGGGGCCCACGAGGGTGGGGCGTGGCCCATGCCTCATGACCTCCTCGCTTCTTTCTTGACGGCCACTCCAAGTCTCCTGGATCACGTTTGTTCCAAAAATAACTCTCCCGAAGGTTTCATTCTGTTTGGATTCCGTTTGATATTCCTTTTCTGCGAAACACTGAACTAGGCAAAAAAACAACAATTTGCACTGGGCCTTTGGTTAGTAGGTTAGTCCCAAAAATGATATAAAAAGGTATATTAAAGCCCATTAAACATCCAAAACAGATAATATAATAGCATGGAACAATCAAAAATTATATATACGTTGGAGACGTATCAAGCATCCCCAAGCTTAATTCCTGCTCGTCCTCGAGTAGGTAAATGATAAAAACAGAATTTTTGATGTGGAATGCTACCTAGCATAATTCTCAATGTGATTTTCTTTATTGTGGAATGAATGTTCAGATCCGAAAGGTTCAAGACAAAAGTTTAGTATTAACATAAAAATAATAATACTTCAAGCATACTCGCAAAGCAATCATGTCTTCTCAAAATAACATAGCCAAAGAAAGTTATCCCTACAAAATCATATAGTTTGGCTATGGTCTATCTTCACCACACAAAATATTTAAATCATGCACAACCCTGATGACAAGCCAAGCAATTGTTTCATACTTTTGATGTTCTCAAACCTTTTCAATCTTCATGCAATACATGAGCGTGAGCCATGGACATAGCACTATAGGTGGAATAGAATGGTGGTTGTGGAGAAGACAAAAATGAGAAGATAGCCTCACATCAACTAGGCATATCAACGGGCTATGGAGATGCCCATCAATAGATATCAATGTGAGTGAGTAGGGATTGCCATGCAACGGATGCACTAGAGCAATAAGTGTACGAAAGCTCAACAAAAAGAACTAAGTGGGTGTTCCCACTAGTATATGAAAGTGACAACATAGTAGACTCTCTATCATGAAGATCATGGTGCTACTTTGAAGCACAAGTGTGGTAAAAGGTACATTGTCCCTTCTCTCTTTTTCTCTCATTTTTTTATTTGGGCCTTTTTCTCTTTTTTTATGGCCACTTTTTTTCCTTTTTTTATTTTTCCTCCGGAGTCTCATCCCGACTTGTGGGGGAATCATAGTCTCCATCATCCTTTCCTCACTTGGGACAATGCTCTAATGATGATGACCATCACACTTTTATTTACTTATAAAACAAGAATTACAACTCGATACTATAACAATATATGACTCTATGTGAATGCCTCCGGTGGTGTACCAGGATGTGCAATGACTCATGAGTGACATGTATGAAAGAATTATGAACAGTGGCTTTGCCACAAATACGATGTCAACTACATGATCATGCAAAGCAATATGACAATGATGTAACATGTCATAACAAATAGAACGGTGGAAAGTTTCATGGCAATATATCTCAGAATGGCTATGGAAATGCCATAATAGGTAGGTATGGTGGATGTTTGGAGGATGGTATATGGTGGGTTTATGGTACCGGCAAAAGTTGCACGGTACTAGAGAGGCTAGCAATGGTGAAAGGGTGAGAGTGCGTATAATCCATGGACTCAACATTAGTCATAAAGAACTCACATACTTATTGAAAAAATCTATTAGTTATCGAAACAAAGTACTACGCACATGCTCCTAGGGGGATAGATTGGTAGGAAAAAACCATCACTCGTCCCCGACCGCCACTCGTAAGGAAGACAATCAATAAATAAATCATGCTCCGACTTCATCACATAACGGTTCACCATACGTGCATGCTACGGGAATCACAAATTTTAGAACAAGCATTTCTCAAATTCACAACTACTCAACTAGCATGACTCTAATATCACCACCTTCATATCTCAAAACAATCATCAAGTATCAAACTTCTCATAGTATTCAATGCACTTTTTATGATAGTTTTTATTATACCCATCTTGGATGCCTATCATATTAGGACTAATTTTATAGCCAAAGAAAATTACCATGCTGTTCTAAAAGACTCTCAAAATAATATAAGTGAAGCATGAGAGATCAATAATTTCTATAAAATAAAAACGCCACCGTGCTCTTAAAGATAAAAGTGAAGCACTAGAGCAAAACTATCTAGCTCAAAAGATATAAGTGAAGCACATAGAGTATTCTAATAAATTTTGATTCATGTGAGTCTCTCCCAAAAGGTGTGTACAGCAAGTATGATTGTGGTAAACTAAAAATCAAAGACTCAAATCATACAAGACGCTCCAAGCAGAACACATATGATGTGGTGAATAAAAATATAGCATCAAGTAAAGTTACAGATGGAAGAAGACGAAAGAGGGGATGCCTTCCGGGGCATCCCCAAGCTTAGGATTTTGTTTGTCCTTGAATTTTACCTTTGGGCGCCTTGGGAATCCCCAATCTTAGGCTCTTGCCACTCCTTGTTCCAAAATCCATCAAATCTTTTCCCAAAACCTGAAAACTTCACAACACAAAACTCAACAGAAAAACTCATGAGCTCCGTTAGTATAATAAAACAAACCACCACTTCAAGGTACTGTAATGAACTCATTCTTTATTTATATTGGTGTTAAACCTACTGTATTCAAACTTCTCTATGGTTCATAACCCCCGATACTAGCCATAGATTCATCAAAATAAGCAAACAACACACAAAAAACAGAATCTGTCAAAAACAGAACAGTCTGTAGTAATCTGTAGGTTTCGAATACTTATGTAACCCCAAAAATTCTGAAATAAAATTTTGGACGTCAGGAATTTTTCTATTAATCATCTGCAAAAAGAATCAACCTAATCGCACTCTCCAGTAAAAATGGCAGCAAATCTCGTGAGCGCTAAAGTTTCTGTTTTTACAGCAGGATCGCAAAGACTTCCCCCAAGTCTTCCCAAAGGTTATACTTGGCACAAACACTAATTAAAACATAAAAAACACAATCATAACAGAATCTAGATTAATTATTTATTGAATAATAGCAAGGAAAAAATATTGGGTTGTCTCCCAATAAGCGCTTTTCTTTAAAGCCTTTTAGCTAGGCATAAGATTTCAACGATGCTCACATGAAACACAAGAATTGAAGCACAAATAGAGCATCATAAAACACATGACAAACACATCTAAGTATAACATACTTCCTATGCATAGGCATATTATAGGCAAACAAATTATCAAGGCAAGCAAAAACTAGCACATGCAAGGAAGCGGAAAGAAACAATAGCAATCTCAACATAACAAGAGGTAATTTAGTAACATGAAAATTTCTACAACCATATTTTCCTCTCTCATAATAATTACATGTGGGATCATAAGCAAATTCAACAAAATAGCTATCACATAAAATATTTTCAACACGATCACCATGCATGCAAAGTTGACACTCTTCCAAAATAATGGGATTAACATTAACTAAAGTCATGACCTCTCCAAACCCACTTTTATCAAAAATTTCATAAGATTGAACATTCTCCAAATATGTGGGATCTAAAGTTGACACTCTTCCAAACCCACTTTCAATAATATTGCAAACACTATTATCAATCTCATCTTCATCATGGGGCTTAAATAAATTTTCAAGATTGTAAGAAGAATCACCCCAATCATGATCATTGCAACAAGTAGAGGACATAGCAAAACTAGCAACCCCAAGCTTAGGGTTTTGCATATTATCAACACAATTTACATCAATAGAATTTATACTATCATCATTGAAATCATGCTTTTTATTCAAAGATCCATCGTGAATCACTCCATAAAGTACTTCATTACAATTTCCAAATTCACGAATTTGAAGCAAAACTTCATAAAGATAATCTAGTGCACAAAACTCACTAGCAATTGGTTCATCATAATTGGATCTCTTAAAAATATTAGAAAGCGGATGAGTATCCATAGATCTTAGGTTCTCTGTTTAGTAATAAATAAACAACTATTCCAACCAAACGAGTAAACGAGCCAAGTAAGACATCAAAGCAAACGAAAAGACGAACAGAAGAAGGGTGAATAAAACGGTAAGGGTGAAGAGGGGGAGAGGAAAACGAGAGGCAAATGGCAAATAATGTAATGCGAGGGATAAGAGTTTGTGATGGGTACTTGGTATCGGTGCCAGAAATCCACACGTTGGTGGGAGATCAAAGCTTGACTTGACTTGGTGTAAACCTCCCCGGCAACGGCGCCAGAAATCCTTCTTGCTACCTCTTGAGCTTGCGTTGGTTTTCCCTTGAAGAGGAAAGGGTGATGCAGTGCATTAGCGTAAGTATTTCCCTTAGTTTTGAGAACCAAGGTATCAATCCACAAGTCCCCTAGTACCTGCACAAACAAACAAGAACCTCGCAACCAACGCGATAAAGGGGTTGTCAATCCCTTCACGGTCACTTACGAAAGTGAGATATGATAGAGATAATAAGATAAATATTTTTGGTATTTTGTTGTATAGATTGGAAAATAAAGATGAAAAATAGAAATAGCAAATTGATAAGAAAATAATATGATGGAAGATAGACCCGGGGGCCATAGGTTTCACTAGTGGCTTCTCTCAAGATAGCATATTCTACGGTGGGTGAACGAATTACTGTCGAGAAATTGATAGAAAAGCCCATAATTATGAGAATATCTAGGCATGATCATGTATATAGGCATCACGTCCACGACAAGTAGACCGAAATGATTCTGCATCTACTACTATTACTCCACACATCGACCGCTATCCAGCATGCATGTAGAGTATTAAGTTCATAAGAACAGAGTAACACATTAGGCAAGATGACATGATGTAGAGGGATAAACTCAAGCAATATGATATAAACCCCATCTTTTTATCCTCGATGGCAAAAATACAATACGTTCCTTGCTACCCCTACTGTCACTGGGAAAGGACACCGCAAGATTGAACCCAAAGCTAAGCACTTCTCCCATTGGAAGAAAGATCAATCTAGTAGGCCAAACCAAACCGATAATTCGAAGAGACTTGCAAAGATATTAAATCATGCATAAGAGATTTCGGAGAAGAATAAAATATTGTTCATAGATAATCTTGATCATAAACCCACAATTCATTGGATCTCGACAAACACACCGCAAAAAGAATTACATCGAATAGATCTCTAAGAGAATCAAGGAGAACTTTGTATTGAGATCCAAAGAGAGAGAATAAGTCATCTAGCTAATAACTATGGACTCGATGGTCTGTGGAAAACTACTCACACATCATCGGAGAGGCTATGGTGTTGATGTAGAAGCCCTTCGTGATCGATTTCTCCTCCGGCGGAGCGCCGGAAAAGGCCCCAAGATGGGATCTCACGTGTACAGAAGGTTGCGGCGGTGGAAATAGGGTTTCGTGGTGCTCCTGGATGTTTTCGGGGTATATGGGTATATATAGGAGGAAGAAGTACGTCGGTGGAGCTGCAAGGGGCCCACGAGGGTGGGGGGCGCGCCTGCCCCCGCTGGGCACGCCCCCCTGCCTCGTGGCCTCCTTGCTTCTTTCTTGACGACCACTCCAAGTCTCCTGGATCACGTTTGTTCCAAAAATAACTCTCCCGAAGGTTTCATTCCATTTGGATTCCGTTTGATATTCCTTTTCTGCGAAACACTGAAATAGGCAAAAAAATAGCAATTTGCACTGGGCCTTTGGTAAGTTATATTAAAGCCCATTAAACATCCAAAACAGATAATATAATAGCATGGAACAAAAAAATTATAGATACATTGGAGACGTATCAACCGCACACGGCTAAAGATCAACTTGTGTGTCTATGGGGTGCCTCCCTCCCCCGTATATAAAGGAGGGGAGGAGGAGGCTAGCCGGCCCTAGGGGGCGCGCCCAAGGGGGGAGACCTACCCCAAGTAGGAACCGGCTCCCCCTTTCCTAGTCCAAGTAGGATAAGAAGGAAGGAGAGGGAGGGAGAGGGAAAGAGGGGCCCGCCCCCTCCCTAGTCCTATTTGGACTCCCCTTGGGGGGGTCCACCTCTTGGCTGTTGACCTCTCTCCCTTAAGGCCCACTAAGGCCCATTACTTCCCCAGGGGGTTCCGGTAACCCTTCCGGCACTCCGATTTCATCCGAAACTATCCGGAACACTTCCGGTGTTCGAATAACATGGTCCAATATTAACAAGCTGGCCGCAGCGGTTGCTGCCCCCGCTCCCGTCCCAGCTCCCATCCCCGCGCCCGCGCCAACGACCATCCCAGTAGCATTGATGGGCTGGTTGCCGAGCACTATCGTAGAGCTCGAAGCCGCGAGCGTCAGCAAGGTCTCCGTGGACCTACGCGAGCTCGTGTACATGCCAGCGCCAGCGCCCGTGCCCGTGTGCGCCCCTCCACCCACCGTGGCGCCGGCCCCTGTGCATTTGGCTGCACCCGCCGTGCCCGTGCCTCTGCCCGTGCACGCCCCTCCACCCACCGCGGCACCGGTCCCCGTGCGTTTGGCTGCACCCACCGTGCCCGTGTACTCGCGCCCCTCAATGGCATGGGACGCTACTGTCGACCGCTACCTCTCAGCGGTGCTAGTTGTCGTCCTCCCGTGCCTCGCCCGTCGATCGCGCGACGACATGATGTTTGATTTACAAGTGAAGAACATTTTGTGCTGCCTTGAAGACTTCAACAATGATGTCCCGGAGGACGACAATGACAACGACGACACGGCACGCTGCCTCCGCCGCTGCTGGAAATAGTTTTTTTGGGGTTTAATACTGTATCTCGAATTCTCAATCATATGAATATAAATTCGCAGTGTAACTGAATGCAAGATATGGTTTGAACAAACTTGCATTTTTCTCTCTTAATGTACAGACTTATCAAACGATTTTCTTTTGAAAAAAAAGTCAATGGTTTTTAAATATGAAACACTCATCGCAAACGTTTTAGTTAGAATATTCGTATGCAAACCGACAGCTTCCCCAGGAAGCCAAGGGAAAATGTGTCGAGCAGGATTTGTGCATCACTTCAATGCAAACTGTTGTTATACATGACCAGTGTGCAAGCACGTACAAACAATTGGATAAGATTTGCATATCTGTCATTTTGGGTATGTTGCCATTTGTCAAACTGGAAAGATTGACATTTGTTTATCTAGTAACATTGCCATTTGTCAACCTTGTAACATTGCGATGTCAAAATATGCAGCTAAAAATCACTAGCACTATCTAATTTTTGCAACTAAAATCACTAGCACTATTCATATGGACACCACTAGCATGCGTGAGGACGCATATGCAAATGTACCATTGATTACATACAACAAGTCATCAACCCACAACAACAACGAGCATACACGTTGGATTATAGATCATTTCCAGCAAAACATTCTAGTAAAGTTTTTCTCACACAACAATAACAAAGCGATGAAATGAACTTCAGCTCTACCACTCGTCGGCGTTGGAAACACTTGCTTTGAACCAGATGTGATTCTCTAGGAAGGGACAGCTACTGTCAATCTCGAGACCAATGTAAGACTGATCATCGAGGCTGATGCGGCATATGTCAGAACCCATATTGGGACAGTAGGGAAGCATAGTAATGTCCGAGGTATAGATATAGTTGCTTCTCATAAATGGTAGTAACATTGTGTCAACAGCAGCTGGATCGCCTTCCACCATCATTGGATAGTTTTGTCCAAGGAAGAGCGAGTTTCCTCCAAGACTTTCAATACTGAACCAGGGAGAAGGTGTTGGCGCTAGTACACTAGTATCTATCCCGAATACCCTGCAACGGATGTTGGAATAGGTCCGGAGAGTGCGACCACGCGAGGCAATACCTGCTTCCTTAGTAACATCAACAGTGCCCTGTATACAGATAAGAAGAGGTGATCCATCAGAATAAGTTGCCAGGCGCCACTGAGTATATGGGTCCTGCTCGTCCTCATGCTCGTAAAAAATTTCAAGTATAGGTGGTGGAATGTTCATAGGACCTTGGAAACACAAGAATGTTAATTAGTAAAGGGAAACTAGCTAACCCACATGCATGTGGATGAAACAATTATAATTACGATGGAAGACAAATGTACCGAAAGCATCAGGATTCCATGCAAAAGCAGTGCCATGAGTGGTGGCAGCAAACACAAGACCCTCGTATTGAATTGCATCATAGTACTCGTCCGTGTACAGAAAATTGATTTTTGAGCAATATCCATCGTGGCGTGGAAGTAAGTATGACAACAAGCTTGTCGAAGATAGCAACAACTTCATAGTTCGTGTAATCCCAAGAGCAGTTGGGAACTCGACAAATTGCTATCTTCCATAGACGACAACCAGCATGATCGTATTTGAACCCACGTAGAATACCGGTGTACTCAACCTCTGGGCAGTCGTCTGAGATTTTTGGAAGTGGAACCCGGTGACGAGTGTACACATTCACAAGTTCCCACTCGCAGTTGTACCCAATATAAACAACCCAATCTCCATTTGCGCCTGCCCAAGCCTTGCCCTCAAGCGATGGCATCTTAATATCATAAGTATCATTATCAAGCGGCATCAAATTACACAAGGTGAGGCTTCCCTCGTCCCCATGCCAGTCAGCAGGGTCACGGCGAAGAAGATAGGGGAGATCAAACTGCTCCGGACCCTTGGGTTCCTTGTAATGATGTTCTTAGTTGAGTCGAGAATGGTCTTGAACGAACCTGCGATGCTAGCCAAGGTGATGACGTCGCACCGATCAATGAGTTCCTCCACCGCATCATCATTCAGATCGGGGCAAGAATAACGGGGTCGTTTCCGGCCTGTTCCCTCCATGGAGAAGGCGATCAAACAATGGCAGAAGGAAGGGTGAAGGCAAATAGAAGAGGGAGGAAGAGCTAGCGTGCGACAGCAGTTCCAAATCGAGAGGGAAAGGCGAAGAGTCGGTGGACGGTTGCCACGGTACACGAAGAGGCGCCTGGGGAGCAAACGGTTGCCACAGAGGTCACACATTGACGACAAGGGCCAAGTGAACCGCATGCGTATATCGCACACACCTTGATCTGGCTGACCGTTTCTTTTGTGTTGCCTAATTATAAATAGTTCATCCGAGTGAATTGTATGCTATATATCCCACACACCTTCATCTGGCTGCCCGTTTCTTTCGTTCCTCCTCTTCACAAATAGTTCATCTGAGTGAACTGTATGCTGTGTATCGCACACACCTTCATCTGGCTGCCCGTTTCTTTTGTTCCTCATCATCGCAAACAGTTAATTGAACTGAACCGTATGCCCTTCATCGCACACGCAACTAAAATCTGAACCGTGTTTGATGCATCCATCATCGCAAACATTTTATACATTTTTGACGGTTTTCATACACCACCGTTTGCGATTATTGCATCGCACACAGTTTCTCGAAGGGACTCTGATCGTAGTGTTGCTTAGAAGCATCTTGCAGTAGTGTGGATATCGTCATGATTATTTGAAGTTCTATCAATTGCCCAACAGTAATTCTGTCGGCGTTCTGGGAACGGGGGTCCCCAAACTTGCCTGCTTGCGGCCCACAACGTGGTTCCACCAGCGGCCTGTATGGCCCATCTTCACCAACAAACACTCAAGACCCTCGCGAGGGGCCAAGCATCGTGAGGTGGACGACGCCGGACCTCCTCAGGGGCGGCCTCACCAGGCTGGCTCACGAGGGGCGGAGAGATCAAGGCCAGGGATACCTCGCGAGGTTTCTGTGACGCAAGCCATGACGACTGGAGCCAGGCGGGCGCCAGTGCGCGTAGTGTCCTCGTTTCCTCTTTGGTGCAAAGGGGGCAAGCGCAGGCGAGGAGTCCCGATGCATCAAGCAAAGGTTTCCATATTGGTGCAACAAGACCAAGACTAGCAGGACAGCAAGATGGAGGTCACCGTGGAGCCCAAGACGGCGTCACCACCCGAGTCTTTGGTAGGTGAAGACCACCTTTTATTAGGATAGCTTGTACTAGTTGTCTCCCTTCAAACTGGCCATTGTGGGATCCCTTCCTGCTCAATATTTGGGAAGAGGACCAGGGCCTCTATATATAGGACTAGCCACCTCCATAGGAAGGGGATCGACAACCACACCAAGTCTACCAAGCACAAGAACACCTCTCCTCAGGAGGCTGTTCTTCCCTTGTAACTGTTCATCCTCAGCCTAAGAGGCAATCCACCACACTACACTGGCGTAGGGTATTACACCACAACGGTGGCCCGAACCAGTATAAATCTTATGTCTCTCATTCTTTGAGTCCGCCGAGCTAGGCTGTAAGATCTTACGACGTGTGCGAGCTAGTGGGGGGAGAGAACTTCGCGCGCACCCCAGTGTTCGAACCTCAAGGGTTTGCCGGAACCCGAAATCCGACATTTGGCGTGCTAGGTAGGGGTGCGCCGAAGCTTTCTTCTTTGCCGACCCATGCTTCTTCACTCCACCAAGTTCATGGCTGACGCTCGCCGGGCTCGCACCGAGCGCCGGGCCGCCCTCGCCACCCATGTCGCTCAGACAGCCCCCGTCAGCGGGCCTCCTCGGTGCTCTCCGTCATCCGCCGCCAATGCCGCCACCGGTCCGGCGGCAAACGAGTAGCAAGCCATCTCACTGCATCCCTCCGTGCACCGTGACGGCCACACCGCCACCCCGTCGCTGTCTCCCGCTGGCTCATCGTCTCACGCTCATCGCGCACCCAAGGACGCGCAGGCTGCGCTACTCATGGCATGCGAGCTCCTGCGCTACCGCCCAGTCGACGACCTCTACGAGGACTGCTCTCTCTCGCTGCCTCGCCCGCCCCCAGCTGCGGGCGATGTGGCTCATGGAGCGCCTCCGCCTCCCCCGCAACAAGATGGCGCCCTCACGCCAAAGCTTACAGCTCGCGGTGCGCCTCCGCCTCCCCCACGTCAGGACAGCGCCCTCGCTCCAAGGTGTGCGGTCCCGCGGCGTGACCCACCGCGCCGCGTGCCCGAGCACGAAGAAAGGAGCTACCAAGAGATTCCCCGTCCGCAAGGAAATGCTCCACCACTCCTGGCTCCACTGCACCAGGATTGCTTGCTGCGACAGGACCATGCGCTGCATGCCGTGGCGGTGCAGGGGCATCACGACCATGCTCTGCCTCCGCGACGGGCCCCTGTGGCCACGGCAGGTTGCCGCGCCTTCACTCCCGAGCTGCGTAGCGTCGTCTGGCCAGGCAAGTTCAAACCAGATCTGCCTCCATGCTACGACGGCACCCCCGACCCTACGGAGTTCCTGCATCTCTACGAGCTGAGCATTGAGGCGGCCAACGACGACAAAAAGGTCATGGCGAACTGGTTTCCCATGGCTCTCAAGGATGGCGCTCGCTCATGGCTCCTGAACCTGCCTCCAGGCTCGGTCTCCTCCCAGGACGAGATGCGCGACCGCTTCATCGCCAACTTCCAGGGCACTCGCGACTGCCCCCCGGCCACGGGTGACCTGTGCCGCATCAAGTAACAACCGGGAGAGACCCTACAAAAGTACATCCAGCGCTTCAATGGCGTGTGCATGAAGATCCCCAAGGTGACCGACGAGGCCATCATCTCAGTGTTTTCCAACGGCATCCACAACATCAAGATGAAGGAGGAACTCGCCATCCATGAAGAGTTGTGCACGACCTTGGAGCTGTTCAACATCGCGACCAAGTGTGCAAGAGCTGAGGAGGGGCGTCTCTCCCTCCTGGAGCTCCCTACTGCGGATCCAGAGAAGAAGAAGGCCAAGGCCAAGGACGTGAAGCGTAAAGGAGCAGCCGTACTCGCGGCAGAGCCAGACACGAAGAGCGGCCAAAATCTTCCCGAGTCGTCCAAGGGCAGCCGCACGTTCTGCGCCTTCCACAACGTGCGTACCCACAACACCAACAATTGTCAAGAGCTCAGGGCCATTTGAGATGGACGCTTCGGTCGGCGCCCCGGGCACAACGACCGGGGCTACGGCCGAGCGGGTGGACGAGGTGGAGGACATTGGGATGACCGTGGGCCCTGCCAGGAGTGGCGCGACCAACCTCGCAAGGACCACTGACAGGACCAGCCTCATGAGGGCGCCTGGCGTGACCAGCCTCACAAGGACTGACCTCAGGGCAACCCTGGACTCCCCCCACTGCCGCCGCCAAGGAGGAACGGCAACCACCAACAGGACGAAGGGGCTAGGGGCTTCCAAGAGCCGCTCACCATCGCCTGTATCTTGGGTGGCGCACAGGCCCCAACCTCCCAGCGCATCTTCAAGCTCGAGGCCACGCGCCCGCTCAGATGGTCCAAGTACGCCATCACCTTTAGCTCGGCGGACCACATCAACTGCGCGGAAACAGCTATCGTTCTCCCGATGCTCTGTTCACTCGTCATTAATAGTGTTCAAGTCATCAAGACCCCTCATCGATGGCGGCGCAGGGCTTAATGTCCTGTCCGTCGAAACGTTCGACAGCCTTCAAGTGCCATACGATCAGCTCCAGCCTACCAAGCCTTTCTCAAGAGTGACTGGCGGCCCTACCATCCCGATAGGACAAGTCTGTCTCCCAGTCACCTTCGGTCAATGCAACAACTACAACACCAAGCTCATCGACTTTGACATCGCCCACATCCGCCTACCGTACAATGCCATCCTCGGATACCCAGCACTGGCCAAATTCATGGCAGTCACCCACCATGGCTACAACATCCTCAAGATGCTGGGAAGCGACAGAATCATCATGGTCCCCTACGAAGAAAGAGACGCGGTGTGCTCCCTCGAGCGTGCCATCCAAGCTGCATCGATCGAAGACCCTGACAGCGCGGGTGCGTAGTACCCTCCTGAGGCCAACCCCAAGAAGAAGAAGCAGCTACTCCACACTGAACCTCAAGGAAGTGGCACCTCCGGTGGCACCACCTCAGGATCTACGCTCGCGCCTGGGGCGCCTCTCTCCCTCGCATAGGGAGGCGCGCCCGGCGCCGTCCTCGGACAGGGCTTGTGGGCTCTCTTCTGGAGGGCCTTAGACCTGGCCAACATCATGAGGGAGGCGCTCGGGCACCATGTGGAGGCGTGCTTCGTGGCACGTTTCCCTCAGGAGGGCACCGGGCGAAGAGCACCCGACGCTCAGGAGTTCATCGACAAGGTCACTCAGGAACTTCAGGAAGCAAGAGCAATATGCGGCGACTGCCGCCCACCTGGCGCTGCTCTGCACTCAGGTGAGGGTGGTGAGCTGCGCGTCTGCATCGACATCCCAGGGCTCAACAGGGCCGCATCTCAGGAGCTCTTCTAGCCTTCACGCGTGGGAAGCTACGAGGGTCCACCTCACAACTATGTTCGCATGCCGTTCGGCCTGCCGAGCATGGCTGCCGCCTTCCAGCGCGACCTGCGGAGCGTCATGGCGGGTCGGGAAGCCAGGCATCACGCGGTCCTGGCGGAGATGGAGACGGTCCTCAGGAGGCCACCCAAGCCTCCCGAGGCTCAGGGCCGCGACGGCTTGTGAGGGGCGACTTCTTCGCTACGTGTCTTCAGCTACCCCAACACCACTTCAACAGCCAAACCAGGTGACATCTTTCTAAGTTCATTCAGCTAGGAGCGCCCCTAGGCTGCATCATTCCCAGGCCGCGTGGGTCAGTCCCTGTGGCATGTATCCAATTGCACTTTTAGTTCACCTTGCTGGGGGCGCCCCTCGGGCTGCATCATCCCCAGGCCGCTCGGGTTCGACCCAGTGGCATGTATCGTTCCTACATTTACCTAAGCCAGTTCACTTTTCATGCAAAATCTATCTATGGTTATCACCTGCTTGACTATCACCCACCCCGGGAGCCGCGCGCCGATCGTCTTTCTTCAGGATCCTTCGCATAAGAAGGCTAGGCACGGCGTCTGTGCTCAGGCCCGTCCATGCAGCATCGATAAATCCAACGGCTGAGCTATGTCTGGCGGGCCGACCCGTTCACCTCACCTCCTGGGACCGTTGGTGCTTGGCCTTCTCGTGCGATAACCTCAGGAAATTCATTCGGCGCGGGTTGTCTAACCATCTCGCAAGAACGTTGCAGCCATCAAGAACCAAGACCAGGCGCAACCTGCCTTGAGGTAGGGCCTCGTGAGTCCCACCCTGGCTCGCGAGTGCCCAGATACACCTTGTCTAGCCCTGCCGTGCAAGCCACGTGTCAGGGCGGGGATGTACACGCCCCGGGGGCTCTCTGCAGTAGGGAGTCCCCTCCCACGTACCAGAGGCGGACCAACAATCACCATGGCGGTTTGAGCCCTTCCTCGCGCTAACTTGCAGGAACTTCTTGAGGTCTACAGCAGGTGGTACCGCAGACTCTCTCTCTTCTCTCATGTGATTTGCTTGCGCGTTAAAAGGAGGGCTCCTGAGCATCGCGACTCAGGAGCTCTTACTGGCTCTCCAGCCCTCACCCCCTGGCCTTGACCACGGCATTGTGACCTGGCATACCAGCGGCGGCTGAGCTCGCTCGAGGGCTGGGACCTGAGGACGCAGAGCACTCGGGAGAGCATAGAGAAGAGGGGGAGGCTCGCACGGGCCTGACCTAGCTACCCGACAGCAGCAGATGCCCGAGTCTGGCGCAATACGAGGAACCAGCTCTAGAATACCAAGATAAGACTCGCGCCTGGACCAACCCAGCACTACGCCATAAGATCCTCACCTTTCGTTGCCCTGCTGCGGAAGCTTCGCCTCCTTTTCCCATCCCGAGGTAGCTGCTTGCACGCTAAAGGGGACCTCTTGAGCATCACACCTCAGGAGCTCTTACTGGACCTCGGGCCGCTCACCTCCTGGCCTTGACCACGGCATCACGACCTGGCATACCAGCGACGGCTGCAGCCTGCCTGGGGACTGGGACCTGTCAGCGTAGAGCACCAAGCTGCCGCGGGATTGGAAAGGGGAAATCAAGCCTCAGCAGGACATGCGCATGCAAATTTTCATAATAAGGACGATATAAACAAAAGACATTACAAATGCTTTACATGCCCCGCGGGGTCCGTTTTGATTCCTCACAGGGAACAAAAGAAGGGAGTTCCTAGGAGCTCTATCTACATGCACTAGGGCAGCCGACGCCATCATCAACAGTGGGCCGCGAGGGGTCGGCGCTAACCCCATCCAGATCAGCGACGACGGCGGCTGGACGTTGCAGCCTTGCTCCGAGCGCGACGTGAACTCGGGGCAAGTAGCTATCGTCGCTTGTCTCCGGAGTCTCAACGGGCTCGGGAGAGTCACTGGACCACCAGGAGTCGCCGCTGTCGCTGGAGGAGCTACTAGTGAGGCCAGCGGCAGGCCCGACGCCCACTACTACGCCGTCCTGGCGACCACCTTCAGGGCAGCACTCCAAGCGGCGACCTTCCTCGTCGAAGACCTTGAAGAACAGCATGGAGGCGCCATCGTGCTCGAAGTGGATGGCGAGGGCGCCTTCCGCGCGGCAGACTCACGCGACCTCGCCCCAGCCGCGAGTCATGAAGACCCTTCCGGAGGAGACGACTTCAACCTCCACTCCAGTCGCCGGGGCGTCACAGTTGGCGTGCTGCAGCCCAAGCTCGAGAGGGCCCATCAGCGGCATCTCGGCGGTGAAGAACTGCGGGAAGCGGATCCAAGTGCTCGGAGGCATCGCCGACCATAGCACGAATTCACGTGAGGAGTCCGCGGCATGGACTCCTAGGGCGACGGGATATGTCACCATGGTTTGGTGACCTCGGTCCTGACGTGGGTGGTGGAGACCGTCGTCCCTCCCTCCGGAGCCCGCAGCTTGGGCGTACAAAGGCAGCGGATACCCAGGAGGAGGTTGTTCGTACCACGACTGCGACACCACCGGCCTCGAGGCTATCTCACGGTGATGGGACCGCCTCTTCTTTGGCGGGAACAACTCAGGTTTGTTGAGGGGAGTTTTGCCTTTCTCCGCGGCCGAGAATCCCCGAATAGGCGCCATGGCAGAGGCCGCAAGCGGAGCGAGGAACAAGAAGAAGCGGGAGAAGCAAAGGAAGAGACGGGTGACGGGGGCTCCGCCCCCACTCCCCACTTATATCCCAGGGAGGCCAACCGCCGGCCTCCATGATCTAAGGTAATAATGACCTTTTTTCTGCATGCAGCAAGGAATCGTCAAGTCGGGCAGTTGCCGAGGCCCATGGGGAAGCGGAGACGCCCACGTCCAATCAATCGCCACGCGCCAATCGTGGCCGTAGGCTGTGGGGGCATGCGGTGCTCCGCACTTGCCCTTTGGCTTCGCCTCGAAGCCAAGCCCGAGCGTGCCTTGGGCCCGGGGGCTACTATCGGCGTTCTAGGAACGGGGTCCCTAGACTTGCCTGGCTGTGGCCCACAGCATGGTTCCACCAGCGGCCTGTATAGCTCATCTTCACCAACAAACACTCAAGACCCTCGCGAGGGGCCAAGCCTCACGAGGCAGACGACGCAAGACCACCTCAGGGGTGGCCTCACCAGGCTGTCTCATGAGGGGCGGAGAGATCAAGGCCAGGGATACCTCGCGAGGTTTCTGTGGCGCAAGCCATGACGACTGGAGCCAAGCGGGCGCCAGCGCGCAGTGTCCTCATTTCCTCTTTGGTGCAAAAGGGGCAAGCGCAGGCAAGGAGTCCCGAGGCATTAGGCAAAGGTTTCCATATTGGTGCAACAAGACCAAGACTAGCAGGACAGCAAGACGGAGGTCACTATGGAGCCCAAGATGGCGTCACCACCAGAGCCTTTGGCAGGCGAAGACCACCTTTTGTCAGGATAGCTTGTACTAGTTGCCCCCCTTCAAACTGGCCATTGTGGGATCCCTTCCGGCTCAATATTTGGGAAGAGGACTAGGGCCTCTATATAGGACTAGCCACCACCATAGGGAGGGGATCGGCAACCACACCAAGTCTACCAAGCACAAGAACACCTCTCCTCAGGAGGCTGTTCTTCCCTTGTAACTGTTCATCCTCAGCCCAAGAGGCAATCCACCACACCACACCGGAGTAGGGTATTACACCACAACGGTGGCCCGAACCAGTATAAATCTTGTGTCTCTCATTCTTTGAGTCCGTCGAGCTAGGCTGTAAGATCTTACGAAGCGTGCGAGCTAGTGAGGGGGAGAGAACTTTGCGCGCACCCCAGTGTTCGAACCTCAAGGGTTTGCCAGAACCCGAAATCTGACAAATTCGTTTACCCACCATTTTCTATTTTTCTCGAGAGAAGCCACTAGTGAAATCTATGGCCCATGGGTCTCTTTCTCATATTATTTGCCTTTGCGATCTATTTTCCTTTGCTTTTATTTTCAGATCTATTAAACCAAAAATACAAAAATACTTTCCTGCAATTTATTCTCATTTATTTTATCTCGCGTTCCCATGATCCAATCTATCATATTTTTATCACGTCCGTTTGCCAATTTCTGGCGCCATTACCCGAAAGGGATTGACAACCCCTTTAATACGTCGGCTTGCGAGTATTTGTTATTTGTGTGCACGTGATGTTTATGTAGTGTTGCTTGGTTCTCCTACTGGTTCGATAACCTTGGTTTCATCACTGAGGGAAATACCTACCGTCACTATGCTGCATCATCCCTTCCTCTTTGGGGAAATATCGTCGTAGATTCAAGCTGCATCAAAAGGAATTTCTGGCGCCGTTGCCAGGAACATCTTCAACATCTACCAGGCTCCTAATCACAAATCTCATATCCTCACAATTTACATTATTTGCCATTTTCCTTTCGTTTTCCTCTCCCCCACTTCACAAAAAATTGCCATTTTATTCGCCCTCTTTTTCGTTCGTCGTTTTCTTGCCGGATCTGTTTTTGAGTGCAATCTTGTTGCGTAGTCACCATGACTCAAGAGAACACCAAGTTGTGTGATTTCTCAAATACTGTCAGGGATATACCCCGTGTTATGACCCGGCTGGGACTTGGCGTTCCATCGGTAACCCACCTAAAGACTGGCGACTCACTGATGACCAGGCCGGGCCTTGGTGACTCATTGGTGACCCGACCGATGGTTCAGATGATCGACAAGACCCAACGGCCCAAAAGGCGGCTTGTGGGAAGGCCGACTCATATTATGGTGGGCCAGCTTAAGAGGAAAGGCATGAGGAATATTTCCCTTACAAGGAAGCAAGACCCAGACTTATATACAGTTTGTAATAGAAGATAGACTAGTCCTAATCCTACTAGGACTCATCATGTAACCCTCCCCTTCAACTTATACAAGGAGGGGCGGGGCACCCCAAGAGGGACAAGTTTTTCTAGACATCTCAATAGACAAGTCAAAGTAGATGCTCTCGAGATAGAGGTAGCGAAACCTCACCCTTGTAAACGAGATTGTCATCATCATCAATATCAATGAAGTAGGATGTAGGCTTTTTAACTCCACCATGAGGGGCTGAACCTGGGTAAAAACCTCGCGTCTCTCGTCCCACTCAACCCATCTCAAGCTACCACATAGATGCGTTGGCCTCATGACTAAGTCCTCACACTAAGGACATCTGTCGTGACAAATCCACGCCAATTGGCGCCCACTGTGGGGCTCGCACACAGTGGTGTTGAGTTCTTGGAGGGATCTCTTCTAGGGATTGAGAAGTTCGCAATTTTTTCAGATGAAGAAAGCTGGCTTGGAAGGATTTACGTCTGTGTCATACTCATCGGTCCAAATTTACGACCTATGAGATCTAAGTTGAAAGGATATTAGGGTTTGGCGTTCTATGAGTCTCCAACATGACGCGACCCATCGAATTAGAACACGAGATCAAATTCTGTTGTTTCTACTGAGCCTAGCCGAGACCTAGAGGAATTCTATCGAAAACACGCGTGAGTGGTGCAAAAGGGTCAAAATCCTAAGGCGATTCCATAAAGATTGTCGGTGGGAACGACACCTATGGGATCACAAGAATCCCTACTACGGTTGCGGGGCGCGGGGTCGTGAGAAGAGCGGATCAAACAGATAGCACATGGTTCGTTTATCCAGGTTCGGGCCGCGAGGATGCATAAAACCCTACTCATGCTTTGGTGGATTGTATATCTGTGTTCTTGAGCTAGCTATGGGGCGTGAGGAGCTCCAAAAAGCCGAATCCTCCGCCTAGTCACCTCGGGCCTCCTTTTATAGGAAAGGGGTTGCCACAGTGGCACACAGGAGGTGGAAAGGGTACAGTGATGTGAGGCTATCCCTCGCATTACATGACAAGGCGCATTTAATGCATCTTGCCCAGGTGTCCTTGCTTTATCGGGGACGGGGGAGAGCCCTGTCTCGTCCATCGCCGCTCCCTCTCGTGTAGACACGCGCCCTGGCCAGCGGCACCCATGGTGCCATGTAGGCAGGCAATCAGCTAAGGTGGCGCAGTGGTTGGTCTCCACGAAGATCCGCATGCCGCCACGCAGGTGCCTGCCTAGCTGGTTGGGTCGGCAGCTGCATGCAAACTGCGGTGGAGGTTTGACTGGCGTGGGCCTGATGGTGGCCCGACGGGTGCTCTTGGCAAGGGCCTTGCCGGGCCCCCCGCAAGGGTCTTGCCATGGCGCCTGCTGTCATCCCCGGCAAGGCTCTTGTCGGGGGCCTTTTGGTCCTCCTTGGCTGGGATCCCGCCAAGGATCATTATCTTCTAAAGGGTGTATCTGATCTTGAATGTCTTCACAAAGATCCACATGCCACCACGGGGATGTCTCCCGAATCCTTGCCCCATGGGGGTAGTGGACTCAAGGGCGACTCACTCCGTAGGTGTGGGGCGAGCTGCCACGGCAAGGGTCTTGCCGGGTTTGCTAAAACCGCCTCCCAAAAAGGATCTTGCCGGGGGGTACGCTTCATCCCCTTTTCTCTTTGTGGTCTTGGTCTTGGCGTCATTCTGCTTCTCCTGAGCTTCGGCCTTACCTTGGCTCACCTCCCTTGCCTTGCTCAGTGTGGTGGTGCCCGTGGCTCAGACTGTCCATGCACAGTTATAGGGGTACAAAAAGTGTACCCCTCTTTTTGTACACCGACAAGAGCCCCCGGGCCTGGGCCTCACGTAAGCGCAATCGCGTCTTTGGGCTAGGCCCAAAAACGGTGCGCGGGCAGGCGGGGCGGTTTTTACCATGGTAAGTCTCTTCGGCGCGCTGTGCTTCCCACGACTCCCGCGCGTGATGTCGGTGAGCCGGGCATTGGCGGTGATGGTTCTCCGGAAGAGCAGCTTTTTCGCGCTCTGGGGGCCAACTTCCGAAAGCTCCAGGCGCTCTATCGTGTCCGTCTAGACAAGGTTAAGTCCAGGATGCCAACGGTGGACCGGGCGGAGGTGGATTTCAAGGCGCGCGTTGCTGAGACGCAGACCTGGTTCCACCAGACTCGCGAGGAGCAGAGGGCCCTTCAGGAGGAATTGGCCAAGCGCAATGTCGAGCTCACCATGAAGATGGCTGACATCAAGAAGGCCCAGGAACAGGCGGCGAACTTGGCTGCCGCGGCCGAGGCCGTCCGGAACCAACATCAAGCCGCACTGGATTCCCAGGAAGAGGACCTCACCGCGCGTGAGGCAAAGCTTGCCGCAGCGCTCCGTGGCAAGGATGAGGAGCTCGAGGCCCTTGTCGCACGGCGGACTCGCGAGCTAGAGCAGAGGCACAAGGAGGCACTCGATGCCCAGGCTCTGGCCCATGCCGGCAAGGTAAGGGAGTTGGAGGTGGCGCGGGACGAGCTGAAGGAGCAGGCCCTCAAGCTGTCCAACGAGAAGAGCACGCTCAACAGCGCCTTGGTGGAGGCGCAAGGAGCGGTCATCAGTAGGGCTGGGGAGCTCTCCGAAGCGCAAAACTCCGTCAGAGATCTCAAGCTGAAGCTGGAGGATCTCGAGAAGATGTTGTCGGAGAGCAGGGCTCGGGAGGAGACCTTGACCAGGAGCCTGGAGGAGGAGAAGCAGCTGCGGGCGAACGAGGCCGCCTCCCACCAGGATGATGTGGCGGGCGAGAACAGATGGATCAGCCATCTGGAGTCACCTCGCAGTTGGCCACTATGGGGATGCCAAACATGAGGTACGCCCCTGAGCGCAGCGGGACCATCAACACCAAGTTGACCCTATTCTTCGAGGGCGTCCTCGGAGCCTTGGCTTATCTTCACTCCAACCGAGCGGCCATGTTGGCTGGGGAAGCTCGGCGACTTTGCCGGGGGGTCATGACCAAGGTCCTCACCAAGATGGCGTACTGGAATCCCGACCTCGACTTCGGTGCCGCGATGGATAGCTTGCCGGAGGGTGTTGACCTCACGGTGCTCAAGGAGCACATCAAGCCCGTCATCAGCAGCATCGACGAAATCAAGAGGGTGGAAGGCTAGCGCCGGGATTAGGCATCCCGTTCTTCATCGCCGCTGTAGGTTCACGACCAAGACAAATTTCATCTTTAGTTAGAACCGCAGAAATGATGTGATGTAATATAACTTTGCAGTACTTTTAATTTCATGCATGTTATTTCCCCGTTCAATTCCTCTTTGTATGCGCGCCCTACGCCGATTGGGTAGGCTCGTCGGCGCGGAAGCCCCGAGCGGCGTTTTGGGGACGGATCCCCATGGGCCTGCTGGGTACGCGTGCTGCCGGACAAGCCACCTTTCCGTTCCGAACGCGGCTGCTCGAACTGTCGAGCTTGACTCGAGTCAGAATCGAGAGCGTTGTTGGTCGCGGAAGGTTACTCTGCCATTCTCGACACAGCCGCTTGAGCTGTTGAGCAGACTCGAAACAGGGCAAGGGCGTTGCCGATCGTGGGAGAGTCCCCTGGCATCCAGGTTTCTCATACAAAGGCGTGACATCTTCGGGGGGAATAACCTCATATAAAAAGTATAGAACAAATAAGGGTTCAATGCAACTTAGCTTCTGTTTGTAGTCACTCGAGCGCTGATCTTCCGGCCTCCGTCCTTCTCCAAGAGCCACGAAGACGAAGGAGTGCTGAGCTGATTGCTAGAGCCAATTCTCACAACTGCGACCCCTACCTGGCGCGCCAAAGATGTCGGTGGGAACGTCACCTATGGGATCACAAGAATCCCTACTACGGTTGCGGGGCGCGGGGTCGTGAGAAGAGCGGATCAAACAGATAGCACATGGTTCATTTATCAAGGTTCGGGCCGCGAGGATGCGTAAAACCCTACTCCTGCTTTGGTGGATTGTATATCTGTGTTCTTGAGCTAGCTATGGGGCGTGAGGAGCTCCAAAAAGCCGAATCCTCCTCCTGGTCGCCTCGGGCCTCCTTTTATAGGAAAGGGGTTGCCACAGTGGCACACAGGAGGTGGAAAGGGTACAGTGATGTGAGGTTATCCCTCGCATTACATGACAAGGCGCATTTAATGCGTCTTGCCCAGGTGTCCTTGCTTTATCGGGGACGGGGGAGAGCCCTGTCTCGTCCGTCGCCGCTCCCTCTCGTGTCGACACGCGCCCTGGCCAGCGGCACCCACGGTGCCATGTAGGCAGGCAGGCAGCTGAGGTGGCGCAGTGGTGGGTCTCCACGAAGATCCGCATGCCGCCACGCAGGTGCCTGCCCAGCTGGTTGGGTCGGCATCTGCATGCGAACGGCGGTGGAGGTTTTACTGGCGTGGGCCTGATGGTGGCCCTATGGGTGTTCTTGGCAAGGGCCTTGCCGGGGCCCCGAAAGGGTCTTGCCGTGGTGCCTGCTGTCATCCCCGGCAAGGCTCTTGCCAGGGGCCTTGTGGTCCTCCTTGACTGGGATCCCGCCAAGGATCATCATCTTCTAAAGGGTGTATCTGATCTTGAATGTCTTCACAAAGATCCGCATGCTACCACGGGGATGTCTCTCGAATCCTTGCCCCATGGGGGCAGTGGACTCAAGGGTGACTCACTCCGTAGGAGTGGGGCGAGCTTCCACGGCAAGGGTCTTGCCGGGTTTGCTAAAACCGCCTCTCGGCAAGGATCTTGCCGCGGGGGGGGGGGGGGGGGTACGCATCGTCCCCTTTGATCTTTGTGGTCTTGGTCTTGGCGTCGTTCTGCTTCTCCTGAGCTTCGGCCTTCCCTTGCCTTGCTCAGTGTGGTGGTGCCCGTGGCTCAGACTGTCCGTGCACAGTTATAGAGGTACAAAAAGTGTACCCCTCTTTTTGTACACCGACAAAGATCTGTTAAGCCTCTGCTACTATGTTCAGGCACGAAGCTGAGTCATCAATAGCTTTTTTCTTTTTCGAACTCTGATTGGTATATGCGCCCAAGGAAAACTGCCACGAGTTTGATTCCAGAGTTATGGAAGGGAAAATTACTAAGTGAGTCCGGCCCATGATTATCAAGGAAAAGGATCCATCTAAGAGGAAATTACTCAACACCTGCATGAAATAGATGGAGAAAACCAACCGCCTGAAAGATCCAATGAACACAACACAATTTGGGAATCATGCGACCATCATCCGGAGAAGGACATGGACTCTGCGATCACCCTCGCTCCGAGTTGTTGCCTATGGCTGTGCTGAGCCACCCCAGCGCGAGCGGCTTGACCCAGTCTGGTTTGACCCACTCGTTGTTGTCAGGTGCGGGGCGGGCCTGCTCAACCGCTCCTCTTGAATGTCTTCATTCATCTTGGATTTATATCACCCTTTCTTTCTTACCATATAGTTTTCACAAGTCGGGCCAAGCAGCCCTGACTATGTATCATATTTGGGATATTACCCCCTGCCCTGGTTATGGACTTCTATGGTCACCAGTGGACTTATACTGGGCATCATGACCCGCCTTGGCTTTGGATGAAGTCGCCAGTATATTTTGGATTGCGCCATTGGAATCATGCACTTATAAATTATTGGATTGTTACCTTCACTGGGTGTGGCAATGTAAGCCAGCAGTATAAATTAATCCTACAAGATTTGTAGAGCTATGACTCACATAAATGATTAAGTTCAAGCTCATCATCAAGAATTGAAATTGGTGTTTCAAAAGGTTTATCAATTATTGATTTTCACAAAGGCTATTAGCTGCCGAGTTACAGTGGATGCACATTAAGTCGCCATCAGACAAGAGCCACTGAATATTTAAACTCCGGATTTGCTTGTCAACCGATAAGGTATTCAAATCTTTAATAGCCAAACTTGAATGATTGAGGTTTTCATTATATTATTCAAATCTTGAATAGCCAACATGGCTGGATTTTTATTATGGTTATCAATAACCAGTATTATGATTGAGGTTTTCAAAGTCGCTTCAGCGCAATGGCTATTATTTTATCAATGTATATGATTTATTCTACAATGGAAGGAATAGTCCCGAGTCGCTGCAGGCTTACGACCCGGCACTTGGGGGCTACATTATTCAGATTGAGATTACATCAAATACGCAAGTCCCATGTCACTACCAGCATGTACCATGGAACTTGGGGGCTAATGCAAGATCATTTTTAACTCCCTTTATTGAAGACCCGACCCATCACATAGTGATGAGCCAGCTCTTGGGGGCTACTAATAGCTCCTGTCAAAAATTCAAAGTACACAGGCCTTAATCCATTATATTGAAGGGTCCATTGCTCAGTTGGTAGAGCACAAGGCTGTTAACCTTGTGGTCATGGGTTCAAGCCCCATGATGGAGGCTACATCATATGATGTTATTTTCATTGAAGTATATATATAAAGTCCCATCTCAGTTATCTTACCGAGCCGGCCCTTGGGGGCTACACGTTGCTACTCAAGTCAACATGATCATATCTACAAAGTCCCTATTCATTATTGCATAATGACCCGGCCCTTGGGGGCTACACTAGTTGAAATTTTTATGAGCATAAGGCAATTACAAGTCCCAGGTTGCTGCAAGCATGATAACCCGGCACTTGGGGGCTACATATGTGGCATATTCAGTTTATGACAAGTGACTGAGATGGACAACACGGATTTCTTCAAGGTTGTGATATTTATATTGAAACAAGTCTTAAGCTGTCACTATACTTCCTTCTTAAGACTTGGGAGCTACAAGTGATATGCATATAAGGAACATACGCTTTCAAGTTTGATGTCAGCAATAATTATGACCCGATGCCACCGGCAATTTTGGCAATGATAAACCAGCAAGTTCTACATCTTCAAGTCGGCTGAAAATCAGATGAGTATTTCAAAGACCAATATTTTTGTTAAGCATTGTGAGCTGAATCAAATGAATTATTCTTCACAATATTTTTCTATGAGAAACCAATGTCATGAAATTGATTATGAGGCTGTCCTATTGACCCGGACTTTCCAGAAGAAGGAAATGGCAAGGACTTAAGGATGATCAGGTGCCGGTTCAGAAAAACTTTTAACCCGGAGCACAACCTGTCAAATTTGTTCTTGTGTTTATTTTGCAGGATCAGTTTAACATGGATAAATCCAAATTAAGCTGGGGGCTAATGTTGGGGATATACCCCGTGGTATGACCCGGCTGGAGATATGACCTGACTGGGACTTGGCGTTTCATCGGTAACCCGCCAAAAGACTGGCGAGTCACTGATGACCCGGCCGGGCCTTGGTGACTCATTGGTGACCCAGCCGGTGGTTCAGATGATCGACAAGACCCAACGGCCCAGAAGGCGGCTCGTGGGAAGGCCTACTCATATAATAGCGGGCCGACTTAAGAGGAAAGGCATGAGGAATATTTCCCTTACAAGGAAGCAAGACTCGGACTTGTATCCGGCTTGTAATAGAAGATAGACTAGTCCTAATCCTACTAGGACTCATCATGTAACCCGCCCCTTCAACTTATATAAGGATGGGCGGGGCACCCCAAGTGGGACAAGTTTTTCTAGACGTCTCAATAGACAAGTCAAAGTAGATGCTCTCAAGATAAAGGTAGCAAAACCTCGCCCTTGTAACCGAGATTTTAATCATCATCAATATCAATGAAGCAGGATGTAGGCTTTTTAAATCCACCGTGAGGGGTCGAACCTGGGTAAAAACCTCGCGTCTCTCGTCCCACTCAACCCCTCTCAGGCTACCACATAGATGCATTGGCCTCACGACTAAGTCCTCATGCTAAGGACATCTGCTGTGACAAATCCACGACAAATACCAACAACAATGATTTGATTAACACACCGCTTGCTCCTCCCGCCACTAGTGCGGAGTCTTGTGATATTAATACTACTTTGCTGAATCTTGTTATAAAAGATCAATTTTCGGGTACTCCTAATGAGGATGTCGCGACCCATCTTAATACCTTCGTGGAATTATGCGATATGCAAAAGAAAAAAGATGTGGACAATGATATTGTGAAGATGAAATTATTTCTGTTTTCTTTGCGTGATTCTGCAAAAAAATTGGTTTTCTTCTTTGCCTCACAATAGTATCGATTCTTGGAATAAGTGCAAAGATGCTTTTATCACTAAGTATTTTCCGCCTGCAAAAACTATTTCCTTTAGAACTCAGATCATGAATTTCAAGCAACTTGAACATGAGTATGTTTCACAATCTTGGGAAAAGATGAAAATGATGCTAAGGAATTGCCCAACTCATGGGTTAAATCTTTGGATGATCATACACAAATTTTATGCGGGGTTGAATTTTGTTTCTCATAATCTTTTAGACTCCGCCGCGGGTGGTAATTTTATGTAAATTACTTTGGGTGAAGCCACCAAATTGCTTGATAATATTAAGGAAAATTATTCACAATGGCATACCGAAAGAGGTCCTACTAGTGAAAAAGTTAATTCGGTTGAAGAAATTTCTTCTTTGGGTCAAAAAGTTGATGCTCTTATGAAATTGGTTGCTATTAAAAGTGCTCCTATTGATTTCAATGATATGCCTTTGTCTACTTTGATTGAGCAAAATAGTGATGTCATAGATGTGAATTTTATCTCGCAAAACAATTTCAATAACAATGCTTATAGAGGTAATTTTAATCCTAGGCCTTTTCCTAGTAATTCCTCTAATAAGTATTGTAATTCCTATTGAAATCCTTCTTATAATAATAATATGAACACCTCTGATCTTGAGAATAATATTAAAGAATTTATCAATACACAAAAAAAATTCAACACTACCATAGAAGAAAAGTTGAATAAGATTGATGATTTGTCTAGAAGTGTTGATAGAATTTATCATGATGTAGAAAATCTCAAGATGAAAATTTTTGTGCCCAAATTGGAGGAATCAATTAAAGCTCTTTATGTTTCTATGGATGAAAGTAAGAAAAGAACCGCTATGCTTAGAGCTAAAAGAGAATTTTTAGAAAAAGTGTTTTCTAGTGATTACTTTCGTAAAAGTGATGAAGATCTTAAAATGATTGGTGTTTCTTCTATTTATTCCTTGTTTAGTAAAGTTAAGATTGATGAAAAAGGGACTGGAGAAGAGTCAACTTTACTTAGAAGGCGTCTCGATAATTTGGAGGGTGAACATCTTGTTGAGAAAATTGATAAAAGTGGGTTTGAAGAGGTCAAAACTTTAACTAGTGATGTTCCCACTCTTTTGGATTACAAAAGACTTTAATTATGATAGTTGCTCTTTGATTGATTGTATTTCTTTGTTGCAATCCATGATAAATTCACCCCATGTTTATGAACAAAATAAAGCTTTTACGAAACATATTGTTGATGCTATGATGAAAACTTTAGAAGAAAAGTTGGAATTAGAAGTTTCAATTCCTAGAAAATTGCATGATGAATGGGAACCTACTATCAAAGTCAAGATTAAAAACTATGAGTGTTTTGCTTTGTGTGAGTTGGGTTCTAGTGTTTCTACAATTCCGAAATCTTTATGTGATGTGCTTGGTCTTACCGATATTGAAGAATGTTCCTTAAATTTGCACTTGGTGGATTCTACTATTAAAAAGCCTATGGGAAGAATTAATGATGTTCTTATTCTTGAAAATAGGAATTGTCGTGGGTTTGTCACGGCGGATATCCTCGTGAAAGGACTTAGTCTTGGAGCCATCGCTACGGGTTAGCTTAAAGGGGTTAAACCGGACAAGGGGACGCGAGGGGTTTTATACTAGTTCGGCCCCTTCGATGAAGGTAAAAGCCTATGTCTAGTTGTGATTCGTATTGCTAGGGTTTCGATGACCAGGGAGCGAATCCGCTTTACTTGGCTCTCGAGTTGTTGTCTGTTGTCCTCAAACCGCGGATGGTTCATCCCTTTATATGCATAGGTTGGTGCCCGCCAGTTTGCAGAGTCCCGATGCCGGATGATAGATGTGTCCGGCTCGGTCTCTATTCCTCTAACTTACAATACAAGTTACATGACAGAGTCGGTTTATATCTACAGGCTTTAACCCGCCTTTGGGCCTTGGGCCTTCGTAAAGCGCCACCATCTTCATGTCTTCATGGGCTTCTATCTTCATGGAGCTAACCCGGCCTTTCTGAGCCGGTTTGTCTCTAGTACTCATATCCCCAACATTAGGCCCCAGATTGATTTGAACTTGTTCATGTCAATCTTCAATACTTAGAAAAATTCTTGCCCTGTCACCTTCATATAGACCTGGTAAACCGCCGTGATGTCATCCTTTAACTCTGTAGTAAACCGCCCTGACATCATCTATTCGTTGAAGCCAAAGATTCCCTTCGTTAATGTATATCCAACCATCGAGGCAACACCCTTATTAACTATCCATTTTTGAGCTCCTCGATTCCCGCACTTGTTGCTTTATCACTTCGCCTTATAAATAGGACTACGGGTCCTTCTCCTTTTTCCCCTTCGTCTCCTTCACTTCTTCTTCCTCCTCGCGACATGCCTGCCCCTGAGCGCCGCCGCCGTCACCGAGCTTCACCTCTGCTTCGACAAAGGCCGCTACATCAACCTGATCGTACCAGAGAAACGCGGTGATCCTCCGCTGCTTCCTCCTGCACCAGTAAGTTCCTCTTTCCCTCACCCCAGATCCGCCATTAGGGTTTGGTTTTCTTCATAGCTTGAAGTTGTTCCTCCTTCAGTAATACCAATGGCCAGTTAGATCTGATTGTTTTCAGCGCCTTTTGTAGTTTAAACTCCTTTCTTCTTGTTAAGGCATCTACTTGATATCAAACTCATCTGAACTTACTGAACCTTTTGAGCGCTTGAGATTAGACCAAAATATACTTTGATTATCCAACACACGGCAGATCTGAAATTCCCATGCTAAACTGTGAGATCTGTTTTACCTTACTTAGCCCTTTTCACCTTAGATCTGTATCCTCTTTATCATATAGGCGGTTTACCTTTGTAAAAACAATCTATCATATACCATTAGCCCTCTAGTGAACCAGACAAGCCTTTTACCTCCGTTGTTATACTTTGGTTTAACAACACGTGCATTCCGTTGTTCTGATATTGTCTTGTCATTCATTATAGTATTAGCCCCCAGTTTGCACAATTTACATACTTGTATGTCTTTGTTCCATCGCATCTTATGTATCACCATGAATGATTTTTAAACCGGTATTTCCTTTCAGCCTTTTGTTTGCAATGGCCAAACAGTTTTATGCTTGCAATTGGGCTCCTTCCCGGGTTACCGAAGAACAGCTGAACGGAATGGTCAGGATTGGTACTTTGCCCAAAAAGAATGAGATCCGGTGGCGAGTTCCAGGAACGGAGAATCCCCCTACCCCTAAACAGGGTGAGGTAGTGGTATTTGTTGACCATATGGGCCGTGGTTTCAAATCGCCTGGGTCAAAGTTTTTCCAGGATGTGCTTGCCAGTTTCCAGCTCCATCCTCAAGACATTGGACCCAACTCGGTGTCTAATATATGCAATTTCCAAGTCTTCTGTGAGGTGTACTTACAAGAAGAACCAACTGTTGAGCTATTCCGGGATTTTTTTTTCATCTGAACCGGCGCACTGAATTTGTAGATGGACCCAACACAGAACTTGGTGGCGTCTCTATTCAGAAAAGGAAAGAGGTTGAATTCCCTCATGCCAAGCTGCATAGTCACCCCAAAGATTGGAACCAGACATGGTTCTACTATAAAGATACTTCCCCTGAAGACGAGAATCCTTTGCCGGGTTACCACACCCACCGGCTTTCCAACACTCATCCACTGCTTCAACATTTGAGTGATGCGAAACGGGCCTCATATGCCCCTCAACTCACCAAGCTCCGGGCCTTTATGGCCAACAGTTTATCATGCGTCGACTTTGTGCGTTGCTGGATATCCTGGAGCATCTTGCCATTAAGCCGCCGCTCCAGTTTAACGTGTGAGTACACTGGAGAATTAGAAGACTCCCAATGCCACATCAACATTCAATTAACCGATGAAGAAGTCACTGCAAGTGTCAAGAAGATTTTGAATGAATCGGAATCTGCCTGCCGTCAAATCGGCCTGAACCCCTTTTACACACAAAAACAAACCGCCTGCTGTAAGTACTGTCCTTCTTTTTCATTTTCGACATCTTTTTAAACTATTCAACCTGTGAATAACCTTCTGCTTGTTTATAAATAGGGTGATGATCCATTCTGGAAGAAGAAACCTACAGAGAAAGCGGCAAAGCCATCCCGTCCAAAAACAACAGCCGTCAAGAGAACCTCAAAGAGGAAGGCGGCTGAACGCATCAGCATGGAACTTGATGACGACGCAGATGAACCGGAAGTTGAGGTAGAACTTGATTCACTTGGCTCCCTTTTCATGCATCTCATTGACAATGATACTTATTAGGAGGACGTGGAAGGCAGCCATGCTGACGATGTAGAGGTAATTACCCTTTCCTCCGGTTTAGACTCTATGCCAACACAAAAAACCCGTCAAGCGGTTCGGAAAGCAAGCTTTTCTCATCTTCTTGCTTACTTGGATCCAACATTTATTTTGAAGACGCAGCAGCACGAGGCTCGCAGGACAACCCAGAACAGCGGCCAACAGGTCACTTCGGCCGGTTTACCTGACACCCCGGTTCGGAAGCGCCGATCTGAGGTCTCCCCCACTTCTGACAATTTTTATCCCAAGGCAGATTATTTCTGACAACCTCTTAATCCATCCGATTCAAAATTATCAGGTGACACCTCCCTCATCCTCTGGCGAGTCAACAACGACCCAACTTCCTCCTCTCAAAACCGTAGCTGGGTAAGTACTTGAACTCCTTCTTTTGATGTTGTTTGTACTTTGTAGTGTGCTTTAACTTTCACATCTGTTGCTATTTTAGGGCCAAAGCTAGACCCAGCAAAAAGGCTCGAGTGAACAATCCGCTCGAAGACCAGGTGGTTCATGAACCAGAGCAAATGGTTGAACCGGAATAGGTGGCTGAACCGGAGGGTCCAAATCCAGAAGCCACGTTTGACGAACCACCCCCTCAAAATCTGAATATTGATAATCAACCAGAAGCTGACACTGCTGTACCTGACAGTGAACCGACATATCCAATCCGGGCTGACGACAGGTCTTCCAGTCCGGTGAGAGCCACTGACACTCCACCATCACCCGTAAAAACTACTAGAGGCCAAGGAGACGATGTTATCATTACCGGTGTGGGCCACAGCTCTCTTGGCCATCCTGTAATCTTGGCCAAACATAGTGCCAAGGAAGAGCGTGCTGCCATGGAGAAGGGTAAATGGAGCACTGATTTGTCAAGCTACTCCCATCTTAGCGCTGAAGAACTCCACTCAGGTTTTTTAAACCGTGTACACTCAAACCGTGATTACGAAGCTGGTTTGGTGAACCTGATGAAGGAACGCTATGAGGTATTTTCATCACCTTTCCTTTCTTGATTCCAAAGTATAGATATCAGCACAAGTAGCCCCCAAGGGCCGGTTTATGATGTTAATCATAAATCGGGACTTTGTAATATCTTAATCCTTACATGCGGATCCTCAATATGTCAAGTCCTTAGTAAAAACAAAACTGATACTTTATCATTGTATTCATGTAGTTTTCATCAATGTAGGCCCCAAGGGCCGATTTAGCTTTGCGAGGTAAACCGGTTCTTGAATCAATGCGTCAGTTTTGAACAGATGTACATTAGCCCCCAAGTGTTAAGGATAATGCTTGCATTGTACTTGAGACTTGTGAAAGATTTGTTGATAACAGAGCAAATAGGCAGTAGCCCCCAAGTACAAAGTGCTTAACTTGTTATACACTTTGTCGTGGTTTTGTCACGGCAGATGTCCTAGAGAAAGGACTTAGTCGTGGAGCCATCGCGACGGGTTAGCTTGAAGGGGTTAAAGCGGACACAAGGACGCAAGAGAGTTTATACTAGTTTGGCCCCTTCGATGAAGGTAAAAGCCTACGTCTAGTTGTGATGGAATTGATGGGGTTTCGATGACTAGGGAGCAAACAAGCTTCACCTATGTCTCGAGTTGTTGTCTGTTGTCCCTGAACCGCCGCCGGGTCGTCCCCTTATATACACGGGTGACTCTCGTCGGCTTACGGAGTCCCAATACCGGCTCATAGATGTGTCCGGTTTGGTCTCTTCTTATTCCTAACTTACAATACAGGTTAACTACTAACGTCGGTTTACGGCTACAGGCCTTGAGCCGACCATGGGCCTTGAGCCCTCCTCTGTCTTCTTGGGCTTAACTACTGACGAAGTTAACCCGGCCCAGATAGGCCGGTTTACGCCCAGTAGTAATATCCCCAACATTAGGCCCCAGATTGATTTGAATGGGTTCATGTCAATCCTTTAATAAAAGCTTCATCTTCAACATCTTCTTATAAATTGGTAAACCGCCATGATGTCATCTTCTCTGATTGCTGTAAACCGGAGTGACGTCACCTGTCATAACGAAGCAATCCATTATGCTTCTTTGTTTAATAGGTCAGCGGAAATCGAGGCAATAGCTCCGTTTTGTGGCCCCTTGATTGTCGCGCCTGTCTCATGTTCTTTCGCCTTATAAATAGGACCGAAGGTTCATTTCTTTTCTCCTTCCGTGCCTTCTTCATCTTCCTTGCGTCGCCTGCCTCGGAGCTCCGCCACCGCCGTCGACCTCTGCCTCATCCTTGGTCGCTGCATCAACCTGAGCGCACCAGAACATCGTGGCAACCTTCCGCATCTTCCTCAGCTCCGGTAAATCTTCTATCTTTTCCCCCGCAGATCTGACCTAGGGTTTCGCAGTTCTTCAGTGTTCATCGTCTACTTCTTGATCATACGACAGATCTTTAGCTGAATCCGCAAATCTTTACTCTGTGCAATGATAGTTGTTTGATCTTCGCCTTCACTTATGCATCTCAAAACCATAGATCTATATGAACGTTTTGCTCATTGGTTCGGTATTGCTCCTTTGAACCTCTAAGTATTTATCTCTTTTCTGAACTTGCTTCAGATCCAATGCCATAAGGAAATCTTGTAAAACCTGTTTCTGCGTACTTGTCTATCCGCAATGCTTAGATCAGGCGTTTAACCTTATAGAAAAATTTTCCAACCCGGTATATGCCATTAGTCCCCTTATTGAACCGCCAGATGCTTGTTGCTTCATAAAACTCCGGTTCTGATAGTTCTGTCTCCGGTTTAACAGTGCCTATACCAATGTATCTTGATCAAATGCATTTTTGAACCGGGATCTTCTACCTTGTAGATTCCATCATGGCCAAGCAAGTGTATTAGTGCAATTGGGTTCCTTCTCGCGTCACAGAGGCTGAACTAGACGATTTAGTCCTGATTGGCGCTTTAGGCGGCAAAGATACCATCCATTGGAGGGCTCCTGGCAAAGAATGCCCTCCCACACCTCGAGAAGGAGAGGTTGTTGTTTTCGTAGATCACTTAGCCCGGGGCTTTAAGCCGCCCGGTTCTAAATTTTACCAGGATGTTTTAGCCGATTTCTAGCTCCATCCACAAGATACTGGCCCCAACTCTGTTACAAATATGTGTCACTTCCAAGTGCTCTGTGAAGCGTTCTTTCAAGAGGAGCCCACAGTGGAATTGTTCAGAGACCTTTTCCATCTAAATCGTCGTACTGAGTTTACTGACGGCTCCAATACGGAGTTGGGTGGCGTGGCGATTCAGAAAAGGAAAGAGGTCACATACCCTGACGTCAAACTGCATAGCCACCCCAAAGAATGGAATCAGACATGGTTCTATTGCAAAGACACCTCCCCTACTGGTGAGAATCCCTTGCCTGGCTTTCGAACGGAGCGGCTCAGCAACACACACCCTTTTCCACAAAGATTGACTGCACAGGAGAGAAGTAAATATGCTCCTCAATTGTCAAAGCTCAGAGCCTTTATGGCCAACGGTTTAACAGGGGTTGATCTCGCTCGCTGTTGGATATCATGGAGCATACTGCCCCTTAGTCAGCGCTCCGGTTTGATGTGCGAGTATACTGACAGTGTTGATGACCCACTGCGACATTCAAAACTCCAGCTCTCCGATGAAGAAATCACAGAGGCTATGCATAAGATACTGAATGAACCGGAACACGTCTGTGCTAGAACCGGCTTGCTTCCCTTCTATGCCACCAACAAACCGCCAGCTGTAAGACTTTGATTTTTCTCTTCGCTGAATCTGTTATTGATATGTCTGGTCATTGTTTTTAATATCAGTGTCTGCATAATCAGGGCAATGATCCGTTTTGGAGCAAAAAACTGCCACAGGAGAAACCAGACAAACCGGAAAGAGCAACCCGACAAAAGACTAAAGTTGTGAAGAAGACTGCCCACAGGAAAAGAACCACTGCATCTTCTAATCCGGCCGCTGATGATGATGTGGATAATCCGGACTTTGAGGTAGAGCTTGACTCACTTGGTTTATTTTTCATGCGTCTTATTGATGATGATATTTGTCAGGATGATGCCGAAGCCAGCTACGCGGATGTTGCAGAGGTAATTATTCTCTCTTCCGATTCAGAAACTTTGCTTTCACAAAAAATCCACCAGGCAAACCGGAAAGTTAAATTTTCTCATCCTCTTGCTTATTTGGATCCTAAATTTCTTATGAAGACCCAACAACACGAAGCTCGTCACACAACCCGGCACAGCGACCAGGTTGTTACCTCCGTCGGTTTACCGAATAGTCCGGTTCGGAAACGCCATTCAGAGGTCTCTAATTTGCTTGTCAGTGCTTGTCCTAAAGCGGGCTGCTTTCGTCAACCTCTTAATCCGTCTGATTCTGATTACCAGGTTACTTCCCACTCATCTTCTGGCGAGTCCTCGGCTACTCAGCTCCCACCGCTTAAAACGGTGCTTGGGTAAGCTATACTTATTGTGATGTTTGCAGTACATCGCCTTAGAACATATGCTGTATTTGATTTTATTATTTTTCTCAGGGCCAAACCTAGGCCAAGCAAGAAAGCCCACCTAGACAAAGCGGCCAAAGAAGATGTCGTTCTTGAAGCAGACAAGACACCCAATGCTGAAGCGGCTATTCCTGAGGATATTCCCAACGATCCACCGCAGCAAGATGATGATCTTATTGCTGAAGAGAGACCTACTGATACCTCAGGTCCTATCCATCAACCCACAGGTTCCATCCGGATTGAAAGCTCCACCGGTCCAGCAAAACCTACTGACAAGCCAACAGCTCCAGTGCAAACCGGCGGTACCAAGGATGATGAGGTTGTCATTACTGGCACTGGCCATACTGAGCCAAGCAATCCTGTCGCTTTATCCAAACATTCTGCCAAGGAAGAATTTGCTGCCTTTGGCAAAGGCAAGTGGAACGCTGATCTGACGACTTACGCTGCTCTGAATGCCCAAGATATCCATTCCGGCTATCTGAACCGGCTGTATACCAGCCGTGACTACGAAGCCGGTCTGGTTAATATGATGAAAGATAAATATAAGGTAACTTCCATATGCTCCTTCTTGCTTGTATGCTTCCATTCTTGCTGACTCTCCTATCCCCCAAGGGCCGGTTTGAAATATTCTTTCAAACCGGGACTTAATAATATAAATCTTGATGCTTTGAAATTTGCTGATGTAGCCCCCAAGGGCCGGTTCAACTTAGCGTAGTTAAACCGGTACTTTAAGTAATTGAAACTGCCGCATCAGAATATATATGATCAAATAGCCATTAGCCCCCAAGTGCCAAGTTGAATACTTGTATTGGTCTTGGGACTTTGTAAGCAATTGAAAGATGAAGATCGAATATGCATTAGCCCCCAAGTGCTAAGCGCATAACTTGTTATGTGGTTGGTACTTGAATCCTTCTACCGATTTGTTGAAACATATATCTGTATGCATGCAGGCGGAGCTGAAGACAAAAGAAAACCAAGTCATCGATCTTCAAGAAAAATTGAAAACCCAACAGGCTGAAACCTCCAAAGCAAAAGAGGAATTGGCCAGTGCTTTAAGCGCCATGGAACAACTTAAGGAGAACTTCAAGAAGAAATGGGCGGATTGGGCCACTGAAAAGTCCGCTTTGATCAAACGAGCAGAGGATGCCGAGGCTGCACTAAAACCAGTGACGGATGAACTGACCAGCATAAAGCGGCACGTTCATGCCATGACCATTACTATCTTTGGTAAGCCAACTTGCCTTCTGAATTGGCTCTGCCTTCTTACAGAGTCGCCGGTTTATTAACCCTTTATGGTATTTCAGGGACACGCATTGGTCACTTGGGGTCAGATGTGCGGAAGAAATTGAAAGCCGCCTATACATTGGTTGAACAATTGTATACTGGTGCCCAGCGGATCATCTGTACCGCGTCTCATAACAAACCGGCGCCCACTTTGATTCAAGATACTTTGATGAAATTGTCAGTGCTTCCTGCCCGGGTTGAAGAGCTGAAGAAATCTGCTGCTTGAACCAGTGCAATCAATGCCTTAATCCGGGCAAAAGCCTGGGTGCCGGATTTTGATCCTATTGAAGCGGCTCAGGGCTATCCCAGCTTGAAGGAAGACGGGTCAGAATTTGGTGAAGCGGATCTGCGAGCAATAAACCGGGAGGTACGTCCACTAGCTTGTCAGTTGGCTGAGGAAGCAGACTTGTCTCATTATCAAGCGCAATATGACAGTCAGAACAAGCGAATAGCTGCACCAATCCATGAATCGGAAAATCTGATCCCTCCAATCCGTAAGCATACTTACGCTCCCGATATTGACCCGTCATTGCTGATCCATGATGAAGCTGTTTTTCAAGCATTAATGGGAATCGACTGGACAACTGTGGATTTCCAGCCACTGGGTAGAGAAACGGAGCTGAAGCGGCGCAGGATGACCCACAACCATCAGGCCAGGCTGGTGACCAAGCTTGAACCGGAAGCCGGTTTTAAAACTGCCTCTCCTTTGTGAAAAACAATTATATTATTATGGGCACCATGTTGCCTTGTAATAGGCTAGCTGATACCTTTGATGTTGATATGCCTTCGTGCATAACTTGTTCTTCCTGTGGTAATGAACTTTCCAAAACACTTTCTGAAATGAGAAATTCGTCAAGTGCCACCGCGGTTGTACCGTCAGGCGGAATATGATGTCTGTATATATGAAATCAAAACATCAAACAAAATTTTAAGTATATGATCAAATTTTTGAGATACATAATACCTGCCATCGTTGAGTGTGAAGTTGGCTTGGCCAATCTTGAAGCGGAGTTTTGCAAACCCACACTGTTGGAGGAGATAACAGCTCCTGTATATATATGACGCTGGTTTACCATGTAAACCGTGCCGGGTTATAATAAACACCGTGTTACTCCATAAGAGGATGTTAACAACAAGGATCAAACCGGACAAATAGTCTCCGGATTGACGTGAACTGTGTTCCGTCAATTGATTGGTTAAAAAACTTTGTCGGTTTAAAAAACACAATGAAAAGAAAAAAAACCCTTCAAAGAAAAGTGTGAAGCAAAAGCAACGACAAAACCGTTTGCCAAAAAAGGTTTATTTAAGCTGATCAAATGGCGTTACCATGGCCAAACACGACCAAGCTCCCGTTAGGTGTAACTATGGTTCTAGTCAGCCAGGTCCCCAAATGAAACCGTGGCATTTATGCCGACCAAATGGCATGGTCATGGTTCGGGTTCGACCAAGCCCCCAAGTGATTCTGTGGCCTTAGGCCGATCAAGAGGCATGACTGGTTCAGACATGACCAAGTCCCCAAGTGATCTGGTGGCTCTCGCCTATCAAGAGGCATGGTATTGGTTCGGACACGACCAATCCTCCAAGTGATATAACACGATGCTTTTAGCAAAGCAAACTCAAGGCGTAAACCGGAGGCCGCTTTAGAGCAACTCCGTGTAACCTCACATGATGTAAAAGAACAGATACCCTGCTTTAGCTGAGGTTCCGGTTTATTATATTTAATCATAATATATACATTGTCGTAATATGTACATAAGTATAGCCAATGGCTCAGGTATAGTAAGGCCGAAGATGAGCTATATTCCACGGCCTGTTAGTCTCCTCCTCTGATGTACGTGAGTCCTTATGCTCTCGAATATCGATCAGATAGTATGACCCGTTGTGCAGATTCTTGCTGACCACGAAAGGCCCCTCCCAAGGTGGGGATAACTTATGCATATCAGTCTGATCTTGGATGAGCCGAAGCACCAAATCTCCTTCCTGAAAGGTTCTGGTTCTGACCCGGCGACTGTGATAACGACGAAGATCCTGCTGGTAAATCGCTGATCGGGCGGCTGCGATGTCACGCTCTTCATCCAACCGGTCCAAAGCATCTTGCCGTGCTGTCTTGTTGTCCGCTTCAATATAAGCCGTGACACGAGGTGAATCATGACGGATATCACTGGGGAGAACCGCCTCCGCTCCATAAACCATGAAGAATGGTGTGTATCCTGTTGATCTGTTGGGTGTTGTATTGATGCTCCATAACACAGATGGTAATTCTTCTACCCAACAACCCGGCGTTCTCTGCAAAGGAACCATGAGCCGGGGCTTGATGCCTCTCAAGATCTCTTGATTAGCTCTTTCTGCTTGACCATTGGACTGTGGATGTGCCACTGATGAAACGTCGAGCCGGATGTGCTCCCGTTCACAGAACTCCTTCATAGCACCTTTGGACAAATTGGTACCATTATCTGTGATAATACTGTGCGGAAAGCCAAACCGGAAAATCACCTTTTTGATGAACTGAACCGCCGTGGCCGCATCACACTTGCTAACAGGTTCTGCCTCCACCCACTTTGTAAACTTGTCAACCGCCACCAGGAGGTGGGTCTTCTTATCTTTGGACCTTTTGAAAGGCCCAACCATATCCAGCCCCCAAGTCGCAAACGGCCAAGTAATTGGAATCATTCTCAATTCTTGAGCTGGTACATGAGCACGCCTTGAAAACCTTTGGCAACCATCACATCGTCTGACCAGATCCTCCGCATCAGCATGAGCAGTTAACCAATAAAAACCATGGCGAAACGCTTTAGCCACCAGAGACTTTGAACCGGCGTGGTGACCACAATCTCCTTCGTGGATCTCACGCAAAATTTCACGGCCTTCTTCAGGAGACACGCAGCGTTGAAAAGCTCCTGATATACTGCAATGATGCAACTCGCCGTTGATGATAGCCATGGACTTGGATCGCCGGATTATCTGCCGGGCTAGAATCTCATCCTCTGGCAACTCACCCCGGTTCTTGTACGCCAGGTAAGGAAGCGTCCAATCTGGAATAACATGAAGAGCCGCCACCAATTGAGCCTCCGGATCAGGAATAGCCAAATCCTCTTCACCAGGGATCTTGACCGACGGGTTGTGCAGCACATCCAGAAAAACATTGGGTGGGACCGGTTTGCGCTGAGAGCCCAGCCGGCTTAAAGCGTCTGCCGCTTCATTTTTCCGCCGGTCCACGTGGTCCACCTGATAGCCTTTGAAATAACCTGCGACAGTATCCACCTCACGACGATATGCTGCCATGAGTGGGTCCTTGGAGTCCCAAGTGCCAGACACTTGCTGAGCCACAAGGTCCGAGTCACCGAAGCACTTAACTCGACTTAGATTCATCTCCTTAGCCATCCGGAGACCATGGAGCAAGGCTTCATACTCAGCTGCATTGTTAGTACAAGGGAACATTAAACGGAGAACATAACAAAACTTATCACCTCGTGGGGAAGTTAATACGACTCCAGCCCCCGAGCCTTCCAACTGCCTGGATCCGTCAAAATGGATGGTCCAATACGTATGATCCGGCTTTTCTTCAGGTGCTTGCATTTCCGTCCAATCATTGATGAAATCAACAAGTGCTTGAGACTTAACCGTTGTCCAAGGCACATACTTCAAACCGTACGGCCCCAGCTCTATGGCCCGCTTTGCAATCCGGCCAGTTGCTTCCCGGTTCTGGATGATATCTCCCAAAGGAGCAGAACTGACCACCGTAATTGAGTGCCCTTGGAAATATTGTTTAAGCTTCCAGCTTGCCATAAAAACTCCATACACCAGCTTCTGCCAATGCGGATACCTTTGCTTGGACTCAGTGAGCACCTCGCTGATATAATAGACCGGACGTTGAACCGGATGCTCCTTACCTGCCTCCTTTCGCTCCACCACAATAGCTACGCTGACCGCCCAAACATTAGCAGCAACATATAGCAGTAACGGCTCCTTGTCAATGGGAGCGGCGAGCACAGGCGGATTGGCCAATTGCCGCTTTAAATCCTCAAATGCTTCATCAGCAGCAGAACTCCAGACAATCTGATCCGTCTTTTTCAACATCTGATACAAAGGGATTGCCTTCTCACCCAGGCGACTGATAAACCGGTTTAGCGCAGCAATCCGGCCTGCCAGGCGTTGAACATCGTTGATACACTTCGGTTTAGCCAGGAAGGTGATAGCCGTGATCTTCTCCGGATTAGCCTCAATTCCCTTGTTGGACACTAGAAAACCCAATAGCTTGCCCACCGGTACACCAAAGACACACTTGTCTGGATTAAGAATCATCTTGTATGTTCTCAGGTTATCAAAGGTTTCCTTCAAATCATCAATCAGAGTCTCCTTCTCCCTGGATTTAACCACGATATCATCCACATAAGCATGTACATTACGGCCAATCTGCTTGTGAAGACAATTTTGTACACACCATTGGTAAGTTGCCTGGGCACTCTTGAGCCCAAAGGGCATAGACACATAGCAGAAGGCTCCAAAGGGAGTTATAAATGTTGTCTTCTCCTGGTCCTTAACTGCCATTTTGATCTGATGATAGCCAGAATATGCATCCAAAAAACTTAAACGCTCACAACCCTCCGTAGCATCAATAATTTGATCAATACAGGGGAGGGCAAAAGGATCTGCTGGACAAGCTTTATTAAGATCTGTGTAATCCACACACATGCGCCAGGTGCCGTTTTTCTTGAGGACCAGCACCGGATTGGCAAGCCACTCAGGGTGAAAAACTTCAACAATAAAGCCAGCTGCTAAGAGCCTGGCTACCTCTTCTCCAATCGCCTTGCGTCTTTCTTTGTTAAACCGGCGGAGGAACTGTTTCACCGGTTTATATTTAGGATCCACATTAAGTGTGTGCTCAGCGAGTTGCCTCGGTACACCTGGCATGTCAGAAGGCTTCCATGCAAAAATGTCCCGATTCTCACGGATGAACTCGATGAGCGCGCTTTCCTATTTCGGATCCAAGTTGGCACTGATGCTGAACTGCTTGGACGAATCGCCAGGTACGAAGTCAACAAGCTTAGTTTTTGTTGCCGATTTGAACTTCAGGGCCGGATCATGCTCCGTAGTTGGCTTCTTCAACGGAGTCATGTCCGCCGGATCAACATTGTCTTTATAGTACTTCAACTCCTCGGTGGCACAAACCGACTCTGCATAAGCCGCATCTCCTTCCTCGCATTCCAAAGCGATTTTGCGGCTTCCGTGAACCGTTATTGTCCCCTTGTGACCCGGCATCTTGAGCTGCAAATACACATAACAGGGCCGAGCCATAAACTTGGCGTACGCCGGTCGCCCAAATAGGGCATGATATGGACTTTGGATTTTCACCACTTCAAACGTCAATGTCTCCGACCTGGAATCATGATCATCCCCAAAGGCCACTTCCAGAGCTATCTTACCAACGGGATATGCTGATCTGCCAGGCACTACACCGTGGAATACTGTATTAGACGGTTTGAGATTCTTATCTGTTAGTCCCATACGACGGAAGGTCTCATAGTACAGGATTTTAATGCTGCTCCGTCCATCCATGAGCACCTTGGTGAACTTATAACCTCCCACCTGAGGTGCCACCACCAGCGCCAACTGACCCGGATTATCGACCTGGGGTGGGTGATCCTCTCTGCTCCATATGATTGGCTGTTCAGACCAACGTAGATAACGGGGTATGGCCGGTTCAACAGAGTTGACTGCCCGCCTCTGAACCTTCCGGTCTCGCTTGTCCAAGCTAGTGGTGAAGACATGGTACTGCCCACTACTCAACTGCTTTGGGTTGCTCTAGTAACCTGACTGTTGCTGCTGTTGGTTGTAACCACCCTGGTTGTTCTGACTATTTTGACCATTATGTCCGCCCGGATTACCATTAAATCCTGAACCGGAACTTCCTCCACCGTAACCCGGCCCGGATCCTGAGCCACCGCCAGATTCGTGATCATACCGGAAATTATTAGAATTCTTGAACTCCTGCATAATAAAGCAATCCTTCCAAAGGTGGTTTGCTGGCGCCTCCTTCGTCCCATGTCTTGGACAGGGCTGGCTTAGCAGATAGTTTAGGCGGTTTGGGTTAGGGTTGGGTGCTCCATTACGATTTTTCGGCCTACCCTTGCGTCGCTGGCCATTGTCCTGTGCGTTGGTATTAGCCACAAAGTCCATGTTACCATCCGCTTTACGCTTGCCTCCTCCGCCATTGCCTACCCAGTGATGCTGCTGACCTTTGGAGCTGCTGTTCTTCTTCCCTTTCCCTGTCTTGTCATCACCAGATTTGGGATCCTTGGTACTATCAGAATCAACATATTTCACCAAAGCGGCCATGAGGGTCCCCATGTCGGTGCAATGACGCTTCATCCGTCCCAATTTCAACTCCAGGGGCCCAAACCGGCAGTTGCCTTCTAGGGTTAATACTGCGGTGTCAGCGTTGATGCGGTCTGAGAGTGCAACACTTGTGAAACCCGGCGCACCCAATGAGTCGTTGATTCTCCTTCCTCCTGGATGCATGCAACTAAGTCCACTATCGACATAGGCTATTTACAGGTATCCTTGAAATTGCTGATAAACCGGGCCCGTAATTGCGCCCATGAACTGATAGAATTAGCTGGCAAGCTTTTTAACCAAGTACGGGCCGTTCCTTCAAGCATCATGGTGAAGTATTTCGCACACGCCGTGTCATCCACATCAAGCATCTCCATGGCCATCTCATAGCTCTCCACCCATGTCTCTGGAGGTTGATCCGCCGTGTAATTTGGTACCTTGCGCAGGCCTTTGAAATCCTTGGCTAGGCGCACGTTGTGTAGAGCAGGGATAAGGCAAGGCACCCCCAAAGAACTAGAAGTAACACCAGGTTCGATCGATATGGTTGGACGAACCGGCGTGAGCTGCCGAGCCTGATGTTGTGCGGCTAACTCGGCCTCCCTGCACGCTCGGGCCCGGTTCACCACTTCCTGAGCGTCATCAGCACCACCCGTCGGGTTGTTGCCATGGGGTGCTCCACGTCGTTCATTACTCGACACTGCTGGTTCATCCATATGTCTGCTATAGCTCTGGCTTGGACGGGGGGTTGAGTGGATCCGGTCGCGGCTGTACGAGTACGCTTCCTGTTGGGCCAAAGCTGTCCTCAGAAGTTCCTTGACCCGTCGCGTCTCTACTGCCTGCGGCGAGTCACCTTCAATTGGAATGGCCTCCAGCCGTGCAGCAGCGGCAACAAGATTGTCCATTGGGTTGGAGTAGTGACCCGGAGGTGTTAAAGCATCCTGAGGTATAACGGTGTTTTGACGAGGCGGGTCCATCTGACGAGGCTGAACATGTGCACCGGTCCCAGGGGCTTCTGCCCGGTTCCCCTCCAGCAGATTGCCGGCTCTTGGTCCTGGAGTGTTGAACAGGTCTCTGGCCTCAAAATCCGGAGGTAAGCCGGATCGGTGCTTCCTCCTCATGACTTCATGCGACGCGCTCTGGTCCAACATAAGCCTGTAGGCCTGTGCGTCTAAAGCGGCCCGCTCTGCGGCCATCTGGTGTCCTCAGCCGCCAGATCCGCCTTGGCCTGGGTGATCTGTTCCTTTACCTTTGCAATCTCCGTGTTGTGAACGTCCTGATCTGGCGGATTAACTTCCGCCATAAGCACAACCAACGCATCAAATAGTTCTGATAGAACCTGAGCCGGCAGGCGCACAGGGCCTCCTGCCCCGGCAGCCGTCGCCGCTGCTGAACCGGAGATCGTTGCCGCAGCTATCGAAGAATGAAGCGCTGCTTGTGTTCCGGCCATGAATATTCCAACCCGGTTGGGCAGATCAGAGGGGTCCGGAATACTGTCGCCATCGGAACAGCTCCCAATCCGGCCATCTTGTAGCTGATAAAGAGATTCGGTTTCTCCAGTCGAAGATTTGTCACCGGAACAAATGACAGTCGCCCCGCGAAATTCCGATCCGTCCTCATAACTTCCTCCATGGATGACTCCCACAAAGGCATGCTTCATGGCCCGTTTAACCCGGGCAGATTGCGCACGCTGAGCCGTCTCGACGAGGTCGGTGCAGATGTCCGGCTCAGGGCCCGGTCCACCGATCTTGCCAATGAAAACGTGAATGCTACCAAAGGGGACCCGGTACCCGTACTCAATTGAGCCGGCCTCGGGGCCCCAGCCTGCGTCGTCGATGTAGAGCTTGCCGCGACGACTCTTAGTCATCCGGCCTACAGCGTAGCCCTCGAGTCCTTCAAAGCGGCCCTCCAAGAACCGGAAACCATCATGCGATAGCCCCACGGTGGGCGCCAACTGTCGTGGTTTTGTCACGGCAGATGTCCTAGAGAAAGGACTTAGTCGTGGAGCCATCGCGACGGGTTAGCTTGAAGGGGTTAAAGCGGACACAAGGACGCAAGAGAGTTTATACTAGTTCGGCCCCTTCGATGAAGGTAAAAGCTTACGTCTAGTTGTGATGGAATTGATGGGGTTTCGATGACTAGGGAGCAAACAAGCTTCGCCTATGTCTCGAGTTGTTGTCTGTTGTCCCTGAACCGCCGCCGGTTCATCCCCTTATATACACGGGTGACTCTCGTCGTCTTACGGAGTCCCAATACCGGCTCATAGATGTGTCCGGTTTGGTCTCTTCTTATTCCTAACTTACAATACAGGTTAAATACTAACGCCGGTTTATGGCTGCAGGCCTTGAGCCGACCATGGGCCTTGAGCCCTCCTCTGTCTTCTTGGGCTTTAACTTACTTAACTACTGACGAAGTTAACCCGGCCCAGATAGGCCGGTTTACGCCCAGTAGTAATATCCCCAACACACTTGGTACTTAGAAAATACATATCCCGTTGTTGATATATCTTCGCCATTGAAGGCCGAGCTGAGTAAGAGGGATGCTCAAACCACTGATCTTCAAGAGAACGTAAAGTCTCAACAAACAGAGGCTTCCAAAGCCAAAGAGGAGCTGACCAATTGTAACACCCCGGATGTAACTTACCCAATTTGTACTCCAACTCTTGTCGTTTCCGGCCTTAAGTTATTTTATTTTCTCGGGTTCGGGTCTTTGTCTCCGTGTGTTGTTATCGTTGTCATGCATCTCATATCAAGTCATCATGTGCATTGCATTTGCATACGTGTTCATCTCATGCATTCGAGCATTTTCCCCGTTGTCCGTTTTGCATTCCGGCGCTCCGTTCTCCTCCGGTGGTCATTTCTACCTTTCTTTCGTGTGTGGGCATTAAACTTTTCCGGATTGGACCGAGACTTTCCAAGCGGCCTTGTTTACTACCGGTAGACCGCCTGTCAAGTTTCGTACCATTTGGACTTCGTTTGATGCTCCAACGGTTAACCGAGGGGCCGAAAAGGTCTCGTGTGTGTTGCAGCCCAACACCCCTCCAATTTGGCCCAAAACCCACCAAAACCCTCTCCATCATCTGGAGCGTTCAATCACGATTGCGTGGCCGAAAAGCGCACCTCCTTTGTACTCTCCTAGCTCCCTCTATGCCTATTTAAAGACACCCCCGAAAATCTCCTTCTCCTTCCCTCGAAACCCTAAAAATCCGCATCGCGCCACGGCGGACACGTCCGCCGCCGCCCGCGACCACTAGCAGCGTGACACGTGGCATCGTCCCCGCCGCCGCCGCTCCGGCCCGGGAGGCCCGTGGCCGGCCCCCGCGGCCCGGGATCCGCCGCCGCCGCCCGGGGCTTCGTCTACCTCCGCCCCGCCGCCTGGGTCATCGCCCCGCTGCCCCGGAAGCCCGACGCCGGTGCCGCCACCTCGCCGCCCTTCGACACCGGCCGTCGTGGTCGCCGTCGCCGGCCGCCGCCGCCTCGCCCGACGCGCCGGCGCCGCGCCCGACCTCCGCGCCCGCCGGCTCCGCCTCTCTCCGGCGTCCTCCTCCACGCCCCAAGCCCCTCTCCGGCCGGCCCCCTCCGTCTCCGGTGAGCTCCAAGAAATCTGGCCATCCTCGTAAAACGTGCCAGATCTGAGATCTAAAATCTCGAGGGTTGACTTTTTGCCCGAAACCCTAGTTCATATGCTCTTGTTCATCGCATCGTAACTTTGCATCCGTAGCTCCGTTTTTGGCATATAGCATATCAAAATGTTCGTCTCAGAGAGTACATCATTTCATCTCATTGCATCTTTTTCATTTGAGTTCATATTGATGCCCGAAATGCTGTTAGAAGAGTGCTACTTGAGATAATTGTCAGATCTGCTGCTCCATTTAGATATTTGTCATTTTTGCCATGATTATTATGTGCATGATATGCCCATGAGCTCTACATATGTTTTGTTAAGGGTTTTGCCATCTTTCCAGAGGTGCAACCCATGTATTTTTGTGATGTGTGTGGTGACTAGCACAAGCTTGCAAAGTGAGGCACTTGGTAATTCTGATTTCAGGGACTTAGCATTTCCACTAAGTCCTTGACCTGCTTATCTCATATGGCCATATGTTCATGTTGTTTCCTAGTGATCTGTGCCTCTTTTGAGGATGATCAGTAAGGATGTTTTGTTAATCTTGTAGTGTTCTATCCATCCATGTCTTTGTTTGCAATTATGGAGCAACCTAGATTGAGTTAATCGAGCTCTACTTTTGCTACTTCGTGAATCTGGGCAGATTGTCTACTTGTTAGCGATTTTGCCGATGGTGTTGTAGCTGATTCGTGCATGCTATGCTATTATTCTTGCCATGTCTAGCTTGCATTTTGTGTATTCTTGATGGATGTATGCTTAGCTTGTCATGACTTGCTCTGTAGTGAGTGCATCGAGCTCGTAAACATGCCTACTTGATATCTGTTCCAGCATGCTCCAGTTTTCACTAAGTCTGAGAACTGATTATGTTTTTTCCATGTTCACATGCTTGCAATTGTATTTTCTGATCCCTTTTGGCTCAAGGCCACTAAGGGACTTTTGTTAAGCTCTTTGAGTAGCTCCATGCCATGCTTTACTTTGCCATATTCAGGTCCTGTAGCATATAGTTTTGTTGCTCCGAATAGTGCTATCTGATCTGAAATTCCAGACAAGTGTTAATTTCACTAAGTCTGAGATCTGTTTGCCATATGCATTTTTGCCATGCTTGTTTGAACCTGTTAATGGATGAATTGGCCATAGCTCAGTGCTAGACTTTTGTTAAGCATCTCGAATGCATCCCTACCATGTATTTTGATGCCATGATTGGGTGCTGTAGCATGTTCATCTTGTTGCATTTAGATGGCTACTTGCTGTAAATCGCAGAACGTGGTCATATTTGAATTGCTTGCCATTTCCAAACCGTAACTCCGATTCCGGCGTTCTTTATATTGTTTTCAAACGATTTCATCTCATCTTTCCAGCGGAACACTTGGAATCCCAAGTTGAGGCCAGGTTCATGCATCCCTTGTCAAATCTTGCATATGCATCCCGCATCGCTTCCCGCATAGCATATCATCCTTGCATCATATTGTTTGAGCTTTGCACATGGTTGATTGTGTTCCGTTTGCTTGTTTGTCTTGTTTGGGTAGAGCCGGGAGACAAGTTCGCTAACGAGGAGCCCGTTGAGTTTGCTTTCGAGGATCCAGTCAACTCTGACAACTTTGCAGGCAAGATGATCATACCCTCGAAATCACTACTATCTTTGCTTTGCTAGATGCTCGCTCTTTTGCTATGCCAATGCTACGATGCCTACCACTTGCTTTCAAGCCTCCCAAATTGCCATGTCAAACCTCTAACCCACCATGTCCTAGCAAACCGTTGTTTGGCTATGTTACCGCTTTGCTCAGCCCCTCTTATAGCGTTGCTAGTTGCAGGTGAAGATGGGAGACCGTTCCTTGTTGGAACATTTATTTACTTGTTGGGATATCATTATATTATCTTGTTATCTTAATGCATCTACATACTTGGTAAAGGGTGGAAGGCTCGGCCTCTCGCCTAGTGTTTTGTTCCACTCTTGCCGCCCTAGTTTCCGTCATATCGATGTTCCCGGATTTTGCGTTCCTTACGCGGTTGGGTTATAATGGGAACCCCTTGATAGTTTGCCTTCATTAAAGCTTGTCCAGCAATGCCCAACCTTGGTCTTACCATTTGCCACCTAGCCTCTTTTTCCCTTGGGTTTCCGGAGCCCGAGGGTCATCTTATTTTAACCCCCCCCCCCCCCCCGGGGCCAGTGCTCCTCTGAGTGTTGGTCCAACCGACCGATGTCCGGGGCTACCAGGGGCAACTCTGGGCTGGCCTACCTGATGCCTGGCTCATCTGAGTGTGCCCTGAGAACGAGATATGTGCAGCTCCTATCGGGATTTGTCGGCACATTCGGGTGGTGTTGCTGGTCTTGTTTTAACCTGTTGAAGTGTCTTGAAGAACCGAGGTACCGAGTCTGATCGGAACATCTCGGGAGGAGGTCTATTCCTTCGTTGACCGTGAGAGCTTGTCATGGGCTAAGTTGGGACTCCCTTGCAGGGATTTGAACTTTCGAAAGCCGTGCCCGCGGTTAAGGGCAGATGGGAATTTGTTAATGTCCGGTTGTAGATAACTTGAACCTTAACTTAATTAAAATGAATCAACTGAGTGTGTTATTGTGATGGCCTCTTCTCGGCGGAGTCCGAGAAGTGGACACGTTGTTGGAGTAATGCTTGCGCAGGTTGCCCTCTAGTTTCTCACTCGCGCTTTGCCTCCTCTTCTTGCTCTCTTTTGCGAACATGATAGCCACCATATATGCTAGTCGCTTGCTGCAGCTCCACATATATTTACCTTACCTTACCTATAAGCTTAAATAGTCTTGATTGCGAGGGTGCGAGATTGTTGAGTCCCTGTGGCTCACAGATTACTTCCAAACCAGATGTAGGGCCTGATGATTCCGCTCCAGGTGACGCGCTTGAGCTCAAGTGGGAGTTCGACGAGGACTCTCAATGATACTATGTTTCCTTTCCTGATGATCAGTAGTGGTGCCTAGTTGAGGGTGATCGGGACCGTGTCGCATGTTGGGTTATCTTTTATTTTGGCGCCGTAGTCGGGCCATGAGTGTTTGGATGATGTAATGTTATTTATGTACTTGATTGACGTGGCGAGTGTAAGCCAACTATGTTATCTCCCCTTTTATTATCTATATATTACATGGAATGTTGTGATGATTGCCTAACTTGCGACATTGCTTTCAATGCGGTTATGCCTCTAAGTCGTGCCTCGACACGTGGGAGATATAGCCGCATCGAGGGCGTTACAAGTTGGTAATCAGAGCCTTCCCCGACCTTAGGAGCCCCATTGCTTGATCGTTATTAGCGGCTGAGTTGTGTCTAGAAAAATGTTTTGAGTCATTTAGGAATTATATATCGGAGAGTTTAGGAATTCTTTTTACTTCCTAGTCTCCTCATCGATCTGGTAAGGCATCCTGACGTAGAGTTTTGACTCTTCTCTTCTCAAATTTCACTAAATTTTTTTTAGGATCACGCGGGTATCTTGGAATCGTTCCGATGGTTTTATGACGAGAACATTGTCTTGGTGCCTCCTGTCAGGGGTTTTGTGGAAGTGTCCCAGGGAGTTGAGCTCTGAGGTGTTGTCGTCATAATTTTATCGTTGCAATTCTAGAATACCTGAGTTTAGTATGCCGACATCGAAAAAATCTTTTATGCAGTTCGTTGGTGAGATAACCTCGACACCACCCAGTACTGGGGTGGGAGTTCGGGAGTATCGCCATAACTTGTATAACGGATGCTTTTCGAAGGTTGATGTAGATGGTTTCCGAAGTTTTTCTCGGTTATGTGTTGAAGGATGGATACAACTAGATGTAGGATTTGCTAGATTTGGGTGAGATATTATGCTTCCCCTGTATCCCCAACACCTGATTGCATAACCGGAAAGGTTCAGGAGTTTCATAGGTGGGAATTCTCGTAGCTCTAGTTCTTCTTCCATGGATATTGGTTTGAGATTGGGATTTCTTACCAATTATTCATTCTTGATTCGTACCTTGTTGATTTATTTCTCTACCTAGTTCTACGTGGCTTCTCAATTTATGGATATGTGACCATTTCAAGAGGAATGCATTCGTTCATTTTGTTCGGATGTGAAGACTTTATGTTGCAATTTTCATTCCGTTGGATTCAGCTTCATTTTATCTATCAATGTGCTAACGGTGGTCAACCTCTTCAGGATGGCTCCCGCTAAGAGCACAAATCAGAATCAGAATCAAGATCCGCCACCACCTCCACCTCCTCCGGAGGCATGGCAAGCGGTGATGGCCGCAACCAATGCAAACACATAGTTGATCATGCAAATTCTTCAAGAGCGCAATTAAGGCAACCAAGGGAACCAAGGCAACAATCAGAATCACTTTGCTACACTCAACCAGTTCCTTGCTAACAGGCCAAAGACTTTCAGCAATTGTGTTGAGGCAACCAATGCTGACGATTGGCTCGTGGATCTGTGCAAGCATTTTGAGTGCAGTAACGTCAGGTCTGAGGACTTTGTCAAGTTCGCTTCCTTCCAACTCAAAGATCAAGCTGCAGAATGGTTCCAGCAATACAAGGATTCCAGAGGTGGACGTGTCATTACCTGGGATGAATTCCGTCAAGATTTTAGAGCTCATCATATCCCTCAGAGCGTGGTTGAAAGCAAGCGTGAGGAATTCTGTAACCTGAAGCAAGGCTCTTTGTCTGTCTATGACTACAACAAGTTGTTCCAGAAGCTCGCCCGCTTTGCCAAGCAGGACGTACCCGATGAGAAGAGCATGATATACCAGTTCAGGGGTGGTCTCAGAGAATAAATTCAGCTAGCTCTTGTTCTCTTTGAGCCTTTGAGGTACAATGAGTTCTACAACATGGCATTGAAGCAAGAGGCTGCTCAATTGAGGTGTGATGCTTCCAAGAAGCGAGTCAGAGACATTACTCCTTCTTCCTCTACTCAAGTGGCCAAGAAGCAGAAGTATTGGCTTCCTCCTCCTCCGTTCCATCAGCCGTATTAGCAGAAGAGCAAAGGTGGCAGTGGATCTTCCCACCCACCCAACCTTGGCTTTCAGAACAAGACTTCGTCTCAAGCTCCAAGATCGAGTGCTCTGTATCACCGTCCGCTTTCAGAGGTCACGTGCAACAAGTGCCAATAGAAGGGTCACTATGCCAACAAGTGTCTCAATCAGAGGCGTCTCCCTCCTCCTCCTCCTGTGAGATCGGCAAGTACAACTATCGTCAAGCATAACACCAAGTCCGCCAAGGTCAACTTGATGAATGCAGCTCAGGCAGAGGATTTGTGAGATGTCATTATGGGTAACCTTCCTGTTAACGATATTCCTGCCAAAGTTCTTTTTGAAACTGGTGCATCACATTGTTTCATCTCGAGACCATTTGTTTCTAAGCATGAGTTGCCTTTACAAGATTTTCCTAGGCAGTTATCTGTTGTTTCTCCGGGTAAATTCATGAATGCAAGCGCTATGGCCCCGAATGTTACTATCACGTTGGGCGATTACAAGTTTCTCTCTTCTTCGGTGGTTCTTGGTAACTTGGATATTGATCTTATTCTCGGAATGGATTGGCTTTCTAAGCACAAGGCACATCTTGACTGTGCAGCCAGGTAGATTCAATTGACTCATTCGTCTGAGGATGTAATTGTCTTTGTCGCTCGTGATGATACCATCCGTCTATTTTCTCTCAATGAGAAGGGTGAACTAGATGCTATCTCGCAAATTCCAGTCGTTTGCGAATATCAAGATGTCTTTCTAGAAGAGCTTCCAGGAATGCCTCCGCACCGGCCAGTTGAATTCGTTATTGATCTTGAGCCCGGCACGGAACCTGTGTGCAAGCGTCCTTACAAGCTCGGACCTGAAGAGTTGAAGGAGCTGAAGAAGCAACTCGATATTCAAGAAAGAATGGGTCTCATCCGGCCTAGTTCTTTTCCGTGGGGTTGTGGTGTTCTTTTTCTGAAGAAGAAGGATGGAACGGACCGACTTTGTGTTGATTACCGTCCATTGAACAAGAAGACCATCAAGAACAAATACCCACTTCCCAACATCAACGAGCTATTCGAACAACTCAAAGGTGCCCAAGTATTCTCCAAGCTTGATCTCCGCATGGGTTATCATCAGATTCGAATCTGTGAGCAAGATATTCCCAAGACGGCTTTCAGGACAAGCTATGGTTCATATGAATACACTGTCATGTCTTTTGGCCTTGTCAACGCTCCTCCGACGTTCTCTCGCATGATGAACTTCATCTTCAACGCCTACACCAATGACTTCGTTTTGGTCTATCTCGACGACATTCTGGTTTTCTCGAAGAACAAGGAAGATCATGCCAAGCACTTGCTTTTGGTACTCGACAAGCTGAGGGAACACCAGTTCTACGCCAAGTTCTCCAAGTGCGAATTTTGGCTCGATGAGGTTCTTTATCTTGGTCATATCATCTCTGCCAAGGGCATTGCCGTGAATCCTGAGAAGGTGTCTGCAATTGTGAATTGGGAACCTCCTCAGAACATGAAGCAACTCCGTAGCTTCCTCGGTCTCGCAAGCTATTGTCGAAGATTCGTTGAAAACTTTTCTAAGATCGCGAAGCCTCTCTCAAATCTTCTCCAGAAGCACGTCAAGTACATTTGGTCTCCGGAGTGTGACATTGCTTTCAACACTTTGAAAGAGAAATTGATCACTGCTCCAGTTCTAACTCCGCCTGACGAATCCAAGCCGTACGAGGTCTTTTGTGATGCCTCTCTCCAAGGTCTTGGTGCAGTGTTGATGCAAGAGAAGAAAGTCGTTGCTTATACCTCTCGCCAGTTGAAGCCCAATGAGAAGAACTACCCCACTCATGATCTCGAGTTGGCGGCAGTTGTGCATGCTCTTTTGACTTGGAGACATCTCTTATTCGGAAGAAAAGTGGACATTTTCACTGATCACAAGAGTCTCAAGTACATCTTCACTCAGCCTAATCTCAACCTCAGGCAAACTCGATGGGTCGAAATGATTCAAGAGTATAATCCGAGTATCGAGTATACTCCAGGCATGGCCAATGTGATTGCTGACGCTTTGAGCAGGAAAGCTTATTGCAACAGTCTGATTCTCAAGCCTTATCAACCCGAGCTTTGTGAAGCTTTCCACAAACTTAATCTGCAAGTTGTTCCTCAAGGTTTCCTCGCCAACCTTCAAGTCTCTCGTACCTTGGAAGACCAGATTCGCCAAGCTCAGCTTCTTGATGCTATGGTGAAAAAGGTGAAGATTGGGATTGCCAGGAGTCAACCCAAGTACAAGTGCTACTGCCTTGATGACAAGGACACTCTCTTCTTCGAGGATCGTATTGTTGCACCCAAAGGTGAACTTCGTAAAGTGATCATGAACGAGGCTCACAATTCTCTCCTCTCCATCCACCCTGGGAACACGAAGATGTATTAGGACCTCAAGCAGTCTTATTGGTGGACTCGAATGAAGCGCGAGATTGCTCAATTCGTGAATGAGTGTGATGTCTGCAGAAGAGTGAAGGCAGAACACCAAAGACCAGCTGGTCTCCTCCAACCTCTTGCCATTCCAGAATGGAAGTTTGACCACATTGAGATGGACATCGTGACTGGGTTTCCAAAGTCCAAGCGTGGCAATGATGCTATATTCGTTGTCATCGACAATCTCACCAAAGTGGGTCATTTTCTGCCTATCAAAGAGTCAAACACTGCAGCTCAATTGGCGGAACCCTATACCTCTCGAATTGTCTCTCTGCACGGTATTCCACAAGTGATCTCTTCAGACCATGGAAGCATCTTTACCTCCAAGTTTTGGGATTCTTTTCAGAAGGCCATGGGCACCAACATCCGCTTCAGCACAGCTTTCCATCCTCAAACTAGCGGTCAAGTCGAGCGTGTCAACCATATTCTTGAAGATATGCTCAGGGCTTGTGTGATCTCCTTCGGCTTGAAGTGGGAGGATTGTCTCCCATATGCTGAATTCTCCTACAACAACAGTTTTCAAGCAAGTTCGGGCAAGGCCCCATTTGAAATTCTGTATGGCAGGAAGTGCCGTACCCCTCTCAACTGCTCTGAAACCGGTGAACGTCAGCTTTTGGGAAATGACTTAATCACAAAGGCAGAGGAAATGTGCAAAGTCATTCGAGATAACCTCAAAGCAGCCCAATCCTGTCAGAAGAGCTACTATGACAGTAAGCACCGTGATTTGGCTTTCGAGATCAGAGATCATGTTTACCTCCGTGTCTCTCCTATGAAAGGTACTCGTCGCTTCGGTATCAAATGGAAGCTTGCCCCCAGATACGTGGGACCTTTCAAGATTGTCAGCAAGAGAGGCGACCTCGCCTATCAACTCAAGCTTCCTTCAAACTTTGCAAATGTTCATGATGTGTTCCATGTCTCTCAGCTCCGGAAGTGCTTCAAGACTCCTGACCGCACCGTCAACTTTGAGGACATTGAGCTCCAAGAAGATCTCTCTTACCGTGAGCACCCAGTTGCTATTCTTGAAGAGACTGAACGCAAGACTCGCAACAAGTCAATCAAATTCCTCAAAGTCAAGTGGTCACACCATTCCGACCGTGAAGCTACCTGGGAACGCGAGGATCACCTCCGTTCTGAGTACCCGACATTCTTTCAGTCCTAGATCTCGGGACGAGATCCTTTCGTAGTGGTGGAGTGTTGTAACACCCCGGATGTAACTTACCCAATTTGTACTCCAACTCTTGTCGTTTCTGGCCTTAAGTTATTTTATTTTCTCGGGTTCGGGTCTTTGTCTCTGTGTTGTTATCGTTGTCATGCATCTCATATCAAGTCATCATGTGCATTGCATTTGCATACGTGTTCATCTCATGCATTCGAGCATTTTCCCCGTTGTCCGTTTTGCATTCCGGCGCACCGTTCTCCTCCGGTGGTCATTTCTACCTTTCTTTCGTGTGTGGGGATTAAACATTTCTGGATTGGACCGAGACTTGCCAAGCGGCCTTGGTTTACTACCGGTAGACCTCCTGTCAAGTTTCGTACCATTTGGACTTCGTTTGATGCTCCAACGGTTAACCGAGGGACCGAAAAGGTCTCGTGTGTGTTGCAGCCCAACACCCCTCCAATTTGGCCCAAAACCCACCAAAACCCTCTCCATCATCTGGAGTGTTCGATCATGATCGCGTGGCCAAAAACCGCACCTCATTTGGACTCTCCTAACTCCCTCTATGCCTATTTAAAGACACCCCCGAAAATCTCCTTCTCCTTCCCCCGAAACCCTAAAAATCCGCATCACGCCGCGCCGGACACGTCCGCCGCGCCGGAAGTTTTGTCCGCCGCCGCCCGCGCCACTAGCCGCACGTGGCATCGCCCCGCGCCGCCGCTCCGGCCCAGGCCCGTGGCGGCCCCCGCGCCGCCGCCGTCGCCGCTCCGGCCCGGGAGGCCCGTGCCGGCCCCCGCGGCCCGGGATCCCCGCCGCCGCCCGGGCTTCGTCTACCTCCGCCCCGCCGCCTGGGTCATCGCCCCGCTGCCCAGAAGCCGACGCCGGTGCCGCCACCTCGCCGCCCTTCGACGCCGGCCGTCGTGGGCGCCGTCGCCGGCCGCCGCCGCCTCGCCCGACGCGTCGGCGCCGCGCCCGACCTCCGCGCCCGCCGGCTCCGCCTCTCTCCGGCGTCCTCCTCCACGCCCCAAGCCCCTCTCTGGCTGGCCCCCTCCGTCTCCGGTGAGCTCCAAGAAATCTGGCCATCCTCGTAAACGTGCCAGATCTGAGATCTAAAATCTCGAGGGTTGACTTTTGCCCGAAACCCTAGTTCATATGCTCTTGTTCGTCGCATCGTAACTTTGCATCCGTAGCTCCGTTTTTGGCATATAGCATATCAAAATGTTCGTCTCAGAGAGTACCTCATTTCATCTCATTGCACCTTTTTCATTTGAGTTCATATTGATGCCCGAAATGCTGTTAGAAGAGTGCTACTTGAGATAATTGTCAGATCTGCTGCTTCATTTAGATATTTGTCATTTTTGCCATGATTATTATGTGCATGATATGCCCATGAGTTCTACATATGTTTTGTTAAGGGTTTTGCCATCTTTCCAGAGGTGCAACCCATGTATTTTTGTGATGTGTGTGGTGACTAGCACAAGCTTGCAAAGTGAGGCACTTGGTAATTCTGATTTCAGGGACTTAGCATTTCCACTAAGTCCTTGACCTGCTTATCTCATATGGCCATATGTTCATGTTGTTTCCTAGTGATCTGTGCCTCTTTTGAGGATGATCAGTAAGGATGTTTTGTTAATCTTGTAGTGTTCTATCCATCCATGTCTTTGTTTGCAATTATGGAGCAACCTAGATTGAGTTAATCGAGCTCTACTTTTGCTACTTCGTGAATCTGTGCAGATTGTCTACTTGTTAGCGATTTTGCCGATGGTGTTGTAGCTGATTCGTGCATGCTATGCTATTATTCTTGCCAGGTCTAGCTTGCATTTTGTGTATTCTTGATGGATGTATGCTTAGCTTGTCATGACTTTCTCTGTAGTGAGTGCATCGAGCTCGTAAACATGTCTACTTGATATCTGTTCCAGCATGCTCCAGTTTTCACTAAGTCTGAGAACTGATTATGTTTTTGCCATGTTCGCATGCTTGCAATTGTATTTTCTGATCCCTTTTGGCTCAAGGTCACTAAGGGACTTTTGTTAATCTCTTTGAGTAGCTCCATGCCATGATTTACTTTGCCATGTTCAGGTCCTGTAGCATATAGTTTTGTTGCTCCGAAGAGTGCTATCTGATATGAAATTCCAGACAAGTGTTAATTTCACTAAGTCCGAGATCTGTTTACCATATGCATTTTTGACATGCTTTTTTGAACCTGTTAATGGATGAATTGGCCATGGCTCAGTGCTAGACTTTTGTTAAGCATCATGAATGCATCCCTGCCATGTATTTTGATGCCATGTTTGGGTGCTGTAGCATGTTCATCTTGTTGCATTTAGATGGCTACTTGCTGTAAATTGCAGAACGTGGTCATATTTGAATTGCTTGCCATTTCCAAACCGTAACTCTGATTCCTGCGTTCTTTATATTGTTTTCAAGCGATTTCATCTCATATTTCCAGTGGCACACTTGGAATCCCAAGTTGAGGCCAGGTTCATGCATCCCTTGTCAAATCTTGCATATGCATCCCGCATCGCTTCCTGCATAGCATATCATCCTTGCATCATATTGTTTGAGCTTTGCATGTGGTTGATTGTGTTCCGTTTGCTTGTTTGTCTTGTTTGGGTAGAGCCGGGAGATGAGTTCGCTAACAAGGTGCCCGTTGAGTTTGCTTTCGAGGATCCAGTCAACTCTGACAACTTTGCAGGCAAGATGATCATACCCTCGAAATCACTACTATCTTTGCTTTGCTAGATGCTCGCTCTTTTGCTATGACAATGCTACGATGCCTACCACTTGGTTTCAAGCCTCCCAAATTGCCATGTCAAACCTCTAACTGACCATGTCCTAGCAAACCGTTGTTTGGCTATGTTACCGCTTTGCTCAGCCCCTCTTATAGCGTTGCTAGTTGGAGGTGAAGATGGGAGACCGTTCCTTGTTGGAACATTTATTTACTTGTTGGGATATCATTATATTATCTTGTTATGTTAATGCAACTACATACTTGGTAAAGGGTGGAAGGCTCGGCCTCTCGCCTAGTGTTTTGTTCCACTCTTGCCGCCCTAGTTTCCGTCATATCGGTGTTATGTTCGCGGATTTTGCGTTCCTTACGTGGTTGGGTTATAATGGGAACCCCTTGATAGTTCGCCTTGATTAAAGCTTTTCTAGCAATGCCCAACCTTGGTCTTACCATTTGCCACCTAGCCTCTTTTTTCCTTGGGTTTTCAGAGCCCGAGGGTCATCTTATTTTAAACCCCCCCGGGCCAGTGCTCCTCTGAGTGTTGGTCCAACCGAGCGATGTCCGGGGCTACCAGGGGCAACTCTGGGCTGGCCTACCCGACGTCTGGCTCATCTGAGTGTGCCCTGAGAACGAGATATGTGCAGCTCCTATCGGGATTTGTTGGCACATTCGGGCGGTGTTGCAGGTCTTGTTTTAACCTGTCGAAGTGTCTTGAAGAACCGAGGTACCGAGTCTGATCGGAACGTCTCGGGAGGAGGTCTATTCCTTTGTTGACCGTGAGAGCTTGTCATGGGCTAAGTTGGGACTCCCCTGCAGGGATTTGAACTTTCGAAAGCCGTGCCCGCGGTTAAGGGCACATGGGAATTTGTTAATGTCCGGTTGTAGATAACTTGAAACTTAACTTAATTAAAATGAATCAACTGAGTGTGTTATTGTGATGGCCTCTTCTCGGCGGAGTCCGGGAAGTGGACACGTTGTTGGAGTAATGCTTGCGCAGGTTGCCCTCTAGTTTCTCACTCGCGCTTTGCCTCCTCTTCTTGCTCTCTTTTGCGAACATGATAGCCACCATATATGCTAGTCGCTTGCTGCAGCTCCACATATATTTACCTTACCTTACCTATAAGCTTAAATAGTCTTGATTGCGAGGGTGCGAGATTGCTGAGTCCCTGTGGCTCACAGATTACTTCCAAACCAGATGTAGGGCCTGATGATTCCGCTCCAGGTGACGCGCTTGAGCTCAAGTGGGAGTTCGACGAGGACTCTCAACGATACTATGTTTCCTTTCCTGATGATCAGTAGTGGTGCCTAGTTGAGGGTGATCGGGACTGTGTCGCATGTTGGGTTATCTTTTATTTTGGCGCTGTAGTCGGGCCATGAGTGTTTGAATGATGTAATGTTATTTATGTACTTGATTGACGTGGCGAGTGTAAGCCAACTATGTTATCTCCCCTTTTATTATCTATATATTACATGGGATGTTGTGATGATTGCCTAACTTGCGAGATTGCTTTCAAAGTGGTTATGCCTCTAAGTCGTGCCTCGACACGTGGGAGATATAGCCGCATTGAGGGCGTTACACCAATGCCCTGGCAGCTATGGAGAAGTTGTAACATCCCAAATTTTCAATTTGGAATGTTATACATTAGATCATCATGCATATCTTATTTTTCTTGCTTTTTGGTCGATCCTAGAAATTTTACGCAACTCAAGGACCCTTGGAGAGAGTTGGAGATTTCGTTATTTTCATATTAGAGAGTTTTCTCGAATTTTGAAAAGAGGATCATTTGATTTATTTATTTTATCTTCAATTATTTTCCTATAAAAAAATATAAGAGAGGGAATAATATGACTTTCCCAAAATTGAGGAAAAATGAAGATTTAATGAATAGATCAAGTTTTGGATTTCCGGAGTTTTATTCGCATTTTATTTGGATAGGGAAAAATGCGCATTTTCGAAAATTGCATTTTTGGTCCGGAGAAAAGTTCATTTTGTTCGACTCAGTTTTAGGAGTCGGGGAAAATTTACTTTAGGAATTTTGGAGTTCATCTAGATTTTCTTTCTTTTGTTTTCTGCGCGCGAAACCGTTTAAAAAAAAGAATCCCACTGGCCAGCCGGGCCAAGGCCCAGGCCAGCCAACGCCGCCCCAGCCTCCCAGCCTCCCGTGCGCCAGGCGCACGAGCAGGCAGGCCGCCGCCTCGCCTCTAGCCAAGTCCAGCTAGGACTTAGGCCGGTAGCCCCCTCCCCTTTCCTTTGTTCCGTTTTCTTTTTCATCTAGGATTCCTTTTCCTATTCTATTTCTTGTCCCCTATCCCAAGTAATCTCTCCCCTCCCCAATATAAATACCCCAACACCCCCCCTCTAAACCCATCAAATCAAACCCCAAGCCCTCCACCGCACCCCACCCCGCGCCCTACACCGTCGCCGCGCCACCCCACACCCGCGCCGCCGCACCTTGCCCACGCCGCCGCCGCCCTACGCCACGCCACCGGAGCCCCTCGCCGGAGACCTCGCCGGAGGTTGCCCCGCGTCTCTTTTCCTCGGATCATTTTCTTATAATCATTCTGATTCTTTTCTTCTCTAAACCGTTCCGGTTTTCAAGATCGGTTTTTCGTTCGGTTTTCTTCTCCGAAACCCTAGATCGGATTCGTTTTCTTTTCCGATTTAGTTGCCTTGGACCGTTCGCCGGACCGTTCGTCCTAACGAACGTGATCACCGGATTATTCTAGGTTAACGAACGTCCGTTCGTTTAACCGTCCTTCTTTTTCTTTTCGTCGGATTTATTCCGCGATCGTGATCTCAGATCCAATCTTCGTTCTAGTTTATCTTCTCGCTCGTTTATCGGAATCAGGTGATTCAAGTGCGTGGAGTTTCGTTTCGAAACCGATGTTCCGTCTAATCAACTTAAACAAGTTTTGCCCCGGTAAAATTTGACCTAGTTACAACTTGCTAGAACCGAGTTGTTTTCTTCCGCCGTTTGTTTTCCGTTTCTTTGTTCGGTTCTTTCTTTCTTTCTTTGCAACCGGAGTTCTTAAGTTGAACCTTCTAGTTCGTTCTCTTGTTCGAGTTTTACTTGTGCATTAGATGAGTACTTATTGTGTGGTTACTATTGCTTGATTACGATAGATTGACCGGAGTGTGACGAGTAGATCTATCAAGAGTTTTGAGTGTGAATCATCTTCATCTACATTGCAGGCAAGTTCACACTTTGATCATACCTTTTCTACAACCCATGTTTTATTGCATTAGATCAATCCTCTCACATTGCATGATTAGGATCTAATTAAATTGTGGGATGGGAAGTAGATGAGGTAGTACCTATTACATGTTTATTATGAAACCTTTGGGAGTTACTTCTACGTTTGCTTATTATGCCATGCTATGCTAGTATACGTGGATTAGGTGAGTGATATCCATGACAGATGTGAGTTGATAATTTTAATGGATTATCTAAGGTGGCAACTTAAACACACATGTGGGTGGATTGAGGCACGTGATGTCTATCAGGACTTGCCTGTTTTTTTCGGACCGCCACCCAAGCTCAAAGGGATCATAAGATAATTCATGCTAGAAACTTCCGTGTGCAGCCACGTGCTACTATGGGCTTTGGCATAGTTGACTAAGTTGTGCGAACTCTTACGGGGTGGACTAGCAGATGTAGGGGTTATAGGTGGTACGGTCTACCCCACATGTAAGGTGCTAGCGCTTCTGAAAGACTATGTCTCGGTCATCCGTTTCTCAAACACCATGTAGTGCGAGAAAACAAACGGAGGCGATCGAGTCATGTGGGGAAAAGTGCGCAAACCTCTGCAGAGTGTACAAACTAATCATGATTAGCCGTGTCCCCGGTCATGGACATCTTGAGTATCTAGTACTTGAATATCATGTGAATCTCAACATGTTGCTTCTAATTGATGTTGTTGGGTTTTAATTATTTTTAATTGGGATTGAGAATGCTGTCAACCATTCTCAATGTTCAACAACCACCATGATAGTTAAATAAATTTATTCCTTTGCAGTAGGGAAAAATTGGCTTTACGCAAAAACCTTATAACCATAGAGCTTTTCCACCAGCCAAATATGCATGTAGTGATAGCCATTGTTCATCATTCTCTATGGTGTGAATTTGCCAGTACATTCAATGTACTGGCCCGTTTCGGGCTGCAACGTCTCATGTTGCAGGATTATCTTATGACGAGTAAGTGATACGTTAGGGTTACGATTTCTACACTCAACTTTGCCGTTGGTGTTGATGGGAATCCACAACCTTGTTGCTTCCACTATTTGGATTGAGGTAATAGTATTTATGTTACTTTATACATGTGATTTACCTCTGTTATAAATCCTTCGAGTACTGTGTCTGTCAGCATACCGATCCAGGGATGACACGTAAGCACAGAGACTTGACCCATTCGGGTCGGGTCGCTACAAGATGGTATTAGAGCACATGTTGACTGTAGGACGTGACCCTAGAAATTGGCAAGCCCATAGCAAAGAATTTTCTCTACAACTTTCCCTTTCAAAAAGATCTTTTACCTCTCTTCTCTTATGAGCTTATTCAAAAATTCCCTTTAGTGAGACCATACCCCTTTCCCCTTTTGACCACACGAAGATTCGACTGATGAGACCACTCCAAGAAGTACAAGGTATGGGACAACTAAGACCACTTCGGAATGAGCAGTATTTTCCGTGCCTCTGAATAATGGAAACTACAACGGTTGAAGGCCGAAGACAAGTAGAATTTGAAGGCTCTGAAGAATCCCCAGATTTGTATGACCTAGGACTGCTACCCTGATGGAACTTGACAGACTATGGAAGTTGTCAATACCCGAGATCAAGGTGTGTTGGAGAAAGACCGGAACATGGAGCATAGAACTCAAGGATTTGTCAAGGAAAACCCTAAGGCAGGGGATATCAACTATGGAGAGATAGCTCATGGAAATGACAAGAGAACAACCACGGCTATCCATGAGGTTATCGCCCGCATATGCTATTGTCACCGTGCTGAGTTAAGGATGCATTTCATCAGAATGGATTTGATGGAAGAAGGCTGATGGAGCACCTATCATAAGATGAAGTTTTAACCTTAGCTGGTGTAACACCAAGATCTAGAGTAGTACATCAAGAAGTTTAAGGTGGAGCTACATGGAGCCGTATTAGACAAGGAAGTATTTCATGAAGAACTCAGGAACCAAAAGTTGAAAGTAGCCAAGCTAGAGGAGCAAAACCTCGAGATACCGGAGATTCGTTGAGAACTGAAGGACAGCAGGATCATGGTTCATGTCGAGTTTGATGAAACCTAAAAGTTTGGGACGCAACTCCAGAATAATAAAGGACGTCATGAGAGACTTCGCGTCAACAGAGTTGATCTGTCAAAAGAACTTGAGAAGAACAAGCATGATCGGAAGAAGCCATTGGAGGCATGAACAAGACTTGAAGAGTTTGGCGATGTTGACCTTTAGAAGACCAAACCCCTGTTATATACCTACGTTAGATGCGACATTTGTGAGCTGTCATTTGTTTGATGTTTTTCGACAGCCACAACAAAAATCTGTCTTTTCAAAACTTTTGTTTGTATTGTGTGCATCCCTCTCTCTTGATCTCTCTTATCTCACCCCAAACCCATGAACCCAATAGATGATGAATGGAGAGGAGCTTGTATTTTCTGGACCGATGAGTCAATTGGAGACAGACCGATGGATTCAGAACATGGAGGATCATATGGAGAACAACCCTATAGTCGGAAAGGATATGGCCCAGCATGCTCTTCAATGCTTTGAAAGAGGTGCTGCTACTTGGTGGAGGATGTATCAAACCATAAATGGATGGCAAGGAGTAACCACTTGGAAAGAATTTAAGTTGACCTTGCTAAAGTCTCAGTTTGTGTCCCAGAAGTTGAAGCCTTATGGAAAGGATATGAAGAAACATTGTGCATGCAAGATTTGTGGAGAAATCGGACACACCCATAAAGAACACAAGGATGAGGCCCTAATTGTGAAGGAAGTCACCCAGTTGAAGAATGCCCAACTAGGCAGATCACTTGTTTCTTGTGTGAAGGGACTACCCACTACCCTGCACAGTGTCACATTTACCCCATGGACGAACCATCCAGCAGAAGAACGAAGTAATGAAAGGAGCCCTCATGGAAATTTTAGAAGAACCTGCGATGAAGGACGAGGTTGAGGACACACCCAAAGAGGAACCAATTAAACCCTACACCAAGTCTTGCTATTCATGTGGAGAAGAAGGACACATCTCCCAGAATCGTATGAATGGGAATCTAGTAGAATTCCCGGCTGAGGAAGTAGAGTATGACCCATAGGAAATAGAAGCCATGATTGGTATGGAAAGGTCCAGAAAGAGAAACCGATTGGATTCCAGGAAGGACCTAAGTCATATCACCTGTTATAGGTGCAAGGAGTCAGGGCACTACCTCCACAGTTGCCCAAAAAGGAAGCCAAGAACCCCAGGAGGCTATATAATCACAAGGAAACCTCGAAACTTGTCAGAAGTAATATGTTTCCGTTGTAATGAAGCAGGGCACTTTGCCAGAGATTGTCCGAAGGAGAAGGAGACTTGTGATGAATAGTTGAGTTGTAACAGGAGAAATATAGTCGTAGTAGTGAGGACATTTTTCCTTTATATTAAGGTGTTGAGTTGAGACATGTAATGGAGAAGCGAGAGATTGTAATAATTTGAGAATCAATAAAGTTTAGCAGTGTTGGTACTGATTTGGATTTTATGAGTTACTCTATGAGGAAAGATGTTGACCATTTTTGAGGATATGAGAAATATGGTCTATAAAATATTGGAGCATTTTAAGGGTGGTAGTACCCTGTAAGAACCGTTGACCCCTGGAAAAGATAAGTAAACTCCACTGAGTGGATTTCGGACAAAATGAATATGAGTTTGGTCTCGATATGTGCGATACCCTAAGAGTAAGTAGGATGAAGTTGGAGACCGTCCGTTGGACCAAATGTGATCAAAGGAGTCAGAAGAAAATGTTAAGTTGATTCGAGATAGACTGAAGGTAGCTCAGTCCAGGTAGAAGAGTTACGCGGACTTAAAAACGCAAGGAGGTAGTCTATGAAATTGGAGACAGAGCATGTCTTCATGTGTCCCCTCTGCGAGGAGTTAAACGAATTGGAGTTAAGGTAAAAGTTAGCCTCGAGATTTGTAGGACCATACCGAGTTTTGGAGCGTATGAGAGAAGTGGCCTACAAGTTTGAGTTACCCGAAGGACTGTCAGGAGTTCAAGATGTGTTTCACGTTTCCCAGTTGAAGAAGTGCCATGCAGAGATGGTCAATATTCCCTTGTAAGGACGCTTGACCGCGGAAAGGATAATGATGTTCCACAAAGTAGAATATGGACTTCATAAGTATAAGTTTTATCTCGGTATGTGGGATACCCCACGCGGATGAAGAAATGAGTTACTATTGGATATAAAGGAGGTATGATGTCGGAAATATGGATCAATGGAAACCCCATGATGAGTCTGAGTAATCATGTCCTAGATTGGTGCCAATATAAGGAAGGAAGACAATACAATTGGATGGATTTAAGAATACTAGGAAGTTGGACTAATGACTATTTGCCCAGAGGATAAGTTCAAGGTTTACAAGTAATGAGATGGGCCATAACCCTCAGGCTCCAGGACCTGCCAAGAAGCAAGCACATTCTTGCTGAAGGAAAAACCCTGAAAGAAGTTAGGATTTTATCGACAGACGATCTTATAGGAGTTACGCAAAACCTGAGAGTTGTGAAGGAACGATAGATGTTTGTTTAGCTTGCAGAATCTATGGATTTATCCGAACCTTGGTTCGTCGACAAGAGAAATTCTGCAACGCTTGTGAGGATGACCGAGTGTTAGAATGCGAGATTCGCTAAACCGTATACAAGGTAATGATTTGGGTGCGGGATGGATTGATCACCATACCGACTTACTCTTATTATTCGCCTTGCTATATGGGATGGTAAATCTGAGTGACTACCTATAGTAGAGAGACGACGATATTAAACCTTGTTTAAACCTTAGAATGGTATAAGAATTTTTCCCTTGTACAAGGCAGCTTTTGCCAACCATAGGTTATACGGTGAGGATCAACCTAGACCCATTTCCTGCAGGAGAAACCATAAATGGTTGACCACCATGAGATATCGATAGTTGTTTAGTTTTGGCGCTAGACTCGTCAGCTAAGAAGACCCAATCTCGGAATAACCTTACTAAGAGGTAATGACAGAAGAATTGAGTAAAAGGTTATGCCACTACCTGAAGATCTCAGATAAGGAATTATCCTGAAGATCTAAGAAGACCGACACTGTCAAGAATAAGGATGGAGTATATGAGTTTTGATGGAACCGTAACAATGATTCTAAGGGTGGTAGCACCCCAGACCCCGGTGATGATTGATGGAATTTGAGGAGACCCCCAAACCCTAACCTTTTCTTGCTAGCCTCTCTGAATCTCGAGGACGAGATTCATTTAAGGGTGGTAGGTTTGTAACATCCCAAATTTTCAATTTGGAATGTTATACATTAGATCATCATGCATATCTTATTTTTCTTGCTTTTTGGTCGATCCTAGAAATTTCACGCAACTCAAGGACCCTCGGAGAGAGTTGGAGATTTCGTTATTTTCATATTTGAGAGTTTTCTCGAATTTTGAAAAGAGGATCATTTGATTTATTTATTTTATCTTCAATTATTTTCCTATAAAAAAATATAAGAGAGGGAATATATGACTTTCCCAAAATTGAGGAAAAATGAAGATTTAATGAATAGATCAAGTTTTGGATTTCCGGAGTTTTATTCACATTTTATTTGGATAGGGAAAAATGCGCGTTTTCGAAAATTGCCTTTTTGGTCCGGAGAAAAGTTCATTTTGTTCGACTCATTTTTAGGAGTCGGGGAAAATTTACTTTAGGAATTTTGGAGTTCGTCTAGATTTTCTTTCTTTTGTTTTCTGCGCGCGAAACCGTTTAAAAAAAAGAATCCCGCTGGCCAGCCGGGCCAAGTTCCAGGCCAGCCACCGCCGCCCCAGCCTCCCAGCCTCTCGTGCGCCAGGCGCAGGAGCAGGCAGGCCGCCGCCTCGCCTCTAGCCAAGTCCGGCTAGGACTTAGGCCGGTAGCCCCCTCCCCTTTCCTTTGTTCCGTTTTCTTTTTCATCTAGGATTCCTTTTCCTATTCTATTTCTTGTCCCCTACCCCAAGTAATCTCTCCCCTCCCCAATATAAATACCCCAACACCCCCCCCTCTAAACCCATCAAATCAAACCCCAAGCCCTCCACCGCACCCCACCCCGCGCCCTACACCGCCGCCGCGCCACCCCACACCCGCGCCGCCGCACCTTGCCCACGCTGCCGCCGCCCTATGCCACGCCACCGGAGCCCCTCGCCGGAGACCTCGCCGTAGGTTGCCCCGCGTCTCTTTTCCTTGGATCGTTTTCTTCTAATCGTCCCGATTCTTTTCTTCTCTAAACCGTTCCGGTTTTCGAGATCGGTTTTTCGTTCGGTTTTCTTCTCCGAAACCCTAGATCGGATTCGTTTTCTTTTCCGATTTAGTTGCCTTGGACCGTTCGCCAGACCGTTCGTCCTAACGAACATGATCACCGGATTCTTCTAGGTTAACGAACGTCCATTCATTTAACTGTTCTTATTTTTCTTTTCGTTGGATTTATTCCGCGATCGCGATCTCAGATCCGATCTTCGTTCTAGTTTATCTTCTCGCTCGTTTATCGGAATCAGGTGATTCAAGCGCCTGGAGTTTCGTTTCGAAACCGCCGATCCGTCTAATCAACTTAAACAAGTTTTGCCCCGGTAAAATTTGACCTAGTTCCAACTTGCTAGAACCGAGTTGTTTTCTTCCGCCGTTTATTTTCCGTTTCTTTGTTCGGTTCTTTCTTTCTTTCTTTGCAACCGGAGTTCTTAAGTTGAACCTTCTAGTTCGTTCTCTCATTCGAGTTTTACTTGTGCATTAGATGAGTACTTATTGTGTGGTTACTATTGCTTGATTACGATAGATTGACCGGAGTGTGACGAGTAGATCTATCAAGAGTTTTGAGTGCGAATCATCTTCATCAACATTGCAGGCAAGTTCACACTTTGATCATACCTTTTCTACAACCCATGTTTTATTGCATTAGATCAATCCTCTCACATTGCATGATTAGGATCTAATTAAATTGTGGGATGGGAAGTAGATGAGGTAGTACCTATTACCTATTTATTATGAAACCTTTGGGAGTTACTTCTACGTTTGCTTATTATGCCATGCTATGCTAGTAGACGTGGATTGGGTGAGTGATATCCATGACAGATGTGAGTTGATAATTTTAATGGTTTATCTAAGGTGGCAACTTAAACACACATCTGGGTGGATTGAGGCACGTGATGTCTATCGGGACTTGCCTGTTTTTTTTGGACCGCCACCCAGGCTCAAAGGGATCATAAGATAATTCATGCTAGAAACTTCCGTGTGCAGCCACATGCTACTATGGGCTCTGGCATAGTTGACTAAGTTGTGCAAACTCTTACGGGGTGGACTAGCAGATGTAGGGGTTATAGGTGGTACGGTCTACCCCACATGTAAGGTGCTAGCGCTTCTGAAAGACTATGTCTCGGTCATCCGTTTCTCAAACACCATGTAGTGCGAGAAAACAAACGGAGGCGATCGAGTCATGTGGGGAAAAGTGCGCAAACCTCTGCAGAGTGTACAAACTAATCATGATTAGCCGTGTCCCCGGTCATGGACATCTTGAGTATCTAGTACTTGAATATCATGTGAATCTCAACATGTTACTTCTAATTAATGTTGTTGGGTTTTAATTATTTTTAATTGGGATTGAGAATGCTGTCAACCATTCTCAATGTTCAACAACCACCATGATAGTTAAATAAATTTATTCCTTTGCAGTAGGGAAAAATTGGCTTTACGCAAAAACCTTATAACCATAGAGCTTTTCCACCAGCCAAATATGCATGTAGTGATAGCCATTGTTCATCATTTCTCTATGGTGTGAATTTGCCAGTACATTCAATGTACTGACCCGTTTCGGGCTGCAACGTCTCATGTTGCAGGATTATCTTACGACGAGTAAGTGATACGTTAGGGTTACGATTTCTACACTCAACTTTGCCGTTGGTGTTGATGGGAATCCACAACCTTGTTGCTTCCGCTATATGGATTGAGGTAATAGTATTTACGTTACTTTATACATGTGATTTACCTCTGTTATAAATCCTTCGAGTACTGTGTGTGTCAGCATACCGATCCAGGGATGACACGAAAGCACAGAGACTTGACCCATTCGGGTCGGGTCGCTACAAGATGGTATCAGAGCACATGTTGACTGTAGGACGTGACCCTAGAAACTGGCAAGCCCATAGCAAAGACTTTTCTCTACAACTTTCCCTTTCAAAAAGATCTTTTACCTCTCTTCTCTTCTGAGCTTATTCAAAAATTCCCTTTAGTGAGACCATACCCCTTTCCCCTTTTGACCACACGAAGATTCGACTGATGAGACCACTCCAAGAAGTACAAGGTATGGGACAACTAAGACCACTTCGGAATGAGGAGTATTTTCCGTGCCTCTGAATAATGGAAACTACAATGGTTGAAGGCCGAAGACAAGTAGAATTTGAAGGCTCTGAAGAATCCCCAGATTTGTATGACCTAGGACTGCTACCCTGATGGAACTTGACAGACTATGGAAGTTGTCAATACCCGAGATCAAGGTGTGTTAGAGAAAGACCGGAACATGGAGCATAGAACTCAAGGATTTGTTAAGGAAAACCCTAAGGCAGGGGATATCAACTATGGAGAGATAGCTCATGGAAATGACAAGAGAACAACCACGGCTATCCATGAGGTTATCGCCCGCATATGCTATTGTCACCATGCTGAGTTAAGGATGCATTTCATCAGAATGGATTTGATGGAAGAAGGCTGATGGAGCACCTATCATAAGATGAAGTTTTAACCTTAGCTGGTGTAACACCAAGATCTGGAGTAGTACATCAAGAAGTTTAAGGTGGAGCTCCATGGAGCCGTATTAGACAAGGAAGTATTTCATGAAGAACTCAGGAACCAAAAGTTGAAAGTAGCCAAGCTAGAGGAGCAAAACCTCGAGATACCGGAGATTCGTTGAGAACTGAAGGACAGCAGGATCATGGTTCAGGTCGAGTTTGATGAAACCTAAAAGTTTGGGACGCAACTCCAGAATAATAAAGGACGTCATGAGAGACTTCGCGTCAACAGAGTTGATCTGTCAAAAGAACTTCAGAAGAACAAGCATGATCGGAAGAAGCCATTGGAGGCATGAACAAGACTTGAAGAGTTTGGCGATGTTGACCTTTAGAAGACCAAACCCCTGTTATATACCTATGTTAGATGCGACATTTGTGAGCTGTCATTTGTTTGATGTTTTTCGACAGCCACAACAAAAATCTGTCTTTTCAAAACTTTTGTTTGTATTGTGTGCATCCCTCTCTCTTGATCTCTCTTATCTCACCCCAAACCCATGAACCCAATAGATGATGAATGGAGAGGAGCTTGTATTTTCTGGACCGATGAGTCAATTGGAGACAGACCGATGGATTCAGAACATGGAGGATCATGTGGAGAACAACCCTATAGTCGGAAAGGATATGGCCCAGCATGCTCTTCAATGCTTTGAAAGAGGTGCTGCTACTTGGTGGAGGATGTACCAAACCATAATGGATGGCAAGGAGTAACCACTTGGAAAGAATTTAAGTTGACTTGCTAAAGTCTCAGTTTGTGTCCCAGAAGTTGAAGCCTTATGGAAAGGATATGAAGAAACCTTGTGCATGCAAGATTTGTGGAGAAATAGGACACACCCATAAAGAACACAAGGATGAATGCCCTAATTGTGAAGGAAGTCACCCAGTTGAAGAATGCCCAACTAGGCAGATTACTTGTTTCTTGTGTGAAGGGACTACCCACTACCCTGCTCAGTGTCACATTTACCCCATGGTACAACGAACCATCCAGCAGAAGAACGAAGTAATGAAAGGAGCCCTCATGGAATTTTAGAAGAACCTGCGATGAAGGACGAGGTGGAGGACACACCCAAAGAGAACCAATTAAACCCTACACCAAGTCTTGCTATTCATGTGGAGAAGAAGGGACACATCTCCCAGAATTGTATGAATGGGAATCTAGAAGAATTCCCGGCTGAGGAAGTAGAGTATGACCCACGGGAAATAGAAGCCATGATTGGTATGGAAAGGTCCAGAAAGAGAAACCGATTGGATTCCAGGAAGGACCTAAGTCATATCACCTGTTATAGGTGCAAGGAGTCAGGGCACTACCTCCACAGTTGCCCAAAAAGGAAGCCAAGAACCCCAGGAGGCTATATAATCACAAGGAAACCTCGAAACTTGTCAGAAGTAATATGTTTCCGTTGTAATGAAGCAGGGCACTTGCCAGAGATTGTCCGAAGGAGAAGGAGACTTGTGATAAATAGTTGAGTTGTAACAGGAGAAATATAGTCGTAGTAGTGAGGACATTTTTCCTTTATATTGAGGTGTTGAGTTGAGACATGTAATGGAAAAGCGAGAGATTGTAATAATTGAGAATGAATAAAGTTAGCATCGTTGGTACTGATATGGATTTTATGAGTTTTACTCTATGAGAAGGATGTTGACCATTTTTGAGGATAAGAGAAATATGGTCTATGGAAGATTTGGTGCATTTTAAGGGTGGTAGTACCCTGTAAGAACCCTTGACCCTTGGAAAAGATAAGGATACTCCACTGAGTGGATTTCGGACAAAATGAATATGAGTTTTGTCTCGATATGTGCGATACCCCAAGAGTATGTGGGATGAAGTTGGAGACCGTCAGTTGTTTGGACCAAATGTGATCAAAGGAGTCAGAAGAGAATGTTAAGTTGATTCGAGATAGACTGAAGGTAGCTCAGTCCAGGTAGAAGAGTTATGCAGACTCAAAAACGCAAGGAGGTAGTCTATGAAATTGGAGACAGAGCATGTCTTCATGTGTCCCTCTGCGAGGAGTTAAACGAATTGGAGTTAAGGTAAAGTTAGCCCCGAGATTTGTAGGACCATACCGAGTTTTGGAGCGTATGAGAGAAGTGGCCTACAAGTTTGAGTTACCCGAAGGACTGTCAGGAGTTCAAGATGTGTTTCACGTTTCCCAGTTGAAGAAGTGCCATGCAGAGATGGCCAATATTCCCTGTAAGGACGCTTGACCGCGGAAAGGATAATGATGTTCCACGAAGTGGAATATGGACTTCATAAGTATAAGTTTTTATCTCGGTATGAGGGATATCCCACGAGGATGAAGAGATGAATTACTATTGGATATAAAGGAGGTATGATGTTGGAAATATGGATCAATGGAAACTCCATGATGAGTCTGAGTAATCATGTCTAGTTTGGTGCCAATAGAAGGAAGGAAGACAGTACAATTGGATGGATTTAAGAATACTAGGAAGTTGGAACTAATGATCAGTTGCCCGATGATAAGTTCAAGGACTACAAGTGATGAGATGGGCCATAACCCACAGGCCCAGGACCTGCCAAGAAGCAAGCACATTCTTGCTGAAGGAAAAACCCTGGAAGAGGATATGCCTTTATCGATAGACGATCTTATAGGAGTTACGCAAAACCTGAGAGTTGTGAAGGAACGATAGATGTTTGTTTAGCTTGCAGAATCATGGATTATTCCGAACTTGGTTCGTCGACAAGAGAAATTCTGCAATGCTTGTGAGGATGACCGAGTGTTAGAATGCGAGATTCGCTAAACCGTATACAAGGTAATGATTTGGGTGCGGGATGGATTGATCACCATACCGACTTACTCTTATTATTCGCCTTGCTATATGGGATGGTAAATCTGAGTGACTTGCCTATAGTAGAGAGACGACGATATTAAACCTTGTTAAACCTTAGAATGGTATAAGAATTTTTCCCTTGTACACGGCAGCTTTTGCCAACCGTAGGTTATACGGTGAGGATCAACCCAGACCCATTTCCTGCAGGAGAAACCATAAATTGTTGACCACCATGAGATATCGATAGTTGTTTAGTTTTGGCGCCAGACCCGTCAGCTAAGAAGACCCAGTCTCGGAATAACCTTACCAAGAGGAAAGGACAGAAGAATTGAGTAAAAGGTTATGCCACTACCTGAAGAGCCTAGAGAAGGAATTATCCTACGATCTGAGAAGACGGCACTGTCAAGAATAAGGATGGAGTATATGAGTTTTGATGGAACCGTAACAATGATTCTAAGGGTGGTAGCACCCCAGACACCGTGTGATGATCGATGGATTTTGAGAAGACCCCCAAACCCTAACCTTTTCTTGCTAGCCTCTCCGAATCTCGAGGACGAGATTCCTTTTAAGGGTGGTAGGTTTGTAACATCCCAAATTTTCAATTTGGAATGTTATACATTAGATCATCATGCATATCTTATTTTCTTGCATTTTGGTCGATCCTAGAAATTTCACGCAACTCAAGGACCTTCGGAGAGAGTTGGAGATTTCGTTATTTTCATATTTGAGAGTTTTCTCGAATTTGAAAAGAGGATCATTTGATTTATTTATTTCATCTTCAATTATTTTTCCGATATAAAAATATGAGAGAGGGAATAATATGACTTTCCCAAAATATAGGAAAAAATGAAGATTTAATAATAGGATCAAAATTTCGGTTTTCCAGTGTTTTGGTTTGTTTTTTCTGTGGATAGGGACAAAATGCGCGCTTTTCGAAATTTGCATTTTTAGGCCCGGAGAAAAGTTCATTTTGGTTCGACTCATTTTATAGGAGTCCGGTGAAAAGTTTACTTGGTAGAATTTTTGGAGTTCGTTTAGATTTTCTTTTTTCTTTTGTTTTTCTGCGCGCGAAACCCGATTTAAAAAAAAGGAGCCAGGCCAGCCGGGCCAAAGGCCCAGCCAGCCGGCAGCCTCCAGCCGCCGCGCGCAGCGCCAGCGCAGGCGCGCCAGCGCCGCCTCTGCTAGCCAAGTCCGGCTAGGACTCTAGGCCGTAGCCCCCTCCTTTTCCCTTTTCCTTTTTCTCTGTTTCCTTTTCCTAGTCTATTTCTTGTCCCCCCCAAGTAATCTCCCCTCCCCAATATAAATACCCCAACACCCCCTCTAAACCATCAAATCAAACCCCAAGCCCTCCACCGCACCCCACCCGCCCTACACCCGCCGCGCCACCCCACACCCGCGCCGCCGCACCTTGCCCATGCCGCCGCCGCCCTACGCCACGCCACCGGAGCCCTCGCCGGAACCTCGCCGGAGGTTGCCCCGTCTCTTTTCCTTGGATCGTTTTCTTCTAATCATTCCGATTCTTTTCTTCTCTAAACCGTTCCGGTTTTCTAGATCGGTTTTCGTTCGGTTTCTTTCTCCGAAACCCTAGATCGGATTCGTTTTCTTTTCCGAGTTAGTTGCCTTGGATCGTTCGCCGGACCGTTCGTCCTAACGAACGTGATCACCGGATTCTTCTAGGTTAACGACGTCCGTTCGTTTAACCGTTCTTCTTTTTCTTTTCGTCGGATTTATTCCGCGATCGCGATCTCAGATCCGATCTTCGTTCTAGTTTATCTTCTCGCTCGTTTATCGGAATCAGGTGATTCAAGCGCCTGGAGTTTCGTCTCGAAACCGCCGTTCCGTCTAATCAACTTGAACAAGTTTTTGCTACTGGTAAAATTTGACCTAGTTTCAACTTGCTAGAACCGAGTTGTTTTCTTCCGCCGTTTGTTTTCCGTTCGTTTGTTCGGTTCGTTCTTTCTTTGCAACCGGAGTTCTTAAGTTGAACTTTCTGGTTCGTTCTCTCGTTCGAGTTTTACTTGTGCATTAGATGAGTACTTATTGTGTGGTTACTATTGTTTGCTTACGATAGATTGACCGGAGTGTGACGAGTAGATCTATCAAGAGTTTTGAGTGCGAATCATCTTCATCAACATTGCAGGCAAGTTCACACTTTGATCATACCTTTTCTACAACCCATGTTTTATTGCATTAGATCAATCCTCTCACATTGCATGATTAGGATCTAATTAAATTGTGGGATGGGAAGTAGATGAGGTAGTACCTATTACCTGTATTATTATGAAACCTTTGGGAGTTACTTCTACGTTTGCTTATTATGCCATGCTATGCTAGTAGACGTGGATTGGGTGAGTGATATCCATGACAGATGTGAGTTGATAATTTTAATGGTTTATCTAAGGTGGCAACTTAAACACACATCTGGGTGGATTGAGGCACCTGATGTCTATCAGGACTTGCCTGTTTTTTTTCGGACCGCCACCCAGGCTCAAAGGGATCATAAGATAATTCATGCTAGAAACTTCCGTGTGCAGCCACATGCTACTATGGGCTCTGGCATAGTTGACTAAGTTGTGCGAACTCTTACGGGGTGGACTAGCAGATGTAGGGGTTGTAGGTGGTACGGTCTACCCCACATGTAAGGTGCTAGCGCTTCTGAAAGACTATGTCTCGGTCATCCGTTTCTCAAACACCATGTAGTGCGAGAAAACAAACGGAAGCGATCGAGTCATGTGGGGAAAAGTGCGCAAACCTCTGCAGAGTGTACAAACTAATCATGATTAGCCGTGTCCCCGGTTATGGACATCTTGAGTATCTAGTACTTGAATATCATGTGAATCTCAACATGTTACTTCTAATTAATGTTGTTGGGTTTTAATTATTTTTAATTGGGATTGAGAATGCTGTCAACCATTCTCAATGTTCAACAACCACCATGATAGTTAAATAAATTTATTCCTTTGCAGTAGGGAAAAATTGGCTTTACGCAAAAACCTTATAACCATAGAGCTTTTCCACCAGCCAAATATGCATGTAGTGATAGCCATTGTTCATCATTATCTATGGTGTGAATTTGCCAGTACATTCAATGTACTGACCCGTTTCGGGCTGCAACGTCTCATATTGCAGGATTATCTTACGACGAGTAAGTGATACGTTAGGGTTACGATTTCTACACTCAACTTTGCCGTTGGTGTTGATGGGAATCCACAACCTTGTTGCTTCCGCTATTTGGATTGAGGTAATAGTATTTACGTTACTTTATACATGTGATTTACCTCTGTTATAAATCCTTCGAGTACTGTGTGTGTCAGCATACCGATCTAGGGATGACACGTAAGCACAGAGACTTGACCCATTCGGGTCGGGTCGCTGCAGAAGTTGAAAGAGACTTTCAACAAGGAGCGCACTGACTGGGAAACAGAAAAGGCCGGTTTAACCAGGAAAGCTGAGGATGCAGAAGCAGCCCTGAAGCCAGTGGTAGACGAACTGACCGGCTTGAAGCGGCAGATTGATGCCATTACGTCCGTCGTGTTTGGTAAGTACCTCCGCATGCCGTTTATCTAGTTCATAAGATCTTATCATTGACCGGTTTACTGATACTAAACCGTGACAGGCACCCGCATTGCTCATATGGGATCGGACATGCAGATGAAGCTTAAAGTAGCATACACCTTAATGGAACAGCTATATTCTGGATCCCAGCGTGCAATTTGCAGTGCAGCATATAACAAGCCGGCGCTGTCGTTGATAAAGGAAACTCTTGAGATGCTGGCCATGCTGCCTCCCGGATTACAGAACTGAAGAAAGCAGCCGCAAGAGCAGGAGCGCTGACTGCACTAATCCGGGCCAAGGCATGGATTCCAGATCTTGAAGCGGCAGATATAATTAAAGGATATCCAAGTGTGAAGGAGGACGGTTCAGACTTCAACAATGATGACCTCCAAAAACTGACAAAGGAGATGCGGCCAATAGCCAGCAAACTGGCGGAGGACGCAAACCTATCTCATTTCCAACCGGTTTATGATGCTGAAGGAAAGAGACAGCCTGCTGTGATCCATGAAGTTGAAGAACTTGTGCCTCCAATCCGTAAGCATACTTACGCTCCTGACATTGACCCCTCCAGCCTTATCCATGAAGAGGCCGTGTTTCAAGCTTTAACCAGAATCGGTTGGTCAATGGTTAATTTCCAGCGTCTGTGGAGGGATGAAGAGGATGCGACTGCACAAGATGACCCTCAATCGTCAAGCTGTCCTGATGAAGCATCTTAGACCGGTGACCGGTTTACGAACTACAATATGCCACTGCTTGAAAACAATTACTCAATTTGGGCCGTTTTGAAGCTCCTTGTAATAAGATAGCAGAAACACCTTTATCTATCATGCCATCGAGCATGCTTGTGTTGCTTGATATTTTGAAAACTTGTTTCACTTGTGGGATCTATTTATACATAATCCATGATGATTTGTGTTCCTGCATATAAGAACTTGAAAGCGTCCTAGTGGTTTACCACTGGACGGGTCATGATACCCAAAAAATATACATAACTTGGATGAATAACCAAGATTTGTATTAACCAGTTAAAATAAATAATATCTGTGACATACCTCGTTGGCTGACCAACTGCTTGTTTAGTAGAGGTGAAAAAACACCAATCCGGAGTGTAGATGACTCATGGCCCTCTTGCCGGTTCATATAAAAACCATATTGGGATAAAAAGCCCTTGATTTGTTCGTATAATGCTGGTGACATCTAATCAAAACCAGACCGGAGCAGTACGCTACCGGTTTAAAAACTGATCATGTACTGACAACTAAGTGTTGAAAGTCATGCCGGGTTGTAATGAACACCGGTTTATCAGAAAAATATTTATAAATCCCTTATCATAAAAAGAACAAAAACAAAATAAAATATGCAAGGCTTTTCATGGGCTGCCAGGCCCTAAATCGAGGCTTTTCATGGGCTGCCAGGCTGCCGAGTTAAACCATTTTGCAAAGCCTTTTAAGATGGACCTCAATCTTTAACCAATCACCAATTTAACTTTCACAAGTTCAGGGTCCATGGGATTAACTTGTCAAACGTTCGATGGGTCATACCAGGTTTACCTGGACGGAGTGGCTTACTTAAAGAGGCAGGATAACCCGGGGTTTTAGGTGAATATACCTAGCGTCCAAGCCTGGCTTGATAGCATATTACAAGGGTTTAAGCTCATTGTTCTTTGAGAAGCAAGGAGCCCCCAGGTAATATGTGAGCTGTGCTCAGTGGTTACCTATGTTTGAGTTGTGCTTAATGCAACAGACTCTCTTTGGCTCCACATAATTTCCTTTTGGCTTAAAGCCTATCAAGAGGTGTAGCTATGGTGTGAAGACAACCAAGCCCCCTAGTGATATCCCTTTTTGGTTTTAAACTGATCAAGAGGTGTAGATATGGTTCGGATACGACCAAGCCCCCTAATGATTTTATTTATATCCGTGTGGCCGTAGAGGCCAGTTTAAAAAACTCCGCTTTGTTAGTAGAAGCTCTTGTAGGCTCACACATGATGTAAAAAGAACAGAGACCCCACTTTATTCGAGGCTCCGGTTTATTATATAATATATACATTGTCATAAATATGTACATAAGAAGAGCCTGTGGCTCAAGTATAGTAAGGACGAAGATGAGCTATATTCCATGACCGCTTGGTCTCCTCCTCTGATTTACGTGAGTCTTTGTGCTCTCGAACATCAATGAGGTAGTATGACCCATTGTGCAGATTCTTGCTAACCACAAAAGGTCCTTCCCAAGGTGGGGATAACTTGTGCATATCAGTCTGATCCTGGATGAGCCGGAGCACCAGATCGCCCTCTTGAAAAGTTCTGGTCCTAACCCGGCGGCTGTGATAACATCAGAGATCTTGTTGATAAATCGCCGAACGTGCTGCTGCGAGATCACGCTCCTCATCTAACAGGTCCAGTGAGTTCTGACGTGCCTTTTCATTAGCAGCTTCAACATAAGCTGCCACACGGGGCGAGTCGTGACGGATGTCACTAGGAAGAACCACCTCTGCTCCATAAACCATGAAAAAAGGCGTGTAACCCGTAGATCTGTTTGGTGTGGTGTTGATGCTCCATAACATAGGAGGTAAATCCTCCACCCAACAACCCAGTGTCCGGGGTTTAATACCTCTCAAAATTTCTTGATTTGCCCTCTCCGCTTGACCATTAGATTGGGGGTGAGCCACTAATGCTACATCAAGCCGGATGTGCTCACATTGGCAAAATTCCTCCATCTCTCCCTTTGACAGATTAGTACCATTATCAGTTATAATACTGTGTGGAAAGCCAAACCGGAATATCATATTTTTGATGAATTGAACCGCCGTGGCCGCATCACACTTACTGACTGGCTCTGCTTCCACCCACTTGGTGAACTTGTCAACTGCCACTAACAGGTGGGTCTTTTTGTCCTTGGATCTCTTGAATGATCCAACCATATCGAGCCCCCAAGTCGCAAACGGCCAAGTTATTGGAATCATACTCAACTCCTGAGCCGGAATATGAGCACAGCGTGCAAATTTTTGACAACCGTCACATCTTTTGACTAAATCCTCAGCATCAGCGTGAGCTGTTAACTAATAGAAACCGTAACGAAAAGCCTTAGCCACCAAGGATTTTGAACCGGCGTGGTGACCGCAATCTCCTTCGTGGATTTCTCGCAAAATCTCACAACCCTCTTGAGGAGATACACAACGCTGAATTGCTCCTGTGACGTTGTAACAATGTAACTCCCCATTGATTATGGTCATTGACTTGGAATGCCGGATTATCTGATGGGCCGAGGTTTCCTCCTCCGGTAACTCACCCCGGTTCATGTAAGCTAGGTACGGGATTGTCCAATCCGGTATAACATGCAAAGCTTCCACCAATTGGGCCTCTGGGTCAGGAATAGCCAACTCCTTCTCTTTTGGTATCTTGACCAACGAATTATGTAGTACGTCGAGGAAGACATTTGGTGGGACCGGTTTACGCTGAGAGCCAAGGTAGCTTAAAGCGTCCGCCGCTTCATTCTTTCGCCGGTCTATATGGTCAACTTGATAACCCTTGAAATGACCAGCCACTATGTCCACCTCTCGTTGATATGCAGCCATGAGTGGGTCTTTAGAATCCCAAGTGCCAGATACTTGTTGAACCACTAGATCTGAGTCACCGAAGCACTTAACCCGGCTTAAGTTCATCTCCTTAGCCATCCGAAGACCGTGGAGTAAGGCCTCGTACTCAGCTGCATTGTTAGTACAAGGGAACATTAAGCGGAGGACATAACAAAACGTGTCACCTTGTGGGGAAGTTAATATGACTCCAGCCCCCGAGCGCTCCAACTGTCTGGATCCATCAAAGTGAATAGTCCAATACGTGTTATCTGGCTTTTCCTCTGGTGCCTGCAACTCTGTCCAATCATTGATGAAGTCCACGAGTGCTTGGGATTTAATCGCTGCGCGACGTGTGTATTTGAGCCCGTGAGGTCCAAGCTCAATAGTCCACTTGGCAATCCGGCCAGTTGCTTCTTTGTTTTGAATGATATCTCCCAGAGGGGCTGAACTGACCACTATGATGGGATGACCCTGAAAATAATGCTTGAGCTTCCGGCTTGCCATAAACACCCCATACACCAGCTTCTGCCAATGTGGATATCTCTGTTTTGATTCGATAAGTACCTCACTGATATAAAAAATCGGTCGTTGAACCGGATATTCCTTTCCAGCCTCCTTGCGCTCCACAACAATAGCCACATTAACGGCCCTGGCATTAGCAACCACATACAACAGTAAAGGCTCTTTATCGATCGGAGCTGCAAGCACAGGCGGTTCAGCTAACTGCCTCTTCAGATCCTCAAATGCTTTATCAGCCGCATTGCTCCAAACAAAGTCATCTGTTTTCTTTAACATCTGGTATAAAGGGATAGCTTTCTCCCCGAGACGACTGATAAACCGGCTCAAAGCCGCAATCCAGTTGGCTAAACATTGGACGTCATTGATACACACCGGTTTAGCTAAAGATGTGATTGCTGAATTTTTTTCCGGATTAGCATCAATGCCCCTATTTGACACCAGAAAGCCCAAGAGTTTGCCTGCCAGGACACCAAAGACACATTTGTCCAGATTGAGCATCATCTTGTAAACCTGGAGGTTGTCAAAGGTTTCTCTTAGGTCATCTATCAATGTTTCCTCTTTCCTGGAATTATCACAATATCATCCACATATGCATGAACATTGCGCCCAATCTGCTTATGAAGACAATTCTGAACACAGCGTTGATAAGTCGCCTGGGCACTCTTGAGCCCAAAGGGCATGGAGACATAGCAGAAGGCTCCAAAGGGAGTTATAAAAGTTGTCTTCTCCTGGTCCTTAACTGCCATTTTGATCTGATGATAACCAGAATAAGCATCCAAAAACACAAGCGGTCGCAACCCGCCGTATCATCAATAATCTGATCAATACGAGGGAGGGCAAAGGGATCTGCTAGGCAAGCCTTGTTCAAGTCTGTGTAGTCCACACACATACGCCAAGTGTCGTTTTTCTTAAGAACCAGCACCGGATTAGCCAACCACTCAGGGTGAAAAACCTCCATGATAAACCCCGCGGCCAACAACTGAGCTACCTCCTCACCGATAGCCTTGCGCCTTTCTTCGTTGAAGCGGCAGAGAAACTGTCTGACCGGTTTAAACTTAGGATCAATATTAAGTGTGTGCTCAGCGAGTTCCCTTGGTACACCTGGCATGTCAGAAGGCTTCCATGCAAAGATGTCCCGGTTCTCACGGATGAACTCGATGAGCGTGCTTTCCTATTTGGGATCCAGGTTAGCGCTGATGCTGAACTGCTTGGATTAATCGCCAGGAACAAATTCAACCATCTTAGTCTCTGTGGCCGATTTAAACTTGAATGCCAGATCGTGTTCTGTAGTTCACTTTTTCAAAGAAGTCATATATGCCGGATCAACCTTGTCTTTGTAAAACTTCAGCTCTTCCATGGCACAAACCAACTCAGCATAAGCCGCATCACCTTCCTCGCATTCCAAAGCGATCTTCCTACTCCCATGTACTGTGATGGTCCCCTTATGACCTGGCATCTTAAGATGCAGATAAACATAACACGGCCTTGCCATGAACTTGGCATAAGCCGGTCGCCCAAACAGAGCGTGATACAGACTCTTGATTTTCACCACCTCAAAAGTCAATGTTTCTGACCTTAAATCATGATCATCTCCAAAGGCCACCTCTAGGGCTATCTTGCCCACCGGATATGCAGATTTACCAGGTACCACACCATGAAAAATGATGTTCGATGGTTTAAGATTCTTATCTGTCAACCCCATACGGTGGAAGGTATCATAGTAGAGAATATTGATACTGCTTCCCCCATCCATGAGCACCTTGGTGAACTTATACCCCCCAACTTGAGGTGCCACCACTAAGGCCAAATGACCCAGATTGTCAACCCGGGGTGGGTGATCCTCTCTACTCCATAAAATGGGTTGCTCAGATCAGCGCAAATACTGTGGCACCGCCGGTTCAACCGAGTTTACGACCCTCTTGTGAAGCTTCTGATCATGCTTGCACAAGCTAGTGGTGAAGACGTGATACTGCACACTATTTAACTACTTCGGATTGCTCTGATAACCCGACTGCTACTATTGTTGATTCCCCTGATGGTTATAACCTCCTTGGTTGCCCTGGTTCCCCTGATTGTTATAGCTGGTTTGATTGCCCTGAAATCCTAAACCGGAGCTACCACCTCCATAACCTGGCCCATGAAAACCACCTCCTAAACCGCCAGGCGGGCCATTGTCGTATTGAAACATGTTGGAGTTCTTAAACTCTCGCATGATATAACAATCCTTCCAAAGATGTGACGCTGGTTCCTCCTTTGATCCATGCTTTGGACAAGGTTGATTTAACAGGCGCTCCAGATTGGGGCCCGAACCTCCGCCCCTCTGGGGTTGTTTGCGCTTACGACGCTGACCGTTATCCTGAGCATTGGTGTTAGCCACAAAGTCCAAACTATTGTTGGCCTTGCGTTTACCATTATTTACATGACCTGCCGAGTTATGCTACTGTTCCTTGGTGTTGCCGTTCTTTTTCCCTTTCCCCGGTTTGTCCTCCTTTGAGTCGGGGTCTTTGGTATTATCTGAATCGGCATATTTAACCAAAGCGGCCATAAGCGTTGACATATTATTGCAGTGACGTTTGAGCCTTCCTAACTTCTATTTTAGCGGCAGAAACAGGCAATTGCCCTCCAACGTTAACACTGCAGTATCTGCATTGATGCGATCCGACGAGTGTAGAATAGCTGAGACCCGCTTCACCCAATGGGTTGTAGACTCCCCATCCTCTTGAACACAAGCGGCCAGGTCCACAATTGACATAGGCTGCTTACAAGTATCCTTAAAATTCTGGATAAACCGGTGCTTTCATTCAGCCGATGACCCAACAGAGTTAACCGACAAGCTCTTTAACCAAGTACGAGCTGTCCCCTCCAACATCATGGTGAAATATTTAGCACACACCGCTTCGTCCACATCCAACATCTCCATTGCCATCTCATAACTTTCAACCCATGACTCTGGCTGCAAATCGGTGATGTAATTGGGCACCTTACGAGGGCCTTTAAAATCCTTGGGCAGTCACACATTACGTAAAGAGGGGGTGAGACACGGCACCCCTAAGGAACTGAAGACCACACCTGGCTCCACTGAAGCGGTAGGGTGAACCGGAGTAGGTTGATGAGCCCCATGCAGAGCTGCTATCTCGGCATCTCGACGTGCACGACCATGATCCACCACATCCTGCGCATTAGCACCTCCACCTGGTGGGTTGTGCCCTCGCGGCGAGTTACAGCGACGTGCACTGCTTGACACGGCCGGTTCATCCTCAACGTGCCTGCTGTAGCTCCGGCTCAGGCGGGGGGTGGAATGAATCCTCTCACGACTTTGCGAATAAGCCTGCTGCTGGTTTAAAGCTGTTTGAAGGAGCTCGCTGGCCCGTCGTGCCTCAATCGCAACCGGTGACTCGCTGTCGGTTGGGAGGGCTGCCAATCGTGAAGCGGCGGCCACAATGTTGTCCAACGGGTTGGAGTAATGCCCCGGGGGCGTCGGAACATACTGCAGCTCAATGTTGCTTTGGCGAGGCGGGTCCATCGTGCGCGGCTGAACCGAAGCTCCTGTTCTCGGCGCCTCCGTCCGGTTTAACACTGGCTGGTTACTAGTTCCCGCTCCTGGCGTATTGAAGAGATTTCTTGGTTCATAACCCAGCGTGAGATGCGACAGTATCTTCTTCTCATGACTTCCTCTGAGGCATTCTGATCCAGCCTAAGCCGGTAGGCCTGAGCTTCCAACTCGGCCTGTTCCGTAGCCATCCTAGCATTCTCTGCTACTAGGTCCGCTTTAGCCTGAGTTATTTGATCTTTCACCTTTGCAATCTCCACATTGTGCTGGTCCTGGACTGCTGCATCCACCTCCGCGGCCATCAATGTTGCCAAAGTGTCGAACAAATGTGACAGAACTTGAGCAAGAGGCGGTGCAGAGCCCCCTGCTCCCGCCGGTGTTGCTGTCGCTAAACCGGAGAGCATGGCTGCGGTGGTTGATGAGTGGTGTGCTGATTTTGTACCAGCCATGAAGATAGCGACCCGGTTTGGCAGACCGAGGGGGTCCGAAATACTGTTGCCATCAGACCCTCCGCTAATCTGGCCGTCCTGCAACTAATACAGCGATTCAGTCTCTCTAGTTGAAGACTCATCGTCGGAGCAGACAACGGTTTCTCGATCAGATGCCGGTCCATCCTCATATTCCGCTCCATGGATGACACCTACGGAAACATGCCTTGCCGCGGGCTAAACCAGGGAAGGGCTTGCGTGCTGAGCCGTCTCGATGATGTCGGTGCAGGTGTCCGGCTCAGGGCCCAGTTCGCCGATCTTGCCGATGAAGACATGAATCCCACCAAAGGGGACCCGGTACCCGTATTCGATTGAACCGGCCTCGGGGCCCCATCCCGCGTCGTCGATGTAGAGCTTGCCGCGATGACTCTTCGTCATCCGGCCCACAGCTTACCCCTTGAGTCCATCAAAGCTGCCCTTTAAGAACTCGAAACCATCATGCGATAGCCCCACGGTGGGCGCCAACTGTCATGGGTTTGTCACGGCAGATATCCTTGTGAAAGGACTTAGTCGTGGAGCCATCGCTACGGGTTAGCTTAAAGGGGTTAAACCGGACAAGGGGACGCGAGGGGTTTTATACTAGTTCGGCCCCTTCGATGAAGGTAAAAGCCTACGTCTAGTTGTGATTGGTATTGCTAGGGCTTCAATGACCAGGGAGCGAATCCGCTTTGCCTGGCTCTCGAGTTGTTGTCTGTTGTCCTCAAACCGCGGCCGGGTCATCCCTTTATATGCATAGGTTGACGCCCGCCGGTTTACAGAGTCCCGAGGCCGGATCATAGATGTGTCCGGCTAGGTCTCTATTCCTCTAACTTAAAATACAAGTTACATGACAGAGTCGGTTTATATCTACAGGCTTTAACCCGCCTTTGGGCCTTGGGCCTTCGTAAAGCGCCACCACCTTCATGTCTTCATGGGCTTCTATCTTCATGGAGCTAACCCGGCCTTTCTGAGCCGGTTTATCTCCAGTACTCATATCCCCAACAGGAACTATGTGCCCATAGATTTTATTGTTCTAGATATTGTTGCAATCCGTCTTGTCAAATTATTCTTGGTAGACCATTTTTATGCACTAGCAGTGCGGTGATTGATATGAAAGAAGGCAATATTAAGTTTCAATTTGCACTAGGGAAGGGTATGGAACACTTCCCTAGAACAAGAATTAGGCCACCATATGAATCAATCATGAGGGCATCTTATGGATCTCAAAAGAAAGATGACAAAACTTAGATCCTTGCTTTATGCCTAGCTAGGGGCGTAAAACGATAGCGTTTGTTGGGAGGCAACCCAATGAATAAAATTTATTTTTGCTTTTTGCTTTATGTTCTTGAGTATTAGAACAATTATGCTACTGTTATGATTGTTTTTCTTGTGTTTTAATTAGTGTTTGTGCCAAGCAAAGCCTTTAGGATCTTCTTGGGTGATAGTTGTTTGATCTTGCTGAAAAATAGAAACTTTTGCGCTCACGAAAAAAAATCTCATTTTTAACCAGGGAGTGATAAAATACTAATTATTTTTGAAGAAGATTAATATACAAATTTCTCAGGTTTTCCTTCTTTCTCAAGATTTTTGGAGTTACAGAAGTATTCGAAACATCCAGATTTCTACAGATTGTTCTGTTTTTGACAGATTCTGTTTTCTTTGTGTTGTGTGCTTGTTTTGATGATTCTATGGTTTTCTTTGATGACTTTTTGCCATAGAAAAGTTGGAATACATACAGTAGATATAATTCAAGAGTAAAATATAAAGGTTTTCTATAGTACTTATAGTAGTGATTTGTTTTCTTATACTAACAGATCTCACAAAGGTTTTGTTGAGTTTTGTGTGATTGAAGTTTTCAAGTTTTAGGTTATCTTACGATGGATGAAGGAATAAGGAGTAAGAAGAGACTAAGATTGGGGATTCCCATGGCATCCCCCACTATTATCCAAAAGAGAAGCAAGCAACTAAGCTTGGGGATGCCCCGAGTGGCATCCCCTCTTTCTTCTAACGACCATCAGTATTTTACTCAAAGCTATATTTTTATCTGTCACATACTATGTATTTTGGTTGGAGAGTCTTCTATGATATGAGTCTTTGCTTGTTTTGTTTTGTGTTTTTAGTGTTGATTCCTTGCTGGACACACCTATTCAAGAGAGCCAAAATTATGCCTTGACTTGCTAGAATTGCTCTCTATGCTTCACTTAAATTTTATGAGCTATGGACTTGCTCTGGTGCTTCACTTATACCTTTTTAGCATGGTGTGCTTTAGTATTTTTTGAAGAAATGTTCGCTTGCTGCACTTAGATTTATTTGAGAGTTAGTAAAATTTTCAAGAAATTCTCTCCTGCTTCACATAGATTAATTTGAGAGAAAGAAATTTTATGCTCATGATCTTCACTTATATTTGTTTGAGCTTATAAGAAGCAACACATGAAAATTAGTTCCAAAGTGATAGATATCCAAGAAGGATATAATAAAAACTTTCATGAAGATCATTGGATAAAATAAACTTGATTCTTAGTAATAGTTTTGAGATATGATGTTGTGATATGTGAGTCATGTTGATGAGTAATTATGCTTTAGTAAGAATATTGGTGTTAAGGTTTGTGATTCCCTATGCAAGCACGAAATTCAATAGTTGTGCAATGAAATTGCATCCTACTTGTGGTGCATTATTTAGTGTTAATTATGCTTAATGCTCGCTTATGAGATTGTTCGTATCTTGGTTGGTCGCTTCTCAATCTTTTGTTGGCCTTCATTTTGCACTAAGTATGATCACTACTTATGCATCCAAAATCCTTTAAACCTATTTTGCCACATGAGTTGACTATATCTACCTATATGCGGTATTCTTTTGCCGTTCTAAGCAAATTTGTATGTGCCATCTCTAATATTAAAAATAAATTTCTCTTTTGTGTGCTCATACTGCTCGCGAGGCGGTGAGGGGTGGCTAATATTTTTCATGCTAGATGTGTTATTCTCACGATGAGTGTTTATTCACTTGTCATTACACGAGAGTAAGGCAAAGGTATTAGGGATGCCCGGTCCCGAAATGAAAAATTAATTTACTTTATGTTGTCAAATAATAAAATCCTTGGAAATTGTTGGTATGCAAGGCACCCATGGATACGGTTAGCCATGGAAAGTGAAAGTATGGTGGGAAAAGGAATAAACTTTAATTTCTTTTTGGGAACCGCCTATGATATATCTAGCATGGAAAGTGTTGGAAACTCTAATTCATTTTCATTGGTGGGAAAGTATGCCTCTCAAAATGTTTTTATCTCTCAATTTTCGCTTTGAGCTCTGGCACCTCTACAAATCCCTACTTCCCTCTGCGAAGGGCCTTTCTTTTACTTTATGCAATTTTTATATTTAATTTGAGTCTCCATCTTCTCTTATTAAAGCACCAACTAGGGGGCAGTATGATCGTACTTGAGCATTGTGTGTAGTTAATATGCGAGTGTGTTTCATGAATGGATCAATGATTGAGCATAATGGGCTAGGGATAGCTTATTTTAGCGTTCATATTTTGAAAGACATGGTTGCTTTTTGGTATGCTTGAGTATTTAAGTCTCATGTCAAAACTAGACTATTGCTTTGAACAATATAAAAGTCCAAATGTCCATGCTATAAAGAAAAGAATATGAGATGACATGTTAGGCAACATTCCACATCAAAAATTCTATTTTTATCATTTACCTACTCGAGGACGAGCATGAATTAAGCTTGGGGATGCTGATACGTCTCCAATATATCTATAATTTTTGATTGATACATGCTATTATATTATCATTCTTGGATGTTTTATAATCATTTTATAGTCATTTTATATCATTTTTTGGTACTAACCTATTGACATAGTGCCAGTTGCTGTTTTTTGCATGTTTTTTACATCGCACATAATTAATATCAAACGGAGTCCAAATGGAACAAAACTTTTTGTGGATTTTTTGGACCAAAAGAGATCCAATGGGCCGGAGAAGTGTCTGGGGGGGTGCTCTGAGGGGAGCACAACCCACCAGTGCGCGCCTAGAGGCCTAGGCGCGCCCTGGTGGGTTGTGCCCACCTCGGGTGCCCCCCAGACCGCCCCTTTGCTCTATAAATACCCAAATATTCCAGAAACCCTAGGGGAGTTGACGAAAATCAATTCCAGCCGCCGCAGAGTTCAGAACCACCAGATCCAATCTAGACACCATCACGGAGGGGTTCACCACTTCCATTGGTGCCTCTCCCATGATGCGTGAGTAGTTCTTTGTAGACCTTCGGGCCCGTAGTTAGTAGCTAGATGGCTTCCTCTCTCTCGTTTGATTCTCAATACAATGGTCTCTTGGAGATCCGTATGATGTAACTCATTTTGCGTGTGTTTGTTGGGATCCGATGAACTTTGAGTTCATGATCAGATCTATCTCTTTTTATCCATGAAAGTTATTTGAGTTTCTTTGATCTCTTATATGCATGATTTCTTATAACCTCGTATTTCTTCTCCAATATTTGGGTTTTGTTTGGCCAACTTGATCTATTTATCTTGCAATGGGAAGAGGTGCTTTGTAGTGGGTGCGATCTTATAGTGCTTGATCCCAGTGGCAGAAGGGGAACCGACACGTATGTATCATTGCTACTAAGGATAAAATGATGGGGTCTATTCTACATAAATAGATCTTGTCTACATCATGTCATCGTTCTTATTGCATTACTCCTTTCTCCATGAACTTAATACACTAGATGCTTGCTGGATAGCGGTCGATGTGTGGAGTAATAGTAGTAGATGCAGTCAGGAGTCGGTCTACTAATCTTGGACGTGATGCCTATATAATGATCATTGCCTAGATATCGTCATGATTATTTGAAGCTCTATCAATTGCCCAACAGTAATTCGTTTACCCACCATTTGCTATTTTTCTCGAGAGAAGCCACTAGTGAAATCTACGACCCTTGGGTGTGTTTCTCTATTATTTGCCTTTGTGATCTATTTTCCTTTCCTTTTATTTTCAGATCTATTAAACCCAAAATACAAAAATACTTTTCTGCAATTTATTCTCATTTATTTTATCTCACGTTCCCGCGATCCAATCTATCATATTTTTATCACGTTCGTTTGCCAATTTCTAGCGCTATTACCCGAAAGGGATTGACAACCCCTTTAATACATCGGGTTGCGAGTATTTGTTATTTGTGTGCAGGTGATGTTTACGTAGTGTTGCTTGGTTCTCCTACTAGTTCGATAACCTTGGTTTCATCACAGAGGGAAATACCTACCATCGTTGTGCTGCATCATCCCTTCCTCTTTGGGGAAATACTGACGTAGCTTCAAGCCGCATCACACTCCTATTTACCCTCCAAGGTGTTTGCTCTAACTTGGCATGATGATGTTGGTCATATCATGCATATGTTGTCTTGCAGTGCCTACTTTAGACATGATATATGCCATCTGCTTAGTTTAGACATGCTCTGTAATGCCACCTGTTTAGTTTCTATATCATATATGGGAAATATGCAGTCTCCTCTCTTTTAGCCAGCCATAATATATGTGAAATATGCAATGCCATCCTATTTAACCAGTCATCATATATTTGAATGATATCTTGCCCATCCTTTTCTTCATTACATTTCCATTTGTCGATAATGTTTGTACATTAAACTACTCTTCCTGGGAATCAGCCATTTGAGTGGGTAATGGAAAAGTCTAGAGTGAAAACAAGGTCTTCAGAGCAGACAGTGCTACCTGTCGAAGCAGATCCCTTGTTGGGTCCCGATAGCTCCTCAGAGATGGATTCAGAGACATGTGATCAGTCCTATTCCCCCACCGAGGTGTATGCTCTAACTTGGCACGGTTATACTGCTCATATCATGCATGTGGTGTCTTGCATTGCATAGTTTAGACATCATATACATAATATTCAACACCATGTTCTTAGTTCAGACATCATATATGTGAATGCCCTCTGCTTAGCATATAAATCACATATGTGAATTAAATCATGTGATCCCAATTACTTAGATAACATGTATGTGAATTATGTCATGGGGACCTGTTTATAAAGACATCATAAAATTATATCATGCCATCCTGTTTAGTTAGTCATCATATCTTTGAATTATGTCATGCTATGCTATCCAGTTTAGATAGACATCATATATGTGAAATTATGTCATGCTATCCTTTTTAGTTAAACAATATACATGTCACCTATTTCATCCCCTCTTTTTTCCACACTATCTATTGCATGTGCCTCTCATACAATCTCTGTACATTCAACTATATTTCCTGTTTATCAGCCATTTGAATTGGAGCGGGTGATGGCAATATCTAGCGGAGTAAAAACACAGTCTTCAAATAAAATAGTGCTACCTCTTGGTGGAGATAGCACCCCGGTTGTACATGCACGCGAACCAGTCCTACCACACATACCTCAGACTCTCGTAGATTGTACCCCTGCTGCAATGGACAGAGAACCAGCTTCACCCAATCTAACCCCAACCCCAACAGATAATAACCCAGTTCCTGTTGACACATCACCTCCACCATAGAGCTCCCAAACAAGAGCAGTTAGTAAGGTAGCTCCAGTGCCCAAAGCACTAGTACTACCACGGCGAACCCCAACTCCACCAGTTAGTACACCTATTCCTGCGGAGGAAGCACAACCGGCCATTCGTAGTTTAGCATCTATCACATTTGATGTTGTTAAATCCTATGTGCGTATCTTCCCATCATGGAAATATTATACTAAAGATGAAGGAAAATGCCAGTTGCAGGTGTTTGTCCAGGAGTTATGTGTAAGTAATGTTATTCATGGAAATTACTTTGCTTTGTCCCATACATTCTACCTCCATGATGGTTATAATACAACAAAATTTCCCATTTTTCTCTATAGAGAAGGACCAATTTGGAAACTCATGATGAGGTAACCTGTGCTAATACCTCTGCTATCTTCAAGAATACTTGGTGGCGGTATCGGAATTACCTAAAGAAAACGTACTTCACTGGCGAAGAAACTCATCAAATCCCTTACATTCTCCTGAGACACATTTACTGGACAATGACTGGGAACGCCTTGTTCTGTACTGGTCCTGAACCAAGAATGTGGTAAGGTCTATGAGCTCATTTTTTGTTTTAAGTAATATATGCTTGCGTCTTACTATACTCTGTCCATGTAGAACAAGTGCTTAAACCTAAAGAACAACTGTTCTCATTTAAGATTCCATTCTACCGTGCATACTGCTTTGCTCTTGTATCACTGTATTTACTCATACAAACTTATTTTTAAATTGAAGGATCCAATCGAAACTCCAATGGCACAACAGGTATGTTTACACATGTTTATTTAACAAGTTTGCTCTTATAAATAGCTTTGTTGATTTCAATTTCAATTGTGTATACAGCTGACTTCTCATATCATGCACATTACTAGCATCACAACAGAGCCAATAGTGTTGTTGTACATGTAGACCCGTGGTACCCATTTGAAATCTTGTTGTGCCATGTAGTTTCCCATGCTTTGTATTCTTTCAGTGCTGCTTTGTCTTGAACTGATATGATTTGAACCGTGTCTCTATTTTGATTTGGCAAGACAATGCAGTGACCATAGGACATAGATATATGTTCGTTTGATGCTTTTATTATGTACTACTTGGCAATAGAAGACTTGGTAGTTTAATCCATTCCACATTACTAATGAACTGGTTCACTGAAATGAGTTTCACATACTAGTACATGCTAAACCTGTTACGTGTCTGCTTGTTTCTTCTCTTAGAATGCTGACAGAATATTGGGGAAGAGTGCCTTATTAAGCAATGGTAAATGAAGTAATGCAAATAAGGTTTAGGATAGTGAGACATCCATGTTGGTATCCAACAAAGCTAATAAAACAGCTAAGGAAAACTATCTTGAAGACAGTAAGACAACTCCAAAGTCCTGTCTTGGTTTAGTGTTTGAGTTACTGGCCACTACTGCTAGCACAAGCTATTCAAACTCATTGTCTGAATCAGTTCGGTTTCTTGAGTCTCAACTACAAGCTAAAAGATATCGATCAGCTGTACCATGACAAGAAGCGGAAGGACCGCAGAAGTCCCTGGACCATTCAGATGCATACTTTCAGGTGCAACAGCAAGCGTTGGAGGATTTTAGTGCCAAACAAGACGAAGCTAATAAGATTGCTAAGCTTATTGCCAGCATGGTGGATACCCAGGATAAGGTTTCTTGAGCCCTTCTGAAGTTGTTTCAGTTATGGACTTGTTTTGCTGCCGCATTTATTTGCACTGGTGGCCAATTTAGATGGCCAGTGTATGTAATATGCTGCTTTGTTCCCTATATTTGCACTGGTGGCAAACTTTGATGACCAGTGGATGTAATATGTGTAATAGCCGTAATAGCCTACATTAGTTGCTTGCTTATTTATTTCCTTATTGTCTTGTTTAGTTGTTTGCTTGTAGTCACTACAGTTCTTTTTCCGCATTTTTCTAGTGGCCACAATAACCTATTTTTATAACCAGGCCACAATACATGGCAACACACGGACTGTTGTAACCATGGTCCTGCTACCTGCTGTAGTGACCATGGCCCTCCATGGGCTGTAGGATCCATGGGCCTTCTACGGGCCGTAGGATCCATGGGCCTTCTACGGGCCATCTCATCTTTGGGCCTTCTACGGGTCGTATAATCGTTTTGCCAAATATGGTCCGTACTATTCATGGACCAATAACGGTCCGCAAAATGGGTCGTAAGCTAGAGTGCAAATCGTCTGTTTTATGGCCCGACCATAACGGGCCGTTAATAGGCCGTATTTGATGACACTATGAGAACAACCCAACGGGTTAATGGGCCACAAACAGGCCGAGTGTAACCATGGGCTGAATTTGGCCCACAAGCGGAACATGCCAGTAACGGACCGTAAGTAATCGAATTCTGGAAATGAGCCCAAGAATAAATGGGCCCTTAGAACGCCGAAAGTTAACATGGGCTGGAAACGGCTGACAGAATAATGGGCCGTTAATGGGTATAAAGCGATACACTGCTCATTACGGGCCAGTTTCACCATGGGCTGTTAATGGGCAAAGAGTTGCAAAGGGCCTCATATGGGCCGAAAGACGTCACGGGCCATACATGGGCTGGAAGTTACAACGGGCTGGAATCACATTGGATGACCCAAATGATGCTACTCGGCCTAATTCGGATAGGCCGTAACGGGACGTGACTTAGTGGGCTGTAAATGGGCTATATGCGAACAAGCAGTTAACATGCTTTCCGTGGGCTAGCCTGCTACCTATTGACCAAGTCAAACGGGCCGGCCTTATCACCGGAATGGGTCTTTGGTGGGCCATGCCACGTGTCGACGTATCATAGGCGCCTTCGGTCCAATGAGTGGATGGCATCTATCCCAATGGTGAGTCGACATGTGGCCACTTACCTGACTGGGCTGGCCCACCTGGCCCGTGCTAGTCACCCCTACCTCTGCCAGTTGGCAGAGGAGGGACAACGCACGACGCGCACGCAGGCGCAACGGCACCAGGCTGCCTGCCTGCGTCGCCTGGCCACCGCGACGCCTCATGTCTTCTCCTCGGCGCTGCCTTGACCGCCTAGACTCCTCACTTTCCCCTGCCTCTCTCCCTCGCCTCTTCCCGCCATGGCTGACACAGCCGCAACCGCGCCGCCGTAAAGCCGCAGCCACCACCTCCCCCTTGCCTCCCCGTGCTGCCCATGATCTTCATCGTCGCCTACCACTTCGCCTCGACCGAGCCCCGAGTGCTTGTTCGCCCTGCATCACCGCCCCCGTCGACTTATTCCTCGCTCGGCCGCCGAGATTGCCGGCGACCTCCTGACCTCATCAGCCCCTCCCTGAGCTTGCCAAGATCTTCCTCTCAACTCAGGCATTACTTCTCGGATCCTATCCATGGAGTGGACCACAAAACTCTTGATCTCCAAGATAATCTCACATATTGAGAATTGTTGGGGAACGCAGTATTTCAAAAACATTCCTACGATCACGAAGATCTATATAGGAGAAGCATAGCAACGAGCGGGGAGAGTGTGTCCATGTACCCTCCTAGACCGAAAGCAGAAGCGTTAAGTAACGCGGTTGATGTAGTTGAACGTCTTCACGATCCAACCGATCAAGTACCGAACGCATGGCATCTCTATGATCTACACACGTTCAGCTTGGTGACATCCCTCGAACTCTTGATCCAATTGAGGCCGAGGGACATTTTCGTCAGCACAACGGCGTGGTGATGGTGATGATGAAGTTACCGATGCAGGGCTTCGCCTAAGCACTACGACAATATGACCGAGGTGGAAAACTATGGAGGGGGCACCGCACACGGCTAAGAAAAATCTTGGAGTGCCTTTGGGGTGCCCCCTTGCCCACGTATATAAAGGAGGGGGGAAGAGGAGGCCGACCTAGGAGGGGCGCGCCTATAGGGGGAGTCCAACTAGGATTCCCAAACCTAGTTGGAGTCCCCTTCCTTTTCCAAGAGGGGAGAGAGGGAAGGAGTAGGAGAGGAAGAAGGAAAGAGAGGGGGGTGCCGCCCCCTCCCTAGTCCAATTCAGACTTTCCATGGGGGGGCACCCCTTGAGGCCCTTCTACCCTTTCCGTATGGCCCATTAAGGCCCACTACTTCCCCCGGCGAATTCCTGGAACTCTCCGATACTCCGAAAAATACCCAAATCACTCAGAACCTTTCCGATGTCCAAATATAGCCTTCCAATATATCAATCTTTACGTCTCGACCATTTTGAGACTCTTCGTCATGTCCGTAATCTCATTTGGGACTCCAAACAACCTTCGGTACATCAAATCACATAACTCATAATACAAATTGTCATCAAACGTTAAGCGTGCGAACCCTACGGGTTGGAGAACTATGTAGACATGACCAAGACACATCTCCGGTCAGTAACCAATAGCGGAACCTGGATGCTCATATTGGCTCCTACATATTCTACGAAGATCTTTATCGGTCAAACCACATAACAACATACGTTGTTCCCTTTGTCATCGGTATGTTACTTGCCCGAGATTCGATCGTCGGTATCCTCATACCTAGTTCAATCTCATTACTGGCAAGTCTCTTTACTCGTTTCGTAATGCATCATCACATAACTAACTCTTTAGTCACATTGCTTGCAAGGCTTATAGTGATGAGCATTACCGAGAGGCCCAGAGAGACCTCTCTGACAATCAAAGTGACAAATCCTAATCTTGTTCTATGCCAACTCAACAAACACCATCGGAGACACCTATAGAGCATCTTTATAATCACCCAGTTACGTTGTGATGTTTGATAGCACACTAAGTGTTCCTCCGGTATTTGGGAGTTGCATAATCTCATAGTCATAGGAACATGTATAAGTCATGAAGAAAGCAATAGCAACAAACTAAATGATCATAGTGCTAAGCTAACGGATGGGTCTTGTCCATCACATCATTCTCTAATGATGTGATCCCGTTCATCAAATGAGAACACATGTCTATGGCTAGGAAACTTAACCATCTTTGATTAACGAGCTAGTCAAGTAGAGGCATACTAGGGACACTCTGTTTGTCTATGTATTCACACATGTATCAAGTTTCCGGTTAATACAATTCCAGCATGAATAATAAACATTTATCATGATATAAGGAAATATAAATAACAACTTTATTATTGCCTCTAGGGCATATTTCCTTCAGTCTCCCACTTGCACTAGAGTCAATAATCTAGTTCACATCGTCATGTGATTTAACACCACTAGTTCACATCTTTATGTGATTAGTTCACATCTCCATGTGACTAATACCCAAAGTGTTTACTAAAGTCAATAATCTAGTTCACATCGCTATGTGATTAACACCCAAAGAGAAATTTAGTCAATGGGTTTGCCAAATTCAGAGACATATGTATTTTGCAAATTTTTCTATGTCTACAATGCTCTGCATGGAGCTACTCTAGCTAATTGCTCCCACTTTCAATATGTATCTAGATCGAGACTTAGAGTCATCTAGATTACTGTCAAAAGCTTGCATCGACGTAACTCTTTACGACGAACTCTTTTATCACCTCCATAACTGAGAAATATTTCTTAGTCCTCTAAGGATAATTTTGACCGCTGTCCAGTGATCTACTCCTAGATCACTATTGTACTCCCCTGCCAAAATCATGCTAAGGTATACAATAGGTCTGGTACACACCATAGCATAATTATAGAACCTATGACTGAGGCATAGGGAATGACTTTTCATTCTCTTTCTATTTTCTGCAGTGGTCGGGTTTTGAGTCTTTACTCAACTTCACACCTTGCAATACAGGCAAGAACTCCTTCTTTGACTATTCCATTTTGAACTAATTCAAAACCTTTTCAAGGTATGTACTCATTGAAAAATCTTATCAAGCGTCTTGATCTATCTCTATAGATCTTGATGCCCAATATGTAAGCAGCTTCACCGAGGTCTTTCTTTGAAAAACTCCTTTCAAACACTCCTTTATGCTTTCCAGAAAATTCTACATCATTTCCGATCAACAATATGTTATTCACATATACTTATAAGAAATGCTACAGAGCTCCCACTCACTTTCTTGTAAATATAGGCTTCTCCAAAAGTCTATATAAAACTATATGCTTTGATCAACTCATCAAAGCGTATATTCCAACTCCGAGATGCTTGCACCAGTCCATACATGGATCACTGGAGCTTGCACATTTTGTTAGCACTTTTAGGAAAAACCTTCTGGTTGCATCATATACAACTCTTCTTTAATAAATCCATTAAGGAATGTAGTTTTGATATCCATTTGCTAGATTTCATGAAATGCGGCAACTGCTAACATGATTCGGACAGACTTTTAAGCATCAATACGAGTGAGAAAATCTCATCGTAGTCAACACCTTGAACTTGTCAAAAACCTTTTTCGACAATTCAAGCTTTGTAGATAGTAACATTACTAACAACGTCCATCTTCCTCTTGAAGATCCATTTATTCTGACTGACTCACCGATCATTGGGCAAGTCAATTAAAGTACATACTTTGTTCTCATACATGGGTCCCATCTCAGATTTCATGGCCTTAAGCCATTTCACGGAATCTCGGCTCATCATCGCTTCCTCATAGTTCGTAGGTTCGTCAAGGTCTAGTAACATGACTTCCAGAAAGGATTTCCATACCACTCTGGTGCAGAAAGGTTCGGTAGTAACTTGATCTGAAGTTTCATGATCATCATCATTAACTTCCTCACTAATTGGTGTAGGCATCACCGGAACTGATTTCTGTGATGAACTACTTTCCAATTCTAGAGAAGGTACAATTACCTCATCAAGTTCTACCTTCCTCCCACTCACTTCTTTCGAGAGAAACTCCTTCTCTAGAAAGGATCCACTCTTAGCAACAAAGATCTTGCCTTCGGATATGTGATAGAAGGTGTACCCAACAGTTTCTTTTGGGTATCCTATGAAGACGCACTTCTCCGATTTGGGTTTGAGCTTATCAGGCTGAAATTTTTTCACGTAAGCATCGCAACCCCAAACTTTAAGAAACGACAACTTAGGTTTATTGCTAAACCATAGTTAATACAATGTCATCTCAATGTATTTTTAGACGGTGCCCTATTTAACATGAATGCAGTTGTCTCTAATACATAACCACAAAACGATAGTGGTAAATCGGTAAGAGACATCATAGATCGCACCATATCTAATAAAGTACGGTTATGATGTTCGGACACACCATTACACTGTGGTGTTCCAGGTGGCATGAGTTGCGAAAGTATTCGACATTGTTTCAACGGAAGGCCAAACTAGTAACTCAAATATTTGCCTCCACGATCATATTGTAGAAACTTTATTTTCTTGTTACGATGATTCTTAACTCCACTCTGAATTTCTTTGAACTTTTCAAATGTTTCAGACTTGTGCTTCATTAAGTAGATATACCCATATCTGCTTAAATCATTTGTGAAGGTCAAAAAATAATGATACCCGCCACGAGCCTCAACACTCATCAGATCGCATACATCAGTATGTATTATTTCCAATAAGTCAGTGGTTTGCTCCATTGTTCCGGAGAATGGAGTCTTAGTCATATTGCCCATGAGGCATGGTTCACAAGCATCAAATGATTCATAATCAAGTGATTCCAAAAGTCCATCCGCATGGAGTTTCTTCATGCGCTTTACACCAATATGACCTAAACGGCAGTGCCACTAGTATGTTGCACTATCATTATCAACTTTGCATCTTTTGGCATCAATATTATGAATATGTGTATTACTACGATCGAGATTCAATAAACCATTCACCTTGGGTGTATGACCACAGAAGGTTTTATTCATGTAAACAGAATAACAATTATTCTTTGACTTAAATGAATAACTGTATTGCAATAAACATGATCCAATCATATTATGCTCAACGCAAACCCAAATAACATTTATTTTAGGTTCAACACTAATCCCTAAGGTAAAGGGAGTGTGCGATGGTGATCTTATCAACCTTGGAATTACTTCCAACACACATCGTCACCTCGCCCTCAACTAATCTCTGTTCATTTTGTAACTCCTGTTTCAAGTTACTAATCATAGCAACTGAACCAGTATCAAATACCCAGGGGCTACTATGAACACTAGTAAATTACACATCAATAACATGTATATCATATATACTTTTGTTCACTTTGCCATCCTTCTTATCCGCCAAGTATTTAGGGCAGTTCTGCTTCAAGTGACCATTTCCTTTGCAGTAGAAGCACTCAGTTTTAGGCTTGGGTCTAGCTTTGGCTTCTTCATGAGAGTGGCAACTTGCTTGCCATTCTTCTTGAAGTTCCCTTTCTTTCCCTTGCCCTTTTACTTGAAACTAGTGGTCTTGTCAACCATCAACACTTGATGCTTTTCTTGATTTCTACCTTCGCCGATTTCAGCATCGCGAAGAGCTCGAGAATCGCTTTACGTCATCCCTTGCATATTATAGTTCATCACTAAGTTCCAGTAACTTGGTGATTGTGACTAGAGCACTCTGTCAATCACTATATTATCTGGAAGATTAACTCCCACTTGATTCAAACAATTGTAGCACCCAGACAATCTGAGCACATGCTCACTGATTGAGCTATTCTCCTCCATCTTGTAGGCAAAGTACTACCAGAGGTCTCATACCTCTCAACACGGGCATGAGTCTAAAATACTAATTTCAACTCTTGGAACATCTTATATGCTCCTTGGAATTCAAAACGTTTTTGAAGTCCCGGTTCTAAGCCGTAAAGCATGGCGCACTAAACTATAAAGTAGTCATCATATCGAGCTTGCCAAACATTCATAACGTCTGCCTCTGCTCCTGCAATAGGCCCATCACCTGGCGGTGCATCAAGGACATAATTCTTCTGTGCAGCAATGAGGATAATCCTCAGATCACGGAGCTAGTCCGCATCATTGCTACTAACATCTTTCAACATAGTTTTCTCTAGGAACATATCATAAATAAAACGGGGAAGCTATACGCAAGCAATTGATCTACAACATAGATATGCAAATACTATTAGGAATAAGTTCATGATAAATTTAAGTTCAATTAATCATATTACTTAAGAACTCCCACTTAGATAGACATCCCTCTAATCATCTAAGTGATCACGTGATCCATATCAACTAAACCATGTCCGATCATCACATGAGATGGAGTAGTTTTCAATGGTGAACATCACTATGTTGATCATATCTACTATATGATTCACGCTCGACCTTTCGGTCTCAGTGTTCCGAGGCCATATCTGCATATGCTAGGCTCGTCAAGTTTAACTCGAGTATTCTGCGTGTGCAAAACTGGCTTGCACCCATTGTATGCGAACGTAGAGCTTATCACACCCGATCATCATGTGGTGTCTCGGCACGACGAACTGTAGCAACGGTGCATACTCAGGGAGAACACTTGTACCTTGAAATTTAGTGAGAGATCATCTTATAATGCTACTGTCTTACTAAGAAAAATAAGATGCATAAAGGATAAACATCACATGCAATCAATATTAGTGATATGATATGGCCATCATCATCTTGCGCCTTTGATCTCCATCTCCAAAGCACTGCCATGATCACCATCATCACCGGCTTGACACCTTGATCTCCATCGAAGCATCGTTGTCATCTCGCCAACTATTGCTTCCACGACTATCGCTACCGCTTAGTGATAAAGTAAAGCAATTACATGGCGATTGCATTTCATACAATAAAGCGACAACCATATGGCTCCTGCTAGTTGTCGATAGCTGTGTTACAAAACATGATCATCTCATATGACAATTTGTATAATCACATCTTGACCATATCACATCACAACATATCCTGCAAAAACAAGTTAGACGTCGTCTATTTTGTTGTTGCAAGTTTTACGTGACTGCTGCGAGCTTGGCAAGAACTATTCTTACCTACGCATGAAAACCACAATGATTTTTCGTCAAGTTTGTTGTTTTACCCTTCAACAAGGACCGGACGTAGTCACACTCGATTCAACTAAAGTTGGAGAAACAGACACCCACTAGCCACCTGTGTGCGACGCACAACGGTAGAACTAGTCTCATGAACGCGATCATGTAATGTCGGTCTGGGCCGCTTCATCCAAAAATACCGCCGAATCAAAGTATGACATGCTGGTAAGCAGTATGACTATTATCGCCCACAACTCTTTGTGTTCTACTCGTGCATATAACATCTACACATAGACCCACTGTTGGGGAACGCAGTATTTCAAAAAAATTCCTACGATCATGCAAGATCTATCTATGAGAAGAATAGCAACGAGCGGGGAGAGTGTGTCCATGTACCTTCGTAGACCGAAAGCGGAAGCGTTAAGTAACGCGGTTGATGTAGTCGAACATCTTCGCGATCCAACCGATCAAGTACCGAACACACGGCACCTCCGCGATCTGCACACGTTCAGCTCGGTGACGTCCTTCGAACTCTTGATCCAATTGAGGCTGAGGGAGAGTTTCGTCAGCACAACGGCGTGGTGACGGTGATGATGAAGTTGCCGAGGCAGGTCTTCGCCTAAGCACTACGACAATATGACCGAGGTGGAAAACGGTGGAGGGGGGCACCACACATGGCTAAGACAAATCTTGGAGTGCCTTTGGGGTGCCCCCTTTCCCACGTATATAAAGGAGGCCGATCTAGGAGGGGCGCACCTATAGGGGGAGTCCAACTAGGATTCCCAATCCTAGTTGGAGTCCCCTTCCTTTTCCAAGAGGGGAGAGAGGGAAGGAGGAGCAGACGGATAAGGAAAGAGATGCGGGCGCTGCCCCCTCCCTAGTCCGATTCGGACTTGCCATGGGGGAAGGCACCCCTTGAGGCCCTTCTCTCCTTTCCCGTATGGCCCATTAAGGCCCACTACTTCCCCCGACGAATTCCCGTAACTCTCCGATACTCTGAAAAATACCCAAATCACTCAGAACCTTTCTGATGTCCGAATATAGCCTTCCAATATATCAATCTTTACGTCTCGACCATTTTGAGACTCCTCGTCATGTCCGTGATCTCATCCGGGACTCCGAACAACCTTTGGTACATCAAGTCACATAACTCATAATACAAATCGTCATCGAACGTTAAGCGTGTGGACCCTACGGGTTCAAGAACTATGTAGACATGACCGAGACACATCTCCGGTCAATAACCAATAGCAGAACCTGGATGCTCATATTAGCTCCTACATATTCTATGAAGATCTTTATCGGTCAAACCGCATAACAACATACGTTGTTCCCTTTGTCATCGGTATGTTACTTGCCCGAGATTCGATCATCGGTATCCTCATACCTAGTTCAATCTTGTTACCGACAAGTCTCTTTACTCATTCCGTAATGCATCATCCTGTAACTAACTCTTTAGTCACATTGCTTGCAAGGCTTATAGTGATGAGCATTACAGAGAGGGCCCAGAGATACCTCTCCGATAATCGGAGTGACAAATCCTAATCTCAATCTATGCCAACTCAACAAACACCATCGGAGACACCTGTAGAGCATCTTTATAATCATCTAGTTATGTTGTGATGTTTGATAGCACACTAAGTGTTCGTCCAGTAATTAGGAGTTGCATAATCTCATAGTCATAGGAACATGTATAAGTCATGAAGAAAGCAATAACAATAAACTAAACGATCATAGTGCTAAGCTAACGGATGGGTCTTGTCCATCACATCATTCCCTAATGATGTGATCTCGTTCATCAAATGACAACACATGTCTATGGCTAGGAAACTTAACCATCTTTCATTAATGAGCTAGTCAAGTAGAAGCATAGTAGGGACACTCTGTTTGTCTATGTATTCACACATGTATCAAGTTTCCGGTTAATACAATTCTAGCATGAATAATAAACATTTATCATGATATAAGGAAATATAAATAACAACTTTATTATTGCCTCTAGAGCATATTTCCTTTAGGAATATCCCGTCCGTATTCTTGATCAAACCGAGCATACCAATCGACACCACAACATCAAGTTTCTCAAGGTTCAATGGTCAGACCATTCTGAGAAAGAAGCTACCTGGGAAAGGGAGGATCGTCTTCGACTTGAGTACCCCACTTTCTTCCCGAGGGACCCTGAATCTTGAGACGAGATTCTTTTGAGTGGGGGTGAGTTGTCGCAACCTTAGTTAGCACTTGCATCAGGACTATCTTGGGTGATGCATCATGTTTAAATTTTCCTTAAACTTGAAATGAAGATGACATAAACTCCTAGCACTACTTAAATCAACTAGGGTTTACCAAAATAATTTTCAATGAACCTGAAATACCCTTCAAAAATGTTCATCATTTTTTAATTGGTCCAGAACCTCTGCCAAAAATGGTGCACATTTTTCTAGGTCACTTTGGATCTTTGAATTAATTCATAAGTATTTGAATTTGGACATTTAACTGCTATCAATATTATTAAATGTCCAAATAATTCTGGATATGTTTAAGGGCTGCTAGAAATAATCTCAGAAGTGCCCATAAATATTTTCAGCTTTTTATTTAATGGTTTGGCATTTTTGTTAAATCACAAGAACTAATAACAGAAAAGAAAAAGAAAAACAGAGAGAGAGAGAAGGCCCCAGGCCACTTACTTGACTGGGCCGGCCCACTTGGCCCGTGCCACTCTGCCCCTACCTCTGGCAGTGGGCAGAGGAGGGACAGTGCACGGCGCGCGCGGGCGCCACACCACTAGGCTGCCTGCCTGCGTCGCCTGGCCACCGCGACACCTCGCGTCTTCTCCTTGGCGCCGCCTCGACCGCTTGGACGCCTTACTTTCCCCTGGCTCTCTCCCTCACCTCTCCCCGCCATGGCTGATGCAGCCACAGCCACGCCGCCGTAGAACCGCAGCCACCGCCTCCCCCTTGCCCCCCATGCTGCCCACGATCTCCTCCGTCGTCTGTCACTTTGCCTCGACCGAGCACTGAGCGCTCGTTCGCCCTGCAACGCCGCCCCCGTCGACTTCTTCCCCGCTTGGCCGCCGAGATCGCCGGCGACCTCCCGACCTCATCATCCCCTCCCGAGCTTGCCAAGACCACCGTCAACTCCGCCGTGAGCTCCTCCTCCTCCTCCCCCTCTCTGTTCTCTCTGCCGCTCGTCGTAGCCGCCGCACCATGCTCACCCGCACGCGCTGCCACCTCTGCATGCCGCTGCCATGGCCACAGCCATGCAGGCTCGAAACCGAGCACGTCACTGCGTTCGCCACACCCCAAGGAGCCCGCAGCACCTCTCCGCACCCCCTGCCCCGCGCATCCTAGTGCCAAACCCGAGCATGCCCGAGCTCCAGCTGCCGCTACTGAGCTTGTGGCCGTCGTCTCCAACCGCCCAGCTGTTGTCGCCTGCTACGTTGGGCACGAGTGAACTCCAATTCCCAGTGGGTGCTCTCCACCGCTCATTTGGGCGCCGGGAGAGAGAACCCGAGCCCTCTGTCGCGTCTATGGACGTCGGCTCGAGCCGCCGGCGAGTTTGCCTTGGTTGACCAGGGGTTTGACCTCCCCGGGGTCTATGACATGCGGGCCCGGCCCGGCTAATTAACCTAGATTAGGTTTAACCTTAATTAGTTTAACCTAGGTTAGTGCTAATTAAACTAGGTTAGTTTAGTTAGTCACTGACACGTGGGACCCAATAGCCAGTTTGACTTGGACCGCCCTGTTGACCCGCTGCCGTCATGCTGACGCAGTAATTCCTTTTCTGGAATTATTTTAATCCTAATTAATCAGAAATTCTAGAAAAAGGTTTAAACTTCAAAAAATCATAGAAAATAATCTATAGCTCAGAATGAGAAGATTTATATATGAAAAATGATCAGAAAAATACAATCTATCCATTGGTACTAATTTCATGCATGACAAAGGAACTTAACCATGATGTTTAGATCAAAACATGATAATGCACATTATAAATTCATAACTTGAGTTTGAACCCTTGGTTCAAATTGACTCAAACCCCTCCTGATTTTAGTTGCATTAGCTCAACACACTCATTTTTCCATGTCATGTGCATGCATCATATTGTTGCATATTGCCATGTATTGATTGTGTTACCAGTTTGATCTCCGTGGTAGGTCCTGCACCCGAGGATATCCGTGAGTATCCAACCGAAGGGAAGTACCCTTCCACCACCCTACTAGGAAAGCAACCCCCATTGATCATCTCGATACAAACCCATCTTCTCGCTCATGCTCTCATTTACTGCATTAAGACAACAACGTTTCAAACTTGTGTTTCCTGCGTTAGTTGAACCCCTTTCCTCTCCATGACCTGTCTTTGCCACAGTAACTAGATGAAACCCACTAGCATGTGTAGGAGTTGATTGAGACATGTTGTGTTCCTACCATGATATGCCTGCTATGCTTAAAGTTGTGTCAGGTCTAGTTCATCTGGGTGATGGATTGGAGTGAAATGGTTGTGTCCGGTAATGAGAGTGAAGTGTTCAACATGTTTTGGTAAAGGTATCGATGAGAGGCCATGTAGGAGTACATGGTGGGTTGTTTCATTGGAACCGTCACTAGGACCCGAGTTCTGCGTGTGTGATTCAAGATCAGTTACTATCATGCGTTGGGCCCGAAACCAACGGACCCTCTCGACTTATTAATTACCCTATTCTCTGACCAGGAGTTGCAAGTAGTTTCTCATGTTTGTAGTATACTGGATGTTGTGTGCAGCGCTGACCCTATGGGTGGGCTGTGATGCGGCAGGTACCTAGCCGGTGTACCGAGTCGCCCGTTCGGTGAATCGGGAACCCTGTACACATTATTTGGGGCCATGGAGGAAACCACGGTCAGATATCCTTGCGGATGGAACCCAAATAGGCGATAAACCTGGACTAGAGACTTGTGTGGTTAGTCAGGTCGTGGTCGACATCCTCGTTGGGCTTTCGCTTGAAGGTAGCCGAGTACATGTCGTGTAAGCAGCGATAAGTGGTGGAAGCGTGTGTGAAGAAGTACACCCCTGCAAGGTTATTAGACTATTCAAATAGTCGCGTCCACAGTAATGGACTGCTTGGTTGCTTATGTAGTTCATAGACAAGTTAATGGTTACTCATAAAAGACTCAAGACAAGTGTGAGTGTTGTGGATGGTCCTCTCGTAGGATGACGGGAGAGGATCCACGGTGGAGTATTGTTGTGGTGATTAGTGGACTCGTGTGCGCTATATCATTTTATTCAAACTACTATTATACGTAGGATAGAATAGTCAAGAGTCAGAGCTGGCTTGCTGCAATAAACTCCACTAGCCTTGTTGATAATGTTGCATATATGATAGGATCTGATGTAAGACTTGCTGAGTACCTTTGTACTCATGTTTTCTTAATAAACTGTTGCAGAGGAGAACACCGCCCCCTCCGATGGATTCTATGTAGATCTTGTTGTTGATGAGTAGCTTGCTACCTAGGTGGCAGCCTCAAGCCTATGAATGGTCTTGTAGATAGTTGGGCTTCACCAAGCCTTCTTTCCAGTTGTCTGTATTCAGACAAGTTAGCTTCCGCATGTGCTTGTATGCTTGTATGACTTGACTGTTGGGTCGTGTGACCCCTACCTATATGGATATGTTATGTAAGGCTCTTCGGAGCCTTTTAAATAAATACTTTGAGTCGTAGAGTTTTGTTGTGATGCCATGTTGTATTTGCACTTATCGAGCATATTGTGTGTATGTTTGAAATGCTTGGTATATGCGTGGGATTTGACACCTAGTTGTTTATCCTTGGTAGCCTCTCTTATGGGGAAATTTCTCCTAGTGCTTCCACCGAGCCATGGTACATTGCTACTGCTCCGGAACACATGGGATGATCGGCATGTGTCGTTCTTTGCTCATGTGTTTGTCCCTTGAGGGAATGTCACGTAGTGTCTGTCGAAGTCCTGTTAGCTTGCTACTGCCCGGATTCACTCACTGATGTCGGTGTAAAAACCAGCGGATCTCGGGTAGGGGTCCCGAACTGTGCGTCTAGGATCGACGGTAACAGGAGACGGGGGACACAATGTTTACCCAGGTTTGGGCCCTCTCTATGGAGGTAATACCCTACTTCCTGCTTAATTGATCTTGATGAATATGAGTATTACAAGAGTTGATCTACCACGAGATCATAATGGCTAAACCCTAAAAGTCTAGCCGGACTATGATTCTGAGGATTCGGATCTATCTACAGACCTAGCCCTCCAGTTTATATAAGCACATGAGGGATCTAGGTTTACACAAGGTCGGTTACAGAGAAAGGAATCTTCATGTTTGGTCGCCAAGCTTGCCTTCCACGCCAAGGGGAGTCCCATCCGGACATGGGTAGAGTCTTCGGTCTTCGTATCTTCACAGCCCATCAGTCCGGCCCATATCCAATAGGTCGGACGCCCGAGGACCCCTTAGTCCAGGACTCCCTCAGTAGCCCCTAAACCAGGCTTCAGTGACGAGGTGTCCGGCACGCAGATTGTCTTCGACATTGCAAGGCGGGTTCCCCTCTCCGAATACTCCAAGATAGTCTCCGCATAAAACGAATGTGTCCGGATATGCATCACAAGTACCACACACAATTGCAGAGCATATAATATTTCATGAGTCTCATCTGCTGACAACTTTTTGTAAGATGACGTCACGTCTGTCCGGTCATTATATCGAACCGTTTTTGTCTGCTGTTCCGCGTTTCAAGATGCAGTTTTCATTGGCATGTCTTGTCAAAGCAGAGATCGTGCCCCCCTTATTACGGGATTCTCATCAATAGGGCGTGGGTAACCCAATCGTGTCGTTTTACACAGCCCTTGGGAATAGGCGTGTTTTAGGGCGAGTGGGGAGGGGTTCATAATTTACTGCCTTTATAAGGGGATAAGGATTCCCCCTCTTCTCCCACGCCTTCTCTCTTCCTCTGCCCTTCCACTCTTGAGCTCTAGTGCCCAAGTTCTCATCTTTCCCCACTCGAGCAAGCACTCAACCATGTCCAGATCCGGAGGTCAAGGCAAGTGGATGGTCTCCTCCGTCCACGAGAAGGACATTACTGAGCTTCAGGCGGCCGGGTATCTGGCGAAGGAAATCGCCCACCGTCTTCCAACCAAGGGGCAAGTCGTCCCCACACCAAAGCCCAATGAGAGGGTGGTGTTCATCCCCCATTTCCTCCATGGACTAGGGTTAAAACTCCAACCTTTTGTCCGCGGGATGATGTTCTATTACGGGCTATACTTCCATGATCTAGCCCTGAACTCCTTCCTCAACATTTCGGCGTTCATCGTCATGTGTGAGGCCTTCCTTCGCATCCAACCCCGCTTCGGGCTGTGGCTCAAGGTCTTCAACGTGAAGCCGAAGGTGGTGGATGGCCAGCACGCGGAGTGCGGAGGCGCCATGGTGAGTAAGCTGACCAATGTCGCCTGGCCAAAAGGCACTTTTGTGGAGACTGTCAAGGAATGGCAGAAACAGTGGTTCTACATCACAGAACCCCGCGATGCTACCTGGGCCGCGGCTACCGAATTCAACCCCGGCGCTCTGATGCGACTCACCTCCTGGGTTGAGAAGAGCCCGAATTGGTGTTCGTCAGATGAGCTGATAGCATTGCAAACGCGCATTCAGAGCAGGGTAGATAAAGACGTCAAGCTTGTCGACGTAATCCAAGTGATGCTGGTTCACCGAATCCTCCCCTGCCAAAGCCGAAAATGCCCCCTATGGGAGTTCAATCCGAAGAAGCACCAAACCCTGGAGAGGCTCTTCGAAACAACTCATGAAGAAGCTGGAAGTTGCTCTTCAAGGGAAATGAGATACCGCCAGCCACAGACTCGGACCATGGGCACGACATTAATCACCCCGCTAGTGAGGTAAGTTTTTAACGCATCCTCTACTTGCTTGTATCAAGGAGGATATCTGAAGTTTTATTGTCATTGCTTCTTCAAGAATGGATGGAGAGGGCGAAGAGGATTCGGTGTCCGGCTCTGCTACCCGAGGGACCAGTCATCCCACGTCTAGCAAAGATGCTGGTATCGGCGCCCTATACGGCGCCGGAGAAGAAGGCCAAGGGGAAGGCCAAGGGAGTCCGGAGTGGCCCCCACCGCAAGCTCACTTCGGACGTGACGTCCGAAGACATGACCCGCTCCTCCGCCGTCGAAGACAGCGACGATGAGGAGGAGGAGGAGAGAGACTCTCCCCTTGATGAGGGGAGGAAGAAGAGGGAAGCCTCCACAAATCTGGAGGCGAAGGTAACCAAGAAGGGGAAAGGCCCTCTCGCGGGCAGCTCCACGTGGGACATCGACAGTAGTCCGAAGCGACGCCCGCGAAACAAGCCCCTGGCCGCATTGTGAGTACTAAAAACCCGTACTCGTCTATTTATCTGGTCTCTCCTCTCTATGGTATTTAATATGGTTAATCATGTTATTGCAGTCCGGCCCATGACAGCCCCCAGTGATCCTCATAAAGAGGCTTGTTGGATTCAAAGGCAATGCCCAACGAGACACCGCCGGCCGCTAACTCTCCCAAGGCCAAGGGAGACGACGAGGTGTTGCCGCAAAGGACCTTCCCAGGCCAGGGAGAGGTTCAGGAGGCCGTTATGGTGGCGCAGGAGACAAGACCTTGGCTTCCGGACACATGGGGGAGCAGATCCCCATGGCGACTAGGGGCCTGGATCACTTAGGCCCCCAGCCGAATACGATTCCGTAGCCCCATGCGGCTCCGAAATCCGGCGAACAACCTCCTTCAAAATAAGGGGGTGTGCCTATGCCACCGGTGACCTCTGTCCAACCAGAGGCACCGGATAATCTATTGGAAGCGCTATGAGGTGCTTCCATTGTGGAAGAACACTGTATCCTTATGGGTACAGTGATTGAGAAGGTTCAGTCCGTCAAGAGCGGGCTGACCGAGGCCTGCAGTGGCCTGCTGACAGGTTTTGAGGTGAGCAACGTAATAGGGAAAAACCCAATATAGACAGTAGCCCCTGAGACACTGTCCGGTGTTCAGAAAGAAAAGCTGGACAGAGGATCAATTAAATTTCACAGGAAACTAACCAAACTGTGTCTGATGTGAATAAGCAGGCGTCGTTGCTGGCCGTGACCTCACACACTACCGAAGTCTCCGGACTAAAGCATAAACTGGAGCGGGCCGAGGAGGAGCTTGGCCAAGCGAGGAAGCAGCTGGAAGACCAGCAAGGTATGTAGCAACTTCGCTATATATTTGAAAGAAATAAGGTATGTATTTTGACCGTAGTGTCATGATATATGCAGGAGCAGCGACCGAGGTCGAGGCTCTTAAAAAGGCCCTGACCGAAGCCATGGAGAGAGCTGTCAAGGAGCAGGCCGCTCGTAAAAAGCTTAAGGCTAGGCTGATCGAGGTCTAGCAAGAGCTCCAGGACGCGGCGAAGAAGTATGAGACCCTAGAGGGTGCTGTTTTGGCTTGAGGGGCCAAACTCTCAAAGGCTCACCAAAGCGCAGAAGCGGCCCGGGTTGAAGCCCAGGGTGCCTTCTAGGAGATCCAGTAGGCCAAGAATATCGTGGCGGGTAAGGCGTTTAGTATGCAAAGCAAGTATACAAAGAAGAAGTATTTCTTATGAACCCAGATTCGGAGTTCTCCAGGGGCATTTGCAGATCTGCCGCACAGTGTGTCCGATACCGCGGAGTTCTTCTGAGCCGAAGAAGGGAGCTCGACAGAGAAGCTGTTCTGGTCACAGTACCTTGCTCTAGAGCATCCCGTGCCTTTCACCGATCAGCTAAAACAGCTGGTGGAGCTGCACAGGGTGGCCGAACTGGGCATGAAGGATTTGATAATCCGGCTGTGGACTGTCGAAGCTATGCCCGGCAGCTACTTCGGGCTTGTGAAGCGGCTGGTGAACGCCTGTCCTCGGCTGGACGTTGTCAAGCGATCGGCCTGTATTGAAGGTGCGCGCATGGCCTTCGCCCGCGTCAAGATGTTGTGGGCGAAGATGGACGCCGTCAAGCTGACCGAGGGGCCGCCAGACGGGAAGGAGCACCGCACGCCCGAGCGATATTTTGCAGATGTCCTGGAGGGGTCTCGCATTGTAGCAATGCAATGTGGTCAAGACATTATTTTTGAATGAATACATTCATGTTGTCTTTGCCTTGTATGATGAAACGAAATCACATGTAATATAATGTTTTTTTAAAAAGTTTCTCCTCCTATGCGGCCGTGTTATGTGAAATATGAGAGTTGGCCAGTCGTCGGCTTCTGCCCCCACGTAGGAAATACGGGGGTGTTCGAGATGTAATCTAAACACTCTTGATCCAATTGTTTGGTCCTTGAAGGAGGTGTTTAGCGCAACGAACTAGGCAATCGGGCTATACGGCTTTAGCACCTTCACTTAGCCATAGGAGTTCTACAACAGAAATATAGGCGCAGCCCCTAGTATCCGGACTAGGATGTTGTAATCACTTGATCGGGTAAGTACCAATCCCTCGCTTAATGTTGAAAAAATCTTAAAGGATTTGAGACCTCCGAAGAGCTGACCGGCTCTCGCCACATCATGACAGTCAGTTTTCGGCTTTCTCTACTGAGGTGCTCACTTGGGCAAACCAGGGCACAATCGCAGTAGTGCTCCCTTTACTACCCTAGCCGATACAGCGGAACATAAGGTAGTAAGCACAGGAGCCGGGCAACCCAACTATTGACCAAAGACATGATTCAGAGCCAATGCATATAGTGCTAAATTCGGGGTGCCGAACTGTACTGTAAAAGTGTTCGGACTTTTGTTGCCATGTTGTGGGGCGCTATGAAGCCCTTGGCAAATTGAAACGCACAAGAGTGCATATGTTATCTGATAAAGTTGCCAGAAAAAGGAAAGACAAAAAAGAACAAGTGGTAAGCTAGTGCCTATAAATTTGAGCCGCAAACTGTTCTTATTATAATTTCACTGGTGCGTTAAAGCGCATTTATACAAGTAATGCAATAAGCAGAAGGCTATTTACTATGTTGTAACCAAGGGAGAGCTGTGTGTGGGTCCTAAAAAACAGGTAACGGGATTGTTAAAGAAACCACCTAAAGATTCCCTAGTGCGTCCATGCTTCTTGTTGCCTTGGTGTTCTTATCCTTCAAAAAGAATCGATGGTTAAGCCGCCAAAAAGGGCTTGTGAAAAAGAGAAAGAGAAGAAAGAAAAAAAGGAAATAGGGAGATTATGTGTGTCCTGGGCGGTCGAGCCGTATTGCGGATCACAAGCTGATTATGCCTCCATCCGTGTCCATGGTACTTTTAGTGCGTAGTTATGTACGAGCGGTACAATTGCCTCCACTTGGTCAGGACCGGGACGGAGGCCAAATTGCTAGTCGAGCTCTTGACGAGCCGAGCTGTCCTTTTGCAGAATGGTCCGGACTCTCTTGACAGTGTCCGGGGGATCGGCCGCCGAATTGAGGTTCTGCTTGAAAAGGCCGCCCTGTACTTCTGCCGCTAAGGCAGTGGTGTGCTCCTCGGTGCGGACGGAGCGTTCCGTGTTTCCATTTACTGTTATGACACTGCGTGGTCCGGGCATCTTGAGCTTGAGATAAGCGTAGTGTGGCACCATGTTGAATCAAGCAAATGCGGTTCGTCCGAGCAGTGCGTGGTAGCCGCTGCGAAAGGGGACAATATCCAAGATTAACTCCTCGCTTCAGAAGTTGTCCGGAGATCCGAAGACAACCTCTAGTGTGATTGAGCCCGTACAGCGGGCCTCTACGCCCAGTATGACTCCTTTAAAGGTAGTCTTTGTGGGTTTGATCCATGATGGGTTAATGCCCATTTTGCGCATTGTATCCTGATAGAGCAAGTTGAGGCCGCTGCCATCGTCCATTAGGACTCGCGTCAGGTGGAACCCATCAATTATTGGGTCCAGGACCAGTGCGGCTGAACCGCCGTGATAGATACTAGTCAGATGATCCCAGTGATCAAAAGTGATCGGGCATGACGTCCATGGATTAAATTTTGGGGCGACTGGCTCTATTGCATAGACGTCCCTGAGCGCATGCTTGCGCTCCCTGCTACCTCTTGAGCACTGCGTTGGTTTTCCCTTGAAGAGGAAAGGGTGATGCAGCAAAGTAGCGTAAGTATTTCTTTCAATTTTTGAGAACCAAGGTATCAATCCAGTAGGAGGCTACGCGCGAGTCCCTCGCACCTGCACAAAACAAATAAATCCTCGCAACCAACACGATAAGGGGTTGTCAATCCCTACACGGTCACTTACGAGAGTGAGATCTGATAGATCTGATAAGATAATATTTTTGGTATTTTTATGATAAAGATGCAAAGTAAAATAAAAGCAAAGGAAAATAACTAAAGTGTTGGAGATTAATATGATGAAGATAGACCCGGGGGCCATAGGTTTCACTAGTGGCTTCTCTCAAGAGCATACGTATTTTACGGTGGGTGAACAAATTACTGTTGAGCAATTGACAGAATTGAGCATAGTTATGAGAATATCTAGGTATTATCATGTATATAGGCATCACGTCCAAGACAAGTAGACCGACTCCTGCCTGCATCTACTACTATTACTCCACACATCGACCGCTATCCAACATGCATCTAGAGTATTAAGTTCAAGAGAACAGAGTAACGCTTTAAGCAAGATGACATGATGTAGAGGGATAAACTCATGCAATCTGATGAAAACCCCATCTTGTTATCCTCGATGGCAAAAATACAATACGTGCCTTTCTGCCCCTACTGTCACTGGGAAAGGACACCGCAAGATTGAACCCAAAGCTAAGCACTTCTCCCATTGCAAGAAAGATCAATCTAGTAGGCCAAACCAAACTAATAATTCGAAGGGACTTGCAAAGATAACCAATCATACATAAAAGAATTCAGAGAAGATTCAGATATTGTTCATAGATAAACTTGATCATAAACCCACAATTCATTGGTCTCAACAAACACACCGCAAAAGAAGATTACATCGAATAGATCTCCACAAGAGAGGGGGAGAACTTTGTATTGAGATCCAAAAAGAGAGAAGAAGCCATCTAGCTAATAACTATGGACCCGAAGGTCTGAGGTAAACTACTCACACTTCATCGGAGAGGCTATGGTGTTGATGTAGAAGCCCTCCGTGACCGATGCCCCCTGGCGGAGCTCCGGAATAGGCCCCAAGATGGGATCTCGTGGATACAGAAAGTTAAGGCGGTGTAATTAGGATTTTGGCTCCGTATCTAATCATTTGGGGGTATGTAGGTATATATAGGAGGAAGAAGTACGTCGGTGGAGCAACAGGGGGCCCACGAGGGTGGAGGGCGCGCCTAAGGGGAGGCACGCCCCTACCTCGTGGCCTCCTTGTTGGTTGCTTGACATCGGGTCCAAGTCTCCTGGATCTTGTTCGTTCCAAAAATCACGTTCCCGAAGGTTTCATTCCATTTGGACTCCATTTGATATTCCTTTTCTTCAAAACCCTAAAATAGACAAAAAACAGCAATTCTGGGCTGGGCCTCTGGTTAATAGGTTAGTCCCAAAAATAATATGAAAGTGGAAAATAAAGCCCAATAATGTCCAAAACAGAAGATAATATAGCATGGAGCAATCAAAATTTATAGATACGTTGGATACGTATCAAGCATCCCCAAGCTTAATTCATGCTCGTCCTCGAGTAGGTAAATGATAAAAATAGAATTCTTGATGTGGAATGCTACTAGGCATAATTTCAATGTAATTCTTCTAAATTGTGGTATAAATATTCAGATTCAAAAGATTCAAGACAAAAGTTTAATATTGACATAAAAATAATAATACTTCAAGCATACTAACTAAGCAATTATGTCTCTTCAAAATAACATGGCAAAAGAAAGTTATCCCTACAAAATCATATAGTCTGGCTATGCTCTATCTTCACCACACAAAGTATTTAAAACATGCACAACCCCGATGACAAGCCAAGCAATTGTTTCATACTTTTGACATTCTCAAACTTTTTCAATCTTCACGCAATACATGAGCATGAGCCATGGACATAGCACTTTAGGTGGAATAGAATGGTGGTTGTGGAGAAGACAAAAAGGGAGAAGATAGTCTCACATCAACTAGGCGTATCAATGGGCTATGGAGATGCCCATCAATAGATATCAATGTGAGTGAGTAGGGATTGCCATGCAACGGATGCACTAGAGCTATAAGTATATGAAAGCTCAACAAAAGGAACTAAGTGGGTGTGCATCCAACTCGCTTGCTCATGAAGACCTAGGGCAATTTGAGGAAGCCCATCATTGGAATATACAAGCCAAGTTCTATAATGAATAATTCCCACTAGTATATGAAAGTGATAACATAGGAGACTCTCTATCATGAAGATGATGGTCCTACTTTGAAGCACAAGTGTGGTAAAAGGATAGTAGCATTGTCCCTTCTCTCTTTTTCTCTCATTTTTTTATTTGGGCCTTCTCTTTTTTTATGGCCTCTTTTTTTGGGCTTCTTTGGCCTCTTTTTTATTATTTTTATTTCCCGTCCGGAGTCTCATCCCGACTTGTGTGGGAATCATGGTCTCCATCATCCTTTCCTCACTTGGGACAATGCTGTAAAAATGATATCATCACACTTTTCTTTACTTACAACTCAACAGTTACAACTCTGTACCGGGATATGCAATGAATCAAGAGTGACATGTATGAAAGAATTATGAACGGTGGCTTTGTCACAAATACAATGTCAACTACATGATCATGCAAAGCAATATGACAATGATGGAGCGTGTCATAGTAAATAGAACGGTGGAAAGTTGCATGGCAATATATCTCGGAATGGCTATGGAAATGCCATGATAGGTAGGTATGGTGGCTGTTCTGAGGAATATATATGGTGGGTGTATGATACCGACGAAAGGTGCGCGGTATTGGAGAGGCTAGCAATGGTGGAAGGGTGAGAGTGCGCATGATCCATGGACTCAACATTAGTCATAAAGAACTCATATACTTATTGCAAAAATCTACAAGTTATCAAAGCAAAGTATTACGCGCATGCTCCTAGGGGGATAGATTGGTAGGAAAAGACCATCGCTCGTCCCCGACCGCCACTCATAAGGAAGACAATCAATAAATAAATCATGCTCCGACTTCATCACATAACGCTTCACCATACGTGCATGCTACGGGAATCACAAACTTTAACACAAGTATTTCTCAAATTCACAACTACTCAACTAGCATGACTCTAATATCACCATCTCCATATCTCAAAACAATTATCAAGTATCAAACTTCTCTTAGTATTCAACACACTCATAAGAGAATTTTATTATTAATCTTGAATGCCTAACATAATTAAAAAAATTACCATGCTGTTTTGTAGGACTCTCAAAATAATCTAAGTGAAGCATGAGAGAACAATAGTTTTTATAAAACAAATCCACTGACGCGCTCTAAAAGATATAAGTGAAGCACTAGAGAAAAAACTATATAACTCAAAAGATATAAGTGAAGCACATAGAGTATCCTAACAATTTCCGAATTATGTGTGTCTTTCTCAAAAGGTGTGTACAGAAAAGATGATTGTGGTAAACTAAGAAGCAAAGACTCAAATCATACAAGACGCTCCAAGCAAAACACATATCATATGGTGAATAAAAATATAGCTCCAAGTAAAGTTACCGATAGAAGTAGACGAAAGAGGGGATGCCTTCCGGGGCATCCCCAAGCTTTGGATTTTAGGTGTCCTTAGATTATCTTGGGGGTGCCATGGGCATCCCCAATATTAGGCTCTTGCCACTCCTTGTTCCATAATCCATCAAATCTTTACCCAAAACTTGAAAACTTCATAACACAAAACTTAAAGTAGAATATCTCGTGAGCTCCGTTAGCGAAAGAAAACAAAATACCACTTCAGAGTATTGTAATGAACTCATTCTTTATTTATATTGGTGTTAAACCTACTGTATTCCAACTTCTCTATGGTTTATAAACTATTTTACTAGCCATAGATTCATCAAAATAAGCAAACAACACACGAAAAACAGAATACGAAAAACAGAATCTGTCAAAAACAGAACAATCTGTAGTAATCTGTAGCTAGCGCAAGATCTGGACCCCAAAAATTCTAAAATAAATTTCTGGACGTGAGGAATTTATCTATTAATCATATGATAAAATAATTAACTAAATTGCACTTTCCAAATAAAAATGGCAGCAGTTCTCGTGAGCGCTAAAGTTTCTGTTTTTTACAGCAAGATTAACAAGACTTTCCCCAACTCTTCCCAACGGTTCTACTTGGAAGAAACACTAATTAAACACAAAAAAACACAACCAAAATAGAGGCTAGATAAATTGTTTATTACTAAACAGGAGCAAAAAACAAGGAATAAAAATAAAATTGGGTTGCCTCCCAACAAGCGCTATCGTTTAACGCCCCTAGCTAGGCATAAAAAGCAAGGATAGATCTAGGTATTGCCATCTTTGGTAGGCAATCCATAAGTGGCTCTCATAATAGATTCATAAGGCAATTTAATTTTCTTTCTAGGAAAGTGTTCCATGCCTTTCCTTAACAGAAATTGTAATCTAATATTTCCTTCCTTCATATCAATAATTGCACCAATCGTTCTAAGGAAAGGTCTACCAAGAATAATAGGACATGAAGGATTGCAATCTATGTCAAGAACAATAAAATCTACGGGCACATAATTCCTATTTGCAACAATAAGAACATCATTAATTCTTCCCATAGGTTTCTTAATAGTGGAATCCGCAAGGTGCAAGTTTAAAGAGCAATCATCAAAATCACGGAAACCTAACAAATCACACAAAGTCTTTGGAATCGTGGAAACACTAGCACCCAAATCACACAAAGCATAGCATTCATGATCTTTAATTTTAATTATAATAGTTGGTTCCCACTCATCATAAAGTTTTCTAGGGATAGAAACTTCCAACTCAAGTTTTTCTTCATAAGATTGCATCAAAGCATCAACGATATGTTTGGTAAAAGCTTTATTTTGACTATAAGCACGAGGAGAATTTAGCACGGATTGCAACAAGGAAATAAAATCTATCAAAGAGCAGCCATCATAATTAAATTCCTTGAAATCCAAAATAGTAGGTTCATTAGCATCTAGAGTTTTGATCTCTTCAATCCCACTTTTATCAATTTTAGCATCAAGATCTAAAAACTCCGAATTTTTGGAACGCCTTCTAGGTAAAGCACTACAAAAAAATACACTTTCGTGATGATACATGTTTGTCACAGTAGGTCGCGTTTTCTATCATGCATGTACATCCATGACAAATTTATGACAGAATCAAGATAGTCATACCTGTGCTGTCGTAGAAGTGTTCCATGACATTGCCAAAATTATCATCACGGAAGTGTCCACTTCCATGACGATAAATCGCACGTCACAGAAGTGCTTTCGTCAAGGGTGACCGACACGTGGCATCCACCGTAACGGAACGCCGTTAAGCTGTCGGGTCAGATTTTGGATCCGATAACCCATTAACAGCCACGACCAATGCCGATTTTCCACGTGTAAAATTCTCATTGGCTGACGGATCAAACGGGCGAGATGGGCCTATGATATGTTGACACGTGGACCGGCCCAAAAGTGGCCCACAAAGATTAAATGGGCCGGCCCAACCGAAGGCCCATAAGATTTAGCGGACCATAATGGGCCGGCCCAGCTAAAGGCCCACAAAATTTAGCGGACCATAATGGGCCAGCCCAGCTAAAGGCCCACATGATTTTGTAGACCATAAAGGCTAGCCCAGCTAAAGGCCCACAAGATTTTGCGGACCATAATGGGCCGGGCCAGCTAAAGGCCCACAAGATTCTGCTGACCATAATGGGCCGGCCCAGCTAAAGGCCCAACATTCTCTGTCAAATCGGCCCGTCAACGGCCTGTCCTAAACTTGTCATCAACGCGGCCCATGGTCACTTCGGGCCCGTTAACAGTCCGCTAAGTAACGGCCCGGTGTATTTCTGCCCTGTTAAAGGTCCGGCTTCATTTGGGCCCATTTAGAGGCCATCAAAACTTTCGGCCCATAAACGACCATGAAGGATTTGGGTCATATTCGGCCATGTCTGACATTCAGCCTGTTAGAGGCCCACTATAGCTTTGGGCCACTTTCGGCCTGTTAAAGCCGGACGTAAACCATGGGCCATATGTGGCCCAACGTCATATCGGGCCCATTAACGGCCCATATAGAAATGACGATAATCTAGCCCGATCGAAGTTCCGGCCTGTTAAAGGCCCGTGTATTAGGTCGGCGCATTTACGGCTCGTCCAAATTTCGGCCTGTTAAATTCCAGTGGGTTATTTGGCACAATCAGGGCCCAATCTCACTTTCGGCTATTAAAGGCCCATGTATTTTATGGGCTCGAGATATTTACACATGTAAACGGCCTATTTTTACTTGAGGGCCCAGATTATGTTTAGGCCTGTTAAAGGCCCACTATGGGCACAGGCCTACCAGAAAAATATGAAAACTTATGTTGATTTAGGCCCAGATATTTTTAGTGGGCTAGATGCCAATTTCGGCCCGTAATCGTTTTTAGCCCAATTGGAATGGGCCCGACGAATGTTGGCTTGTTGGGCTCCTACGAAGCTTTCGACCGATTACATTACTAAGATAAACCTACAATATACAAAAATAGCGTCGTAATTACTGCAGCCTGAGGCAGCATCATAAATGTTGTATCACAACAAAATAAATTCCAACCATACAACAAAAGGCCTGTTGGCATAAAGTTTACAGTCCTTCCAGATAAAAGCACCATCAGATGTATAGAAGCACATAACATTTGACCTGAGTGCTAATGTTTCAGGCTGTAGAATCTGATGGAGCGACACGATCTCCACCTTTTTTCCACCATTGCTCTTGAACAACGAAGCGAATGTTGATTGTCTGGTTTCAAAACCATTCATATCTTGACGACATTTCTCAACCACTATTCTTGTTTCCGAAACAACGTCCATTAGGGATTGGACTTGTGTCTGGAGCACAGATATATCACTCTGTCTAGCAGGAAGATTTTGTTTAGTAGGTGATTTCGACGAGGTTACCTTGACAACCAACCCAGAATTATGCAGGAAGGTGCTTTTTGCACTGTTAGTGGAGAGATACTGACGCACTGAAGCAAGAGGTGACATTGTGCCTGTAGTAGCCTCGTCACCTTCAGGTGGTTGTGGCTGTTCAATCATTTGTTCCATAGCTTCCTGAAAGTTTGAACTTGTAGTTTAGTGTACTAGATAAGTTACTAATGAGACAAAAACAAACAAAGTAGGTTAAATGTTTATACATAACTTATTTTGGTGAACTACTGTAATACATTAGCATGTATTGTAGTGCCAACTACATAATAAAATCACTTCCGGAACATATGTCCATGTAGCATGCCTACTGTATTGTCTGTTTCCTCACATTCGTTGACATCTAAGGATAAAGAGACATGGTTTAAAGTAGGATGAACATAGTATGACATCATTCATATCATGGGCAAATAGATATAAAACAAACATGTTATTTTATCATTGTGTGCGCACGTGAACATAACAACTAGATTACAGATCAAGACCAAAAGAATATCCTTCATCTCTTTTAAATCATGTAAGGTGAAATGATACGTTAAGACAACTGTGAATAAAAGTGAACAGAGTAACTGACATTGGCTGCAAACCAAGTAGTTAAATGAACACATCACAGTACCAATCAGTTCAAGGCAGCAGGAGTAAGGACTTACAACATCGGCTTGAACTGGTGTGCTCATGCCCTTCATCTTGCTGGTGTGGCAATCCTTGAAGATTTGCACTACATTCAGTTCAGGTTCTTTTTGGTCCACACGGGATTTCCTCTGTATTTAGAACAAGTCAATATAGATACGATAATATGGCTCAAAAAAAGAAGGAAGTAGCAGCTATTTACAAGAGCCTCGCAGTGTGCAATATAGCTACGAGATCCTGTGGTCTGTTGGAATTTCACTTTAGAACGGTTGGTTTTGTTCTTCAAACAGTTAGCCTAGAAGAAGATACACTTGTAAGGCATATACATAAATACAAGTTCAATATGTGGTCTGATCAAATACATATAGCCTACCTGATACTTTGGATCAGACCAGTGTTTAACGAGGGCTATCCAGTCTTCATCTGTAATATATTCCACTGGAGATGTTTGGGTGATTTCATTGTTAGTCTTGCCTTCAAAGTGAGGTTTTCTAAGGTGGTACTGATACTGCCGCAGAGCAGACTAAAAAACATGAGTGCATGCTTGTCTAGTTGCATCATCTTTCGGATCCAACTTGAACCTCATCTGTTGAAAAAAGAATGTGAGTCTTATTAGGAGGAAGCTAGAAAGTATGGGACAGAGCAAGACAATATTACTAATTGCGATGAATAACATTACTTACGGATAAATGGTCAAGGAAGGTGTTAAACTGGGTATTGTCTTTCTCATTCCTGTACTGGATCCACGTTGGGAGGATACGTGCATGGCACCTAACGGCAACGGCTGCCTCTGATACTAACTTGGCTGACTCTGTAGCATCACATGGCCTTTTTAAACCTGCCTAAAAATGGATCTCCATTCTTCCTCCTTTAGATTTTGTTAATCTGTCAAGCATTATCCCTGATGTCTGTTTCTGCTTGCGCCGTGGTGCTAGTTCAACAACGAATATGGAAAGTGTTAGTGTACATCAAACTGTGAGAGTACATATAAAGGAGCATGCAACTGCAACTTGACTTGGTCAGGTACCGTCTTGGTGTTGATGCTCATGAGGTTCATCTGATCTTGACAAGTCCTGTTGTGTCAGCAGTGCTTCGGAAGTAGTGTTAGGTGTGAAGGCAGCTTGGAAACTACCCAATTCCGGAGCAAACAAATGAGTAACTGGTTGAGATGCTGGTACAGTTGAAGCGGATGCTGTAGCTGGTGGAGCAGGTGATACTGTGTTAGTAGATTTAGCCGGTGGACTTGGAACTTCTACTGCACTATAAGTACCAGCAGAATCTCGACGGAAGAACCTTTTCCGTTTCACCGGACGAGTAACAGCACTCCTTACTATATTGTTTTCCTTGCTCTTTTTTGACTTTGCCATGTCAAGCTGTACCCACAACACGAAAGAATAAAATCACTCTTCAGAACTCATTGATGCATGATACAGACAAGCAATACTTTGATGTAAGACAACTGTATGAGGATGGAATATGTAAGAAAAACAGGACGTCATGACATATTCACAGCTACGATGTGCAAACTAAGCAGAAGGATTTTCCAGAAAATGGAAGTAATGCAAGCTAGACACCATATGAAAGATGCAACAAAAATTACTATGCCAAGTTAAAAGTGTCTTGTCATAAGTGGCAATTCGAAAAATTAGAAGCAGTACAACATAGAAATATCTGCAAGATGCAACCACTATCAAACTGCCATGTTAAAAGCATCCAATCATGAGTGACTGATGCGGGATACACAACAGCAGTACTTTGATGTAAGAACATGGTATTATAGATAGATGCAGTGTATCCTAGACACAGAAAGCCATGTCATATGCACATGTATAACATATAAACTCAGCAGGTGCAATTTAATCAAAATAGAAGGAATACAGGCTAGACAACATATGCAACATGAAACCAATTATCACACTGTCAACTTAGAGCAAGCACCTGTGATGGTGGAGTACGGGAGATGAACTCATCATGTAGACTTGGGACTTCAACTTCATTAGCAGTAGCAGTGGCAAATCTAGAGAGTCTCTGTTTGCATCGGTGCGGAGGACCACCAACATCCCCTAACTTACTCTTTTCCTTCCTATTTTCTGATATTGCCTTATGAAGTCAAAACCACAAGAAGATGAATAAAATTAGCTCAGCATAACTGGTTGATGCATGATACAGACGAACACTACTTTGATGTAAGGCAAGCGCAGGATAGGAGGATGGAATATATACAAAAAAAGACATCATTTCATATTCACACGTACGATAGCATGTCTTATGGGTAAGTAATCGTTGCAGGTATAAGTTGTAAGCTACGCAGATGCAATTCAACATAATCAGAAGCAATACAAACTAGACATCATACGGAAAACGCAACCACGTATAACAGTTCCAAGTAAGAGCAAGCACCGGTGATGGTGGAGTAGGGGAGATGTGCTCATCATGTACATCTATGTTCTAGAAATAGGAACACATGTCATATTCACAGGCATTATGTGTAAAGTAAGCAGATGCAATTCAAGTTAGAAGCAATACAAGCTAGACATCATACGCAACTAGCAACCACATATAATAGTGACAAGTTAGAGCAAGCACCTGTGATGGTGGAGTAGGGGAGTCATCATCTACACAGCTACGTTGACTGTCCAGCCTTGTGTTGTCTTGCGAATCTTGTTGGGAGGATGGCGGAGTAGAATCTGTAGAGACCCCTATTTGAGTTGCTCTGAAGGACCACCATCATCCACTACCGGACTAATTTCCTTCAGTTGTAATGATTTTGCATTGTGAAGTCAAACCGATAAGAAAAAGGGATTAGAAACACTACAAGACACCATATGGAAGGTGCAATCAATATCACTCTGCCAAGTTAAAATTGTCTCGTCATAGGTGGCATTCATCAAAGTAGAAGCAATACATGCTAGAAATCATATTCAAGACGCAAACCAATATCACACTACCAACTTAAAGGTGTCCCATCATAAGTGACTGATGCAGGATACACAAGAAGAGTAGTTTCATGTAAGAACATGGTGTGATAGACATATATAGTATGTAAAAAAACAGGAAAGCGTGTCATATTCACATGTATCATGTGTAAGCTAAGAAGATGCAGTTTACACTAATTAGGAGCAATACGAGGTAGACACCATATGCAACATGCAACCAGATATCACACTGCCAAGTTAGAGCAAGCACCTTGGATGGTGGAGTAGGGGAGTGGAGACTTGGACCTTGTAATGCACTATCAGTACAAGGAGAATCGGTACAGATGCTCCGTTTACGTTGCTGTAGAGGACCACCATCATCGCCTTCCTTACTCTTTCTTGATTTTGCCTTGTCAAGTCAAACCCACAAGAAAAGGGAATAAAATTTGCCCTTTAGAACTCATTGATGCATGATACCGACAAACACTACTTTCATGTAAGGCAGCCGCATGATAGGTGGATGGAATATGTATGAAAAATAGGACGGCGTGACATATTGACATGTATGATGTATAAAGTGTAAATTAAGCACAAGGTGCTTGAACTTGTTAGAATCGATGCAAGCTAGAAACCATATGAAAGATGAAACCAATATCACTCTGCCAAATTAAAAGGGTGCCCTAACAAATGTATTTGACCAAATTAGAAGCAATACATGGCAACATGCTAGAAATAATATGCAATATGCAACGAATAAAGGTGACTCATCGTAAGTGATTGATGCAGGATACAGAAGAGAGGTAGTTTCATGTAAGAACAAGGTTAACACATAGATGTAGTGTGTACCAAAAATAGGAAGGCATGTCATATTCACAGGTATAGTTTGTAAACTAAGCAGATGCAATTTACCCTAATTAGAAGCATTACAAGCTAGACACCGTATGCAACATGCAACCACATATCACACTGCCAAGTAAGAGCAAGCACCTGCGATGGTGGTGTGGGGGAATTGCAGTGATCAACTAGAGAGCTACGTTGACTATCTTCATTTAGCCTTGCTGTTTCTTGAGAATCATGTGGGGAGGATGACACTGCACTCTTTAAACAAGTATGGGGTCTCACAGTAACCCACCCGGGTGACTGTCTCATCATAAGTGATTGACGAGGGATACAAAAGAGCATTAGTTTGATGTACGAACATGGTTAATAGACATATGTAGTATGTATCGAAAATAGGAAGGCATGTCATTATCAAAGGTATAATGTGTAAAGTAAGCATATGCAATTTAACCAAATTGGAAGCAATACAAGCTAGACACCATATGCAACATGCAACCACATTTGACAGCGCGAAGCTAAAGCAAGCACCTAGGATGGTTGTGTGTGGCAATTGAGATCATCAACTGCAGAGCTACGTTTACTGTCTCCAACTGCTGACACTGCACCCGTTAGAGCGCTGGAACGCTTAGTGCTTATCTTCGAATTACACTAGAGCGACTTCTGTCTTTTCTTTTTTGCATTCATCAACACTGCGTCAGAGTCTCAAATACCCATGCATAAAAAACAATAGTGTGAGTATGGGTGAAGTGTGTGCACAATTAGTACAGTGTAAAGGTAGCAGATAGCAGGTCGGTGAGAAATAAATGATGGGAGACATATGATAGCTATACAACATGCATGGCACACTAAATTACTACAGGATTCTATGAAAATAACAGTCGACTGAAAGAAAATAGGTCAGTCCATTTTTTCTGCACTGTCCGATGTACAAAGAACGGGCAGATCGCCTTCATCTACCTCCAGCCAGTCAGCGTTGACGATCTTCCTCAAAATGCCAGCGACCACCGACCCAGTATTCCTACCCTGCCTGCACCCTCCCCTCGACCTCACCGCATCGCCATGCTTGGCACCGCCTCCCCGGCCATCCATTCAAGCCCCGCCGACCTCCAGATCGGGCGCAAGCAGCTCCTACGCCCCACACCCCGCTTCCCCGGGGAGCAGGCGGACTAGGTGCTCCGCGCGCCTAAGCGGGTGCTGCTTCTTTTAATTGCGGTTCGACTGACCCTGAATTGAAATCCAGGCGGGCTACTGACCTCTAGCAAAGGTGAAATAGTAAAAGGGAGGAAACCTTGTGCATTTAGTATCACGAAGAAGATGCAGTAAGAAGCGCTCAACTAGTTTCTTTCGTGGGATGAATACGGTGTGAACAGAGACGTAAGATTTGCACGAATATGGGAAGAGGAGTACCTCTTTCTGCTGGCAGTGTTGTGTCATCCTTCTGTTTTTCCGATGATCTTCTTGTTGTTCGCCGGAAACCAGAAGTTGTGGAGGACGGTGCAGCCTTGGACGAACCCATGGCCAAGTTGTTGAGTGTGGTGCAGTGGCCGTCTGTCGGCGGTGGGGAAGCAGATCTGAGGCGGAGAACGACGGCATAGTGGGAACAGCTCCGGTGCAGTGGGCTGTTGCGACAGTGGAGCCGCAGCAGTGAGGCGTAGGACAGCGTGCTCGGAGTGGTTCTGGTACGGTGCACGTCGGCGTCGGCATCGTGGAGGCAGCTCTGCCTCGGCTTCAGCTGCTAAGTCCTTGAGGGCGTTGCGGTTGCGGTTGCGTTGGATGACGACGTCGAGGTACCGGCTCCGGCGTGATGGAGGAGGGCGGCGGTGGATTGGCCGCTATGGGGTGGAGGACGAAGGTGACTTGGGTTTCGCGGCTGGTGGAGAGGGCGTTTTCGCGCCCACGGAGTATGAATGGGGAAACGGAGGGAGGCGGGGAACTAAGGGGGAACAATGTTTCGGTTTGAGATGCGCTTGTTTGAAATTTGGGGAAAGTTACAAACTTTACCCCCATCTAAAATTTCGGACATATTGCGGGCTGGGGGTAGGACAGTCATGTCAGGTGTCCCAAATGTGGGTGGGATAGATTTTGGCCGAGCGCATGGGTAGGCGCCCATGGTGTATGAATGCTTCTCTGGCATCTTGGTGAAGTTACAAACCTACCCCGGTTTAGACCTTTGGACATCGGGTCGGTAGGCTACACGGGCCAGAGTCAGGACAATAATTTCCTACCACCAAAACATTAGTCTCGCGCGGTTTCGGGTGACCAGAGGCCTATTTGGCGCTTCGTTCAATATTTGGGAGCAGAAGCATTAACGTTTTCGGTTCTCTTGAATTGAACTTTCAGGATTTGTCAAACTTCACAAATCTTTACTCTTGAAAATCCTAAAGCTACGATTATTTTGGAATGGAGGGGGTACATTTGAATATACATTGTACACGAGTATATATTAAAAAATATGCAACTTACCTCAGTTCATGCATGGTTCCAGATATAATCTCCTTGGTTGCAAAAAAAAAGTTAGATATGCGTATGAATATATATATAGCATGTTCAAACTCACAACAAAGATTGATGCCCCCTTTTACATCTGATTTACAAATGCCATTATCTCGGGTTCAAATAGATGAATGCACTTCCTATGAATTCGAATCTTCGAAACCCCCTTATGTTGAATTGGACATGTATTCTATTTCGTAGCTAGCAATTTGGAATGTATCCATCCAAGTGACAAATGTATAAAGTTCTTCACACTAACAACATGGAGTGCACTAATTAATTTTTATATATGAATTGCAAAAGCATCCATTGCCTATATTTCAAACCGCTCTCACTCTATGGATCGATAATATGAAATAAACACATGCACATGCTAGAATTCAATTGTAGTTGAAGAAAGAGCCTACTCCTGGTACTGTATATTAGTGATAGGGGTGTGTACAAAGTACACATGAATACCAGGCATTGTGCGTGTGTGGATACTATCGACAAACTAGCCCCCAAGCTTGTATAACATACTAAGAGCCTAGGGTTACAAATCATATATAGTTGGCTTATCACCAGTGGGGATAGAGTCCTCCGCGACTCTGGTAGCTTCGTGTTGTACACCGAGTCCTCCACATGGGTCTTCGTATAACATGTCTCGGTCCAACCTATATGTGGCACAGGATGGAACCGACCCATGAGTCTTCATGTTGACCCACCACAACTAGAAATGATGTGCCCACCACACCACACACGCAATCGGCCACTAAGATAATAAGCATATACAATAGTACAACGGTATCTAGCTCACAATACGTCTCCATATTTTGTTGATGACACAGACAGACTTTGCATTTGATGCGTGCTCCGTATTTTGTTGACGACACTTACGGTCAATAAAGCTCTCGAAGATGAATGAAATGACATATACATGGTATTCTACATGTGCAATTTGGTACATGAAAACTCGGTAAAAGTTCGCGAGGTTCGAATTTTCAATAAAGCTATATGCACTGCATTTCGGAACGGATGGAGCATACGGCAGTTGCTAACACTCACGTGGAAGATTTGTGTGTAGGAGGAGTGGCTGTTCTGTTAAATGACATGGCAAAACTGACACTGTCGGATGCCGATCTAACGGTTCTTACGGCGTTCGTCAGGAAAAGGCTTGTGGCGAATGTTTGTCGGATAATGATTTACGGACACATGCATTGCATTGATACGTGCCCCCCCCTCTCTCTCTCACACACACGCACCCTCACGAGTCACGACTCTCCCGAGTCCTCTCGCAGACTCGCACGTCGCACCCACCGTCTATCTGCAGGTAGACGTCACGCACATATGTGCTCTTCACATCCTACCCTCAGAACTTCTAAAAAACAAAAGACGGCGCGCACATTTTATTTTAGCTCACACATCACACACTTGTACTATTACTCTTGCGGCGAACATTCTTTGGGCATAGTATATTGTACTCTCACGAAGAGAAGCGGTGCATGCACACACTAGTTCTCTCACACCCACTCGCGGGTACACGTAGGAGCGCATTTTTGAAGCTGGTACAACAAAATCACTCCACTATATATAAAAGTAGGAGCCTCAGCACTTTCTTTACTAGGGTTCCTCTCGTTCACTCTCTCATGCTCTCCAGATCTAAGCAACATATAGGTGGCCACACTCTGTCTCAGCTCACGGCTGGTCACAAATCCGGCCGAACAACCTCGACCGGGGCAGGGGTGTAGGTGCATCGTTCACGCTGTCGTCGGCGGCGAGGGAGGAGACCAACGGCTGCCCGCGCGTCCCGATCGGCGGTCGTGCCGTTCTCTCCGAGAGAGCGCCGGCTCGGGAGGGCCTCCAACCCCTTCTTCCTCCCTGCGGTATTGTGGCCAAGATGCGGCCTCCCGACGCCATCTTTGCGACATGCCGATGACCCTCAGGTATATATTCCTTCGAAACATGCCTTGCTCTACTGCCCCAGCTCCCTTCGTGTGGATCCTTTTCTACTTCCGTCTACTGTTCCAAAGCCACCTAGACTTCTACTATTATTAGAAGTAAAGCTATTTCATATAGTCGACTCAAAGCGTTAGTTCAAACAGGGAAGAAAGAGGGAAAGCTGCAGCATGAATCTAGGACTTGGTTCTAAGAGGAAACGGGGGAAAGTAGTAATATCTGTCAATGTTTAAATAACCATAGTTCTTATTTGCGCAAACAGGGATGTCTGTCTCCATATCATTTCGGGATGTCTGTATCCGTATCGTTTCTATCTGCGCAATCAAAAGCACACACCTCAGTTTTAGTACAACTGCGCAAAATGAGATGGCTATCCCTCGTTGCCGTCGTCTAACCTCCTGTCTTCAAGGTATACCTACATTGGTAGTAACTAAGGTAGAATGACCAACACAATCTAAAAGAAGCTGATTCATACGTTTTACTTCCTGATTGCAGTGCAGGGACGAGCGAAAACAACTGCATCCTAGTCCGGAATGCACTTTCTACCAGTTCATCCATGGACCGAGGACTAGCTGGCACGGCTGCACGGTGGTTTTTTGGACAGGTGCGCAGACAAGAGGCATTGTGGTCTACTTATTTCTGCAAATAGCGGTGCTTAAATTTAGTGGAATGCACAAGAATTTCACCTGGTCAGTACACTGCATGGTTCAGTTCAGCATTCCAGCTGAGACCACAATTATAATTGGTTATTCTGGAATGAGAGAACCTAACCCTGAATGGTGGCAACAAGAAAAAACCAGAGTGAACTCCAGGAAATTTAAGCCTGCCGGGAGGCCCTTTGCTCAGAGAGAAGCCTTGCTTGTTTTTTCCTGATTTGTAAACCTTCTCACAACTTTGTCTTTTGCTGTGAACTAGTATATGTTTGATATGTTCTATGAATCATTGAGATGTATAAAATTGCTGAGCTTATGCTTTTCAAGTTTTTTATGAAGACGAGTTTAATGTGAGTGTTCCACATGAGCGCTGGACTAGCGTGTGAACGTTTGGAATTTATTACATTGTGGCCTCAATTAACTGCATGAACCACTGTAACAAGATACATAGTTGCTTATATGTCAGACAGCAGATTGTTGGTTGTTAGCTGGTCGATAGCCTAGTGTTGAAGCGAGCTGAGCCAATGTGCCGTGTTTTGCACAATTGCTTAGAAGTGGGGTAGCACCAACAGTGTTTACAAGTACTTATGTATACGTCGGTGCACGGTTCTCGAATGAGTGCTCTATTTCATCAAAACACACACTACTCGTATGATAAACCGTGACAACTTATGTCTTACCATGCCATATTCATGAAAAAAACTAGTGAGGACGCATCTGTTTCGGCAACAATTACGATGGTTCTCACATGATTCATGGACACACAAAAGTAGCAGCAGTTCCCATAGGCGGATTCAAACAGAGTACTAGCCCCAGAGGGGTCGATAACAGGCAAGGTTCGAATAATTAGACACAATCCAAACTACTATTAAACACTAGCTGGGGCAACTATTTCATGCCTTGATCTAATTTGGTCTGGACACAAGACGGACCTTGCCATGAACATCATCGAGGACGTCCCGCAGCAGCTCAATCCTGTGAACCTTCATGAAGACAACCTTGTGGCTTTGCCACTGATAAACTTGTTTGTGGAGGCATGCCACGTCATCTTCCTGCGTAAGCTTGACAAGAACAGTATTCCTCACAAACGAAGGAGTAGCTTTGAACTTCTTGTGCTTCAGTACACCCTGGACAACACGCCTGACAACAGTGAGGCTGGAATACAACTCTTCATTGGTATAACCGCAAATGGCTTCCAGGATCCAACAGCCTAAGAACACTGTTTTCCCAGTGCGTATATTCAGGTCGTCCGCCTCATAGCGAGTGACATGTACAACCACACAATCCTTGTCTGCATCAGGGCTCTAATTGAAACAGAAACAAATTCTGAATTACTTTTCAGTATAAGAAACACAAGTTATTTAAACCACTACGTATACCATGGCATCGAAGCTAATAAAATTTTGCATTATTAATCACCACATACTTCCTTTTCTAAAAAAATCACCACATACTTAGATGAAAAACCACAATCGAGATCGGCAAAGAAGGAAATCACCTTGGGCAGCTCAGCGGGGGGGGGGGGGGGGACACATCCTCGAAGGGGGAAAACTGCTCCTGCAGTGCCACGGGGGTTGTAACCTCAAACGGGGCGTTGACCATCTCAGTATCTGGGGTCGCCTCGGTGGTTGCCTCCATCTTCTTGGAGCTCTCTGTCTCGTGGGGATCAGCCTCCCGCGTCTGGTCCAATATCGGCAGATCTTTGCCTGGTTCTCCTTGGTCCATCATGAAACTGACGAATACTAGGAGACCACTGAAAGGAAAACACAATCGCAATGACAATGAAACAAAAAAGAGAGTGAGGATCGGTTACTGCTTTGCAAAAGTTCTTTTTTTTCCTCTGAATGAAAATATACCAACATCACGGATCCGCTTACCTTCCCTTTGTTTGGAGAGAAGAACAGTGGCAGATGCAAGTGTTGCCTTTCTTGAAGACGGTGAGGGAGAAGGGGATTCAGCGAGGAGTGAAATGATGATTGCTTCGTCCGTCAAACTTAGACTGCGAGGAGGTGGGGTTTAGTGATATGACGACTCGTTACTGCCACGCTACGACCGGGGTGACTCTCCGCCTGCATACTGCCTTCTAATTTGGTGGATGGCATTTGGGCCCGCGCGCTGCATGGCCCGCATGTCGGTGAACAAAAGTATAACAGCATTCAGTAGAGGGAGACGTTTCAATGACCTAGGAGGAGCCAGAAGCGGTAGAGTGTCTCCACTGTACTAGTAGTAATTGTTTTTCTAGGTAGCTGTAGAGTGTCTCCACTGTACTAGTAATAATTGTTTCTCGGGTCCCAAGAAAAAACAGCCCATCCACACTAGTAAATAGTAAAGTCAATTCAAAAGCCCATATATTTACTGAATGAGATGCGCTACCCACACCCAGCACACCACTCCCCCAAAAAACCTGGGTGCTCTTCTTCCTCCTCGCTCCTACAGAAAACCCCAGCTCCCCTTCTTCCTCACTCCTACAGAAAACCCCCAGCTCCCCTTCTTCTTCGCTCGCACTACAACCATGCTCGTCATTCGTTACTCTGCTCAAATCCATGAGCGCGACGCGACACCCTCGAGGAAAATGGAGTTGGCTGACCCCAGCGCCAAGAAGATGAGGCTCCCGCCAGCAGCGACGTCTGTTGTAGATCCTGCACCCGGCAGCGCAGGGAGAAGCGGCGACCCTGCCCCCACCGGATCCCAGGAACCCGTAGAATCTCGGGTGGACCGCATCAACGATCTCCCGGACGCCATCCTTGGGGAGATCATCTCGCTTCTCCCCACCAAGGATTGCTGCCGCACCCAAATCGTCTCAATTCGGTGGCGCCCTCTATGGCGTGCCGTTCCCCTTAATCTCGACTGTCGTCAACTATCTCTCTTCAATGATTTTGAAATCCCCAGAGCCATCATCTCCTCCCACCAGGGCTCCGTTCAAAGCCTCTGCATCCCGTCATGCTACCTGAGCAAGCATACCATGCCCTGCACGGTGGACGCCTGGCTGGAATCCCCTGAATTCACAGAACTATAGCTGCTTGAGTTCTACTATTCCCCTGGAAATCACATACCACATACCGAATGCCATGAACTTGTGCCCTCAGCACCGATGTCCATCTCGGGGTTTTCGTCCTCTCTCCACACCGCCACCTTTGCGCGGTGCTACCTACCAGACAATCTGGTACTAAACCTTCAACTCCCATTTCTCAAGAAACTTTCACTTGTGCGGGTTCGTATATCGGAGGCCTCATTGCACAACATCATCCACTCCAGTTGCCCTGCGCTGGAGTGCTTGGTGCTTGTTTTCACAGTTAGAATCGGTTGTCTCCAAATAAAGTCGCCTAACCTTGTAAGAATTGGAATTTCTTTTGATGGAAGGCAGCTCATCATCCAAGATGCCCCTTCACTTCAAAGGTTGATCCTTGATTCTAGTTATTCACCGTTGCAAATAACCGTCCTCTCTGCGCCTAAACTGGAGACCTTGGGTGTAATACATGATCTCTGTGCTCATTTCAATATGGTGTTTGCCTCCATAGTTCTTCAGGTACTTTATATTATCATCTACACTTGTAACCATAAGCTGCATTTTAAATTTCTGCGCATAATTTATATATCATCTTGGAGTCACATTTTGTACTAATATTATGTTCTATGCTCAATGAAGAGTTTCTCCATGGATGGCCTATCAATGGTGCTGGATTCTGTCAAGATCTTATATATCCAAATGAATAGTTTTAATCTAAACAAGATTATTGGCTTGCTGCAATGCTTTCCATGTCTAGAGAAGTTGTATATAAAGGTGATAATTTCACGCACATTGGAAGCCCGCATATAGTGTACTAGAATTAACCGTTCAGCTGTTGCTCTTTCGACACTCTTCTTTTAGACCTTAACTGTTTTCAATCTTCATGTCTATTTAGGCAACAGGACGGGGTAAGAAAGTTATAACCAATTAGTGGATTCGTAAGCATCCGGATTTTCTCACTTCTCATGAGATTCGATTGAAGACAATAATGCTAGAACGATATGTAGCCAACCGTGCAAACACAAGATTTGTCACATTCTTCCTGCTGAATGCGAGGTTACTATTGTCCACCAGGCTTAAGTTTATCAGCAGCATGGTTTTGACGGATGGGTATGTCGAAGAGCAAAAAAAGGAGTTTCAGGTGGGCAAAAGAGCTTCTGAACGTGTCGGGCTTCTATTTACAACATATTGTGGTCATAATCCAGTAAATTTTACGACCCAGGATGTTCATTCTATGGACCTGACCGATCTATTTGACTGTGACTGCCGAAAATAGTGCTGGAGTTAGATGTTGTTGCCCTTTTCAATCTGGTTTTTTTGTGAACCTGATGAACAATTAACCCTCATGCTTTTGTATAGTTTGTAAGCTGGAGTTAGATGTTCTTGCCATTTTCAACTCGGCTGTGACTGTCATATTTTCTTTGAAACAAGGCAAATGGCTTGCCATTTGTTTAATTTAGAGTGAAATATTGTAACAAATCCAAACCAAGGGAAATAACATCACTCTCGCCAGCTGCTGGAGCTCACTGTGCATTAAAGAAGCCAAGTGATTAGCCCCCACCAGCACCCACAAACTTATTTTGAACTAGCACATCAAATGGGCTCTAAATTTTCATAGGAAAGGCTGGACATCTGGGGCTCACGCCATTGTCAACGTAGTCAATAAACGAGAGAATTACACTATGAGCGGCTGACACCAGGGACACAGCAAGTCGCGTAGTTTTTTCTTGAGGAACAAGCAGTTGTTATTTATACTAGTTTTAGCGACGGATCAGGGTAACAATGGGGCTGTGCGGGGGCTGTGGCCCGTCTAGACAGGGTTTTATTTATGTTTACCATATCATGAGCCCAGTTGTGTTTTTTTCTTGCTGAAAATGGCTAGCCCAGTCTATTTTTTTAAAGAAATACCCAAACAAGGCCTACTTGGTTTATCGGCCCTGCTAGGCTGCAAATCTTTCAAGAAGAGGAGAGTTTCATTCGGTTTGCCCAGAAATGGGCTGTACATTTTTAAAACACAACAAACCGGGAATTAGTTTTAATTTTTTTCATTACAAGATCTTAAATTCCATTGATTTTTATGCGTGGACAATTATTTGGATTTTATATTTATATAAATTATTTTTCAAAATAGTTTGAATGTGAATCGATATTTCTGGATTAAAAACAGTTGACCACACCGAAATATGCAAAATTTCGTATAATTTTTAACCATGGCCACAATATGGGGTGTGATGCTAACAAAAAGAAGATGGGCTCCAAAAAAATTCTTCTGAATTAGCAAATAGGCTGTACATTATTAGAAATAATGGTAGATGGGTTGTATCCTGTATGTTGTTTTCCACAGATTTGAGGCTGACTTGTGCGCCTACTACAGGTTGACGCGTATGCTTTCATAAAAAACAGGTTGAAGCACATGCGACGCCCTGTCAACTTAGTCAACACACGAGAGCAGTGATTGTTGGATGTCCATCCAACGGCTGTCGTGCTTCTTCAATCTCCGCTCTTCATGCTCAAGCCGCTCAAACAAGCGCTGGCGGGACTGCCTGCTCCCTCCTCCGCGTGGCCGGTTGTGCTGCCGCGCAGGCCTCACCGCCCAACTGTACTCCCATCGCTAGCCTAGCCATCCCTCTACTCACTCACACCTGCTGTTATTCTCCGGCGATGGCAGATGAACCAGTAAACCCTCGTACAGTCATACTCCCCTCCGTGTGGGAAACAACTGCCGAGTATTCCCTGGCTCTGTGTCGTTCCCTTCCTAGGTCTCGCCGTCGTCCACTGCCCTGGTGCTCTCGGCGCGGCCTAGTCAATGTGGTCAATGAACGACATCCATCGGAAGTGGACTGTACGTGGAGAGGCTGACAGCTGGGTCCACGGCCGCACGCAAGGAAATGCCTCCTTATTACGCACAAAATAATGATTCCTCCACCTGACAGCTAGGACCCACAGGAAGGGCCTCTGTATTTCGCAAAAAATTGTTTCCCCCGCTGACAGGTCGGACCCACCAGCTATATCTTCGCACACAAGGAAGTGCCTTCTTATTACGCCCAAAAAAATGAATACCTCCTACTATATGGGACCCACCATATTGTTGGGCTGACTTGTGGGCCTACGAAGTTGACAGTGACGGAGAGCTTTGTCAACGTATGATGTCCATCCAACGGCCATAGTGCTTCTTCAACCTCTGGTCTTCTTGCTCCAGCCGCCCAAAGCAGCGCCGGTCGTGCCGCCTGCTCTTACCTCCCGTGGCCGGCTGTGCTACCGCGGAGGCCTCACCGCCCCCATACTAATCCCACCACTGGCCAGGCCATCCCTCCACTCACCCACACGCCCTGTTATTCTGTGGCGACGGCAGCCTCACACCGCAGCCGAACCAATGAACGCTCGTACTCCTCTCCACGTGGGCATCCACTGCCGCATCTTGCACGGCTTCGCGTCGTCCCCTTCCTAGGCCTCGCCGTCGTCCACCGCCGTGGTGCTCTCGGCGCAGCGTCGTCAATGTGGTCAACGACCGACTTCCATCGGAAGAGTACTGTACATGGAGAGGCTGACAGCCGGGTCCACGGCAGCCGCAAGGAAGTGCCTCCTTATTATGCGGAAAATAATTATTCCTCCACCTGACAGCGGGGACCCACCGGACGGGCCACCATTATTTTTTGAAAAAAATCGTTTCCCCTGACTGTTGGGACCCACCGGACGGGCCATCGTATTTCGTGAAAAAAATGTTCCTCCCGCTGTCAGCTCAGACCCACCGGAAGTGCCTCCTTATTAAGCACAAAAAATGAATACTCCCCCGGCTAGCTGGGACCCACCTTGCTGGGAGGCTGACTTGTGGGCCTACTAAGTTGACGGGGACGAAGGGTTTGTCAACTTAGTCAATATGAACGATTCTAGCTCCAGTGACCGTACGATGTCCATCCAACGGCCGTAGTGCTTCTTCAACCTCTGGTCTTCTTGCTCCAGCCGCCCAAAGCAGCGTCGATCGTGCCGCATGCTCCTGCCTCCCGTGGCCGGCTGTGCTGCCGTAGAGGCCTCACCGCCCCTACTAATCCCACCGCCGGCCAGGCTCTGCGGCGACGGCAGCCTCACACCGCAGCCGAACCAGTGAACCCTCGTAGTCCTCTCCGTGCGGGCTTCCACTGCCGCGTTGTCCCCTTCCTAGGCCTCGCCGTCGTCCACCGCCGTGGTGCTCTTCGTGCGGCGTGGTCAAGGAACGACTTCCATCGAAAGAGTACTATACGTGGAGAGGCTCGCAGCTGGGTCCACGGCCAGAACCCAGTTTTTTGTGATTTGCCAAGTAAGTCGCTTTGTCAGGCCTGTTGGGCTGCAAATCTTTCAAGACGAGGAGAGCTTTCATTCGGTTGGCCGAGAAAATGGCCCATCAGTAATGAGAAATGGGTTGTACATTTTTAAAACACATCAAACCAGCAATTAGTTTCAGATATCTATTTTTTCATTTCAAGATTTTAAATGACATTAACTTTTATGCGTGGAGAATTTGTTGGATTTTATATTGATATACATTTATTTTTAAAATCAGTTTGAATGTGAGTCGAAATTTCGGGATTAAAAATAGTTCGGACCGCACCGAAATATGCAAAATTTCGTATAATTTTTTAACCGTTGCCACAATATGGGCTGCAATGCTAACAAAAAGAATATGGGCTCCAAAGAAAACCTTAAGAATTAGCAAATGGGCTATAAATTATTAGAAATAATGGCAGATGGGTTGTATGTTGTTTTCTACAGATTTGAGGCTTTCCTAAAAAAGGTTGACGCACAAGCACTGACTGTTGGATGTCCATCCAACGGCCGTCGTGCTTCTTCAATCTCTGCTCTTTCTGCTCCAGCTGCTCAAAGAAGCGCCGGCGGGACTGCCTGCTCCCTCCTCCGCGCGGCCGGCTGTGCTGCCACGCAGGCCTCACCGCCCGACCGTACTCCCATCGCTGGCCTAGCCATCCCTCTACTCACCCACACCTACTGATATTCTCCAGCGACGGCAGACGAACCAGTAAACCCTCGTACAGTCGTACCCCCCTCCACGTGGGAAACAACTGTCGAGTCTTCCCTGCCTCTGTGTCGTCCCCTTCCTAGGCCTCGCCGTCGTCCACCGCCCTGGTGCTCTCGGCGCGGCGTGGTCAGCATGGTCAAGGAACGACTTCCATCGGACGTGGACTATACGTGGAGAGGCTGACAGCTGGGTCCACGGCGGCAGCAAGGAAGTGCCTCCTTATTACGCGGAAAATAATGATTCCTCCACCTGATAGCAGGGACCCGCTGGATGGGCCACCGTATTTCGCAAAAAAAAATGTTTCCCCCCTGACTGCTGGGACCCACCAGCTACACCTTCGCACGCAAGGAAGTGCGTTCGGGCAAAAAAACGATTCGCCCCCTGACTACTAGGACCCACCAGCTACATCTTCGCATGCAAGGAAGTGCGTCCGGGCAAAAAAAACCAAAACGATTCGCCCCCCTGACTGCTGGGACCCACCAGCCCCCGGACTGCTGGGACCCACCAGCTACATCTTCGCACGCAAGGAAGTGCGTCCGGGCAAAAAAAAATGATTCGCCCCCTGACTGCTGGGATCCACCAGCTACATCTTCGCAGGCAAGGAAGTGCCTGACAGTCGGGACCCACCTGGTCGAAGCGTACGCAACGTTGACATTCTGGTCGCGAACGTGTACGTACATACTGGTCAATGTAGAGGCGCGCACGTGTCGTAGTAGAGGCGCACACGTGTTGTAGTAGAGGCGCGCACGTAGCATGTACACGTACGTACAGCGACCAGGGTGCAAGAAAGAAAATATGGCCACGTATGTGTACATACGAGCAGGGTCTCGAACGCCTACTAGCGCATACGTACGGCGAGGGCTCGTGTACATGGCTGGGTCGGAATGGAGAAACAGCGTCGTCGTCGTGTTCATGGGTCGGAACGGAATGCGTGGTCGTGTTCATTGGGAGGGCTTGGACGGAAGAGGCGATGGAAACGAGGCCTGGCGTACCGCACAACGGAGGAAACGGACCTCCTACGGTCGAAACGGTGGTACTGTTGATCGGGAGGGTGCGGCGTACCGCAAAACAGACCTCCTACGGTCGAAACAGGGGTCCTGTTGATCGGGAGGGGTGTGGCGTACTGCAAAACAGAGGAAACAGACCTCCTACGGTCGAAACGGTGGTCCTGTTGATCGAGAGGGGTGTGGCGTACCGCAAAACGGACGAAACGGACTTGTGTTGGAGCGCTACGGTCGAAACGGGGGTCCTGTTCATCGGGAGGGGTGTGGCGTACCGCAAAACGGGACTCCACAGGATACTGTTCATCTCCACCGTCGACTCCCTCCAGCCTCCACGAGCTACTGTTCATCCACCGTCGACCTCCTCCAGCCTCCACGGGCTCCTGTTCATCCAGCCTCCACCGTGCGCTACTCCACCGGCTACTGTTCAACCACCCCTCCACCGTCTACTGTTCATCCAGCCCTCCACACCACGGGGTCCTGTTCAACCACCCCTCCACGGGCACCCCTCCACCGTCTACTGTTCATCCTGCCCTCCACACCACGGGGTCCTGTTCATCCATCCCTCCACGGGCACCCCTCCATCGTCTACTGTTCATCCAGCCCTGCACCACACCACGGGGTCCTGTTCATCCAGAGGCAATGCCACCACTCACTGTTCATCCAACCCCCCCCCCCCCCCGCAACACTCACTGTTCATCCCATCGATCGGCTTCAGTTAGCAGCAGTAGCCAAGGAATCGCTCGATCGGGTTCAGGTAACAGCCATCGATCGATCGCTCGGGTTCAGTAACGCGTAGCCTGCAGTGCAATCGCTCGGATTCAGTTAGAGCCCAATGCCTCGCTCGGGTTTAGTTAGAGCCAATGCCTCGCACACACGCGCATATGTGTATGAGAGAAACGCGCATCACTCGGCCCCCGACCTCCCATCGTAACTGGGAACTCCCCGAAATTTTCCTCCCCCTCGCTTCTACCATGGTTTTTTCCGTCATGGACGGCCCAAAGAATGTCATGCAGCTGCGTCTCCGGCCCGCCCAGGACGAAAAGCCCATTTTCTGTCATGATTTTTTGTCATAGAAGTAGGAGCCCACCACATCTATGATGATACCGGGTTTTGTCACAATTATCGTCATAGAAGTGTCATATGTATGACAGAAAAAAAATTCGTTCGGCCCAAAATGTCACGGATGTGTCTTTTTTTGTAGTGAAGGTGGATCATATTGAGTCCCATTATTATCAAGATTCATATTGCAAAACAAAGATTTAATAGGGGACACATCAATAACTTTTAGATCTTCATCTTTATTATCATGGAAACTAGAAGAACACACTCTTATAAAGGAATCTTTCTTAGCACGCATCCTAGCGGTTCTTTCTTTGCACTCATCAATGGAAATTCTCATGGCTTTGAGAGACCCATTGATATCATGCTTAGGAGGAATAGATCTAAGTTTCAAAGAATCAACATCAAGAGAAATTCTACCAACTCATCAATCTTAAGTAATTTTTCTTCAATCAAAGCATTGAAATTCTTTTGCGAAGTAATAAATTCTTTAATATTAGATTCAAAATCAGAGGGCATCTTATTATAATTTACACAAGAATTGTTGTAGGAATTACCATAATTATTAGAGGAATTACTAGGATACGGCCTAGGATTAAAGTTTCCTCTATATGCGTTGTTACCAAAATTATTCCTACCAACAAAATTCACATCCATAGATTCATTATTATTCTCAATCAAAGTAGACAAAGTCATATCATTAGGATCAGAAGAAACACTCTTAGTAGCAAATAATTTCATATGTTCATCCATCTTTCCACTCAAAACATTAATTTCTTCTATCGCATGCACTTTTTTTAGTAGATCTTTCAGTGTGCCATTGAAAATAATTAACCATAATATTATCTAGGAGTTTAGTAGCTTCTCCTAAAGTGATTTCCATAAAACTGCCTCCCGCGGCCGAATCTAAAAGATTTCTAGAAGCATAATTCAATCCGGCATAATTTTTTTGTATAATCATCCACAAATTCAAACCATGTGTTGGGCAATTACGTATCATTAATTTCATCCTCTCCTAAGCTTGTGCAACGTGTTCATGATCAAGTTTCTTAAAATTCATAATGTCGTTTCTAAGAGAGATGATCTTAGCGGGAGGAAAATACTTAGAGATAAAAGCATCTTTGCACTTATTCCAAGAATCAATACTATTTTTACGCAAAGACGAAAACCAAGCTTTAGCACGATCTCTAAGAGAAAAAGGAAATAGCTTCAATTTAACAATATCATTGTCCACATCTTTCTTCCTTTGCATATCACACAAATCAATGAAGCTATTTAGATGGGTAGCGGCATCTTCACTAGGAAGGCCGGAAAACGGATCTTTCATGACAAGATTCAGCAAGGCAGCATTAATTTCACAAGATTCAGCATCGGTAAGAGGAGCAATCGGAGTGCTAATAAAATCATTGTTGTTGGTATTGGTAAAGTCACACAATTTAGTGTTATCTTGAGCCATCGTGACAAGCAAGCAATCCAACACACAAGCAAACAAGAAACGGGCAAAAAGAGGCAAATAGAGAAAGAGAGGGAGGATAGAGAGAGAGAGGGTGAATAAAACGGCAAGGGTGAAGTGGGGGAGAGGAAAATGAGAGGCAAATGGCAAATAATGTAATGCGGGAGATAAGGGTTTGTGATGGGTACTTGGTATGTTGACTTTTGCGTAGACCTCCCCGGCAACGGCGCCAGAAATCCTTCTTGCTACCTCTTGAGCACTGCGTTGGTTTTCCCTTGAAGAGGAAAGGGTGATGCAGTAAAGTAGTGTAAGTATTTCCCTCAGTTTTTGAGAACCAAGGTATCAATCCAGTAGGAGGCTACGTGCGAGTCCCTCGCACCTGCACAAAACAAATAAATCCTCGCAACTAACGCGATAAGGGGTTGTCAATCCCTACACGGTCACTTACAAGAGTGAGATCTGATAGATATGATAAGATAATGTTTTTGGTATTTTTATGATAAAGATGCAAAGTAAAAAAAAGCAAAGGAAAATTAATAAGTGTTGGAGATTAATATGATGAAGATAGACCCGGGGGCCATAGGTTTCACTAGTGGCTTCTCTCAAGAGCATAAGTATTTTACGGTGGGTGAACAAATTATTGTTGAGCAATTGACAGAATTGAGCATAGTTATGAGAATATCTAGGCATGATCATGTATATAGGCATCACGTCCAAGACAAGTAGACCGACTCTTGCCTGCATCTACTACTATTACTCCACACATCGACCGCTATCCAGCATGCATCTAGAGTATTAAGTTCAAGAGAACAGAGTAACGCTTTAAGCAAGATGACATGATGTAGAGGGATAAACTCATGCAATATGATGAAAACCCCATCTTGTTATCCTCGATGTCAACAATACAATACGTGCCTTGCTGCCCCTACTGTCACTGGAAAAGGACACTGCAAGATTAAACCCAAATCTAAGCACTTCTCCCATTGCAAGAAAGATCAATCTAGTAGGCCAAACCAAACTGATAATTCGAAGAGACTTGCAAAGATAACCAATCATACATAAAAGAATTCTAAGAAGATTCAAATATTGTTCATAGATAAACTTGATCATAAACCCACAATTCATCGGTCTCAACAAACACACCGCAAAAGAAGATTACATCGAATGGATCTCCACAACAGAGGAGGAGAACTTTGTATTGAGATCCAAAAAGAGAGACGAAGCCATCTAGCTAATAACTATGGACCCGAAGGTTTGAGGTAAACTACTCACACTTCATCGGAGAGGCTATGGTGTTGATGTAGAAGCCCTCCATGATCGATGCCCCCTCCGGCGGAGCTTCGGAATAGGCCCCAAGATGGAATCTCGTGGATACAGAAAGTTACGTGGTGGAATTAGGGTTTTGGCCCCGTATCTGACCGTTTGGGGGTACGTAGGTATATATAGGAGGAAGAAGTACGTCGGTGGAGCAACAGGGGGCCCACGAGGGTGGAGGGCGCGCCTGGGTGGTAGTCGCGCCCCCCTACCTCATGGCCTCCCTGTTGGTTGCTTGATGTAGGGTCCAAGTCTCCTGGATCTTGTTCGTTCCAAAAATCATGTTCCCGAAGGTTTCATTCCGTTTGGACTTCGTTTGATATTCCTTTTCTTCGAAACCCTAAAATAGGAAAAAAAAACATCAATTCTGGGCTGGGCCTCCGGTTAATAGGTTAGTCCCAAAAAATAATATAAAAGTGGGAAATAAAACCCAATAATGTCCAAAAGAGAAGATAATATAGCATGGAGCAATCAAAAATTATAGATACGTTGGAGACGCATCACTCCCTCTTGGGGATGTGGGTAGCGTATATCATGTTCACCGTTTTGACCTGGGGGGAAACTTCTTTTGTCCCCCTGTGTTCGGTGGTCGGGGCTCCTCGTCGTCGTCTTCGCTTTGCGATCCCATATCCTTGTTTTCAGCATTTAACTTGCTGGCCTGTTTAAAAACCAAACAATCTCTATTGGTATGATTGGGTAGTTTGTCTGGGGTGCCATGAATTTGGCACGGACGATCAAGTATGCGGTCCAAGATAGATGGGCCCAAATTGTTCTTTTGGAACGGCTTCTTCCGCTGACCGTACTTAGAGCCACTAAATCCGGCGTTGACCGCCGTATCCTCGGTGTTGTCATTGTTGTTTCGACGCTTGTATTTGTTGCGTCGAGACTTGTCTTTGCTATTTTTAGCTCCTGGGGTGCCGACGTCGTTTGCATTGTTCTTGCTACGGGCCAGCCAACTATCCTCACCTGCACAAAAGCGGGTCATGAGTGCCATGAGGGCCGCCATGGATTTTGGTTTCTCTTGGCCGAGGTGGCGGGCGAGCCATTCGTCCGGATGCTGTGTTTAAAGGCTGCTAGGGCTTCGGCATCTGGACAGTCGACGATTTGGTTCTTTCTAGTTAAGAACCTAGTCAAGAATTTCCTAGCGGACTCTTCGGGCTGTTGAACTATATGGCTTAAGTCATCAGCGTCCGGAGGTCGAACGTATGTACCTTGGAAGTTATCAAGGAAGGCTTCTTCCAAGTCCTCCCAGCTGCCGATAGAATTTTCGGGCAGGCTGTTCAACCAGTGCCGGGTAGGTACTTTGAGTTTTAGGGGGAGGTATTTAATGGCATGAAGGTCATCACCGTGGGCCATATGAATGTGGAGAATGAAGTCTTTGATCCATACCGCGGGGTCTGTGGTTCCATCGTATGATTCTATATTCACGGGTTTGAACCCTTCTGGGAATTCATGCTCCATGACCTCATCGGTCCAGCAGTGAGGGTGTGCGGTGCCTCTATATCGGGTCGTATCACGACGTAGCTCTGATGGAGTCCGTCTGTGACTTTCAGCCCGCGCATGACTAGGTTTGTCACATCCGAGTAGGTGGCCGTTGTCGCGTGTTGGGGCACGTCCTCGTGATCCGTAGACCAATCTGGTATGTCCTGCTTTATTGTTCAGGTCCTACCGAAGGTCATACGTATGACCGTAAGCTGATTTACCTTTGCTTTTGCGATGAGGCGGGGCGGGCTGGTGTTCAGCTTGAGTTGTCGTTTTATCCCAACCATGTGGTGGTCGGTCAGCCGCATTGTGCGATGGTGGTATGTGTCCCGGCGCCTCGTCGTTGAACTGAGGAAGCAATTTGCGCTTGGGGTAGCTTTTGGTTGGGCTTTTCAGGCCGTATTCTTCGGCTGCTAGGACATCAGTCCATTTATCGTTGAGCAGATCTTGGTTAGCTTGAAGCTCCTGCTGCTTCTTTTTCAGGCTCCTTGCAGTGGCTATTAGCTAGCGCTTGAAGCACTCCTCAAGAGGTTCCGCAGGCACGATGAAATCCTCGGTGCCAAGGCTCGCCTCCTCCCCAGAGAGCAGGAGATAACTTCCGTCCTCTTAGTCTTCGTGTGTGGCCTATTTACCAGGGCTAACCTGCCCATCTTCCGTTCATCCTGTTCAGTAGCTGCGTCAACGGGGTCTTCATTGTCTTTGGCACCTTCCGGAGTGTTATCTTGTCCTGTGCCGGTGTTGCTGCCTTTACTGCGGCGTGACTTAGAGCGGCGCTGCTGACGCTGACGCTTTGATTGTATCTCGGAAGGTTTATCCACAACCAGATCTTCCTTTTCATCGCCACTATTCTCCTTTGGTGCATCCACCATGTATACATCATACGAGGAAGTGGCCGTCCAGTGATACATCTCCAACGTATCTATAATTTATGAAGTATTCATGCTATTATATTATTTGTTTTGGATGTTTATGGGATTTACTAAACACTTCTATATTATTTTTGGGACTAACCTATTAACTAGAGGCCCAACCCAAATTGCTATTTTCTTGCCTATTTCAGTGTTTCGAAGAAAAGGAATATCCAACGGAGTCCAAACGGCATAAAACCTTTGGGAGAGTTATTTTTGGAACGGAAGCAATCCAGGAGACTTGGAGTAGACGTCATGGAAGCTTCGAGGAAGCCACGAGGCAGGGAGGCACGCCCCCCACCCTCGTGGGCCCCTCGTGGCTCCCCTGACCGACTTCTTTCGCCTATATATCTCCATATACCCTAAAAACATCGAGGAGCAGAATAGATCGGGAGTTCCGCCGCCAGAAGCCTCCGTAGCCACCGAAAACCAATCTAGACCCGTTCCGGCACCCTGCCGGAGGGGGGAATCCCTCTTCGGTGGCCATCTTCATCATCTCGTCGCTCTCCATGATGAGGAAGGAGTAGTTCACCCTTGGGGCTGAGGGTATGTACCAGTAGCTATGTGTTTGATCTCTCTCTCCCACTCTCTCGCGTTCTTGAGGTGATACGATCTTGATGTATCGTGGGCTTTGCTATTATAGTTGGATCTTATGATGTTTCTCCCTCTCTACTCTCTTGTGATGGATTGAGTTTTCCCTTTGAAGTTATCTTATCGGATTGAGTCTTTTAGGATTTGAGAACACTTGATGTATGTCTTGCATGTGCTTATCTGTGGTGACAATGGGATATCACGTGATCTACTTGATGTATGTTTTGGTGATCAACTTGCGAGTTCGGACCTCGTGAACTTATGCATAGGGGTTGGCACACATTTTCGTCTTGACTCTCCGGTAGAAACTTTGGGGAACTCTTTGAAGTTCTTTGTGTTGGTTGAATAGATGAATCTGAGATTTTGTGATGCATATCGTATAATCATACCCACGGATACTTGAGGTGACATTGGAGTATCTAGGTGACATTAGGGTTTTGGTTGATTTGTGTCTTAAGGTGTTATTCTAGTACGAACTCTATGATAGATTGAACGGAAAGAATAGCTTCATGTTATTTTACTACGGACTCTTGAATAGATTGATCAGAAAGGATAACTTTGAGGTGGTTTCATACCCTACCATAATCTCTTCGTTTGTTCTCCGCTATTAGTGACTTTGGAGTGACTCTTTGTTGCATGTTGAGGGATAGTTATATGATCCAATTATGTTATTATTGTTGAGAGAACTTGCACTAGTGAAAGTATGAACCCTAGGCCTTGTTTCCTAGCATTGCAATACCGTTTACGCTCACTTTTATCATTAGTTACCTTGCTGTTTTTATATTTTCAGATTACAAAAACCTATATCTACCATCCATATTGCACTTGTATCACCATCTCTTCGCCGAACTAGTGCACCTATAGAATTTGCCATTGTATTGGGTGTGTTGGGGACACAAGAGACTCTTTGTTATTTGGTTGCAGGGTTGTTTGAGAGAGACCATCTTCATCCTGCGCCTCCCACAGATTGATAAAACTTAGGTCATCCACTTGAGGGAAATTTTCTACTGTCCTACAAACCTCTGCACTTGGAGGCCCAACAACGTCTACAAGAAGAAGGTTGTGTAGTAGACATCAAGCTCTTTTTTGGCGTCGTTGCCGGGGAGGTGAGTGCTTGAAGGTATATCTTTAGATCTTGCAATCGAATCTTTTAGTTTCTTGTTTTAGCACTAGTTTAGTTTATAAAATAAAACTACAAAAAATGGAATTGAGTTTGCCTCATGCGCTTCATCTTTTTAATATCTTTCGTGAGAATGATGGAAAGGAAAATTGTGCTCAAATGCTAGAAGAAGAAGTCTATAAAATGTTTGGCACTAAATCTTTGAATGATGAGCATGATTGCAATGTTGTTAGTATGAACTCTTTGAATATCCATAGTACTAATGATGATTGCACTAGTCATGATGAAAATGTCTCTTATAAGCATGCCAACTTTTTTGGAGTGCATAGAGCTTGCAAGTACACACCAATTAGGGAAAATAGATTTTGCAAGAGGCCTAAGTATTTGGAAACTAAATGGTTGCAAGAGAGGCTAGATGTTTGTGCTGAAAATTTAATATTTCTTCGCCATACTTGTGAACTTTGCAATGAACATGGTCATTTAAATCTCCAATGCAAATTATTTCATGATCAAATCGTGTCCAAAAATTGTGATGACTTGATTTCCCTTGCACATCATAATGAACTTAGTTTGCTTATGGGTTATGAAGAAATGAAACGTATAACTAAGCATATTCCAGAATATAACCTTGAGAAATTCCTCGATATTGATCTAGAAGAAAAAAATTTATGTAGTGTGCGGTGAATTGCATTGAAAATCCTCATATTGCCAATTACATAAAGAAAATAAAATAAATAGAGGATGAATAGAATACTAATGAAAGGGAAGAGGCTTCCCAATATCCTCCTATTATTTCTTATGATGAATCAGGTAACGAGGAGGAGCCTTCTATTCAGCCAATCTCATTAATAAGGAGCTCAAAAAAGAGGGTTAAACCCACACATGATGTGGAGAAGAAAAAGAAAAGACAGAGAAGCAAAGGTAGAAAGGTATCCCTCCCAAATGATGTTGCTCCTACTACTCATTGCGATGATGATAATTGCTATACTATTGGTGCTATCCATACTATTAATGATGAGAGTGATTATGCTTATGATATGAAAAGGCCCAAGCTTGGGGATGCTATGTTTGATGAGAATGACATGTTTGAAAATGTATTTGCTGCAATTAATGTTAGTACCAAGCTTGGGGATGCTATGTTTAATGAAGATGATATTTGTAGTCTCCCAAGTTTTGATATGCAAATTTATTATGATGATAGCATTCCTCCTACTTATGATGATTATATTGATGAAAGTGGGTTTGGAAGAGTGTCAACTTTAGGAAGTAAGGATCCCACTATTTTGGACGGTGTTGAATCTTATTGTGACAATTATGAAAGTGGATTTGGAGAGGTCATGACTTTATTTAGTAATGATTCCACTATCTTGGAAGAGGTTTCAATTGATTATGATGAGAACAAAGTTGCTACTTATGATGATTATTGTGATGACACTTATGCTATAAAAAGTAGTGATGATTATATTTATAAAACTTGTCATGATTATGATTACCCTTTTTCTGAACATTACTCATTTAATGTGGAAACAATTTATAGTATTTGAGTTTCTTATGATACTCCCACTATTCCGAATGAGAAGAATTTTGCTTATGTGGAGAGTAGTAAATTCTCTATGCTTGTAGATCATGAAAAGAATGCTTTATGTGATGGTTATATTGTTGAATTCATTCATGATGCTACTGAAAATTATTACGAGGGAGGAATATATGCTTGTAGGAATTGTAATAATATCAAGTTTCCTCTCTATTTGCTTAAAGTTTTGAAGTTATGCTTGTTTTGCCTTCCTATGCTAGTTGATTATTGTTCCCATAAGTTGTTTGCTCACAAAATCCCTGTGCATAGGAAGTGGTTTAGACTTAAATGTGCCAGTCATATTCTTCATGATGCTCTCTTTATATTTCAATTCTTATCTTTTATGTGAGCATCATTGAAATCATCATGCCTAGCTAGGGGCATTAAACGATAGCGCTTGTTGGGAGGCAACCCAACTTTATTTTTGTTATTTGCTTTTTGCTCCTGTTTAGTAATAAATAATTTATCTATCCTCTGTTTAGATGTGGTTTTATGCTTTTAATTAGTGTTTGTGCCAAGTAGAACCTATGGGAAGACTTGGGGAAAGTCTTTGCGATCTTGCTCTAAAAAACAGAAACTTTAGCGCTCACGAGATTAGCTTCCATTTTTTATTGGAGAGTGATATTTTGTTAATTATTTTTGAATATCATTAATAGATAAATTCCTCACTTCCAGCAATTTATTTTAGAATTGTTTTGGTTCCAGAATTATACGTTTGATACAGATTACTACAGACTGTTCTGTTTTTGACAGATTCTGTTTTTCGTGTGTTGTTTGCTTATTTTTTTTGAATCTATGGCTAGTAATAGAGTTTATGAACCATAGAAAAGTTGGAATATAGTAGGTTTCACACCAATATAAATAAAGAATGAGTTCATTACAGTAACTTGAAGTGGTGGTTTGTTTTCTTATACTAACAGAGCTTACGAGTTTTTTGTTAAGTTTTGTGTTGTGAAGTTTTCAAGTTTTGGGTAAAGATTCGATGGACTATGGAATAAGGAGTGGCAAGAGTCTAATATTGGGGATTCCCAAGGCACCCCAAGGTAATATTCAAGGACAACCAAGATCCTAAGATTGGGGATGCCCCGGAAGGCATCCCCTCTTTCGTCTTCGTTCATCGGTAACTTTACATTGAGCTATATTTTTATTCACCACATGATATGTGTTTTGCTTGGAGCGTCAATTTATTTTGTTAGGATTTGCTTTCTGTTATTTAGAGCAATGTTTTGCATCTTTTATTTCAATAAAAGTGGCATTGATAGCCTTTACTATGCCTATTTTACAAGTATACATGTTGCTGTTTGAAAACAAAACGTTTACCGCTGTTGCAAAAATTCCCTAGAAAAGTCAGAATGTGATAAAATGTTGAAACATTTTTCATAATAAGATCTGATAAATTTACTACAGTGGGAATTTTCTTTCATAATTTTTGGAGCTAGGGAAGTATGGATCTTGCTGCATCCTTTACAGGCTGTCCTATTTAGGCAGATTGCTGTTATGTTTGCATTGTTTGCATATGTTTTCTTCTTTAATGATTCTATTTGAGGATAGGACTATTAAATATGCAGATAAATTTATTATGCAATGTTGAATAATAATTTTAGTGATTTTCTACAGTAGAGTATGATAAGGTTTTTGCCTTCGTTTATACTAACTTATCTCACGAGTCCTTGTTGAGTTTTGTGTGGATGAAGCTTTTAAGATTTAGGGAGACCGTGATATGAGAGGAATTAAGGAGACAAAAAAGCTCAAGCTTGGGTATGCCCAAGGCATCCCAAGATAATATTTCAAGAAGTCTCAAGTGTCTAAGCTTGGGGATGCCCTGGTTGGCATCCCACCTTTCTTCTTCAACAACTATCAGTTAGTTTCGGTCGATCCTAAGTTTTTGCTTCTTCACATGATGTTTGCCATTCTTAGAATGCCATTTTATTTTGTTTTGCTTGTTGTTTGAATAGAGTATCAAGATCTGAAATTATTAAATGGGAGAGTCTTCACATAGCTAAATAATTATTTAACTACTCATTGATCTTACTTATATCTTTTGGAGTAGTTTGTTATTCATCACGTGCTTCACTTATATCCTATGAGTAAATAGTTGAATGATTTGAATATCATAAATATTAAATTATATATGTTTCATATGCTTATCCCATGGGGAGTAATGACTTCACATATAATAATTAGAGGTGGTAAATTTATTGAAAGTTAGCAAACATTGTATTGGTCACTTGAACAATTCATGAAAGAATATTGAGGGAAGAGAGATTTCACATATAAATATACTATCTTGGACATATTTTGTAATTGTAAGCACTCATTAAAATATGACATGCTAAAAGGTTGATGTTGGACAAGGAAGACAACGTAATGGCTTATGTTTTCTTATATCTGAAACAAAGTATATTGTCATGGATCATATAACATGTTGAGCTTGCCTTCCCCCCTCATGATAGCCAAATTATTTGCACCAAGTAGAGATACTACTTGTGCTTCCAAACATCCCTTAAACCAGTATTGCCATGAGAGTCCACCATACCTACCTATGGATTGAGTAAGATCCTTCAAGTAAGTTGTCATCGGTGCATGAAATAAAAATTGCTCTCTAAATATGTATGATCTATTAGTGTGAGAAAATAAGCATTATACGATCTTGTGATGTGGAAGCAATAAAAGTGATAGACTGCATAATAAAGGTCCCTATCACAAGTGGCAATATAAAGTGACGTTCTTTCACATTAAGATTTTGTGCATCCAACTATAAAAGCGCATGACAACCTCTGCTTCCCTCTGCGAAGGGCCTATATTTTATTCTTGTCTTATACCTTATGCAAGAGTCATGGTGATCTTCACCTTTCCTTTTTACATTTTATCCTTTGGCAAGCACATTGTAACACCCTCGATGCGACTATAGCTCCCACGTGTCGAGGCACGACTTAGAGACATAATCGCATTGAAGGCATATGTCGCAAGTTAGGCAATCTTCACAACATCCCATGTAATATGAATGAAAAAAGGGGAGAACATAGTTGGCTTACACTCGCCACGTAAATCAAGAACATAAATAACATTACATCATCCAAAACACTCATGGCCCGACTACAGTGCCAAAATAGAAGAAAACCCAACATGCGACACGGTCCCAATCACCCCCAACTGGGCACCACTACTGATCATCGGGAAAGGAAACATAGTAACGCTGAGAGTCCTCGTCGAACTCCCACTTGAGCTCGTACTCGTCACCTGGAGCGGAATCACCTGGACCTGCATCTGGAGTTATAGTATTTGTGAGCCACGGGGACTCAGCAATCTCGCACCCTCGCGATCAAGACTATTTAAGCTTATAGGAATGGCAAGGTAAAAATATGAGTGGAGCTGCAGCAAGCGACTAGCAAGTATGGTGGCTAACTTATTCGCAAAAGAGAGCGAGAAGAGGAGGCAAAGCACGAGCGAGAAGCTAGAGGGCAACCTGCGCAAACATTACTCCAACACCGTGTCCACTTCCCGGACTCCGCCGAGAAGAGGCCATCACGGTAATACACTCAGTTGATTCATTTTAATTAAATAAGGTTCAAGTTATCTACAACCGGACATTAACAAATTCCCATCTGCCCTTAACCGCGGGCACGGCTTTCGAAAGTTGAATCCCTGTAGGGGAGTCCCAACTTAGCCCATGACAAGCTCTCACGGTCAACGAAGGAATAGACCTCCTCCCAAGACGTTCCGATCAGACTCGGTATCTCGGTAATTCAAGACACTTCGACAGGTTAAAACAAGACCAGCAGCACTGCCCGAATGTGCCGACAAATCCCGATAGGAGCTGCACATATCTCTTTCTCAGGGCACACTCAGATGAGCAAGACGTCGGGTAGGCCAGCCCAGAGTTGCCCCTGGTAGCCCCAGACATCACTCGGTGGGACCAACACTCAGAGGAGCACTGGCCCGGGGGGGTAAACTAAGATGACCCTTGAGTCTGCAGAACCCAAGGGAAAGAAAAGGCTAGGTGGCGAATGGTAAGACCAATGTTGGGCATTGCTGGAAAAGCTTTAATCAAGGTGAACTATCAAGGGGTTCCCATTATAACCCAACCGCGTGAGGAATGCAAAATCCGGGAACATAACATCGATAGGACGGAAAACTAGGGCGGCAAGAGTGGAACAAAACACTAGGCGAGAGGCCGAGCCTTCCACCCTTTACCAAGTATATAGATGCATTAAGACAACATAGCAATATAATGATATCCCAACAAGTAAGTAAATGTTCCAACAAGGAACGGCCTCCAATCTTCACCTGTAACTAGCAACGCTATAAGAGGGGATGAGCAAAGCGGTAACATAGCCAATCAACGGTTTGCTAGGACAAGGTGGGTTAGAGGTTTGACATGGCAATTGGGAGGCTGACAAGCAAATGGTAGGCATCTTAGCATTGGCATAGCAAAGAGCGAGCAAACTAGCATAGCAAAGGTAGTAGTGATTTCGAGGGTATGATCATCTTGCCTGCACAGTTGTCAGAGTTGACTGGATCCTCAAGAGCAAACTCAACGGGCTCCTCGTTAGCGAACTCATCTCCCGGCTCTACCCAAACAAGACAAACAAGCAACAAGGATACAATCAACCACATGCAAGACCAAGCACTATGATGCAAAGATGGTATGCTATGCGGGATGCGATGCGGGATGCAAAATGCAAGATATGACAGGAAATGCTTGAACCTGGCCTCAACTTGGAATTCCAAGGGTGCCACTGCAAAGATGAGATGAAATCACTTGAAAACGATATAAAGATCATCGGAATCGGAGTTACGGTTTGGAAATGGCAAGCATTTCAAAAACGACACCGATCTGCGATTAACAGCAAGTAGGCATCTAAATGCAATGAAATGAACATGCTACAGCATCCAAACATGACAACAAAATACATGGCAGGGATGCACACAAGATGCTTAACAAAAGACTAGCACTGAGCCATGGCCAATTCATCCATTATGAGGTTCAAACAAGCATGGCAAAAACGCAAATGCAAAACAGATTAACACTTGTCTGAAATTTCAGATCACGAAGCCCACTTCGGAGCAACAAAACAACATGATACATGACCTGATTATGACAAAGAAGAACATGGCATGGAGCTACTCAACAAGCTTAACAAAAGACCCAAAGTGACCTGGGGCCAAAAGGGTTCACAAAATATACTAACGGGCACACGAACATAGCTAAAACACAATCAGTTTTCTTACTTAAGAGAAAACTGAGACATGCTGAAATATAACTCACGAAGGCATGTAAACGAGCTCGATGCACTCACCACGGTGCAAGTCATGGCAATACAAGCATACATCCTTTAAGAAGGCACAAAGTACAAGCTATACATGGCAAGAACAATGGCATATCATGCACGGGTCAACTACAATAACAACGGCAAAATCGCAAACAAGTTGACGATCTGCCCAGATTCACCACGAAGCAAAAGTAGATCTCGATTGACTCAAGCTAGGGTGCTCCATAATTGCAAACAATGACATGTATGGATAGAGCATAACATGATTAACAAAACTCCTTTACTGATCATCCTCAAAAGAGCCACAGATCACTAGGAAACAAGCTGAACATATGGCATCATGAACTAAATAATCCCAGACTTAGTGAAAACTACTAAGTCCCTGAAAACAGATTTACCGGGTGCCTCACTTTGCAAGCTTGCACAAGTCACCACACACATCCTAAAAATGCATGGGTTGCACCTCTGGAAAGAAGACAAAATCCTTAACAAAACATATGAAGGACTCACAGGCATAGCATGCACACAATAATCATGGCAAAAATGACAAAAGTCTAAGATGAACTAGCAGATCTGACAATTAACTCACGAAGCCCTCTCCTAACAGCATTTCGGGCATCAAGATGAACTCAAATGAAAATGGTGCAATGGAATGAAATGATGTACTCTCTAAGATGAACATTTTGATATACTATATGTCCAAAACGGAGCTATGGATGCAAAGATACAGCAGGTCAAAGATCGCATAAAAAATTAGGGTTCGAGGGAAAAAGTCAACCCCGATTCAAAATATCTCAGATCTGCACGTAAACCGAGGCACGGCTGGATCCGAGCTCGCCGGAGCTGTCGCGGTCGCCGGAGTGAGGAGAGGAGGGGCCGGCCGGTGCGGAGAGCTCGCCGGAGTGGGGCGCCGGCGGCGAGGCGGCGCGGGCGCGGCGACCGAGGCGGCGGGGTGGCGCGGCGGCGGCCGGAGGCGGCGACCGCGGCGTGGGGCGGCGGCCAGCAAGAAGATTCGGTGCGGGGGTGCCTAGGCGACGGCGGCGGCGCGTGGCGGCTCCGGGCGCCGGCGCGGGAGAAGACGGCGGCGGGGCGACCGGACGCGGGCGGCGGGGCGATGGGCTCTGGGGGGCCCTGCGCGGGCCGGGCGGGCCGCGGCGGCGGCGGTGGCCGGCTGCCACGTGGCGCCCCGCGAGTGGCTGCGGGCAGCGGCGGGTGCGATCCGGACGTTGTCCGGCCTGGCGCGGACACGTCCGGCGGCGGCGGGATCTCTTTTTTTTTAGGGTTTCGAGGAGAGGGAGAGATCCGAAATCGGGGGGTGTATTTATAGGCATAAGTGGAGCTAGGAGAGTCCAAATGAGGTGCGGTTTTCGGCCACGCGATCATGATCGAACGCTCTAGGACATGGAGCTGAGTTTGGTGGGTTTTGGGCCAAATTGGAGGGGTGTTGGGCTGCAACACACACGAGGCCTTTTCGGTCCCTCAGTTAACCGTCGGAGTACCAAATGAAGTCCAAATGGTACAAAACTTGACAGGCGGACTACCGGTAGTAAACCAAGGCCGCTTGGCAAGTCTTGGTCCAATCCAGAAATGTTTAATCCCCACACACGAAAGAAAGCTAGAAATGGCCACCGGAGGAGAACGAAGCGCCGGAATGCAAAACGGACAACGGGGAAAATGCTCGAATGCATGAGACGAACACGTATGCAAATGCAATGCACATGATGACATGATATGAGATGCAAGACAACGACAACAACACACGGAGACGAAACCCAAACCCGAGGGAATAAATATAACTTAACGCCGGAAACGGCAAGAGTTGGAGTACAAATAGGGAAAGTTACATCCGGGGTGTTACACACATTGTGTTGGAAAGATCCTGATATATATATCCAATTGGATGTAAGGCATCATGAACTATTATTGTTGACATTACCCTTGAGGTAATAGGTTGGGAGGCGAACCTATAAGCCCCTATCTTTCTCTGTGTCTGATTAAAACTTTGAACCCATAAATATCACGTGAGTGTTAGCAATTGTGAAAGACTAAATGATAGTTGAGTATGTGAAGTTTGCTAAATTAAAGCTCTGACATAGACCCTTCCTAAAAATAATATGAATTGTAATTGTTTGATGACTAATAACACGGTTTGTTAGTTTTCAAGAAAGTTTATGATCTATACTTTAACATGTGAATAGTTTGTTACTTGATCATGAGAAGTTTTATGAGTTGAGCTACTGTTATGATATATAAAGATGCTAGAAAAGGTGATTGAAATTGATCAAACTTGTGCACCTGCTAGCATTCACATTTCATAAATTATTTCTTTTAGCATTTACCTACTCGAGGATGAGCAGCAATTAAGCTTGGGGATGTTGATACGTCTCCAACTTATCTATAATTTATGAAGTATTCATGCTATTATATTATCTGTTTTGGATGTTTATGGGCTTTACTAAACACTTTTATATTATTTTTGGGACTAACCTATTAACCAGAGGCCCAACCCAAATTGTTGTTTTCTTTCCTATTTCAGTGTTTCGAAGAAAAGGAATATCCAACGGAGTCCAAATGGAATGAAACCTTCAAGAGAGTTATTTTTGGAACGGAAGCAATCCAGGAGACTTGGAGTAGACGTCAGGGAAGCTTCGAGGAAGCCACGAGGCAGGGAGGCGCGCCCTACCCACTGGGCGCGCCCCCCACCCTCGTGGGACCCTCGTGGCTCCCCTGACCGACTTCTTTCGCCTATAGATGTCCATATACCCTAAAAACATCGAGGAGCAGAATAGATCGGGAGTTCCGCTGCCAGAAGACTCTGTAGCCACCGAAAACCAATCTAGACCCATTCCGGCACCCTGCCGGAGGGGGGAATCCCTCTCCGGTGGCCATATTCATCATCCCGGCGCTCTCCATGATGAGGAGGGAGTAGTTCACCCTCGCGGCTGAGGGTATGTACCAGTAGCTATGTGTTTGATCTCTCTCTCTCTCTCTCTCTCTCGTGTTCTTGAGGTGATATGATCTTGATGTATCGCGAGCTTTGCTATTATAGTTGGATCTTATGATGTTTCTCCCCCTCTACTCTCTTGTGATGGATTGAGTTTTCCCTTTGAAGTTATCTTATCGGATTGAGTCTTTAAGGATTTGAGAACACTTGATGTATGTCTTGCATGTGCTTATCTGGGGTGACAATGGGATATCACGTGATCCACTTGATGTATGTTTTGGTGATCAACTTGCGAGTTCCGTGACCTCGTGAACTTATGCATAGGGGTTGGCATAGGTTTTCCTATTGACTCTCCGGTAGAAACTTTGGGGCACTCTTTGAAGTTCTTTGTGTTGGTTGAATAGATGAATCTGAGATTGTGTGATGCATATTGTATAATCATACCCACGGATACTTGAGGTGACATTGGAGTATCTAGGTGACATTAGGGTTTTGGTTGATTTGTGTCTTAAGGTGTTATTATAGTACGAACTCTATGATAGATTGAACGGAAATAATAGCTTTGTGTTATTTTACTACGGACTCCTGAATAGATCGATCGAAAAGGATAACTTTGAGGTGGTTTCGTACCCTACAATAATCTCTTCGTTTGTTCTCCGCTATTAGTGACTTTGGAGTGACTCTTTGTTGCATGTTGAGGGATAGTTATATGATCCAATTATGTTATTATTGTTGAGAGAACTTGCACTAGTGAAAGTATGAACCCTAGGCCTTGTTTCCTAGCATTGCAATACCATTTGTGCTCACTTTTATCATTTGTTACCTTGCTGTTTTTATATTTTCGGATTACAAAAACCTATACCTACCATCCATATTGCACTTGCATCACCATCTCTTCGCCGAACTAGTGCACCTACGAAATTTACCATTGTATGGGTGTGTTGGGGACACAAGAGACTCTTTGTTATTTGGTTGCAGGGTTGTTTGAGAGAGACCATCTTCATCCTACGCCTCCCACGGATTGATAAACTTAGGTCATCCACTTGAGGGAAATTTTCTACTGTCCTACAAACCTCTGCACTTGGAGGCCCAACAACGTCTACAAGAAGAAGATTGTGTAGTAGACATCATCCAGCATCCGGTGAATGGCGTGTTCAGGGCCTCCTCTTCTCCGGCATCGTCTTCCATACCGTCGATGTCGTCGAAGCCGTAATCGAGCATGTCCATTAGGTCTTCGACAGTGGCTATGAAGTAGGCAGTGGGTGGGAAGTGAAATTCTCCATCATCAGCCTCCGGTTCAAACCGGACACAATTCGGCTATGAGCCTCCCGCTAGAGATAGTGCTCTTATTGAGTTTAGCACATCGCCCAAAGGCGTGTGCCAGAAGATGTCTGCGGCGCTAAATTCGGCGATCGATTACCGATCATGCTTGATAAGCGCGGATGCGCGTAGTTCGGAATTTATAACCGGAAACGAGTTCGATGTTCCGGTGACACAGGCATTACCGAAAGTTAGGTCTGTGTGCGGCTCCAGCGTCGTGGAGTGTGTGACTTCCGTGGCGGGGTTGAGCTTCCTGTCCTTGGACGACGCGACCTACTCCGGATCTAAGGCCAGAGCGGTTTCAGGTGCAATTTCCTGGGTATGGCCCGATGACAGATCTAAGTCATGTTCATCGTGGTGACTGAGAGCAGTTGTCGTGGTCTCGAATCCATCAAAGATCAAGTCTCCGCGGATATCTGCGACGTAGTTCAAACTTCCAAATCTGACCTGGTGGCCAGGGGTGTAGCTTTCAATCTGCTCCAGATGGCCAAGCGAGTTGGCCCGCAGTGCGAAGCCGCTGAACACGAAGATTTGTCTGGGGAGGAGGACTTCCCCTTGGATAGCATCGTTGTAGATGATTGAAGGAGCCATCAAACCTCTTGACGACGGCACAGTGGAACTCTCAATGAAAGCACCAATGTCGGTGTCAAAACCGGCGGATCTCAGGTAGGGGGTCCCTAACTTTTCGTCTTGGATCAATGGTAACAGGAGATGGGGGACACAGTGTTTACCCAGGTTCAGTCCCTCTCTATGGAGATAATACCCTACTTCCTGCTTGATTGATCTTGATGAATATGAGTATTACAAGAGTTGATCTACCACGAGATCGTAATAGCTAAACCCTAAAAGTCTAGCCGGACTATGATTCTGAGGATTCAGATCTATCTACATACCTAGCCCTCTGGTTTATATAAGCACAGGAGGCATCTAGGGTTACACAAGGTCGGTTACGGAGAAAGGAATATTCATGTTTGGTCGCCAAGCTTGCCTTCCATGCCAAGGAGAGTCCCATCCGGACACGGGTAGAGTCTTAGGTCTTCGTATCTTCACGGCCCATCAGTCCGGTCCATATCCAATAGGTTGGATGCCCGAGGACCCCTTAGTCCAGGACTCCCTCAACTGACACATTCATTGCTGGGTCATGTATGCCTGTCCCTATAAGTTAGTGCCACTTTGGGTTTACCACTAGTCATGTCGGCCCGGGTTCTCTGTCATATGGATGCTAGCCACACTATCATATACGTGAGCCAGAAGGCGCAAACGGTACCGGGCTAGGTAAGGTGGTACCCGTGGGGATACCGTGCGTGAGGCCGCCAAGTGATATGATGTGTTACATGCTAGATCAGTGTGACTTAGGATCGGGGTCCTAACAATGTCTCCTTATGCTAAGTATATGAAAGATATTGTTACAAATAAAAGAAAGATACCGGAAGTTGAAATTTCCACCATGCTTGCTAATTACACTTTTAAGGGTGTAATACCAAAGGAACTTGGAGATCGAGGAATACCAACTATACCATGCTCCATTAAAAGAAACTATGTTAAAACTGCTTTATGTGATCTTAGAGTTGGCGTTAGTGTTATGCCTTTCTCTTTATATCATAGACTTGATTTGAATAAGTAGACACCTACTGAAATCTCTTTGCAAATGGCTGATAAATCAACTGCTATACCCATCGGTATTTGTGAGGATGTGTGTGTTGTGGTTGTGAACATTACTATCTTAACGAACTTTGTTATTCTTGATATTCCCGAGGACGACAATATGTCGATCATCCTTGGTAGACCCTTTTTGAATACCACAGTGGCTGTTATTGATTGCAACAAAGGCAATGTCACTTTTCATGTTAATGGTAATGAGCATATGATACACTTTCCGAAGAAATAACCTCAGGTTCATAGTATCAATTCTATTGGAAAATTTTCAACTATTACTATTGGAGGTTTTGAATTCCCTCTTCCTACTGCGAAAAAGAAATATGATATTCTCATTTTTGGGGACATGCATATCCCCACCGAGGTAACCTAGTGTTATTCGAAAATTCTCCGGTTTCGTGTTATTCGAAAGAAGTTTGTTAATAGGACTTGATCAACCTTGTTAATGGATTCCTTTTGATGGGCATGAGATGTATGAATTTAGAAAGCACAACTTTCTGTACCCACCTTTTACTTTATGTTATTTAGATTAAATAAAGCAAAAATAGTATTATCCGTCTGTTTTCTGATTTATCCGTGTAATAAAAAATGTCCCGAAAATGAAAGTTCTCCAGATGCCTTGAAAATTAAGTATGATTTTTTATAGTATATTTTAGAATTCCTGGCACTGAGAATACACCAGGGGGATATACCAATGGACCACAAGGGTGGAGGGCGCGCCCTACCCCCCTAGGCACCCCTGCCTTGTGGGTCCCCCTCACTTATTCCAGCACCCATCCACTTCGTCTTCCTCCATAAAAAAATCATCTTGTTGCTCAAACCCGTGTTCTTGCTCATCTTGCTGCCATTTTCGATCTCCTTGTGCAAAGCTCCATTTGCAAAACTATTTGGGGATTGTTCTTCGGTATGTGACTCCTCCAATGGTCCAATTAGTTTTTGTTCTAGTGCTTTATTTATTGCAAATTTTTGCTGCTGTGGTGACCTTGTTTTTGAGCTTGCATGTAAAATTTATATGGTCCAAAGTAGCTTTGATGCATGATATAGCCTCTAGGCACTTGTAGGAGTAGTTGCTATCAATCTTGTTGAGTTTGGTTCACTTTTATTCCGAGTCACTAAAAATTCATAAATTTTCAGAGAAAAGAAATGGTGAAAATATGGTTGAGAGGCTCTTCAAGCTGGGGTTCAAAGGAAAATGAAAATGAAGAGAAGAAGAAGCCCAAGTATAACCTTCCTCACACCGCAGAGGTTCAGCCGTATGAATGGCCAAGTGATGCATTCTTGGGGGTGACTGGAATTTATGAGGATTTCTATTATTTGGCTGAAAATGCAGGCATCACCGACTTACTCCATGATAAGTGTGATCAATACCTCCTAATTACTAATACCTTGATGCAAAAAATTTACTTTCATGCTAGGAAATCACCACCCATGGTAGAGCTTCATTTATATGATGAGCATAAGGAGATGACGCTTTATGATTTTTGTGAGGTTTGCAAATTGCCTTATGAGGGCAACGTCAATGAGCCACGTCCTAGAGATGTGGAAGAATTTATTAATGAAGTTACCGTAGGGGAAGGGAGAGGAGTGTCCGAAGAGAGAGTGACTAGTTTACGTTTTCCTGTTTTACGATATTACTCATTATTCGCTGGGATATGTTTAATTGGTCGTGTGGAGAGTGGAGGCCTTAGTGCACCCGACCTCGCTATTTTGCGCCATGCTTTACTTCGTGATAGACCTTTTAGTTTGGGCGCCATTGTTGCTCGGCGGTTGAGTTTAAACTATTTGAGGGGCCCTAACTTTGGAGGTATCTATGCCTCCCGCCTTGCTAGACGCTTTGAGATACCCATTAGGCATGATGAGGAAGAGGAGATGCTGCTACTCACTAGATACTTAGACTATAATAGTATGGTAGCGCATGATTTTATTAGTGATGATAAGGACAAGAGACTCATCTATAACCTGGTATTCAGCCAGAAGACTTGTCAGATTATTACTTTGTCTGCACCTTCTTTGTTTGATATTCATTCAGGCGGGTACCTCATTTTGCCCGAGGACATTTATGCATATTGGGAGTGGACACGATCCCCAGTTCCTGAGCCAGAACCATCACCTGATCTGTATGAGGAATCTGTTTATCAGTGGGAGCCACATGAGCTCGCTAACCAGTGAAACCCGGAGGATCATCCTCAGTACCCAAGAGAGGGCTACTTTGATCCGTGGGCGTAGACCAACTTAGGCCAAAAGCCTAAGCTCGGGGGAGTACGTATTTCTCACCGACATTAAATTCATGTCCACATGCTCATTCTAATTTTCGGTGTTCATACTTTTTCATTGTATTATCCATGCTAGTTTATTTTCTTTTTCTCACTTTCTTCTTGTGTGTTTGAAAAACTTTGAGGAAATGCAAAAAAAAATAGTTGTAGCTTCTTTTTAGTTTTCCATCCTTGTTTAGTAGTAGTATTAAAAGAAAGCCCAAAAAGATCTCTCGTTCTTCTTTTGTTTGTTGGGAGCTTTCCCGTGTAAATAGTGTTTCTCGTTCTTGTTTTTACTTTCTTTAGAAAAACAAAAACTCCAAAAACATTTTAGTGTGTTTCTTTGAAATTCTTTTTCCTTTCTTTGGGTTGAGAGGAGAAGACCACGGTGAAAATGTTGAGTGGCTCTCATATGCATTATTGTCGATCTAACAGAGAGCCCATATTACTTTGTCTTCTCCTTTGAATAAATGTTTGCAGATTCCAGCTTAGTCCAATGCACATGCACGCTTATTATTATTCATACTATTCGGTCGTGCAAGTGAAAGGCAATAATGATGATATATGATGAAATGATTGAGATGGAGAAAAGCTGGTATGACCTCGACCTATCTTGTTTTTGTAAATATGATTAGTTCATCATTCTTGATTCAGCCTATTATGAATGAAACATGTTTGCAATGACAATTGATATTATAGTTACTCATGCCATGCTTAATTAGCTGGGATGTTATAATGGTTTACCTTGCGTGCCAACATGCTTTTAAAATGGTTGTGATGTGGTATGATAGGATGATATCCTCCTTTGAATGATTTAAGTGGCTTGACTTGGCACATGTTCACGCATGTAGTTGAAACAAAATCAACATAGCCTCCATGATATTTATGTTCGTGGTGATTTATATCCTACTCATGCTTGAACTCAATGTTGGTTAATCTCAACACATGTTTATGACTGTTGTCGCTCTCTAGTTGGCCGCTCCTCAATCTTTTGCTAGCCTTCACTTGCAGGAGTACTGCTTGTGCATCCACTTCCATAAACCCGAACTTGTTCCATATGAGTCCACCATACCTACCTATATGCGGTATTTACCTACCATTCCAAGTAAATTTGCATGTGCCAAACTCTAAACCTTCAAATAATAATCTGTTTTATATGCCCAAATCGCTCATGTAGCGACTGGGGTCTTGATACGTCTCCAACGTATCTATAATGTTTGATTGTTCCATGCTATTATATTATCTGTTTTGGATGTTTTATATGCATTAGTATGCTATTTTATATTATTTTTGGGACTAACCTATTAACCTAGAGCCTAAGTGTCAGTTTCTGTTTTTCCTTGTTTTTGAGCTTCGCATAAAAGGAATATTAAACGGTGTCCAAATGGAATAAAACTTCACAATGATTTTTCTTGGACCAGAAGACACCAGAGGACTTGGAGTCCAAGCCAGAAGAGCCACAAGGCGGCGGCAAGGGTGGAGGGTGCGCACCCTACCTTGTGGGCCCCTCGTGACTCCCCTGACCTAGCTCTTCCTCCTATATATTTACATACATTCCAGAACCACCAGAGGCATGCACGAAAATACTTTGCCACCGCCGCAACCTTCTATATTCTCGTGAGATCCCATCTTGGGGCCTTTTCCGACATCTTGCCGAAGGGGGATTCGATCACGGAGGGCATCTACATCAACTCTATTGCCCTTCCGATGAAGCGTGAGTAGTTTACCATAGACCTACGGGTCCATACCTAGTAGCTAGATGGCTTATTCTCTCTATTTGATTCTTAATACCATGTTCTCCTCAATGTTCTTGGAGATCTATCCGATGTAACCTTCTTTTGCAGTGTGTTTGTCGAGATCCAATGAATTGTGGATTTATGATCAGCTTATCTATGAATATTATTTGAATCTTCTCTGGATTCTTATATGCATGATTTGATATCTTTGTATTTCTCTTCGAACTATCGGTTTGGTTTGGCCAACTAGATTGGTTTTTCTTGCAATGGGAGAGGTCCTTAGCTTTGGGTTCAATCTTGCGTGATTTCACCCAGTGAGAAAGTAGGGGTAGCGAGACACGTATTGAATTGTTGCCATCGAGGATAAAAAGATGGGGTTTTCATCATATTGCTTGAGTTTATTCCTCTACATCATGCCATCTTACTTAAGGCGTTACTCCGTTCTTTGTGAACTTAATACTCTAGATGCATGCTGGATGGTGGTTGATGTGTGGAGTAATAGTAGTAGATGCAGGCAGGAGTCGGTCTACTTGACACGGACGTGATGCCTATATGCATAATCATTGCCTTAGATATCATCATAACTTTGCACTTTTCTATCAATTGCTCGACAGTAATTTGTTCACCAATCATATTATTTGACTTCATGAGAGAAGCCTCGAGTGAAACCTATGGCCCCGGGTAAGGGAGTCCTGGACTAAGGGGTCCTCGGGCATCCGACCTATTAGACATGGGCCGGACTAATGGGCTGTGAAGATACAAGACCGAAGACTCTCTCCCGTGTCCGGATGGGACTCTCCTTGGCGTGGAAGGCAAGCTTGGCACCCAAATATGAAGATTCCTTTCTCTGTAACCGACCTTATGTAAACCCTAGATCCCTCTGGTGTCTATATAAACCGGAGGGATAGGCCCGTATAGGGATCCGAATAATCATAGCCAGACAGTCTAGACTTTTAGGGTTTAGCCATTACGATCTCATGGTAGATCCACTCCTGTAATACTCATATTCATCAAGATCAATCAAACAGGAAGTAGGGTATTACCTCCATAGAGAGGGCCCGAACCTGGGTAAATATTGTGTCCCCTGTCTCCTGTTACCATCAACCTTAGATGCGCAGTTCGGGACCCCCTACCCGAGATCCGCCGGTTTTGACACCGACATTGGTGTTTTCATTGAGAGTTCCACTGCGCCGTCGTCAAAAGGTTTGATGGCTCCTTCAATCACCTACAATGACGCTGTCCAAGGGGAAGTCTTCCTCCCTTGACAGATCTTCGTATTCGGTGGCTTCACACTGCGGGCCAACTTGCTTGGCCATGTAGAGCAGATCGAAAGCTACGCCCCTGGCCATCAGGTCAGATTTGGAAGCTTGAACTACGTCACGAAAATCCGCAGAGACGTGATCTTCTAAGGATTCTAGACCACGGCCGCCGCTCCCTGCCCTCACGATGAACATGATGTAAATCTGTCATCGGACCATACCCAGGAGATAGTACCTATAGCTGCTCTGGCCTTAAATCTGGAGCAGATCACGCCATCCGAGGACGTGAAGCTCAACCCCACCGCGGAAGCTGCAGACTCACCAGCGTTGGAGCCGCACACAGACCTAACTTCAAGTGACATCTGTGTCACCGGAACCACAGACTCGTCTCCGGCTGCAGGTTCCGAACCTTGTGCGTCCGTGTACGTCAAGCTTGATCGGTCATCGATCATCAAATACAGCTCCGCGTAAATCTTCGGGCACTCGCCTTTGTGAGACGTGTTAAACTCGTTAAGAGCACTATCCTTAGCGAGGGGCTCACAACCGAATTATATCCGGTTCCAACTGGAGGCTGATGATGGAGAATTTCGCTTCCTACCCACTGCCCACTTCATAGCCACTGTCGAAGACTTAACCAACATGCTCGATTACCGCTCCGAAGACATCGACGGTATGGACGACGATGCCGATGAGGGGCAGGGCCAAGACCTGCCGTTTACCGGACGCGACGGCCACCTCTTCTTACGACATGTACATGGTGGATACACCTAAAATAACTAACGACGATGACAAAGAAAATCCAGTTGAGGACGAACCTCCTGTGATACAACAAAAACACCGGCATCAGCGGCGCGGCTCTAAGTCGCGTCATGGAAAAGACAGCAATACTGGCACGGGAGAAAACAATACTCCGGACGACGCCGAAGATAATGAGGACCCTGTTGAGATAACTTCCAAACAGGAGGAACGAGAAAACGGGCAAGTTAGCCCTGATGAATAGGCCATAAATGATGACTCGGAGGACAATAATTATCTTCTAGTCTCCGAGGATGAGGCGAGCCTCTCGTGCCTGAGGAACCTCAGGAGAAGGAGGGCTTTAAGCGCTGGCTAATAGCCATTGCAAGGAGCCTGAAAAAGAAGCAGCGGCAGCTCTAAGCTGACCAAGATCTGCTCAACGATAGATGGACTGATGTCCTAGCAGCCGAAGAATACGGCCTCAAGTGCCCAGCCAAAATTTACCCGAAGCCCAAATTGCTACCTCAGTTCGATGATGAGGCACCGGAGTCCATACCATCATTGCACAATGCGGCTAACCGACCACCACGCGGTCGGGATAAAGCGGCAACTCAAGCCGAACATCGGCCCGCCCCACCTCATCATAAAAGCAGAGATAAAACAGCTCATGGTTATACATATGACCTTCGGCAGGACCTGGATAATAGAGCAGGACATACCAGATTGATCTACAAATCGCGAGGACGTGCCCTGACACGTAACGACGACTGTCTATTCGGACGTGACAAACCTAGTCACTCCCGAGCCGAAAACCGCAGACGGACTCCATCGGAGCTACGTCGCGATGTGGTCCAGTATAGAGGCACTGCACACCCTCTTTGTTTCACAGGAGAAGTGATGGAGTACGAATTCCCAGAAAGATTTAAACCCATGAATATCGAATCATATGATGGAACAACTGATCTCGTGGTATGGATTGAGGATTTCCTTCTCCATATCCATATGGCCCGCGGAGATGAACTTCATGCCATCAAATACCTCCCACTAAAACTCAAAGGGCCAACTCGCCACTGGCTAAACAGTCTTCCTGAAAACTCCATTGGCAGTTGGGAGGATTTGGAAGACGCCTTCCGCGACAACTTCGAAGGTACATACGTTCAGCCACCAGATGCCGATGACTTAAGTCACATCGTCCAGCCACCCGGAGAGTCAGCTAGGAAGCTCTGGACTAGGTTCTTAGTTAAAAAGAACCAAATCGTCGACTATCCGGACGCGGAAGCCCTAGCGGCCTTCAAACACAGCGTCCGGGACGAGTGGCTCGCCTGCCACATCGGTCAAGAAAAACCAAAATCCATGTCAGCCCTTACCGCTCTGATGACCCGCTTTTGCATGGGAGAAGACAGCTGGCTTGCTCGTAGAAGCAACAGCGCCAGCGATCCGGGTACTTTCAAAGTCCGAGACGGCAATGGCAAACCACGATGCAGCAAACACAAATGTCGCAATGATAATGAAAGAACGCACGACACAACAGTCAACGCCCGATTCAGCGGCCCCAAACCCGGTCAACAGAAAGAGCCATTCAAGGTAAATAGAGACGGACCATCCAATTTAGACAAGATATTGGATCGGCCCTGCCAGATTCTTGGCAACCCCGATAAACTAGCTAATCACACCAATAGAAGTTGTTGGGTCTTCAAGCAGGTCGGCAAGCTCAATGCCGAACACAAGGGGAAGAGGCCGCCCGGTGATAGCGATGATGAAGAGACTCGCCAACTAAATACCGGGGGTCAGAAGCAATTTTCACACGAAGTAAAAATAGTGAACATGGTATACGTGCCACAAACTTCTACATGGGAACATGAGAAGCACTCCCTCCGGACTGGGGATCATAGTGTGGTTACTTCAGCCGAAGTACAAAGTGGTCTTATTAAACCGCATACCTTGTCAGCCATTAAGCTGCCGGTCTGCATTCAACAGAACTGACCAATTTTGGAGCGGAACTAGCAGTTCGGCTTCCGCCGTCCGCCTCATACACCTGTGAAATCTATACTGCGCATACATAACTATGCACTTAAAATACCATGGGCATCGGCGGAAGCACAATGCGGACAGGCCTACAAGTACTCCCATAACCTCCTTTCTTTTTTATTTTCTAACTACTCTTTATTTTTCATTATCCTTACCACAGGTGACTCAAAGGCTGTTCATCTTACTGACTCTATCGGAGTTCAGGTTTGTACATTCACCCAAAGGCTACTCCTGTTAAGCAGCCCCTTCAACGAGGAAAGGCGGCGCAGACATGCGACAGGAGGTCCAAAACAACTTTTTGTAGACCGCACTCTCTATTTTACGAGCCTGTAAAGTGCCTTTCTCCTCAGCCGTCGACTCCCTGGCATGTCAAATAGCCGGGGTTGTGGTGTTATTATCTGCAAAATGACGATTGGCATATCACTAAGGTTTCAGTGAACATAATCCATATCCACTATTCACTTTTCTCTAAAGAACTGAATTTTGCCCCTTTGGTTATTTCACACACGCACCCCGACATAACTTGCCAGGGGCTCGGTATGGGAACAAAATAAGCTGCCAACAAGTCCGAACAAGCTTTATAGCATACTTCGGTGTCGCGAGTTTGGCCTTATATGCATCAGCTCCGAATCATGTCTTGGGTCAATAGTTGGGTTGCCCGGCTCCTATGCTTACTACCTTACGTTCCGCTCTATCAGCTAGTGTAACATCCCAAAATTCTAAATTTCAGAATGTTATATTAAATAGATAGTTATGATTGCTTGTATGATTGCTTGTGTGAAATTGAGTGAAATTTGAAACTTTTTGAAAGTTAAATGAGAGGGAATAAACGGACTTTCCCAAACTTTCTTTTTGCATTTCTGCTCTCCATGAATTCAAATTCTTTTCAAATACAAAACCCTAGAGAGAAGATGACATGACTTCTTCCATTTGAATAAATCCAAAGGGTTTTGAAGAGATTTGAATTTTATTTGGAAATATTTTCCACTTCAAAAACTTTAAGCAACTCAATGATTTTCATGAGAGAAGATAACATGACTTCTTAAAAAACATATGAAATATGAGTTGGAAGTTTCAAAAAATTAAATCTGAAGTCCCATTGGAATTATTTTCAATTTGGGGTTATTTGGTTTTTATTCAAATTATTTTTCTTCGAAAAAATAAAATATATGAAATTAGGGTAAAATGATTCCCTACATCAGAAAATTGGACAGAAATAAATTTGAATTAATTTTGGTATTTTTAAAATGATTTTTCTTGGGTTTTATTGTAGCAATATCACTCTTTGCTTTATTTGAATTTTTGTAGATTTTATTTGGAGCTAGAATAATGTTCATGTCATAGAAAATGTTTTTCTAAAATTTTTGATATATTATACGCCTATGTAATATTTCTTATTTATTTTTGTTTTTATTATTTTTGTTTGTCTGAAAATGTTTTTTTTAACTTTCCCCGCGGACAGAACTGGGCCGAAGGCCCAGCCGGCCCAGGACGCCGCCGCCTACCCGGAATGCATCGCCGCAGCCGTACGCCGCCCGGACTCCCCGCGCCGCCCTTGCCCCTCCGCCACGCCACGCCAGCACCTGCCCTCCCCTCCTATAAATCCGAAGCCCTGGGCCCCGCCCCTCTCTGCTCGCGCCGCCGCTGCTGCAAAGCCGCCGCCACCGATGCCGCCTGGTCCGCCGCTCCACCGTCGCCCGCACCGAGCCACGCCGCCGCCTGCTCGCCTCGTCGCTGCCGCGCTCCGCCGCCCGCAGCCGCCGCCCGCCCCGCCAGATCTCGCCGGAGCTCGCCGCCGCCGACAGTTTTTCCTCACTGAACCACCAACCCGGTAATAAACCACCCTGGTCCGGTTTATTCTTTTAGGTTTTCTTTGGTTTAGCTGGTTTTATTTTTTTGAATAGATTATTTAGAGAACGTTCGTTGTTTTAGCCTTTGCAGCGAACGGTTTTCATTAGTAAGCGTTCGGCTGCGAACGTTCGTTCGGTAGAATTTTTTCTTTTTATTTTTATTTTCGGTCAGGGACCCATCCGTGAATATTTTATTTACAAATTAGTCCCTAATCTTCAATCTATCACTACTTTTTACTCATTTATGCAAATCCAACGAAACCAATGCCCACTTCTTCGTTACGATCCCATCTATCCAGTAAAACAACTTAAACGTGTTTTTGAAAATTTAAATTTTGATTATGAAACAGATTTGTATTTGAAATTCGTTTGATCATAACTAGAGTTTTATAACTCCGATTTAGTTGATTCTTTTTGCAAATCGAAGCTCTTGACCTAAGCTTTCTGATAAGGCCAAATTCACATAATTTAGGTACTGTTGGAAATTGTTTTATGTTGCAAGAGTTATTTTCTTGGTTTTTGATGTTTTTCAAGTTGTCTCCTTGGTTGTTCCCGATCTTTTGATTGATTGCTTATGTGTGGTTACTATTGCTTGCTTACAATAGATTGACCGGAGTGTGACGAGTAGAACTATCAGGAGTTATGAGTGCGAATCATCTTCATCAACCGTACAAGGCAAGTTCACACTTTGATCATATTTTTCATACCCATTTTTATGCATTATTTTCAGCCTCAAACACTGCATGGTTAGGATTTGATAACATGTGGGTATTGGGAAGTAGTTGATGAGGTAGGAACCTATTGTCCTGCATTCAAACCTTGGGAGTTACTTTTACATTATGCGCATACTGCTCTGCTATGCTCGTAGACGTGGATTGGTTGAGTGTATTCATGACAGATGTGAGAGTTATTATTAATGGTTAACTTAAGGTGGCTACTATAATACACATTAGGGTGGAATGGTTGGGGCACCCTGGAGCACCCAGTGGTTTGCCCGGGCACCTAGAGAACCCAGTGCTTGCCCAAGGGGATCCCGTAGGACCCGTGTGATCATCCTATGGAATGCTACCCAGGCTCAAAAGGATCGTAAGATTATTCATGCTGGAAACTTCCGTGTGCAGCCACAAGCCATTATGGGCTTTGGTATAGTGGAGTAAGTTGTGTGACCTCTTCTAGTGGTACACTAGCAGATGTAGGGGATGTAGGTTGGTACGGTCTACCCAGGGTTAGAGTTAATGCTTCTGAAAGACTGTGTCTCGGTCATCCGTTTCTCAAACACCATGTCGTGCGAGAAATCCAATGGAGGAAATCGAGTCTTGTGGAAAAAAGTGCACAAACCTCTGCAGAGTGTATAAACTAATCATGGTTAGCCGTGTCCCCAGTTATGGACATCTTGAGTATCTGGTTCTTGAATTATCATGTTGATCTCAACACTTTATTTAATTAGTTTGATTGGGTTAATGATTATTATTTTGGGATTGAGTTGGAAGAACCTTCTCAATATTTATCAAACCAAGTTTGTAGTTAAATAAAATATATTCCTTTGTAGTAGGGAAAAATTGGCTTTTCGCAAAAACCTTATAACCATAGAGCCTCCACCAGCCATATATGCATGTAGTGATAGTTATTATTCATCATTATCCTATGGTGTGAAATTGCCAGTACATTTTGTTGGAAATATGCCCTAGAGGCAATAATAAATTGGTTATTATTATATTTCTTGTTCATGATAATCGTTTATTATCCATGCTAGAATTGTATTGATAGGAAACTCAGATACATGTGTGGATACATAGACAACACCATGTCCCTAGTAAGCCTCTAGTTGACTAGCTCATTGATCAATAAGATGGTTACGGTTTCCTGACCATGGACATTGGATGTCGTTGATAAGGGGATCACATCATTAGGAGAATGATGTGATGGACAAGACCCAATCCTAAGCCTAGCACAAGATCGTGTAGTTTGTTTGCTAAAGCTTTTCTAATGTCAAGTATCATTTCCTTAGACCATGAGATTGTGCAACTCCTGGATACCGTAGGAGTGCTTTGGGTGTGTCAAATGTCACAACGTAACTGGGTGGCCATAAAGGTACACTACAGGTATCTCCGAAAGTGTCTGTTGGGTTGGCACGAATCGAGACTGGGATTTGTCACTCCGTGTAAACGGAGAGGTATCTCTGGGCCCACTCGGTAGGACATCATCATAATGTGCACAATGTGACCAAGGAGTTGATCACGAGATGATGTGTTACGGAACAAGTAAAGAGACTTGCCGGTAACGAGATTGAACAAGGTATTGGATACCGACGATCGAATCTCGGGCAAGTACAATACCGCTGGACAAAGGGAATTGTATACGGGATTGATTGAATCCTCGACATCGTGGTTCGTCCGATGAGATCATCGTGGAACATGTGGGAGCCAACATGGGTATCTAGATCCCGCTGTTGGTTATTGGCCGGAGAGTTGTCTCGGTCATGTCTGCATGGTTCCCAAACCCGTAGGGTCTACACACTTAAGGTTCGGTGATGCTAGAGTTGTTATGGGAAATAGTATGTGGTTACCGAAGGTTGTTCGGAGTCCCGGATGAGATCCCAGACATGACGAGGAGCTCCAGAATGGTCCGGAGGTGAAGATTGGTATATTGGACGAAGGGTATTGGAGTCTAGAATTGTTCCGGGGGTACCAGGTGATGACCAGCGTGTTCGAAAGGGGTTTCGGAGTCCCCGGCAAGCGTTGGGGGGCCTTATGGGCCAAGGGGAGAGGGCACATCAGCCCACTAAGGGGCTGAGCGCCCCTCCCACCCCATCTCACGTAACCAGGAGAGGTGGGGGCGCCACCCCTAGGGCAGCCCCCCTCCCGGCTTGGGGGGCAAGTTTCCTAGGGGGTGGGGGCGCCCAAACCCATATAGGGTTTCCCCTGTGGCCGCCGCCCCTCCCCTAGGGAACCCTAGGGTGCCTCCCCCTCCTCCCTTCCCCCAGTGAGGGAGAGAGAGGGCAGCCACACCCTTCCCCTGGCGCAGCCCTCCCTCCTCCTACACCTCCTCCTCCTCTATAGTGCTTGGCGAAGCCCTGCTGGAGAACCACGAGCTCCATAGACACCATGCCGTCGTGCTACTGGAGTTCTCCCTCAACTTCTCCTCTCCCCTTGCTGGATCAAGAAGGAGGAGACGTCTCCCAACCGTACGTGTGTTGAACTCGGAGGTGCCGTCCGTTCGGCGCTAGGATCATCAGTGATCTGGATTACGACGAGTACGACTCCATCGACCCCGTTCACTTGAACGCTTCCGCTTAGCGATCTACAAGGGTATGTAGATGCACTCTCATTTCCCTCATTGCTAGATTACTCCATAGATTGATCTTGGTGATGCATAGAAAATTTTGAATTTCTGCTACGTTCCCCAACAGTGGCATCATGAGCTAGGTCTATGCGTAGTTTCTATGCACGAGTAGAACACAAAGCAGTTATGGGCGTCGATATTGTCAATTTACTTACCGTTACTAGTCTTATCTTGATTTGGCGGCATCATGGGATGAAGCGGCCCAGACCGACCTTACACGTACTCTTACGTGAGACTGGTTCCACCGACTGACATGCACTAGTTGCATAAGGTGGCTAGCGGGTGTCTGTCTCTCCCACTTTAGTCAGATCGGATTCGATGAAAAGGGTCCTTATGAAGGGTAAATAGAAATTGGCATATCACGTTGTGGTTTTGGCGTAGGTAAGAAACGTTCTTGCTAGAAACCTATAGCAGCCACGTAAAAACTTGCAACAACAATTAGAGGACGTCTAACTTGTTTTTGCAGCATATGCCTTGTGATGTGATATGGCCAAAAGGATGTGATGAATGATATATGTGATGTATGAGATTGATCATGTTCTTGTAATAGGAATCACGACTTGCATGCCGATGAGTATGACAACCGGCAGGAGCCATAGGAGTTGTCTTAATTTAGTTATGACCTGCGTGTCAACATAAACGTTATGTAATTACTTTACTTTATTGCTAAAGCGTTAGCCATAGTAGTAGAAGTAATAGATGACGAGACAACTTCAAGAAGACACGATGATGGAGATCATGATGATGGATATCATGGTGTCATGCCGGTGACAACGATGATCATGGAGCCCCGAAGATGGAGATCAAAAGGAGAAAAATGATATTGGCCATATCATGTCACTATTTGATTGCATGTGATGTTTATCATGTTTTACATCTTATTTGCTTAGAACAACGGTAGCTTAAATAAGATGATCCCTCACTAAAATTTCAAGAAAAGTGTTCCCCCTAACTGTGCACCGTTGCGAAGGTTCATTATTTCGAAGCACCACGTGATGATCGGGTGTGATAGATTCTAACGTTTGAATACAACTGGTGTTGACGAGCCTAGCATGTACAGACATGGCCTCGGGACACATGCGAAACACTTAGGTTGACTTGACAAGCCTAGCATGTACAGACATGGCCTCGGAACACGGAAGACCGAAAGGTCGAACATGAGTCATATAGAAGATACGATCAACATGAGATGTTCACCGTTGATGACTAGTCCGTCTCACGTGATGATCGGACATGGCCTAGTCGATTCGGATCATGTTTCACTTAGAGGTCTCACTAGATGGATGTCTATCTGAGTGGGAGTTCATTAAATAATTTGATTAGATGAACTCAATTATCATGAACATAGTCTAAATTGTCTTTGCAAATATGTTGTAGATAAATAGCTCACATTGTAGCTCCCTGTTTCAATATGTTCCTAGAGAAAGATTAAGTTGAAAGATATTGTAAGCAATGATGCGGACTAGGTCCGTAGTCCGAGGAGTGTCCTCACTGCTACACAGAAGGCTTACGTCTTTGATGCACCGCTCGATGTGCAAACCCCTACAACGTCGTCTGTGGATGTTGTGAACACCTGACAGACACATCCTAATGACTACTTGATAGTTTAGTGCACCATACTTTACGGCTTAGAATCAGGATTCCAATGACGTTTTGAACGCCATAGAACATATGAGATGTTCCAAGAGCTGAAATTGGGATTTCAGGCTCATGCCCGTGTTGAGAGGTGTGAGACCTCTGACAAGTTCTTTTGCCAACAAGATGGAGGAGAATAGCTCAGCTAGTGAGCATGTGCTCGGAATGTCTGGGTGCTACAATCACTTAAATCAAGTGGGAGTTAAACTTCCAGATAAGATAGTGATTGATAGAGTTCTCTAGCCACTATCACTAAGCTACTAGATCTTCGTGATGAACTACGACATGCAAGGGATGGAGTTGATCCCGGAGCTGTTCGCAGTGCTTAAGACCGCAGAAGGTAGAAATCAAGAAGGAGCATCAAGTGTTGATGGTTTAACAAGACCACTGGTTTCAAGAAGGGCAAGGGCTAGAAGGGAAACTTCATGGATGGCAAACCAGTTGCCGCTCCAGTGAAGGAACCCAAGGTTGAACCCAAACCCGAGACTAAATGCTTCTATTGTAAGGGGAACGGTCACTGGTAGCGGAATTACCCCAAATGCATGGTAGATAAGAAGGCTGGCAACTTCAACAAAGTATATACATGTTTTTTATGTGTACCTCACTAGTACTCCTGGTAGCACCTAGGTATTGGATACCGGTTCAGTTGCTATTATTGGTGACTTGAAGCAAAAGCTACGGACTAAACGGAGACTGGCTAAGGGCGAGGTGATGATGTGTGTTGGAAGTGTTTCCAAAGTTGATGAGATCACCATCGCATGCTCCATCTGCCTTCAGGATTAGTATTGAACCTAGATAAATGTTATCAGGTGTCTACATTGAGCATGAATATGATTAGATCATGTTCATTGCAATACGGTTATTCATTTAAGTTAGAGAATAATGGTTATTCTGTTTACATGAATAATACCTTCCATGGTCATGCACCCTATGTGAATGGTTCAGTGAATCTCGGTCGTAGTAATACACATGTTCACGCCAAAAGATGTAGATAGTACCACTTTCTTGTGGCACTACCGCTTAGGTCATATTGGCATAAGATGCATGAAGAAACTCCATATCGATGGATGTTTGGAGTCACTTGATTTTGAATCGCTTGACACATGCGAGCCATGCCTCATAGGCAGGATGACTAAGACCCCGTTTTCAGGTACAATGGAACGGGCAAGTGACTTATTGGAAATCATACACGCTGATGCGTGTGATCCAATGAGAATTGAAGCGTGCGGTGGATATCGCTATTTTCTCATCTTCACTGACGATTTGAGTAGATATAGGTATATTTACTTAATGAAGCACAAGTCTGAAACGTTTGAAAAGTTCAAGCGATTTCAGAGTTAAGTTAAGAATCATCATACCAAGAAGATCAAATTCCTACGATCTGATCGATGAGAATTTCTGAGTTATGAGTTTGGCAATCACTTAAGATATTGTGGAATTATTTCACAGTTGAAGCCACCTGGAACACCATAGTTGTAATGGTGTGTCCAGACGTCGTAATCGAACCTTATGAGATATGGTGCGATCTATGATGTCTCTTACCGATCTACCGTTTTCATTTTGAGGTTATGCGTTAGAGACAGCTGCATTCACTTTAGATAGGACACCATATAAGTTCGTTGAGACGATGCCGTATGAAAATTGGTTTGGCAAGAAACCAAAGTTGCCGTTTCTTAATGTTTGGGGCTGCGATGCTTAAGGCTTTAGCCGGAGAAGCTTGAACCCAAAAGCAGACAAACACATCTTCATAGGATACCCAAAGGTGATAGTTGGGTATACCTTCTATCTCTGATCCGAGGGCAAATTGTTTGTTGCTAAGAACGGGTCCTTTCTCGAGAAGGAGTTTCTCTCGAAAGAATTGAGTGGGAGGAAGATAAAACTTGATGAGGTTGTCGAACCTTTACTTCAACCAGAGAGTGACGCAACACAGAAAGATGTTTTCTGTGGCGCCTACGTCTGTTGAATAGGAAGTTAATGATAGTGATCATGAAGCTTCGGATCAAGTTGCTATCGAACCTCGTAGGTCGACAAAGATATGTACTACTCCTAAGTGGTACGGTAATCCTGTCTTAGATATCATGTTGTTAGACAACAATGAACCTACGAGCTATGGAGAAGCGATGGTGGGCCTGTATTCCGACAAATGGTTAGAAGCCATGAAATCCGAGATAGAATCCATATATCAGAACAAAGTATGGACTTTGGTGGACTTGCCCGATGATCGGCAAGCCATTGAGATAAATGGGTCTTTAAGAAGAAGACGGACGTGGGCAGTAATGTTACCGTCTATGAAGCTCGACTTGTGGGAAAGAGTATTTTCACAAGTTCAAGGAGTTGACTATGATGAGAATTTCTCACCCATAGCGATGCTTAAGTCCGTCGGAATCATGTTAGCATTAGCTGTATTTTTTGATTATGAAATCTTACAGATGGATGTCAAAACAAGTTTTCTTAGCAATTTTCGTAAGAAAAGTTGTATGTGATACAATAAAAGGTTTTGACGATCCTAAGGATGCTAAAAGGTATGCTGGCTCCAGCAATCCTTCTATGGACTAGAGCAAGCATCTCGGAATCGGAATATATGTTTTGATGGAGTGATCAAAGCTTTTATGTTTATACAATGTTTGCTAGAAACTTGTATTTACAAGAAAGTGAGTGGGAGCACTACAACATTTCTGATAAGTATATGTGGATGACATATTGTTGATACGAAATAATGTAGAATTTCTGGAAAGCATAAACGGTTGTTTGAAGAGTGTTTTTCAAAGGAAGACCTGGATAAAGCTGCTTACATATTGGGCATCAAGACCTATAGAGATAGATCAAAACGCCTGATGATACTTTCAAAGAACGCACACCTTGACATGTTTTTGAAGGAGTTCAAAATAGATCAGTCAAAGAAGGGGTTCTTACCTGAGTTGTAAGGTGTGAAGTTGAGTAAGACTCGAAGATTGACCACGGCAGAAGAAAGAGGAAGGACGAAGGTCGTCCCCTATGCTTTTGTCATAGGCTCTATACGGTATGCCATGCTGAGTACCGCACCTGATGTGTGCCTTGCCACATGTCTGGCAAGAGGGTACAAAGGTGATCTAGGAGTGGAACACCAGATAGCAGCCAAAATTATCCTTAGAGGAATAAGGAAATGTTTCTCGGTTATGGAGGTGATAAAGAGTTCGACATAAAGAGTTACGTTGATGCAAGCTTAACACCTATCCGGATAGCTCTGAGTAGAGATACCGGATACGTATAATGGATCAATAATTTGGAATAGCTCCAAGTGGACGTGGTAGGAGCATCTACGATATAAAGTTTTGCAAAATACATAGGGATCTGAATATGGCAAGACCCGTTGACTACAACCTCTCTCACAAGCATAACATGATCAAACCCAGAATTCATTGAGTATTAATCACATAGTGATGTGAACTAGATTAGTGACTCTAGTAAACTCTTTGGATGTTGGTCACATGGCGATGTGACCCGTGAGTGTTAATCACATGGCGATGTGAACTAGATTATTAACTCTAGTGCAAGTGGGAGACTATTGGAAATATGCCCTATTGGCAATAATAAATTGGTTATTATTATATTTCCTTGTTCATGATAATCGTTTATTATCCATGCTAGAATTGTATTGATAGGAAACTCAGATACATGTGTGGATACATAGACAACACCATGTCCCTAGTAAGCCTCTAGTTGACTAGCTCGTTGATCAATAAGATGGTTACGATTTCCTGACCATGGACATTGGATGTCGTTGATAACGGGATCACATCATTAGGAGAATGATGTGATGGACAAGACCCAATCCTAAGCCTAGCACAAGATCGTGTAGTACGTTTGCTAAAGCTTTTCTAATGTCAAGTATCATTTCCTTAGACCATGAGATTGTGCAACTCCCGGATATCGTAGGAGTGCTTTGGGTGTGTCAAACGTCACAACGTAACTGGGTGGCTATAAAGGTACACTACAGGTATCTCCGAAAGTGTCTGTTGGGTTGGCACGAATCGAGACTGGGATTTGTCACTCCGTGTAAACGGAGAGGTATCTCTGGGCCCACTCGGTAGGACATCATCATAATGTGCACAATGTGACCAAGGAGTTGATCACGAGATGATGTGTTACGGAACAAGTAAAGAGACTTGCCGGTAACGAGATTGAACAAGGTATTGGATACCGACGATCGAATCTCGGGCAAGTACAATACCGCTGGACAAAGGGAATTGTATACGGGATTGATTGAATCCTCGACATCGTGGTTCGTCCGATGAGATCATCGTGGAACATGTGGGAGCCAACATGGGTATCTAGATCCCGCTGTTGGTTATTGGCCGGAGAGTTGTCTCGGTCATGTCTGCATGGTTCCCAAACCCGTAGGGTCTACACACTTAAGGTTAGGTGATGCTAGAGTTGTTATGGGAAATAGTATGTGGTTACCGAAGGTTGTTAGGAGTCCCGGATGAGATCCCGGACATGACGAGGAGCTCCGGAATGGTCCGGAGGTGAAGATCGGTATATTGGACGAAGGGTATTGGAGTTCGGAATTGTTTCGGGGGTACCAGGTGATGACCAGCGTGTTCGAAAGGGGTTTCGGAGGCCCCTGCAAGCGTTGGGGGGCCTTATGGGCCAAGGGGAGAGGGCACATCAGCCCACTAAGGGGCTGAGCGCCCCTCCCACCCCATCTCACCTAACCAGGAGAGGTGGGGGCGCCACCCCTAGGGCAGCCGCCCCTCCCGGCTTGGAGGGCAAGTTTCCTAGGGGGTGGGGGCGCCCAAACCCATCTAGGGTTTCCCCTATGGCCACCGCCCCTTCCCTAGGGAACCCTAGGGCACCTCCCCCTCCTCCCTTCCCCCTATATATAGTGAGGGAGAGAGAGGGCAGCTGCACCCTTCCCCTAGCGCAGCCCTCCCTCCTCCTACACCTCCTCCTCCTCCATAGTGCTTGGCGAAGCCCTGCTGGAGAACCACGAGCTCCATAGCCACCATGCCGTCGTGCTGCTGGAGTTCTCCCTCAACTTCTCCTCTCCCCTTGCTGGATCAAGAAGGAGGAGACGTCTCCCAACCGTACGTGTGTTGAACGCGGAGGTGCCGTCCGTTCGACGCTAGGATCATCGGTGATTTGGATCACGACGAGTACGACTCCATCGACCTCGTTCACTTGAACGCTTCCGCTTAGTGATCTACAAGGGTATGTAGATGCACTCTCCTTCCCCTCGTTGCTAGATTACTCCATAGATTGATCTTGGTGATGCGTAGAAAATTTTGAATTTCTGCTACGTTCCCCAACACATTTAATGTACTAACCCTTTGTGGCTGCAACGTCTCATGTTGCAGGATTACCTTACGACGAGTAAGTGATACGTTAGGGTTACGATTTCTACACTCAACTTTGCCATTGGTGTTCATGGGAATCCACAACCTTGTTGTTACTTCTGCTTTTTGGATTGAGGTGATAGTATTTACATTACTTTATACATGTGATTTACCTCTGTTATAAATCCTTGAGTACTATGTGTGTCAGCATACCGATCCAGGGATACACTTAAGCATAGAGACTTGACCGTCTGAGGTCGGGTCGCTACAAGATGGTACCAGAGCACATGTTGACTGTAGGACATGACCCTAGAAACTGGCAAGCCCATAGGAAAGATTTTCTCTACAACTTCATTTTCAAAAAGATCTTTTATCTCTCTTCTTTTCAGAGCTTATTCAAATATCCCTTTTTAGTTAGACTATACCCCTTTCCCCTTTGACCACACGAAGATTCGGCTGATGAGACCACTCCAAGAAGGACAAGATATAGGAAAACTAAGACCACTTTGGAATCAAGAGGATTTTACCGTGTATTATAATAATGGAAACTACAATGGTTGAAGACTCCGAAGACTAGGAGAATTTGAAGGCTTTGAAGATTTACCAGAGTGAAGTGACTTGGAATGCTCTGAATAGGATCCACTTAAGTTATTCTCGTGCCCTTCTGAATTTCTTTACCAAAGAACCCCTGGCTTACATATTTTAGATGAAGAGATTCACCCTGAACCAAAGACAACACTATGAAAACTTTTCCTATGATCCAATCTTATGGAATTTGTCAGACTATTGAAGTTGCCGAATACCTGAGATGAAGGCGTATTGGAGAAAGACCAGAACATGGAGAGTTAAAAACTTGAAGCTTTTGTCAACCCTAAGGAAGAGATATCAACTAAGGAATGACATCTCATGGTAATAACATGGGCATAAACACGGCTAACCATGGTGTTATCACCCGCTTATGCTATTGTCACCGTGCTGAGTTAAGCATGCATTTCTTTGGAAGGATTGGATAACAAGAAAGCTGATGGGGCACCTATCAGCAAAAGACGAAGTTTTAACCTTAGCCTATGTATCACCAGGATCTGGAGTATTACATGGAGAATTTTAGAGGGACCTTTAGGAAGTCATATTTGACAAGGAGGCAATTCGTGAAGAACTCAGGAACCAGAAGCTGAAAGTAGCCAAGCCCGAGGAGCTAAAACCTCGAGATACCGGAGATTTGTCAGGAACTAAAGGACAGTAGGACCATGGCTCATGCCATGGATGTTGAAACACAGAAGTTTGGAATGCAACTCCAGAAATATTAAAGGATGTCACTAGAGACTTTGCGTCAACAGAGATCTGGCAGAGGAACTTGAGAAGGACAAGCATGATCGGAAGAAGCCATCGGAGACATGAACAAGACTTGAAGAGCCTGGCGATGTTGAAGATTTATTGACCTTTAGAAGACCAAAACCCTGTTATATACTTACATTAGATGCGATGATTGTGAGCTGTCATTTGTTTGATGTTTTTCCGACAGCCACACATAAAATCTGCCTTTTCAAAACTTTTGTTTGTGTTGTGTGTATCCCTCTCTATATCTCTTATCCCACCCCAAACCCATGGACCCAATAGAGGATGAATGGAGATGAAGTCATGTTTCCTGGACCGATAACTCAATTGGAGACGGACCGAGGGATTCAGAACATGGAAGATCGCCTGAAGTATAACCCTATAGCCGGAGATGATATGGCCCAGCATGCTCTTCAGCGGTTTGAAAGAGGTGCTTCTATTTGGTGGAGGATGTACCAAACCATCAATGGATGGCAAGGAGTAACCACTTGGAAAGAATTTAAGTTGACTTTGCCAAAGTGTAGGTTTGTGTCCCGGGAATTGAAGCCTTATGGATATGATATCAGGAAACCTTGTGCATGCAAGATCTGTGGAGAAATAGGACACACCCATATAGAACACAAGGATGAATGCCCTGACTATTAAGGAAGTCACACAGCTGAAGAATGCCCAACTAGGCAGATTACTAGTTTCTTATGTGTGAAGGGACTAGCCACTACCCTGCTCAGTGCCACATTTACCCCGTGGTTCAAAGAACCATCCAACAGAAGAAAGAAGCAATGAAAGGAGCCCTCATGAAAATTTTAGAAGAACCTGTGATGAAGGAAGAGGTGAAGGACACACCCAAAGAAGACCCGATTAAACCATGCACCAAGTCGTGCTATTCATGTGGAGAAGGACACATCTCCCAAAATTATCTGAATGGGGATCTAGTAGAATTCCCGACAGAGGATGTAGAGTATGACCCACAGGAAATAGAAGCCCTGATTGGAACGGAAAAGTCTAGGAAGAGAAGTAGATTGGATACCAGGAAGGACCTGAGTCATATCACCTGTTTTAGGTGCAAGGAGTTAGGGCACTACTTCAGCAGTTGCCCAAAAAGGAAACCATGAGACTTGTCGGAAGTAATATGTTTCTGTTGTAATGAAGTGGGGCACTTTGCCAGAGATTGTCCCAAGGAGAAGAATACTTATGATAAATAGTTGAGTCTGTGAAGAATATAGTAGTAGTAGTGGAAACATTTCTTTTATTGAGGAGTTGAAGCATGTAATGGACATGCAAGAGATTGTAATAATTGGTGAATCAATAAAGTTAGCAACGTTGGTACTGATTGGATTTTATGAGTTGTTACTCTACGAAGAGAGATTTTGACCATTTTCGAGGATATGAGAAATATGGACTATGGATAAGTATGCGCATTTCAAGGGTGGTAGTAACTGTGAGGACCCTTGACCCCTGGAAAAGATGATGATATTCCATGGAGTGGATTTCAGACAAAATAAGTATGAGTTTTATCTTGATATGTGGGACACCCCAAGAAGTATGAAGGGATGAAGTACTACAGGATATAAAGGAGGAATAATGTTGGAAATATGGAGCAATTGTAACTCTAGGATGAATATGAGTAATCACGTTTTAGTTTGGTACGAATAGAAGGAAAGGAGACAGTACAATTGGATGGATTTAAGAAATGCTAGCAAGCTGGATGTTGGAATAATGACCAGTTGCCCCGATGATGAGTTCAAGGTTTACAAGTGAAGAGATGGGCCATAACCCACAAGCCCCAGGACCGGCCAAGAAGCAAGCACATTCTTGCTGAAGGAAAAACCCTGGAAGAGGATATGCGGTTATCGACAGATGATCTTATAGGAGTTTACGCAAAACCTGAGAGTTGTGAAGGAATGATAGATGTTTTGTTTGGCTTGCAGAATCAATGGATTTTTTTCGAACGCAGTTCGTCGACAAGAGAAATTATGCATGCTTGTGAGGATGACCGAGTGTTAGAATGCGAGATTCACTAAACCGTAAACAAGGTAATGATTTGGGTGTGGGATGGATTGATCACCATACCGACTTACTATTATTGCTCGCCTTGCTATACGGGATGGTAAATCTGAGTGACTTGCCTATAGTACAAAGATGACGATCAAAACCTTGTTTAAACCTTAGAATGGTATGATAATTTTTTCCCTTGTACACGGCAGTTGTTGCCAACCATAGGATATACGGTGAGGTTCAACCCAAACCCTTTTCCCGCAGGAGAAAACCATAAATTGTTGACCACCATGAGATATCGATAGTTGTTTAGTATTGGCGCCAGACCTGTCAGCTAAGAAGACCCAGTCATAGAAGAACCTTACCAAGATGAAAGGACAGAAGAATTGCGGTAAAGGTTATGCCACTACCGGAAGAGCCCAGAGAAAGAATTATCCTGAAGACTCAGAAGACTGCCCCTGTCAGCAATAAGGAAGGAGTATATGAGTTTTGATGGAACCATAACCATGCTTCTAAGGGTGGTAGCAACCCAGACCCCCCCTGTGACGATCGATGGATTTGGAGAAGACCCCAAACCTAACCTATTTCTTTCTAGCCTCTCCGAATCTCGAGGACGAGATTCATTTTAAGGGTGGTAGGTTTGTTACAACCCAAAATTCTAAATTTTGGAATGTTATATTAAATAGATAGTTATGATTGATTGTATGATTGCTTGTGTGAAATTGAGTGAAATTCGAAACTTTTTGAAAGTTAAATGAGAGGGAATAACAGGACTTTCCCAAACTTTCATTTTGCATTTATGATCTCCGTGAATTCAAATTCTTTTCAAATACAAAACCCTAGAGAGAAGATGGCATGACTTCTTCCATTTGAATAAATGAAAAGGGGTTTGAAGAGATTTGAATTTTATTTGGAAATACTTTCCACTTCAGAAACTTTAAGCAACTCAATGATTTTCATGAGAGAAGATAACATGACTTCTTAAAACACATATGAAATATGAGTTGGAAGTTTCAAAAGAATTAAATCTAAAGTCCCATTGGAATTATTTTCAATTTGGGGTTATTTGGTTTTTATTCAAATTATTTTTCTCCAAAAAAATAAAATATATGGAAATTAGGGTAAAATGATTCCCTACGTCAAAAAATTGGAGAGAAATAAATTTGAATTAATTTTGGTATTTTTAAAATGATTTTTATTGGGTTTTATTGTAGAAATAGCACTCTTTGCTTTATTTGAATTTTGTAGATTTTATTTGGAGCTAGAATAATGTTCATGTCGTAGAAAATGTTTTTCTAAAAAATTTGATATATGCCTATGTAATATTTCTTATTTATTTTTGTTTGTCTGAAAATGTTTTTCTAACTTTCCCCGCGGACCGAACTGGGCCAAAGGCCCAGCCGGCCCAGGACGCTGCCGCCTACCTCGCGTGCACGCGCCGGACTGCGTCGCCGCCACCGTACACCGCCCTTGCCCCTCCGCCACGCCAGCGCCTGCCCTCCCCTCCTATAAATCTGGAGCCCCGGGCCCCGCCTCTCTGTCTGCCCCCCCCCCCCCCCGCATCGCGCCGCCGCCGCTGCAAAGCCGCCACCGCCGACACCGCCTGGTCCGCCGCTCCGCCGTCGCCCGCACCGAGCCGCGCCGCCGCCTGCTTGCCTCGCCGCTGCCGCGCTCCGCCGCCCGCCCCGCCAGATCTCGCCGGAGCCCGCCGCCAACCGCCGCTGCCGCTGACGGTTTTTCCTCGCCGAACCACTGAACCGGTAATAAACTGCCCCGGTCCGGTTTATTCTTTTAGGTTTTCTTCGGTTTTATTTTTTTGATTAGATTATTTAGAGAACGTTCATTGTTTTAGCCTTTGCAGCGAATGGTTTTCATTAGTAAGCGTTCGGCAGCGAACGTTCGTTCGATAGAATTTTTTCCTTTTCCTTTTATTTTTGGTCAAGGACCCATCCATGAATATTTTATTTACAAATTAGTCCCTAATCTTCAATCTATCACTACTTTTTACTCGTTTATCCAAATCCAACGAAACCAACGCCCACTTCTTCGTTACGATCCCCTCTATCCAGTAAAACAACTTAAACATGTTTTTGAAAATTTAAATTTTGATTATGAAACAAATTTGTATTTGAAATTCGTTTGATCATAACTAGAGTTTTATAACTCTGATTTAATTGATTCTTTTTGCAAATCGAAGCTCTTGACCTAAACTTTCTGATAAGGCCAGATTCACATAATTTAGGTACTGTTGGAAATTGTTTTATGTTGCAAGAGTTATTTGCTTGGTTTTTGATGTTTTTCAAGTTGTCTCCTTCGCTCTTCCAAACTTTTGATTGATTTCTTATGTGTGGTTACTATTGCTTGCTTACGATAGATTGACCGGAGTGTGACGAGTAGGAAAATCAGGAGTTATGAGTGTGAATCATCTTCATGAACCGTACAAGGCAAGTTCACACTTAGATCATATTTTTCATACCCAGTTTTTATGCATTAGTTTCACCCTCAAACACTGCATGGTTAGGATTTGATAACATGTGGGTATTGGGAAGTAGTTGATGAGGTAGGAACCTATTGTCCTGCATTCAAACCTTGGGAGTTACTTTACATTATGCGCATACTGCTCTGCTATGCTCGTAGATGTGGATTGGTTGAGTGTATTCATGACAGATGTGAGAGTTATTATTAATGGTTAACTTAAGGTGGCTACTTAATACACATCTAGGTGGAATGGTAGGGGCACCCTGGAGCACCCAGTGGTTTGCCCAGGCACCTGGAGAACCCAGTGCTTGCCCAAGGGGATCCCAGAGGACCCGTATGATCACCCTATGGAATGCCACCCAGGCTCAAAGGGATCATAAGATTATTCATGCTAGAAACTTCCGTGTGCAGCCACAAGCCATTATGGGCTCTGGCATAGTGGAGTAAGTTGTGTGACCTCTTCCAGTGGTAGACTAGCAGATGTAGGGGATGTAGGTTGGTACGGTCTACCCAGGGTTAGAGTTAATGCTTCTGAAAGACTGTGTCTCGGTCATCTGTTTCCCATACACCATGTAGTGCGAGAAATCCAACGGAGGAGATCGAGTCTTGTGGGGAAAAGTGCGCAAACCTCTGCAGAGTGTACAAACTAATCATGGTTAGCCGTGTCCCCGATTATGGACATCTTGAGTATCTTGTTCTTGAATTATCATGTTGATCTCAACACTTTATTTAATTAATTTGATTGGGTCAATGATTATTATTTTGGTATTGAGTTGGAGGAACCTTCTCAATATTTATCAAACCAAGTTTGTAGTTAAATAAAATATATTCCTTTGCAGTAGGGAAACATTGGCTTTTCGCAAAAACCTTATAACCATAGAGCCTCCACCAGCCATATATGCATGTAGTGATAGTTATTATTCATCATTATCCTATGGTGTGAATTTGCTAGTACATTCAATGTACTAACCCTTTGTGGCTGCAACATCTCATGTTGCAGGATTATCTTACGATGAGTAAGTGATACGTTAGGGTTACGATTTCTACACTCAACTTTGCCGTTGGTGTTGATGGGAATCCACAACCTTGTTGTTACTTCCGCTATTTGGATTGAGGTGATAGTATTTACATTACTTTATACATGTGATTTACCTCTGTTATAAATCCTCGAGTATTGTGTGTGTCAGCATACCGATCTAGGGATGACACTTAAGCACAGAGACTTGACCGTATGAGGTCGGGTCGCTACAGCTAGGGTATTAAAGGGAGACCTACTACGATTGTGTTTTCGGTTCATCTGGTCAAACACCTCAGTAGAGAAAGCCGAAAACTGATTTTCATGATGCGACGAGAGCTGGTCAACCACTCGATGACTTACCAGAATCTTTCGCGATTCCCTTCGTATTACACGAAGGACCTTTCTTCAGGTCATACATGTAACGCACCATATTGGGATTACCGCGTACATACCAGGGTCGATATCGTAGACCCACCATAAAACTCCTATGGCTAAGTGAAAGTGTTAACGCCCTATAGTCCGATTACCTAGTTCACCGCATTGACACCTCCTCCATGGATCAAGACGTTGGGTTAAGAGTGATCAAGTGCTTTTCCGAACACCCCCGTATTTTCTACGAGGGGGCTGAAGCCGACGACTGGAAAACTTTCATATTATACCAAAAACAACCACATAGGAGGAATCAAAGCTTTTAAGCAAATATCATAATATTATCATAATATTGTCTTTTACAAATTCGACACATTTCATTCGAATATCACCTATTTCGAGCACTGACCGTCTATCAAGCGGGCACCCTCTAAGACGTCCTCGATATAATGCTCTGGTGTGTAATGGTCCTTGCCCTTGGGTGGACTCTTCACTGCAACGTCGGTAGCCTTCATCTTTGCCTAGTATGTCTTTACGCGGGCAAGGGCCATCCGTGCACCTTCAATGCACGTTGAACGCTTAACAATGTCGATACGCGGCACTGCATCAACAAGTCGGTACACCAAATCGAAATAACTATTCGGAATTGGTGCAGACTAAGGCATAGCCTAGTAGTGGGAAGGGGCTCATGCCTTCCCACCCACCTAGGTTCAAGGCACGGTACTTGCAATTTGGATTTGTTGCACCAATTATACTGTAGGGGTTCCCTTACAGTCTTTCTGTCAAAAAAAACTATTCAAAATTGGCTTAGTAGGCCACAGCCGGACTACGACGTCCTTCATGGCAGAACCGGATATCTTGTGGAGTTCGGCCCATTGGGCCATCTGTTTGTTCAGCAACAGCGAACACTTTGGCGCGCCAAATTGTGACCAGAAAAGCTTCTCCGTTGCACACCCTTCCTGCGCTTAGTAAAATTGTGCCGCATCGGAGGCGCTCCTTGGCAGGTCCAAGAATGCGTCTGGAGAGCTCCACATTTGATTAAGCGGGGAATATGTCGGATCGCCTAATTTAGTCTATAATAAGAAAGGCTTACCAGCCGCTATCTCCCCAGCTTGTCAGATCTCTTCCCGAGCCGCTCTAGACTGAGATCGTGCTTCTTCCGCCTCTTGTAAGGCCTTGTCGAGATCAACCGCTTTGGCTTTGTTATCCCTCTCGAGGAATTCACACTAGACAGTGGTTTCCTTTAGCCCGCGCGCCATGATAGAAATTCCCTCCTCGCATTGGCGCCGAGCAGCCTATTCGGTTTTTAACTCGTCAACTGCCTTATTGGCAGCCGAATTACTCATCCGAGCTTGCTCCTTGGTGAGGGCAAGTTCAGCCCGAAGGGCCTCCACCGCGGCAGCACCATCTGCAGTTATGCGTGCCTCAGTATACAATTCTAGCTTCATGCTCATGTTATTATACATACATATACTGACTGCCCCAAAAACATACCTTGCACCTTGTCAAGCCGCCTGTTGATAAGCGTGATGTCCTCATCTGCTTCATTAATCTTTCGCCGCAGATCTGCAACCTCTGTGGTTTGGGCAGTAGCCGGGGAGGTAATAGCCTGTGTTCCAAGTAGTCAGATTATTTCCTGGACACATCTTTTTGACCCTCTCATCTCCTCCCTTGGGAAGCCAATCAGAGTCTCAGGGGCTACTATCTATACACAGGAGCATTTTGTGAATAAAACACAAGCGAAAATATTACAGTACAAACCTCGAAGCCTCTTAGGAGGCTCGTGAAGGCCTCATTCAATCCGCTTTTCGTGGACATGACCTTTTCAACCATCGTACCCATCAAGGTACGATGTTCCTCTGACTCGGATGCCTGTCGCAGCATGTTCTTCAATATATCCGGCGCTACTGAATCTTCGGGAGCTGCTGTAGCAGTACGGCCTCCCTTTGAAGGGATCCGTTTATTCGTCCCCGGAGTTGTCTCTGGCTGTAAGACGGACACTTCAAGGACTTTATTGTTGGCCCCCGGACCCAGGGCTATCGAAGTATCACCTTCGGGTAGTGTTTTCATCATCCCTCGCACCACTTGTTGATCAGGAGAGTGATACGTCTCCAACGTATCTATAATTTTTGATTGCTCCATGCTATATTATCTACTGTTTTGGACATTATTGGGCTTTATTATCCACTTTTATATTATTTTGGGACTAACCTATTAACCGAAGGCCCAACCCAGAATTGCTGTTTTTTTTGCCTATTTTAGGGTTTCGAAGAAAAGGAATATCGAACGGAGTCCAAACGGAATGAAACCTTCGGGAACGTGATTTTCTCACCGAACATGATCCAGGAGACTTGGACCCTACGCCAAGAAATAAAGGAGGAGGCCATGAGGTAGGGGGGGGCGCCTACCCCCCAGGCATGCCCTCCACCCTCGTGGGCCTCCTGTTGCTCCACCGATGTACTCCTTCCTCCTATATATACCTACGTACCCCCAAACGATCAGATACGTAGCCAAAACCCTAATGACACCGCCGCAACTTTCTGTATCCACGAGATCCCATCTTGGGGCCTGTTCCGGAGCTCCGTCGGAGGGGGCATCCATCACGGAGGGCTTCTACATCAACACCATAGCCTCTCTGATGAAGTGTGAGTAGTTTACCTCAGACCTTCGGGTCCATAGTTATTAGCTAGATGGCTTATTCTCTCTTTTTGGATCTTAATACAATGTTCTACCCCTCTCTTGTGGAGATCTATTCGATGTAATCTTCTATCTGCGGTGTGTTTGTTGAGACCAATGAATTGTGGGTTTATGATCAAGATCATATATGAACAATATTTGAATCTTCTCTGAATTCTTTTATGTATGATTGGTTATCTTTGCAAGTCTCTTCGAATTATCAGTTTGGTTTGGCCTACTAGATTGATCTTTCTTGCAATGGGAGAAGTGCTTAGCTTTGGGTTCAATCTTGCGGTGTCCTTTCCCAGTGACAGTAGGGGCAGCAAGGCACGTATTGTATTCTTGCCATCGAGGATAACAAGATGGGTTTTTTATCATATTGCATGAATTTATCCCTCTACATCATGTCATCTTGCTTAAGGCGTTACTCTATTTTCATGAACTTAATACTCTAGATGCATGCTGGATAGCGGTCGATGAGTGGAGTAATAGTAGTAGATGCAGGCAGGAGTCGGTCTACTTGTCTCGGACATGATGCCTATATACATGATCATACCTAGATATTCTCATAACTATGCTCAATTCTGTCAATTGCCAACAGTAATTCGTTCACCCACCTTAAAATACTTATGCTCTTGAGAGAAGCCACTAATGAAACCTATGGCCCCTGGGTCTATCTTATTAGTCTTCCAAACTTAGTTATTTCCTTTGCTTTTATTTTACTTTGCATCTTTATCACGAAAATACCAAAAATATTATCTTATCATATCTTTCAGATCTCACTCTCGTAAGTGACCGTGAAGGGATTGACAACCCCTTATCGCATTGGTTGCGAGGAGTTATTTGTTTTGTGTAGGTACGAGGGACTCGCGCGTAGCCTCCTACTGGATTGATACCTTGGTTCTCAAAAACTGAGGGAAATACTTACGCTACTTTGCTGCATCATCCTTTCCTCTTAATGGAAATCCAGCGTAGTGCTCAAGAGGTAGCAAGAAGAATTTCTGGCGCCATTGCCGAGGAGTCTACGCAAAATTCAACACACCATATACTCATCACATACCCTTATCTCCCGCATTACATTATTTGCCATTTGCCTCTCATTTTCCTCTCCCCCACTTCACCCTTGCCGTTTTATCCTCCCTCTCTTTCTCTATTTGCCTCCTTTTGCCCGCTTGCTTTTTGTTTGCTTGTGTGTTGGATTGCTTGCTTGTTGGATTGCTTGCTTGTCACGATGGCCCAAGATAACACTAAATTGTGTGACTTTACCAATACCAACAACAATGATTTTATTAGCACTCCGATTGATCCTCTTACCGATGCTGAATCTTGTGAAATTAATGCCGCTTTGCTGAATCTTGTCATGAAAGATCCGTTTTCCGGCCTTCCTAGTGAAGATGCCGCTACCCATCTAAATAGCTTTGTTGATTTGTGTGATATGCAACATAAGAAAGATGTGGATAATGATATTATTAAATTGAAGCTATTTCCTTTTTCGCTTCAAGATCGTGCTAAAGCTTGGTTTTCGTCTTTTCCTAAAAATAGTATTGATTCTTGGAACAAGTGCAAAGATGATTTTATCTCTAAGTATTTTCCTCCCGTTAAGATCATCTCCCTTAGAAACGATATTATGAATTTTAAGCAACTTGATCATGAACATGTTGCACAAGCTTGGGAGAGGATGAAATTAAAGATACGTAATTTCCCTACTCATGGTTTGAATTTGTGGATGATTATACAATTTTTTATGCCGGATTGAATTTTGCTTCTAGAAATCTTTTAGATTCGACCACGGGAGGCACTTTTATGGAAATCACTTTAGGAGAAGCTACTAAACTCCTAGATAATATTATGGTTAATTATTCTCAATGGCATACTGAAAGATCTACTAATAAAAAGGTGCATGGATAGAAGAAATTAATGTTTTGAGTGGAAAGATGGATGAACTTATGAAATTATTTGCTAGTAAGATTGTTTCTTCTGATCCTAATGATATTCCCTTGTCTACTTTGATTGAGAATAATAATGAATCTATGGATGTGAATTTTGTTGGTAGGAACAATTTTGGTAACAACGCGTATAGAGGAAATTTTAATCGTAGGCCGTATCCTAGTAACCCCTTTAATAATTATGGTAATTCCTACAACAATTCTTATGGAAATTATAATAATATGCCCTCTGTTTTTGAATCTAATATTAAAGAATTTATTACTTCGCAAAAGAATTTCAATGCTTTGATTGAAGAAAAATTGCTTAAGATTGATGAGTTGGCTAGGAACATTGATAGAATTTCTCTTGATATTGATTCTTTGAAACTTAGATCTATTCCTCCTAAGCATGATATCAATGAGTCTCTCAAAGCCATGAGAATTTCCATTGATGAGTGCAAATAAAGAACCGCTAGGATGCGTGCTAAGAAAGATGCCTTTATAAGAGTGTGTTCTTCTAGTTCCTATGAAAATAAAGATGAAGATCTAAAAGTTATTGATGTGTCCCCTATTAAATATTTGTTTTTCAATATGAATCTTGATAATGATGGGACTGAATATGATCCACTTTTACCTAGAAGGCGTTCCAAAAATTCAGAATTTTTAGATCTTGATGCTAAATTTGATGAAAGTGGGATTGAAGGAATTAAAACCCTAGATGTTGCTAAACCTACTATTTTCAATTTCAAGGAATTTAATTATGAAAATTGCTCTTTGATTGATTGTATTTCCTTGTTGCAATCCGTGCTAAATTCTCCTCATGCTTATAGTCAAAATAAAGCGTTTACTAAACATATCGTTGATGCCTTGATGCAATCTTATGAAGAAAAACTTGAGTTAGAAGTTTCTATCCCTAGAAAACTTTATGATGAGTGGGAACCAACTAATAAAATTAAGATTAAAGATCATGAATGCTATGCTTTGTGTGATTTGGGTGCTAGTGTTTCCACGATTCCAAAGACTTTGTGTGATTTGTTAGGTTTCCGTGATTTTGATGATGGCTCTCTAAACTTGCATCTTGCGGATTCCACTATTAAGAAACCTATGGGAAGAATTAATGATGTTCGTATTGTTGCAAATAGGAATTATGTGCCCGTAGATTTTATTGTTCTTGACATAGATTGCAATCCTTCATGTCCTATTATTCTTGGTAGACCTTTCCTTAGAACGATTGATGCAATTATTGATATGAAGGAAGGAAATATTAGATTCCAATTTCCGTTAAGGAAAGGCATGGAACACTTTCCTAGAAAGAAAGTTAAATTACCTTATGAATCTATTATGAGAGCCACTTATGGATTATCTACCAAAGATGGCAACACCTAGATCTATCCTTGCTTTTTATGCCTAGCTAGGGGCGTTAAACGATAGCGCTTGTTGGGAGGCAACCCAATTTTATTTTTATTCCTTGCTTTTTGTTCCTGTGTAGTAATAAATAATTTATCTAGCATCTTTTTATGTTGTGTTTTTTTGTTTAATTAGTGTTTGTGCCAAGTAGAACCGTTGGGAAGACTTGGGGAAAGTCTTGATATCTTGCTGTAAAAAACAGAAATTTTAGCGCTCACGAGAACTGCTGCCATTTTTATTTCGAAAGTGATATTTAGTTAATTCTCTTTGTAGATGATTAATAGATAAATTACTCACGTCCAGAAAGTTATTTTAGAATTTTTGGGGTTCCATATCTTGCGCTAGCTACAGATTACTACAGACGGTTCTGTTTTTGACAGAATCTGTTTTTCATGTGTTGTTTGCTTATTTTGATGAATCTATGGCTAGTAAAATAGTTTATAAAACATAGAGAAGTTGTAATACAGTAGGTTTAACACCAATATAAATAAATAATGAGTTCATTACAGTACCTTGAAGTGGTCTTTTGTTTTCTTTCGCTAACGGAGCTCACAAGATTTTCTACTTTAAGTTTTGTGTTGTGCAGTTTTCAAGTTTTGGGTAAAGATTTGATGGATTATGGAACAAGGAGTGGCAAGATCCTAAGCTTGGGGATGCCCATGGCACCCCCAAGATAATATAAGGACACCTAAAAGCCAAAGCTTGGGGATGCCCTGGAAGGCATCCCCTCTTTCGTCTACTTCTATCGGTAACTTTACTTGGAGCTATATTTTTATTCACCACATGATATGTGTTTTGCTTGGAGCGTCTTGTATGATTTGAGTCCTTGCTTTTTAGTTTACCACAATAATCCTTATTGTACACACCTTTTTAGAGAGCCATACATGATTTGGAAATTGTTAGAATACTCTATGTGCTTCACTTATATCTTTTTGAGTTATATAGTTTTGCTCTAGTACTTCACTTATATCTTTTAGAGCACGGTGGTGGATTTGTTTTATAGAAACTATTGATCTCTCATGCTTCGCTTAGATTATTTTGAGAGTATTAATTAGCATGGTAATTTGCTTAAGTAATCCTAATATGCTAGGTATTCAATATTAGTAAAATTGTTTCTTATGAGTGTTTTGAATACTAAGAGAAGTTTGATGCTTGATGATTGTTTTGAGATATGGAGGTAATAATATCAAAGTTGTGCTAGTTGAGTAGTTGTGAATTTGAGAAATGCTTGTGTTGAAGTTTGCAAGTCCCGTAGCATGCACATATGGTAAACGTTATGTAACAAATTTGAAACATGAGGTGTTCTTTGATTGTCCTCCTTATGAGTGGCAGTCGGGGACGAGCGATGGTATTTTCCTAGCAATCTACCCCCCTAGGAGCATGCGCGTAGTGCTTGGTTTTTGATGACTTGTAGATTTTTGCAATAAGTATGTGAGTTCTTTATGACTAATGTTGAGTCCATGGATTATACACACTCTCACCCTTCCATCATTGCTAGCCTGTTCGGTACCGTGCATTGCCCTTTCTCACATTCAGAGTTGGTGCAAACTTCGCCGGTGCATCCAAACCCCGTGATATGATACGCTCTTTCACACATAAACCTCCTTATATCTTCCTCAAAACAGCCACCATACCTACCTATTATGGCATTTCCATAGCCATTCCGAGATATATTGCCATGCAACTTTCCACCATTCCGTTTATCATGACACATTCATCATTGCCATATTGCTTAGCATGATCATGTAGTTGACATAGTATTTGGGGCAAACCCACCATTCATAATTCTTTCATACATGTCACTCTTGGTTCATTGCATATCCCGATATACCGCCGGAGGCATTCATATAGAGTCATATCTTGTTCTAAGTATCGAGTTGTAATTCTTGAGTTGTAAGTAAATAGAAGTGTGATGACCATCATTCATAGAGCATTGTCCCAAAAAAAGGGGCCAAATAAAAAAAGAAAAGAAATGCCAAATAAAATAAAATAAAAAATAAAATAAAAGGGACAGTGCTACTATCCTTTGCCACACTTGTGCTTCAAAGTAGCACCATAATCTTCATGATAGAGAGTATTTTGTTTTGTCACTTTCATATACTAGTGGGAATTTTCCATTATAGAACTTGGCTTGTATATTCCAACAATGGGCCTCCTCAAGTGCCCTAGGTCTTCGTGACCAAGCAAGTTGGATGCACACCCACTTAGTTTCTTTTGTCAAGCTTTCATACATTTATAGCTCTAGTGCATCAGTTGCATGGCAATCCCTACTCCTTGCATTAACATCAATCGATGGGCATCTCCATAGCCCATTGATTAGCCTCGTTGATGTGAGACTTTCTCCTTTTTGTGTTCTCCACATAACCCCTGTCATATTCTATTCCACCCATAGTGCTATCCATGGCTCGCGCTCATATATTGCGTGAAAGTTTATAGGTTTGAGATTACTAAAGTATGAAACAATTGCTTGGCTTGTCATTGGGGTTGTGCATGATGAGAGCATTCTTGTGTGACGAAAATGGAGCATAACTAAACTATATGATTTTGTAGGGATGAACTTTTTTTGGCCATGTTATTTTGAGAAGACATAATTGCTTAGTTAGTATGCTTGAAGTATTATTATTTTTATGTCAATATGAACTTTTATCTTGAATCTTTCGAATCTGAATAATCATACCAAAATTAAGAAGAATTACATTAAAATTATGCCAAGTAGCACTCCACATCAAAAATTATCTTTTTTATCATTTACCTACTCGAGGACGAGCAGGAATTAAGCTTGGGGATGCTTGATACGTCTCCAATGTATCTATAATTTTTGATTGCTCCATGCTATATTATCTATTGTTTTGGACATTAGTGGGCTTTATTATCCACTTTTATATTATTTTTGGGACTAACCTATTAACCGGAGGCCCAACCCAGAATTGCTATTTTTTGCATATTTTAGGGTTTCGAAGAAAAGGAATATCAAACGGAATGAAACCTTCGGGAATGTGATTTTCTCACCGAACATGATCCAGGAGACTTGGACCCCACGTCAAGAAATAAAGGAGGATGCCACGAGGTAGGGGGTGCGCCTACCCCCCAGGCGCGCCTTCCACCCTCGTGGGCCCCCTGTTGCCCCGCCGACGTACTCCTTCCTCCTATATATACCTACGTACCCCCAAACGATCAGATACGGAGCCAAAACCCTAATGACACTGCCGCAACTTTCTGTATCCACAAGATCCCATCTTGGGGCCTGTTCCGAAGCTCCGCCGGAGGGGGCATCCATCACGGAGGGCTTCTACATCAACACCTTAGCCTCTCAGATGAAGTGTGAGTAGTTTACCTCAAACCTTCGGGTCCATAGTTATTAGCTAGATGGCTTCTTCTCTCTTTTTGGATCTCAATACAATGTTCTCCCCCTCTCTTGTGGAGATCTATTATGTAATCTTCTTTTTGCGGTGTGTTTGTTGAGACCGATGAATTGTGGGTTTATGATCAAGATTATCTATGAACAATATTTGAATCTTCTCCGAATTCTTTTATGTATGATTGATTATCTTTGCAAGTCTCTTCGAATTATCAGTTTGGTTTGCCCTACTAGATTGATCTTTCTTGCAATGGGAGAAGTGCTTAGCTTTGGGTTCAATCTTGCGGTGTCCTTTCCCAGTGACAGTCGGGGCAGCAAGGCATGTATTGTATTGTTGCCATTGAGGATAACAAGATGGGGTTTTTATCATATTGCATGAATTTATCCCTCTACATCATGTCATCTTGCTTAAGGCATTACCCTTTTTTCATGAACTTAATACTCTAGATGCATGCTGGATAGCGGTCGATGAGTGGAGTAATAGTAGTAGATGCAGGCAGGAGTCGGCCTACTTGTCTCGGACGTGATGCCTATATACATGATCATACCTAGATATTCTCATAACTATTCTCAATTCTGTTAATTGCTCAACAGTAATTCGTTCACCCATCGTAAAATACTTATCCCTTGAGAGAAGCCACTAGTGAAACCTATGGCCCCCGGGTCTATCTTCATCATATTAATCTTCCAATACTTAGTTATTTTCTTTGCTTTTATTTTACTTTGCATCTTTATCACAAAAATACCAAAAATATTATCTTATCATATCTATCAGATCTCACTCTCGTAAGTGACCGTGAAGGGATTGACAACCCCTTATCGCGTTGGTTGCGAGGAGTTATTTGTTTTGTGAAGGTATGAGGGACTCGCGCATAGCCTCCTACTAGATTGATACCTTGGTTCTCAAAAACTAAGGGAAATACTTACGCTACTTTACTGCATCATCCTTTTCTCTTCAAGGAAATCCAACGCAATGCTCAAGAGGTAGCAGAGAGACCCTCCGGGACGACACCTTGAAATCGTTCGCCCTATTGGGCGAGGAGACCAGTGGAGGCGTCTCGCTTTCCATCATCTCCGTGAGAAGGTCCCTCGAGGAAGAGGATTGTTGAAGAAGACCGTGTGCCGAGCTGCAAAAACATATATTCTAGATGTTACCCTGGTCACATGAGAGGAATGGGATATGTTTAAAACACCCTTGTTCACTTACGATTTGGCTAAACGCTTGTCCTCGCCATGGGACTGCGTGATGATGTCGTCCTCCAAGCCCGAGCCGCCCGACAGGGGCATCTTGCCTTGCTTAGGAGCCTTTTCCTCCCAATCTTCGGAGACGGCCTTTTCTTACCATGGGGAGAAGGAATATTGGCTTCTCCTTTACTTTTGTCTTTGGGCTATGGGATTTTGATCTCCCCGGACACAACATCTAATATATCTTTGGGATGGAGGCCACCTTCGGTCCTCCCGCTCTTCGACTTGTCCTCCTTCATAGGCTTCTGGTACAGTGCCGGGGCCAACATCCTTGTTAATATGGGATCCGCTGAGTCTTCGGGAAGGGCGGCCGAACACCTGACTCGCTCTGCTTTCTTTATCCAGCCCACGAAGAAGATATTTTGATCAGTATCATACTAAGGCATGCATAGCTAAAAATTATTTGGGGGTCGAGCACTTACCAAGGTATCCAGATGGTTGCGGTCGAGGCCGATGTCCTCGGAGGTGTCCGGCCACTGTTTTTGTTTCCCCAAAAACAACTTCCACATTCCTTTGTGCGTAGTACCGAAGAAGTGTTGGAGGGTACGTGGTCCTTCCAGATTAAACTCCCACATATAGAGAGGCCGTCGCTGGCACAGCAGGATCCGGCGGACCAGCATTACTTGAATCACGTTGAAAAGACCGATGTCCTTCTCAAGGAGGCTCCGGATGCGGCTCTGTAGAGTCTGCACTTCGTCAATTGATCCCCAGTTCAGCCCCTTCTTAATCCATGATGCAAGCTATAACGGAGAGCCAGACCGAAACGCAGGTGTAGCCGCCCACTTGGTACCGCGGGGTTCGGTGACGTAAAACCACTCCTGCTGCCATAGGTTGGGAGTTTCGGTGAAGGAGCCTTTTGGCCAGGGAGCATTGGTAAGCTTGCTCACTATAGCACCTCCGCACTCTGCTTGTTCCCTGTCGACTACCTTCGGCTTCACACTAATAGTCTTGAGCCATAAGCCGAAGTGTGGGGGAATACGGAGAAAAGCCTCGCACGTGATAATGAACGTCGAGATGTGAAGGAAAGAATCTGGGGCTAAATTGTGAAAATCTAGTCCGTTGTAAAACATGAGCCCCGGGGCAAAGGGATGAAGAGCGAATCCTAGCCCTCGGAGGAAGTGGGAGATGAATACTACCCTCTCACCGGATCTGGGAGTGGGAATAACCTTTCCTCGAGCAGGAAGCCTATGGGGGATCTCCGTAGTCCGATAGCTGGCCGTACGAAGCTCTGCAATGTCCTCCTCTGTAACAGAGGAAGTGTGACGCCCTCGATTCAAACGTACACTAATCATACACACAAATGTGTACGATCAAGATCAAGGACTCACGGGAAGATATCACAACACAACTCTAGACACGTATTAAAATAATACAAGCTTTATATTACAAGCCAGGGGCCTCGAGGGCTCGAATAAATAAGCTCGAATACACAAGAGTCAGTGGAAGCAACATTATCTGAGTACATACATGAGTTAAACAAGTTTGCCTTAAGAAGGCTAGCACAAAAGCAACATCGATCGAAAAGGCAAGGCCTCCTGCCTGGGAGCCTCCTAACTACTCCTGGTCGTCGGCGGTCTTCACGTAATAGTAGGCATCAACAGTGGCATCTGGGTCCTGGGCTCCGACATCTGGTTGCATCAACCGGAAAGAAGAAAGGGGGGAAAGGGGGAGCAAAGCAACTGTGAGTACTCATCCAAAGTACTCGCAAGCAAGGATCTACACTACATATGCAACATTATCAAAGGAAGGTTGTATATGTGGACTGGGCTACAGAAATGCCAGAATAGAGAGAAGGCCTAGTCCTATCGAAGACTAGCATCTTCTGGAAACCACCAACTTGCAGCAACAGGAGGGAGTAGAGTAGCATAAAGTAAAGTAGTAGTAGTGTTATCAACCTCGGCCAGAGATCCTTTTTCGACACCCTGCGAGAAAGCAATCGCATAGCCATACTATCCAGTTATCATCACAATCCAATTCTCATCACAAGTATCCATTTCTAGTTGTATCGATCGGGATACAACTCCAAGTGTCCGTTACCGTAGGACAGACTATCGATAGATGTTTTCTTCCATGCAGGGGTGCACCAACTTACCCACCACGCTCGATTAACTCCGGCCGGACACACTTTCCTGGGTCATGCCCGGCCTCGGCCAAACAATACGCCGCAACCCTACCTAGGCTTAATAGAGAGGTCAGCACGCCGGACTAAACCTATGCCCCCAAGGGTCATGGGCCATCTCCCCGGGAACTCCTGCACATTGCGTGGGCGGCCGGTGAGCAGACCTAGCTACCTCCTTCAACAAGGCAGGAGCTTACCAGTCCAACCCGGCACGTGCCACTCAGTCGCTGACGTCTATTAAGCTTCGGCTGATGTATACGACGCAGAACGCCCATACAATGCCCACGTGATGGTTAGTGCTATCAAGCGAGAGGCCCCTCGGATCAAATATCCAAATCGTAGTGGATTAGGAACGCGCGATAACAAGCAGAGACTCACGAAAGATGTGACCCCGTTGCCTCATCTCGAGTACTTGCGACAAGGGCTAAGAATGCCCGGCCACGCCTCGTAATTATCTCGCGGTCACCCTCTAGGTCAACCCGACTCCACATCACTCGCAATTTAGCTCACGCGGGTACCCCTAAGGGCCGACCCGTCTTTAGTAACATGGTTCAGTGTAAAGTCATAGTAACCATAGTAACTGTGTGTCCAAACATCAAGGGGAAAACCCGAGGAATCACCCCCGGTGGATTCCACTCGATGTAATCATCAAGGTGAACGTAAGAGGAACCACCCCCGAGGTTCACACTTGAGAGGTTGCACGACAGAGTCGTATCGAAAGTGGTTAAGGCGGAATCACCCTCGATGACCACGACTGAATAGCTACACTACATGGTTAACATCAGAAGTGATGTAGAGGTCTCACCTCGGCACTCGATAGTAACTCAGTAGTGTCGAGAAACTAAGGGGAAAGTGATGTGCAGTGCCGGGGCCTGGTCTTCGATCCCGTTGATCGGGTCTTCATGATGAAGCAGGGGAAACAAGGACGAGGTGGGGGCACTGATGGATCACTAATCAACCTATACTAAGCAGTTTAGGATAAGCAGGTAAGGTACAACAACGGATACAAAAGCAGGCTATGCATCAGAATAGGAGCAAACAATAACAGTAGCAAAATCTAATGCAAGCATGAGAGAATGAAATGGGCGATATCGGGATGATCAAAGGGGGGGCTTGCCTGGTTGCTTAGACAAGAAGAAGGGGTCGTCGTCGATGTAGTTGAACACAGCAGCATCAGCGGCGGTCTCGGGGTCTACCGGAGAGAAGAGGGGGGAGAAACAATAAATACATAGCAAGCAAGAGCATAACAAGACAACAGGCAGAACAAGACATGTTCTAACGTGGTGCTACATGTTACCGGCGAAGGGGGATAACATCCGGGAATGTTTCCCTCGGTTTAGCATTTTCGAACAAATGAAACGGAGGGGAAAAGTTGCATGTTCAGGTAGTTAGGGGCATGTGGCAGACGAACGGATCGCTTATTCGGATTCGTCTCGTCATTCTGAGCAACTTTCGTATAGAAAATATTTTCATCCGAGTTACGGTTTATTTACTACGAATTTCTAAAGATTTTACCATTTCTAGAAATTATTTAAATTAACAGAAATGGAATTATGATGTCAGCATTGCATGGGGATGATGTCAGCCGTCAACAAACTTGCTGACCAGGTCAAACTGACCAGTGGGGCCATAGGGACCCACATGTCAGCCTCTGTGGGTTAATCAATAGATTAATTGTTCACACAGGGTTAATTAGGGGTGTGGGCCCGATGTGTTTAAAAACTTAATTATCTTAAATAAGCACAAGGGCCCACAAGTCAGTGGCAGGGGTGAACAGTGCCCGCGTTGACCGTAGTCAACGCGGTCAAATCGTACAAGCTCCGGCGATTTGTTGCATTCAGAATGAACAAAACGTAGTCAACGCTTGCCATGTCAGTGGCGGCGCCGGAGGAGCTCCGGCGAGCTCGCGCACGACGGCAGATCGCCGTAGATGCTCGGAAAAGCGCCACAAGACACCAAATCGCACGCGGTTTGTTGCATTCGAACGAGGACTCGATGTCGCGCCGCGTGGTGTGGTCCATTGGACACGGGGGTGACCGGAACTGCACCGGCGATGAGTGGGGGTGGTGGCGGCTTTCGGGTGGAAGTGGATTAGCAGCAGCAGTGCGCAAACGGGCGAGGCAAAGGGGGGAGTGAGGTCCTACACGCGCGGGCGAGCTAAAAGGGCACTGGCGCGGGACCATTTGGTCACCAGAAGATCGTCGGCGATGAGCCCCCGCGGTGGTGGGCTCGGGCACGTACGAGACGGCAACTATGGGCATGTTGGGGGCGAGGAGAAGAGAGCGGGAAGGAAGGAGAGCTCACCACGGAGCACAAGGAGGCTCGGTGGAGGTTTAGGAGCTGCAGGGGGGGCGCTAGAGACGAAGAAGATCGACGGTAGCCGGAGATGGGGACGAGGACGAACGGCGGTTGCGGTGCTTCCCAGCTCCACCTGAGGGCACTAGACAACGGAGTCGACCCCGGCGGAGCTTCACGACAAGACGGCGGAGCGAGGCGGTGGCTGTGGCCGTGGTGACGACGGAGGACGGCGGCGGGCGCGCTCGGGATCGAGCGAGAGGAGAGGGGAGAGGTGGGTCTGGGGGAGGGGAGGCGTAGAGGCGAGCGAGAGGGGGGCAAGTGGGAGAGATGGGTAGAGGCCGAGGCGTCAGGGCGGCCTTATCCCCTCCCGGCGTCGGCGCCAGCGAGGTGGTCGGGCGAGGACGTGCCCCTGTAGCGGCACGCACTAGGGGAACAGGAGGGAGTGGAGAGCGACCGGGGAGGGGAGCTGGGCCTGGCCGACTAGGGTGGGTTAGGTGGGCCGGCCCAGGTGGGATGGCCGAAGCCCAAGGGGAGGCCAGGGGCTCTACCACTCCTCCTTCTTTCCTTTTCCTTTTCCTTTTCTTTTTCTTTTTCTTTTCCAGAAGCTTTTGCCTTTTCTTTTAGCCACTAATGACTTAGCAAAATTATGCCACTGGTAAAACAATTCCACAGAATTATTGTGCAATGTCACAAAAAGAATTGTGAGGCTTTTTGAAAAAGGTAGAATTTTTTATAAAATAAAAAGCCATCTAATCTGTTGCTTTAGCCACTGCTTTAATTGGTTTAGGCCATTTAAACACCTTGCAAAAATGTTGGTCCACCACCAATATTAACAAATGATTATTTGCCACAAGATGAACATTTTTGATTTCATGTCTGAGAAATATGAATTTTTGACTTTAGATTGGATTTGAATTTGAACTGTAAGTTGGATCAAGTGAAGATTAGCAACAGTAACATGATGACATGGCACCATTAACAGGGGATTACTGTAGCATGCCACTGGGTGTGTTACAAATCTCCTCCACTACAAGAAATCTCGTCCCGAGATTTAAGTGGGGAAGTAAAGAGTAATTTCAGGAGAACTGACCCTTATAGGGTTAATTATTTGATGTACAATGGGAATGTGGCAGAAGTATCTCTCGAGTTGAAACTTAAGAAAACATCGAGAGAGAAATATGAAGGTACAATAGGAAGCTTCAAGCGAATGGACAAACGATTGATACCTGAACAGAGTGTGAGATGGGGGTTCAGAGTATCGGGAATAGATCATCTCTCAGACAGTGCCTCGTGACAACACACAATTTCAAGAGCAAATGGTACTTCGTAATAAAGGACATACATGAGAGTCAGGTTTCGATCCTGTGGAACTGTGGGTTATGGGCCCACCATGTGGGTTAAAAGTAGAAAGGGGGTCGATAGCAAGACATGTCAGATGATAGACTGTGAGTTATGTTGCCAACAACGTTGGTACCAAGGGCGAGGGACGAAGAGAACCATTTTCCTGCTCGTCGAACGAGGCGGGCCATTAGGCAAAGTTCTCGTCCATCGGTGGCTACGGGAATGCCATCAACTATAATAACAGGGTCTTACTGACAGAGTTGTACATTGAGGTGCTTACCTAAGCAAGAAATTATCTCTACTGAGATAAGTTAGTTTACCAGAAGGTTAAACAAAACAATGGAATGGAAAAATATGATTAGTATATTAATCAGAACAATGGAAAGGAAAATGTGTTTAAACACAATTATCAGGAGTATATCCTTCCCAAGGACAAGCAGAGGATGATATCCATGACAGGATAGTAAGTAGATAACCAATTAGGTAAAGAGAAAGAAATTTCATGTCATTACCCATACAACGGTGTTTGGATAATTGATAAAGATAATTTAGTATCGTGCTTCAAATGTTCTTATTGGAGACCGGATTACCACAAACATGCTTCGAGATAGCATTGCCATGGTTTTAAGCAAAGGTCAGACTTTGGATAAACCAAGGATCCATCAGAAACAACTTGGAAAATAAGCCATATAATTTCAGCAGGGAAAAGATGAGGGTGTGGCCGACGGGCTCACCCACAATCCATTGACAGGCCAAAAAGGATGTATTTCCAAAATTATATGAACAGGTTTGTGTTGGGGAAGGCAAGAATGTTGTCGATGATAACATAAATCATCGAGGGGAAAGATTGTATTTCTCATCATGAATTCGATTGATATCCTTGAAAAGCTCAGCATGTTGATGATGATCACGACACATTTGTCGAGAGATTTCATGAAGATGTCACCGAGCAGAAAAGGAAGGAAGAAGTGAAAGGCTATGAGCTGGGCCTCGCCGGCTGGGGTGGGTTAGGTGGGCCGGCCCAGGTGGGATGGCGGAAGCCCAAGGGGAGGCCAGGGGCTCTACCACTCCTCCTTCTTTCCTTTTCCTTTTCCTTTTCTTTTTCTTTTTCTTTTCCAGAAGCTTTTGCCTTTTCTTTTAGCCACTAGTGACTTAGCAAAATTATGCCACTGGCTAAAACAATTCCACAGAATTATTGTGCAATGCCACAAAAAGAATTGTGAGGCTTTTTGAAAAAGGTAGCAATTTTTATAAAATAAAAAGGCATTTAATCTGTTGCTTTAGCCACTGCTTTAATTGGTTTAGGGCATTTAAACACCTTGCAAAAATGTTGGTCCACCACCAATATTAACAAATGATTATTTGCCACAAGATGAACATTTTTGATTTCATGTTGACAAATATGAATTTTTGACTTTAGATTGGATTTGAATTTCAATTGTAAGTTGGATCAAGTGAAGATTAGCAACAATAACATGATGACATGGCACCATTAACAGGGGATTACTGTAGCATGCCACTGGGGGTGTTACAGGAAGCCACCCATCGGCCCTGCGAGCTGGGTCCGGACATGATGTGGAAGCTTAGAGCAATGAAATCGAATCTTGGGTGCTAGCACTCAAAGTTGGAAGGGCTGAGGAGAGGGTCGGCGTAAAATAAGAGGACCCTTGGCTCCTTTACAAAAGCAATGAATATTGAACGCCTCCTCCTAAGCCTGCAAACCTACCTATTCCTAAGGAATCATTCCAATGGAACGGTTGGGTTACCCATGCCCGTATTGATGAGAATCCCGCAATAAGGGGACACGATCTCTGCTTCGACAAGACGTGCCAATAAAAACCGCGCCTCAAAACATGGAACGGCAGGACAAGAAACGGTTCGAAATAATGATCGAGCAAATGTGATGTCACATAACAAAAAGTTGTCGGTGGATTATACTCGTGAAATATTATGCTCTCTGAGGTTGCGTGTGGTACTTGTGTTGCAGATCCGGACACGTTCGTTGTGTCCAAAGATTATCTTGGAGTATTCGGAAAGGGGAACCCGCCTTGCAATGCCGAAGACAATCTATGTGTCGGACATCTTGTCATTGAAGCCTGGTTCAGGGGCTACTAAGGGAGTCCTGGACTAAGGGGTCCTCGAGTGTCCGACCTATTAGACATGGGCCAGACTAATGGGTTGTGAAGATACAAGACCGAAGACTCTCTCCCGTGTCCGGATGGGACTCTTCTTGGCGTGGAAGGCAAGCTTGGCACCCAAATATGAAACCGACCTTATGTAACCGACCTTATGTAAACCCTAGATCCCTCCGGTGTCTATATAAACTGGAGGGCTAGGCCCGTATAGGGATCCGAATAATCATAGTTAGACAGGCTAGAATTTTAGGGTTTAGCCATTACGATCTCGTGGTAGATCAACTCTTGTAATACTCATATTCATCAAGATCAATCGAGCAGGAAGTAGGGTATTACCTCCATAGAGAGGGCCCGAACCTAGGTAAACATTGTGTCCCCTGTCTCCTATTACCATCGACCTTAGACGAGCAGTTCGGGACCCCCTACCAGAGATCCGCCGGTTTTGACACCGACACCGGGTCTATTTTCCATCATATTAGTTTCCGATTTACTATTTTGCAATCTTTTATTTTCATATCTATAAACCAAAAAAACCAAAAATATTTTATTTTTTGTTTAGTTCTATCTATCTCTATCAGATCTCACCTTTGCAAGTGACCGTGAAGGGATTGACAACCCCTTTATCATGTTGGGTGCAAGTGTTTGATTGTTTGTGCAGGTGAATCTATTGGGGACTTGGACGTTTCTCCTACTGGATTGATACATTGGTTCTTAACTGATGGAAATACTTATCTCTACTATGTTGCATCAACCTTTCCTCTTAAAGGGAAAAACCAACGCAAGCTCAAGAAGTGGCAGGGCTGTCAGTATCTTCCATTCTAGGTGGGTTATTCTCACGATGAGTGTTGATTCACTTGTCATTCACGAGAAAGTGGTTGGTAATTGGGATGCCCAGTTCCATGCTCGAAATCAAATCAAAATATATTTTCAAACAAAACTCCCCCAGGACTGTTGTTGGTATGGACGGTACCCGTTGTTTCGGACCAGCCATGGAGTGCGCTTGTTGGTAGAGGGGGAGTAAAAACTTTACCATTCTATTTGGGAACTGCCTATAATGTATCTAGCATGGAAGATACTGAGATTTCTTGGTTGTTATGTTGACAATGAAAGCATACCGCTCAAAATATTATTCATCTCTGTTTCAAAAGTTTGGGCTCTGACACCTCTGCAATTCCCTGCTTCCTTCTATGAAGGGCCTATCTATTTTGTTTTATTGTTGAGTCATCATCCCCTTATAAAAACACCAGTTAGAGAGCACCATTGTCATTTGTATGAATTGTTATTAATTGATATGAAGTATGACTATGACTGGATCTCTTTTACCATGAATTACAATGTCTAGTCAGTCCTTGATCTTTAGGGGTGCTCTGCATTTATGTTTTGTGGTCTTAGAAAGGGCTAGCAAGATACCATTTTGTTATATCATATCATGATCTTTTTGAAAAAGTGTTGTCATCCGAGATTTATCATTATTACTCGCTAGTTGATTATGCCATTGATATGAGTAAATGTGAGACCTAAATGTTATTGTGAATATGGTTAGTTCATAATCTTTGCTAAAAACCTGAATGCTATCTATACATATTTGCAACAACAAGATCAAACAGAGTTTGTAAAAGTTTTTCTTTATCACTTTCAGTTTGTCATCTGAATTGCTTGAGGACAAGCAATGGGTTAACCTTGGGGGAGTTGATACGTCTCCATCGTATCTACTTTTCCAAACTCTTTTTCCCTTGTTTTGGACTCTAATTTGCACGATTTGAATGGAACTAACCCGGAGTGACGTTGTTTTTAGCAGAATTGTCTTGGTGTTATTTTTGTGCAGAAATAAAAGTTCCCGGAATGACCTAAAAATTTATGGAGAATATTTTTGGCATTCATAAAATATATTGGCGAAAGAATCAACTGGAGGGGACCCACCAGCTGTCCACAAGGGTGGGGGCACTCCCTGCCTTGTGGGTCCCCTGGACCTCCACTGACCTCAACTTCAACTCCATATATTCACGTTCGAGGAGAAAAAAATCAGAGAGAAGGATTCATCGCGTTTTATGATACGGAGCCGCCGTCACCCCCTGTTCTTCATCAGGAGGGCAGATCTGGAGTCCGTTCGGGGCTCCGGATAGGGGAAATTGTCGCCATCATCACCAACCTTCCTCCATCACCAATTTCACGATGCTCACCGCCGTGCATGAGTAATTCCATCATAGGCTTGCTGGAGGTGATGGGTTGGATGATATTTATCATGTAATTGAGTTCGTTTTGTTAGGGTTTGATCCCTAGTATCCACTATGTTCTGAGATTGATGTTGCTATGACTTTGTTATGCTTAATGCTGGTTACTAGGGCCCGAGTGCCATGATTTCAGATCTGAACCTATCATGTTTTCATATTGAATATATTTGTGTTCTTGATCCTATCTTACAAGTTGTAGACACCTATTACGAGTTATGATTCGCATACCCCAAGGTGACAATAATTGGGATTCTTTCCGGTGATTACCGCAGTTTGAGGAGTTCATGTATTCACTAAGTGCTAATTCTTTCTTTCGGTTCTATATTAAAAGGAGGCCTTAATATCCCTTAGTTTCCATTAGGACCCCACTGCCACAGGAGGGTAGGACAAAAGATGTCATGCAAGTTCTTTTCCATAAGCACATATGACTATATATGGAATACATGCCTACATTATATTGATGAATTGGAGCTAGTTCCGTGTCACCCTAGGTTATAACTTTTGCTTGATGAATGCCATCCGACATAATTATCCATCATTGATCCATTGAACTTTTCACATATTGATCTTTGCTGCGTTACTTTGTCGTTGCCACTATTACAATTGCTACAAAAGTGCTACTATTACTTTTATCACCGTTACCATTACTTCCATACTACTTTCTACTAAATACTTTGCTAAAGATATTAAGTCTTTCGGGTGTGGTTGAATTGACAACTCAGCTGCTAATACTTGAGAATATTCTTTGGCTCCCCTTGTCTTGAATCAATAAATTTAGGTTGAATACTTCACCCTTGAAAACTGTTGTGATCCCCTATACTTGTGGGTTATCATAGATCATACTTGAAGTCCCTCGAACATCGATGACGATCCCGCAAACCGCCCTCGAACGATCGCTCAAACTGAAGACCGAAAGCACGGCCTCTCTACTTGGTTGCAAGCGTACTGTCTTCATGGTCCGGCAGCGCATCGTCGTCCAGAGCTAATCGTCACCGAAGTATTAGAGAGAGGAGATTAGAACCACATAGGGCTTCTAATTATGAGGATTAGAGGTGGCTATGGCTAGCTCTAATTAGTCTAGGACCAACTAGAACTAGAATTAGAACTAGATCAACTAGAGGAGGCTCCCAAAAACTTGTGTGTCCATAGGGTGGAAATCCTCTAGTATATATAGGTTAGAGGGGGAGAGGGCAGCCACCAAAGGGGAAGGAGCCCCCTTGGTGCGCCAGCCTTGGGGGGGGGGGGTCCTACTCCCTCCCCAAGTAGGATCCCCCCACTAGGAAAGGGGGGGGCGCCACTTCCACTTGGGCCCTTATGGCCCAAGTTGCCTTCCACCTCTTGGCCTTTTTAGGCCAGTTGATATTTTAATCAAATATAAAATATTCTAAACAATTTCGGACCATTATATATACATATATAATTTAACATCCCCGGGAACTTTTTCCATGTATATATAATTAATCGGTAATACCCGGTATTACCAGATATTCACCGGAACCCTTCCGATGACCCTGAAATGCTTCTGAAACCTCTTGGAACTATTTTGGATATTAATGAAACAATTCCACAAATATATTCTCATCACTCCTGTCTTGCTAACACTTAGTAGATCGTGGTTACCTTAAGCTTGTGACTCGTAGGTTCGGTAACCAATAACCATAGATATGAACAAAACCCCTTCGTTCAATGGTCGAAAGCGGAACCGTGGACATCCATATCGGTCCCTATGATTACACGAATGATATTTGAGTGAACCTTTGGTTATCGTGTGTTGTTCCCTTTGCGTCACGATACTTTACAAAACCCGGTGTGCATCATTACCCTCCAGAATCATCACCATGCTCACTATACCGTTGCTCCTGTTACCGGTTTTGTTCTTCTTTCTTGTTGACGTGTTCTGGCATCCTTGTGACATAGTCACCTATGTCTGGTCAGAGGATGATGGATGATGTCACATCGAGAGGGCCCTAAGAATATCTCTCCATCACCGGAGGAGCAAATCCCACTCTTGAGCTGTCCGGTCGCTTGTCAAACTTTCGGTGTGCCTGAAAGTTGTCGTTATGATCACCTTGTTACAGATGACGTTTGAGCAACCCCAAAGCCCACCGTCCGGTAGGAAGTAATCAAGACACTCTCATGGTTTGAGGAACTAAAACACATGCTAACACTACTGTAGGATGCTGCTAACGCGACACTACGATCAGAGACCCTTCGAGAAACTGTGTGCGATGCAATAATTGCAAACGGTGTAGTATGAAAACCGTCAGAAATGTATAAAATGTTTGCGATGATGCATGCATCAAACACGGTTCAGATTTTATTTGCGTGTGCGATGAAGGGCATACGGTTCAGTTCAATGAACTGTTTGCGATGAGGAGGAACAAAAGAAACGGGCAGCCAGATGAAGGTGTGTGTGATACACAGCATACGGTTCACTCGTATGAACTGTTTGTGATTAGGCAACACAAAAGAAACGGTGAGCCAGATCAAAGGTGTGTGCGATATACGGCATGCGGTTCACTCGGATGAACTGTTTGCGTTGAGACATGAGAACAGAAACGGCTCCACTTAACAAGATGTGTGTGATACGCGGCAAATAGGTCTGTAATCAGAAATGTGTGTGAAGACCGATAATAACACGGACGGTTGCTGCTAATAAGACATGTGTGTTGTGCGATGAGATTGCATACAGAACAACAACATATATACACACACTTATAAGGACATGCTTGCATAACCAAACTAAACATCTACTTACATAGGTGGCTACTACAACCATGGCATTTGCACACATGAAAGTAAACTATTACATGCATAATTACATATGTGGCTACTACACACATGGCATTTCCACACGCGTGCGTCCTCAAGTTATCTGGTACGGTGAGATGGAATCTCTGGCAGACGTCGCAAAGTCCTGAAGTGTCGGTGCACTGTACATTATGTGAATGAAAGAAAACCCTCAAATCAGCACGAATAAAAATGAATTCACGATGATTTCTGTCGGGTGATTAAAGGAGGCATATGAACTGGGATAAGAGATGAGATAATATCTCGTTAAATTAGTTATCTTGTTTTCCATGAGAAAGAACCCTCAGTACGGCAGATTCCCCAGCCAAGCGGAGCTGGGTCGACCGCGAGCAGCGTCGAGAAAGTCGATGGCGATAGGCGGCGGCAAGCAGAAGTGGCAAAATGCGGTGGGCTTTGCCGGCAGCCTGGCGGCGGCAGGCGTCGAGCTAAGTATTTACCGCCGCGATAGGCGGTGCCATGGCATAAACACGGAGGAGCTTGTGCATGTGTGAACGGGGAACGTACCGGAGGGGCCGAGGCGGTGGCGGGAGGGGTGAAGGTTTTTGTGACGTGGGGATGGTGAGGGTTTTCTTTTTTCTTTTTTGAATTGGGCGGTGAGGGTTTTCTTTCCCACAAAGATTTTTGGGGGCGACGGTTTGCTAGAGTGAACCGTGTGTGATTGACACAACAGGAAAATGAAAGTCATTGCACACTGTTCCAATTTTGGGAACCATGTGTGATTAGCGTACTACCTCCGTCCTGGTTTATTGGTCCCCCTTTGTAATTTTTACCAAATTTTGACCAAATTTTTAACATGCACAGACATAGATAATAAGCGTACACGTACATAAGCATGGTTTAACCATAAGTACATAGTTCAACCGTATTAAGCATAATCAAGCATACATAGTTCGATCCATCCCACATCTCATCTCACATGTGGTCGACACGATCTTGAAGCTTCTCCAGGTACTCGGCGTATGCACCGTGCGCCACCCTGCGAGAATACTTCTGCTTGAAGGAGCCAACAGCCCGTCCTCTTGCATGTGCCAGAACACTTAGATACGCGTCATGAAGCTTCTGGTTGCAAAATGGGCATCCATAGCTACTGTTCTAGGTTCTAATATGCCTGTTATGCATTCCCACATAAAGCTCCCTCAAGATTTTCCTGTTGTACCTCCTCTGGCCATCTTCATCCTCGTTGTCCACATTGTGAGACAGCACCTATACAAATAGTAACACAAATTTAGCATCAAATCAATGATTACATGCCGTGAAGTAGGCTAAGGAATTTATGGCTATTTATTTATACAAATCCAGAGATTATGGTTCGATTTTTAAGCACAGTCGTCTATGTACAGACCAATCTTGTAGAAAATAATGGCACAAACATATGTAGGTCATTCAAAATCAATTGTCAAGCTCTGGCTAGGAATTATTAGCACGAACACTAACCCTAGTCGGATTACTAGCAGAAATCATTTGCACAGATGAAACAACTAATCACTTATCACATGTACCATTTAAACAATCAATACACTACAGGAATCTAACGAAACTTATTCATATTTCATGGATTGGGAGAACATAACCATAGGATTTCTATCCCAAAAAGGGGGAGGCAGGAGTAACTAGAGAAACCCTATGATCTATTTGACACATAAATGGGTATAGATGACTAACCAGCTGTCCGTCATCGTCGGAGTCATCGCCGGAGTGGTCGTTAGAGTCGTCGCCGGAGTGGTCGTCGGAGTCGTCGCCGGAGTGGTCGTCGGAGTCAGTGTGGAACTCCGCCTCCGGTTGTGGAGGCTCTACGCCATCGACGACGTCAGGGTGCAGCGATAACTTGTCGACTGTGACAGCAACCTCTGTCTCCATCTCCACGCCATGCTCCTGTGCATTAGCAGCCCCGGCGTAGCCACTCCCTCTGATGGGGCACTTCGGCGGCATCCTCATACACTGACGGCTTTGAGGACCGAGAGCGGCATTGAGTATGCGAGCGAAGAGAGAGGGTTGTGTGTGTAGCGAGGATGGGGGGTGCGGCCGCTCGGGCGCACCATTAATATGGAGTAGTGGGAGTTGTTTGAGAGAGGCGGGCGGCGGTCAAACCGATGGCTCGCCTCCTAGTGAGCCTACGCACCGGGCTGCTGGCATGCCTCCCAAAGTTACACATAGCTACTCGCACGCCTCCCGATGACACTGCGCAGCGAGCACGCCTCCGTCAATTCACACACCTGCACGCACGCCTCCCCGTCTGCCTACAAGGTGGACGCGTCCCATCAACTCACGCCTGCTCGCACGGCACACGGGTCGTGTGGCGGCACGTATATTGTTTTTCTATTTGGATGATTAATGATGCCGCTTTATTGCTTACCCGAAGCATGGCACGTATGCATTGTTGGTCTAATGCTCACGGTTCGAATAAATAATCCATTTGGGATATTGGTTCCCAATTATTAATAATCTCCCTTCTGTAATTAGATAAAGATTACATCAAAACTGGTCTCAAATTTGACAAAAAAAAGTATAATGCCACTTTGTATTGGTGTCCATATGACAACGCGATAAGTTTGATGAACTTCAAATAAGTTTTGGATGTACTAGATTTTAAAAATCAAGATTCCCAATGTTTGAAAATTGTTGCACGGGGAGTAAACATGCACCAAGTGAGACACATGTGTTTTTTCAATCCATTTAGGTGCACTGTCACGTGTGCATGTAGCTCAAATTTGATTTTTGCACATTATACCCGTAGAAAATCAATCAATCAATGTACTAAAATGTCTTAATGATCTCTGTGATTTTTTTGAAATTAAAATGTCCCTCCTTTGGTAACATATATGTTCACTGCAGGATAATTAATTTAACATGCATCGTATTTGCAGTGGATTCGCGGTGTGTGTGTGGGTGTGTGCTTCTGGGGGTGGCGGGTGGCTCGCAGTACACTACGAGTTGTGAGCCACCGTGTGGGTTGGCCGTTTTGTTAGGCAGGTCGGTGCCACATCAGAGTTGTGAAATCGTTATTTAAAACATTACACGACCCTTTCATACATAAATGTTTTGGCCACATGCAGTCGATGGTTGTCCTACACGACACTCGATACTCGCGTGTGACGCTTACTGTGGGACATCGAGGTTGCCGTCCATCACTTTGACGAACAGCCGACAGTGAGGTTAATTTGACTAGCAAGGTAGAATCTTTTTGTTTGTGTTATGGTGGTATATAGTATGCGTCGAAGAGGTGGGAGGGGACTAGCATATATACTATACGTACGCATCCGTGAACAAGTACACCTCACTCAGTGTCGGGACTTTTTGGTTTTCGAGGCACGTGCCACATCAAAATTGTGAAATTGGCTATTCAAACATCACACAACACCTTTTTGGGCCACATGCATATCCTAGCTAGGACACTCACGTGTGACGCTTCCATCTGTGGGCCCACGAGGCCATCGTCGATGCATGCATGCATGGCTTTGACCTACATCAGGAGAGGTTAATTAATTTCACCATCGATGAGGATTCTTTTGGGTTGTACATATATTACGGCAGGAGCATATAGTATGCGGTGAGGGGGGAAGGAGACCATCATATGTAGTATGCTTGATGAACCTCGCTCTGTGTCGGTGCATGGTTTACGGTTTTTGAGGCATGTGGCACATCAAAGTTGTGCATTTTGGGTACATATATATATATATATATATATATATATATGTTTGGCCCACATGCAAAGCGGTGATGGTTGTCCTCTCACACCCACTTAAGCGGTTATCAGCGATATCGATGCTTTCCATTTGTGGGCCCGCTTGGTCCATCACTACTTTTTAGCTGACAACAAGAGAGGTCAATTTTACTTAGGAGGGGATTATTATTTTTGCTCTGGGATGACATGCATGATATAGTTTGAGCACACAGACATGCATGTGTACGCATGAATCCCTCCCATCGAGTCGAAGTGGCTGGTACAATGACACATCATGAACCGATCTCGCTCTGCGTGGGGAGCTACTCTACGATTTTTGACGCATGCGCCACATCAATGTTGTGTATTTAAACATGCATGCACGCATCACCTCCAGACATATGCATGTAGTGGTTGCCTTCGAATAGTACACTCCCTCGCGTGGTTATCGGCGATAAGCCTATATATTCATGGGCCCACATGGACATCCATGATCACCTCACTACAAAAAAAGACACATCCATGACATTTTGGGCCGAACGAAATTTTTTTCTGTCATACATATGACACTTCTGTGACGATAATTGTGACAAAACCCGGTATTATCATAGATGTGGTGGGCTCCTACTTCTATGACAAAAAATCATGACAGAAAATGGGCTTTTCGTCTTGGGCGGGGCGGAGACGCAGCTGCATGACATTCTTTGGGCCTTCCATGACGGAAAAAACCGTGGTAGAAGCGAGGGCGAGGAAAATTTCGGGGAGTTCCCGGTTACGGTGGGAGGTCGGGGCCGAGCGATGTGCGTTTCTCTCGTACACGTACGCGTGTGTGTGCGAGGCGTTGGCTCTAACTGAACCCGAGCGAGGTTTTGGGCTCTAACTGAACCCGAGTGATTGCACTGCAGGCTACGCATTATTGAACCCGAGCAATCGATCGATGGCTGTTAACTGAACCCGATCGAACGATTCCTTCACTACTGCTGCTAACTGAAGCCGGTCGATTGGATGAACAGTGAGCGTTGCGCGGGGGGGGGGGGAGGGGGTTGGATGAACAGTGAGCGGTGGCGTTGCCTCTGGATGAACAGGACCCCGTGGTGTGGTGGAGGGCTAGATGAACAGTAGACGGTGGAGGGTTGCCCGTGGAGGGGTGGTTGAATAGGACCCCGTGGTGTGGAGGGCTAGATGAACAGTAGACGGTGGAGGGGTGGTTGAACAGTAGCCGGTGGAGTAGCATGCGGTGGAGGCTGGATGAACAGGAGCCCATGGAGGCTGGAGGAGGTCGATGGTGGAGATGAACAGTATCCCGTGGAGTCTCGTTTTGCGATACGCCACACCCCTCCCGATGAATAGGACCCCCGTTTCGACCGTAGGAGGTCCGTTTCGTCCGTTTTGCGGTACGCCGCACCCCTCTCGATCAACAGGACCCCCGTTTCGACCGTAGGAGGTCCGTTTCCTTTGTTTTGGGGTACGCCACACCCCTCCCGATCAACAGGACCCCCATTTCGACCGTAGGAGGTCTGTTTCCTCCGTTCTGCGGTACGTCAGGCCTCGTTTCCATCACCTATTCCATCCAAGCCCTCCCGATGAACATGACCACGCATTCCGTTCCGACCCAGCCGGTTGGCTCCCACGCGTTTCGTTGCCTCCCGATGAACACGACACATTTTGTTGCCTCCCCATGAACACGACGCATTCCGTTGCCTCCCCATGAACACGACGCATTCTGTTGCCTCCCCATGAACACGACGACGATGATGTTTCTCCGTTCCGACCCAGCCATGTACACGAGCCCTGGCCGTACGTATACGCGAGTAGGCGTTCGAGACCCCGCCCGTATGTACACATACATGGCCATATTTTCTTTCTTGCACCCTGGCCGCTGTACGTACGTGTACATGCTACGTGCGCGCCTCTACTACAACACGTGCACGCCTCTACTACGACACGTGCGCGCCTCTACATCGACCAATATGTACGTACACGTTCGCGATCAGAATGACAACGCTACGTATGCTTCGACCAGGTGGGTCCCGACTGTCAGGCACTTCCTTGCCTGGGAAGATGTAGCTGGTGGGTCCCAGCAGTCAGGGGGGTGAATCATTTTTTTGCCCGGACGCACTTCCTTGCGTGCGAAGATGTAACTGGTGGGTCCCAACAGTCAGGGGGAAACGTTTTCTTTCGCGAAATACAGTGGCCCGTCCGGTGGGTCCCTGCTGGCAGGTGGAGGAATCATTATTTTTCGCATAATAAAGAGGCACTTCCTTGCTGCGGCCGTGGACCCAGCTGTTAGCCTCTCCACATACAGTCCACGTCCGACGGAAGTCGTTCCTTGACCGCGTTGACCATGCCGTGCCGAGAGCACCAGGGCGGTGGACGACGGCGAGGCCTAGGAAGGGGACGACGGCGAGCCGAGGAAGACGCGGCAGTGGAAGCCCGCACGGAGAGGAGTAAGAGGGTTCACTGGTTCGACTGCGGTGTGAGGCTGCCGTTGCCGCAGGGCTTGGCCAGCAGTGGGAATAGTAGGTGGCGGTGAGGCCTCCGCGACAGCACAGCCGGCCACGGGAGGCAGGAGCATGCGGCACGACCGGCGCTGCTTTGGGCGGCTGTAGCAAAAGAAGACCAGAGGTTGAAGAAGCACGACAGCCATTGGATGGACATCATACGGTCACTGCAGCTAGAATCGTTTATATTGACTAAGTTGACAAAGCCCTTGGTACGTCAACTTAGTAGGCCCACAGGTCAGCTTCCGAAATGGTGCGCCCCAGATGTCAGGGGGAGGAATCATTTTTTGGGCGGGTGAAGCTAGAATATCCGAGATTGAAGAAGAAGCATGGCATCCGTTGGATGGACATCAAACGGCCACTGCTACTAGAAACGTGTGTTGACTATAAGTTGACAAAGCCTTGCATACGCATCAACTCTGTCTTTTTTGGGACGCGTCAACTTAGTAAGGCCAGAAGTGTGTGGCAGAGAACTTATAGCCCATTTGAGATTTGTAAGAATGTGTAGCCCATATTTGAATTCTAATGGAATTTACTACATCCCATTTACAGTTTGTTAAAAGTACATCACATTTCAACCAACCATTCAAAACATAATTCAATAAAATTTCCCACATTTTGATGGGATCCGAAATATTTTTATCCCGTAATTTCTAGTCAAATTAAATACAATTTCAATATAAATTTATATTATGTAAAAATGCAACGAAACATTGCTCTTGCAACAATTAATGAAATTAAATTTTCAATATCCAAAAATAATATTTTATAAAGTAATCACGTGTTTGGTGCATTTTTTTATAGTTACTGCCCAGTTTTTATAATTATATCCCATTTATTATTTCTTAAAGCCCATTTTCTTGTTAAGCCTAATGCATCCCTCCCAGGAAAGATTTGTAGCCCAACGGGGTGGAGAATAACAACTTGACCTTGCCTGGGTATTCCTAAAAAAAGTATAGCTGGGCTAGCCATTTTCAACTTGAAATTTTTTAATATCTGGGCTGGATATCTGGCCTGGGCTAGACGGGCCACATCCCGCCCAGTTAATACCTGCAGCGATGTTTTCACTATTGTTCAGAGGAGAAAATTAGTATCTGGGCTAAACATCAAAAAACTCTGCACTGCTCACACCTCAAAAACACAAATGCTGCTCGAGCTACTTGGTCCCAGCTGTCGGCCGCTTCTTGTGCAATTCTCTCATTTATTGACTACTCCCTCCTTTCCGGTTTATAAGGCTCAATTCAAAAATATCACCAACCAAGGTAGATGATGAGTGGTGGAATATTTTTTGTAGTTTGCAGAAGCACCCAATTAATGCTCTTGTTTTCCTCAAAAAATTATGTTTACAAATGCATTAATTGCAATGCATGCATGCATAAAGTGCATGCATTGGTCAGTTTTCTCTTAATACTTGCATGCAATGATTTAATGCACCTTGAAGTCTGAACATGTGATGGGAACAACCAAATCAAGCCTTATAAAATGGAAAAACTAAAATTTTGAGATAAGCCCTATAAACTGGAAAGGAGGGAGTACTACATAGGTTGAAAATGGTGTGGGACCGTGATGTCAGGAAACCAGGAGGAAGCAAAATGAATTATAGTTATATATATATATATATATATATATATATATATATACAATAAGGAGGCACTTGCGTACGTGAGGCTATGGACCTGGTGGGTCCCCATTGTTATCCTATCCAAGTAAAGTCATCTCCTCGCCCGCGCGTGCTTTCCGCCCGAAACAGTCAGCGCCGCCCTCCCCGCTTCCCGGTGCAGGCGATTGCTCCGCCTTCAAACGACATAAGTGTCGTCCGTCCGTCCATCTACCGCCCACATTAATGATACACGGTTGCCGAGGCAGCTACTCCGGCGCCACACGTCTGTCCCTCCGCCCGCCCACCGTTGCTATATAAATTGTTGTGCCGGCCATAGCCGCAGTCATCCGCATTTGTTCCCTTTCTCCTGTCCACACCACTACTGCCCACCATGGCTTCCTCACGCTCTAGTGCTCTTCGGGACGGGCGGACGACGGACCACAAGGAGATGGCAGCCATTGCTGCCGACCGGCTGGCCGGCAGACAGCCGGAGGATGACGACGTCCCAATGGAGACCATGGTAGTCGATGATCCGGCGCCAACCCCCTCCTCCGCACCATCGTCGCCGGTGCATTGCACCATGACAATCGGCGAGGCCCGTGCCCAATATATGGACAGGATGAGGCAGATGCGTGAGGATCAGTTCCGGGAGGCGCAGGACGACGCCGCCTACAACCACCATCTCCTTGAGGAGCACCTGCAGGCGGAGGAGCAGACACCGCGGAGCGGGCAGAGCAAGAGGCGCTGCTCGACTCGTACCGCTCCGCCCGCAAGGGCCGCCTCGAGCGTTGGCGGCACCACATGCAGGTGGCGGAGGCTGCGGCCGCCTACAAAGAGGCTAGCAAAGAGGGCGATGAAGCGGGCGAGGCGCTGTTTGGCGAGACCGGGGACAAGGCAGAGGACAATGCCGGCTTCGACGAGTCCCCGCTCCGCTGGCGTCGACGAGGCCCTGCTCCACTGAGGCCCCGCGGCGCCAACAACGAGGCAGAGGACACCGCCGGCTCCGCCGAGGCCTTGCCCCGCCAACAACAAGGCAGAGGACACCGCCGGCTCCGCCAACAACGAGGCAGAGGACATCGCCGGCTCCGCCGAGGCCCCGCCCCGCTGCCAACGAGGCCGCGCCACATAGAAAACTAGGAAGAGTAGAACACGGTAGGTCGCCGCCGCTCGGGTCCAAGTAAGGCCACCGCTGCTACCCTCCGGTCGAAGCCAAGCTAGGCGGGTTAACCATTGACGGCCGATTAGCTTCTTGGCGGCAACGTGGAGTTGGAGAGCTGCACTGGAGAAGAACACTGCTTCTACTTGACTGCTGGTGCAGTTGGCTGACTGACACGTGGGCCCAACAGGCCACATGTCAGTTACGCAACTGCACCTGCAGTTAAGTCATTGAAGCTTCTGTTCGGCTGAGCGGGACACAGGTGGGTAGCTTCGGTTAATTAATTATACCTCTAGCGCACCCCTTTTTAGTTGAAGAATGTATGAAATGTAATGAAATACGACATGTTTATATGAAATCTGACCATGTATGAATGAATTTATTTCGATTAGTTCAAATTCCTGTATCACTAGCATTGGATGAACATGCAAAACAATACGTACTAGCATTATTCGTAGGGTGATCACCTTGTTTCCAGAAGTTTCACATGCACTCCCTCTGGTCCTTTCTAGTCTGAATACAAGTTTTGTCTGTAGTCAAAGTATCTCTACTTTGACCAATCTTATACAAAAAAGTATGCACTTTCACAATGTGTGAAGTAAAAAGGAACATAAGGAGTACAAAGAGTTTGAGCAGCTTTTTAGCATTTCTGTACATTGCAATCAAACACACAGGCCTAGAAATTCATAGAGAACATTCAAAACAATCGATAATTATGCATCTCAGCGACTCACATGTCAGAGGCAATATTTACTTCACAACTAAAGAATAAAGAAAAAATTGCATGACGCTGCTGACAACAAAGGGCGTCCCATTCGAAAATATCAAACACATGTCTTGCTAAAATCAATGAGCAAAATTTGACAAGATTGTCCCATTCCAAAATATCAAATGCCTACGATTGTGGAATGGGCAGGGTTTGCCATCAGTTCGGACATTGACATGGCACCTCGTGCTAAATAAACCAGCTGTTCTTTTTGTGCAGTTCCACCAAAATCAACCAAATTCGCGCGTAGCTTGTATGATTTCGCCCTTATATGTTGCAACGCCTTGAACTTATCGGCACCTCCTTTCTTGTGGTGGAAATGAATAATTCGGTGTATTCATGAACATTTTGTGCAGTTCCCATTGAAATCAAGCTAAGCACCCCTGTTTGCAAAAATACAAAAAAGTGATTAGTATAAAGCAAACTATACTATGAATTGACAGTTTCAACAGGCACATACATGATCCATGTAGAGCACACTTTTAGAAAAATGGAACTCACCAGAAAGAATCCTAGAACAACATTGTAGTCGCGCATCACAACAAAAAGATGGAGATTTGTCAATCCTTCTGAGCTGAAGTTAGTTTGGTCTTGTGGGGAGTAATGTAACCATCCTTCAACTGCTCCTTCTGATGAGAAGATAGATAGGGCTTCTTCATCCTCGCATAATCGGAACTAGTCACTTCACGTACTCCATATTCTTCTTCAAAGGAAGATGATCCTGTTGTGCAAAGACAAGAGGACTACTAAATGCTAGCATCCCTGTTTGCTCGAAAAAAGGAAAGGAAATATTTAAAACAACACAGATGAAGCACTTCTCAAGGACAATACCACTTTTTCATGACAGTATCTAAACAGTAGCACAACACCAATAAAGATGACAAAGCTCAATCATATGGATGAAATCAGTGGGCGAGTACCAACCTTTGTCAGGAGGCTTATTGTGTAGAGCATACAGATGAAGCACTTCTCCGGAACCATCTGTTGCTATCTACGATGGTGGCCATGCTTACTATATACTCCTTGATTCGTTTAATGTTTCCAACATCTTCTTGTGCAGTTCCACTAAAATATATGGTATCTTCAAAGAAGATCCCTATTTGCACAAGGTGAGATAATTACATATTACATTAAGAGTGGCATCAAATCAGTGGCAAAACAATTGCTCGTTCCAGCCATAGCAATAAATTAAGATGCAAAACTATATCATCAATTGTTTCATCACAGTTCCAGTGCGTCATTACAGCACCGGGAGTTGATTTTTGTTTTTCTTCTGCTTGTTATTCCCCTTCATCACTTGGTTCAATAACAGACAAGCTTCACCTTCAATGTAAGATTTGGCATGTCAATTAGGGAGCACAAGTATAGTACTAAACTTAATTTTTTGATGAAAGTGGCAAAATATAGGCCAGCAGTTGTGAAATATCCTTATCTTACCTCAATGGGATATTACGGTGCACATACAGATTGGAAGTCTTGTCTCCATTTGTGCAGTTCACTAAAATCAAGCAATATTATCATACAAGTAGCACAACATATGAAAGCACACTGCAGAATCATGTGAAAGAAGGCTAGTACTGACCTCTCATGATGTGGAATTCAAACAACTCACAAGAAGAAGATCTGAACCAAATTCACCTTAACGGATAGGAAGTAAGATCTCCTCTTGTGCAGTTCCACTAAGATCAAGCAATCAAGCAACGTTGTTGGTGTGACATTTTGGTTGAACTGCACAAAACACTCTTAAAACAAAAGTGTTTTGTGCAGTGCAACAAAAGGTCACAATGGCAACAAGGTGAAGTAGATAACCCCGTTTACACAGAGGTGCAAAGGAAACAATTAGTGGTCAATAACGGTGGATGACACAGAAGCCAACAAAAAGAAGCATCTACCTTATCTAAATGGGAAAGAAATCAAGACAGTAGCATTTCTCAAACGGTGGCATTGATTAATATTAACATAGAGATTATATTAACAATAAAATTTGTTAAACATGTAATTTGCTTTTAACTGTGGCATTGCATCAATTTTCCAGCGGCATTATTATAGGGTGTTTGTTTACAGGGACATTTTGGTGTAGGGACTAAAAGAACTCCGTGTCAGTCCCATCTAAACCAAACAGGAGGGACTTTTAGGGACTAAAAGTGGGCATTTGGGACTAAAGAAAGAAGACCCCGAGGGAGTCTTTTTGGGACTTTTTCCAACATTTGCCCCTGCCATGCATCGCACCTTGTCTCTATTAGTTCATTACTAGGGGTAACATGGTATTTTAGCATGTCATTTAATAACCTCTAGTCCATGTTTAGTCCCTTGAACCAAGCAGGTAGGGACTAGGTAGTTTTTAACCAAACAGGGCCTTAGATTAACAGCAACTAATGAGTTGCTCGGGACAGTGGACGCACCAGCACCATGTGCATCTACCGATGTACTGTGGTCATGCACGGTTTGTTGCAACAAAGAACAAACAACCAAGGAGCATATTTGTGTAGGTCCCAGTTGTGTTATCTTTAGACACCTTTCCCTATGTGAGCGTAGCAAATCTAGTCCTGCTCAAACTCTACAGCCTTGTCCCTTCCTTTCCTTTTTGAACTAGTACTTTCGCCCCTTCCTTTCCTCTTTGAACCACATCCTAGATTTTTGCGGTACAACTTTCCCCACTACTTTCCCCCATTCCTTTCCTCTTTGAACCACGTCCTAGATTCATGCTATACAACTTTCCCCCTTCATTTCCTCTTTGAATCACGTCCTAGATTCATGCTATATACAACTTTTCCCACTACTTTCCCCGACTCCTTTCCTCTTTGAACCACGTCCTAGATTCATGGTATACATGCAACTAGAGCAATGCATGTGGAGTAAGTAAATTATACCTTAAGGTTCTTGGGGCATGGTTCGGTGGGCGACGGGACGACAGCGAAGAAGAAGGGGTCGTAGGCCCTCCCGCGCTGTCGCTGGGTGGAAAGTGAACAGCTGCGCCGGTAGTCCCTCACCGACGATGACAGTGTTAAGCCTCCTTCCCTTCCCGGCGGACGAATCCTGCCGGCTCTTTGAGCAGCAGTGAGGGGAGAGAGAGGACAACGAAGTCTTGTTTAGATCTGGAGAGGGCGAGAGAGTGTGAAGAGATCAACAACTCCCTCCGTTCCAAATTACTCGTCGAAGAAATGGATGTATCTAGAACTAAAATACAGCTAGATACATCCATACCTGCGACAAGTAATTCGGAACGAAGGGAGAGCGCGAGAGAGTGTGAAGAGAGAAACTACAAGCAATGAGGCTCCAACGTGTATATATATACTAGAGAGAGAGTGTGAAGTGTGCAAACCCTAGAAAACATTTTGACCAGTCAAAGAATCGTCCTGGCACAAATTATTCTCAAGTGTAGTTATCGAACCTGAGACCTCAAGTTAGAAGGTCCAACGGGACCAAGGTGCATGCGTGTGTGTGTGTGTGTTTAACAGCATGTGTGTGTTAGAGAGAGCGACAGATCGACCTACTCCTATAGAGAGATGTTGTGTAGTGTACGATTTTAGCCGCGAGAGTCGGTGCATCCTCTCGTTTCCGGGCATGTCTGGTAGGGACATGCGGACAGCTGCCACGCCCGCTCCTGACCAACCTGGCCCACCCAAAGCCCCTCCATCGCCCGTGCGCGCTTCCGCCCGAAATAGTCATCCCCGCTCCAAAGAATCGGTGCCGCATTCATGCCCGGGCAGAGCGGACGCGACCTCTCACTGGCGCAAGAGTGATGGTTACTGCTGGGTCTATGTGATTTGACGGCTCATTGGTCTTTATTACTGAGGTGGTAGGACTGCTAGATGTCCCACGCTTTCGGTGAAAGGAGGTACTACTACTAGATTACAATTTTCTCCATTCTTACAGCGGAGGCGTGCAAGAGCAGTGAAAATAGGCAGGCTCAGTGATTACATGGCCCACCTCACACTATCACCGTGCGACACCTAACTCTTTACATAGTACTCCCTCCGTTCCTAAATATTACTAGATGAGTCCCCGCGCGTTGCCGTGGAACAGCGGTATATCTCTCTGCGCAAAATTATCGATTTCATAGAACTAAAAAAACTCTATAACCACATGACAAATGTGGTAGCCAAACTAAATAAACTCCCATCATCATTTAGATCATCCCACGTAAGGAAAAAAGATCAGCCAACTCCTACTGCATAATGGGATTATATTTTTCTTTTTGACATGTTAATGGGACTTAAAAGCTCACTAACATGCATGCTACCGATGCATGCTTGCATGCAGACATGTTGATGTGATTTAAAACCCACTCACATGCATGTGCCACGGTATTTCTACATGCTTGCATGTGGCTTAGTGCGGAGCCTCTCAACGTCTACATCAGACGACTATTATGGACTGATTTACTTCATATAACGGCTACAACAATTTTGATGATGTGGCTCAAGGAGAGGATAGAGAATTCCTAGTAGTGCGGGCTAGCTATTACTAGTAGATAAGTCTTTGTAGAGATTCCACTACATACGAAACAAAATGAATGAATCTACACTTAAAATGCATCTATATACATCCGCATGTGGTTCATGGTGAAATCTCTACAAAGACTTATATTTAGGAACGGGGGAGACGGCGTACTAAGCAAGCTTCTCCTCGTTCTGCGAGTTGACGGGACACATCAAAAGTACTCTAGTGTATAGAGCCTTGCCTCTAAGGTAGGCCCCACATGGTTTGCCTCTTTTTTTTAACATAACACGTCAAGTCGCAATTTGTTTGTTCACCCATGGCAGACGATCCTCCCTCCACCAAGTGGACAACTAGTACACGTGCCAAATTACCACGTGGGCTGCCTTTTTCGTACAGAAATGAGCTCCACAGTGTACCCGCATGGGTGTGGTTGGGAAAGAGACGGGAGTACATGCACCGTGCATGCACCTCTTCTCTTCGTGCACGTCCCCCACCTACGTGGGTGTGTGTGAGAGATACAAACCGCGTTCGTGAGTGTTTTTTGTTTTGTGGTGGGGGTGGGATGGGGGGTTGATTTCATGAATTATTTGTGAGAATATGTGTCGATGACATCTCAAACAAAATTTTGCATGCAGTGTGTGTGAAATGGAGGCCTATCCATATCATACATAGAGGGTCGGGCAATCCACGAGAAGAGAGGGAGGGGTCATAGCTATCGATAGATTCGAAGAGAGGATCAAGTGGGTGGGTGCGAGATGGATGAACAGAGCCATCGAAATTGTGTGTGTGTGCAAGTCAAAGATATAGGGCGACTGGCCCAACGGAACGTTAGAGAGCACATGTCAAGTTTGTGTGTGGCAGGGAGACATGACTAGAGCGCTCGATGTATCGGTGTGTGTGGGGGGGAGGGGGTGGGGGAGGGGTAGGAAGAGGCCTAACTACAGAGGTAGAACGACTCGTATATGTGTTGAGAAGGAGAGACCCAGCTATGTCTTGAGGGAGAGGGGTAGAGTGTTGGATGGGTGATGAAGTTGCTTCTCGAAGATGGTGGGAGAGGCCTACTAGACAAACTGAGGGTGGAACTGCAATGTTATCAATAAGAGTGGGGATGTATTTCTGTGTGTGCCTGTGCGTGATAGATCTGTCGGGACGCATCCATGGATGATGAAGGGGAACCATGTGTTTGGTAAGCAAACCTAACTAGATCAGTAGATGAATTGTTGTTTGTCGGAGGAAGGGAGAGACACAACTAATGAGGTAGATCGATTGACGTGTGGGTAAAAACGAGTTATAAGGACCTAGCTAGCTATATGTATAGCGAGAGATCGGTCGGTGTACGTCCATTTGTTAGAGGCAAATAAGGCCCAGCGAGACGGATATACAGAGAGAATGGAGCTAGGAGGTGGTGCGAGAGGCCCAACTACTAGCTAGATACGGGGAGGAGTGTGCAGTTGTGAGATCGATGAAAAGAGGGGCAAGAGTTTACACGTGTGTCTGACCATATGATAGACACGAGGCAAGGACACATGAAGGAGGAGATTGAAGGTGTGTGTGTATGTTGTAGGAAGGCATCGCTGGAGAGGTTTATCGATCGGTGTGTGTCGGAAAGGAGTTGTGGAGACTCTAGGAGAGCAACCTAAAGAAAAAAATGAATGTGCCCGGTGTATAGAATGCCGAGGGAGGGGAGGGCGAGGAGGGCGTGTGCATGCACGAGAGAAAGTTAGTGGTATCTACAAAGGTTAGAGGATTGTGTGGGTGTAAGAGACTAACAAAGATCATAATTTGATATGAAAGCGGATTCATATATTTGAATAGGAGATCATAGTGTTTTAAACATTGCATGCATGAATATAGCGGTGATACACGTGTTGTGCACATGTTATACCATAATGTGATAATGCATGGCGTTTGCAACTCACAGCTAAATGCCGAACAATCTAAACCATACTATACATCAAACAATCTCACATTTTATTTGAATTTGTGATAATGTGTGGCGTTTGCAGCTTACAACTAAATATCAAACAATCTAAACAATACTATATATCGAACACACATTTTATTTGAATTTGTGGTAATGTGTGGTGTTTGTAACTCACATCTAAATACTTGTAGGCGTAGGGGGCGGGGCACCATACATAATGTGATAAACACATTATACATATGAGACATGGTTTAGATTATGAAGATCTAGCTAGAGCTAGAAATGTAATGTGACTTGAAATCAACATAAAGTGGATTCAAAAAATCTAGTTCGAGTTCATATAGTACACATAGTTCATATGTAACTCGAGACTAATCATGTGGTGTGTTGTGAAGATAATACAAACGATGGTTTAACTTGACAATAATGATGATTGTAGATCTTATTAGAACAGAGAAACGAATTCAAATGCTTTGACTTCACAACAATCATTACTGCAGATCTTATTCAAATAGAGAAAGGAATTCAAATTTAGTTCATATTTAAGTGGTAGTATATACGTTTGGAATGCACTAAAACATTCATTTGAGTAGTAGGCTGCATGCATTATACACGTAGTGAAATATTTTAATTGAACATAACATGAATTCAAAGTTTTGAATGACATTTGTAGTGTGCATTGATTTGGTACAGTACATGTTAGGCTTGTCCGAAAATTTCAACCCGCGCCTTGTTAGCCCAAAATATTTAAGATATATCTTTGTCTCGTTGTGCCCTGACAACTCCCTCCATCTCAACCCACGCCTTGCTATTCCGAAATTACAACGTGCGCGAAAACTCCCACCTCATGTGAAATCCCGACACGTGAAATGCCCGTGGTACCCCTGAACCGAAAGAACCGCCTCAAATCGGTGGGGGTACTTTCGTAACTTACCCCACATTTCGGACAAGCGCATCTCTAAGCCATGGTTCCCCATCGCCATCCCATCTACCCACCCATTCGTACACCGAGGCCACGAAAACCCGTGACGAAACGCCACACCCTGCTCCGTCCGCCACCCAGCCAGAGCCTCTTCCCCGACGACGTCGTCCACAGCAACACCTCTACGTCCCTCATCCACCGTACTGGATGAGGATCCGTCGTCGATCTCATCCTCCCGCCGGTTTAGCCACCCCGTCCTCCACCTCCAAGGAGCTTCCCCGACGTTCCCCTCGTCTTTCGCACCACCTCCATTCCCACACCGCCGTCTTCACCTGCACCAAGGGAAGAGCATCATCATCACCGTTTCCTCGGATGAAGTTGCAGCCTAATCGGCGCCACCAAAGAGGTTGTACACTAATCGCCACATTTTCTTCTTGATTTGATCTCACGGTGCTGCCGGTGCTCGATCCCGAGCCGACACGGCGCGGCTCCATCCACGGCGGCGTCGTCGGCCACTTTCTCCATGGCGTCGCTCCCTCGGCGGCGATGTCCACATCAGTAGGAGCTGCTGCTTCTTTAGCTCTCGCTCTCGCTGCAGCTCTGCTCTTGCTCTCGGTCCCCTGCCTGGTCTGCTCTTGTTATTGCTCTTGCTCGCACTACTACTCTCGCTCTTGCTCTTGCTTGCGATGCTGCTCCGATTTAGCTACACTTTAGTCCACCGAATCGACTTTTGGGTCAGTCGATTTTTAGGGGGGGCTCGCCGGGGTGAAGGAAGAACCAGCCTCAGGGGGGAGGGGGGCTCGCTGGAGAGGTACCCCACTATCTATCTTAGGGTTCATGATGGGGGCGGTGGTCACCGGCGGTGGCGGGGCGTTGGCGGGGCGGTGGCGTGGGGATCGTCGGAGAAAAAGCTCGGCACGGGGGGGCCTAGAGGGATGGCCGGGGCGGCGGCGGACCGGCGGTGGGGAGTGTTTTCGGGGCGGGCAGGGCAGCGCACCGCCGGCCGCGGGCGGCGGGGGGCTGCTGTTTGGCCGGTGGTGGCTAGCGGCTCAGGGGGTGGAGGTTGAAGATGAACCGCAGGCCCTTGATTTCATATCCAACAGCTGCAAAATTGACTGACCAGAGATGAAAAAGTCAGTCGACCGATGTGTAGCCTCACCTTGCTAGTGCGTTCAGTTTCAACAGCAAAATTCAGTTTCGACAACAAAATTCAGGTTCGATAGTTAAGCTCAGTTTTGACAGTTAAGTTCAGTTTCGATAGTTAAGTTGAGTTTCGACAGTTAAGTTCAGAGATGAGCGGCTGATGTATTTTACATCTAGCACTTTGTGGTTATGTATTTTACGTCATGTATTGGATATGCTATTAGAATTCCACTTAGGTTAACATTGTTCGTTGTCTCTCTTGTCCTGTTTCAGCCACGGCATCGTACAACTCACCGGAGCTGCTCCAATGACGAAACCCTCCATCACAGCGGAGCAGTACCTCGGGCTCCATCTCCAGACACCTAAGATCTTCTTCCCCTCCTCCGACAGCAAAGTCAGCCGGAGCATCCTCACCGGCCAACCCAATCACGCTGAGATCGACATGGCTTCGCCAAAGAGGTTGTACACTTGTTGCATCTAATTTTTACTCTACATGTTATATATATTGTCCACTGAGCACACGGATTTGTTCCTTTAGTGTCTCCTTGAAAGAAAAAACATAGGAATTTTAATTTTCACTTGTCCTCCTTTTCAAATTCCTATTCATGAAGCACAAGACTAAGAGATAATAGCATAATAGCATTATAACCGTACGTTTTCTTGTGGTTTGACTTAATCTCACCATGCTTCTTTGCATCCTGTGATCTTCCAATTGTTGTGAATCAAACACCCAGATTGGCAGAAATCCTGTGTTTTTAAATTCTCTGTTTTGCACGTGCATTCCTATCCTATTCCTGTCTATTTCCTATCCCTGCATTGTTGGAATCCTCCAATTCAAACGAGCCCTTACATAATTACTTCTCTTGCAGATAGTTGTCAAAGAAAACCTTGTGTGGTTTGTCCCGCTCCTGCTGCACCGTCGTCCACCCCAGCTCAGCTGCTCCAACGACAAAAGGGTCCAGCACAGCAGGGATCCGGCCTCCAGACTGTCTTTCGCCACCTCGGACCTTCTTCCCCACCGCTGGCAGCCATGAAAACTGCATTACCATCATCAACCAAGCAGATGACCTCAAGGACTACACGGGTCCGCAAGAGAGGTCGCACTCTTTCGTGTCTTCTTACGTTATGCATCCCTTAATATTACATGCTACTTTATCGTCCTGTTCACCAATTAGACTCTGAATCAGCTCCAAACTAATGGTCAAACTTGAGTTTTTAAATGGTTGTGGGGTACATATTGGGGCCGCTATCAATAGTATCTATCTACTATCTGGTTAATCTCCGGTGTCTACTATGAGTTTCATGTTGGGTGGGAAACAAACAGTAAAGAAGCCATTATCTGTATTTTTTAACTGAAGCCATTATCTGCCTGCTATTATTGGTTTTGGGTCTATCCACAGGTTGCTACCATCACTCTGGATTTCTGCATGCACTCCTTACATAATCTCACCATGTTTTATTCCTATGCATGACAGTTATTGTAAACAATGGAACTGAACTTGTAGAGCAAAAGAGACGAGCCTTGCGTGGCAATAAAATTTCATGCAGACGTCGCTCCATGGTAGGCGCAAAGGCAGCCCCCCTCCACGCATTTCAGATTGTAATCAATAGGAAGATATCTATTCTGAGGGGGATTTAGAAGGAGAAGACAACTCCTATTTACCCCCTGAGGTCTTCGCTCTAACTTGACATGCTGATGTTGGTTATATCATGCATATGGTGTCTTGCATTGCTTACTTTATACATCAAATATGTCATCTGCTTAGTTTAGACATCCTTTGTGCGAATGCCATCTGTTTAGTTTATTCGTAGTTTATGTGAATTATGCAACGCCATCTTGTTTAGCCAGGCATCATATATGTGAATTTTGCAATGCCATCCTGCTTAGCACGTCATCTTAGATGTAAATTATATCAGGCCATCCTTTTTTCCGTTACATATTACATTTGTCAACAATGTTAGTACATTCAACTGCTCTTCGTGTGCATCAACCATTTGACACGGTGATGGAAAATTCTGGAGTGAAAACAAGGTCTTCAGAGAAGACTATGCTATCTGACGAAGTGCATATCTCGCTGGTTACGGATAACTCCTCACAGAAGGATTCAGAGACAGATGACCAGTCCTATCCCCCCCCGAGGTGTATGCTCTAACTTGGCAGGGTTATGTTGCTCATATCGTGCGTATTGTGTCTCGCATTGCTATGTCATTTGATTAGTTTAGACATGCTTTGTGTGAATGCCACATGTTCAGTGTATAATTACCATATATGTGAATTATGCATTGCCATCTTGTTACAAGACATTATATATGTGAATTATACAATGTTATCTTATTGCAAAGGCATTATATATGTGAATTATGCAATGCCATGTTGTTTAGCCAATCATCATGTATGTGAATTATATGATGCTATCATTTTTTGTATTACGTGTTCCATTTGTCGACAATGTTTGTATATTCAACTACTCTTCCTGTGCATCAGCCATTTGAAGCGATGATGGAAGTATCTGGAGTGAAAACAAGGTATTCAGAGCAGACAATGCTACCTGCTGAAGCAGACATCTTGCTGGTTACAGAGAGCTCCTTAGAGGATGATTCAGAGACTGATGACCAGTCCTATTTCCCCCTGAGGTCTATGCTCAAACTTGGTAGGGTTATATTACCCATGTCATGCATGTGTAACATCCCAAATTTTCAATTTGGAATGTTATACATTAGATCATCATTGCATATCATATTTTATTGCATTTTGGTTGATCCAGAAATTTCACGCAACTCAAGGACCCTCGGAGAGAGTAGGGGATTTCGTTATTTTCATATTTGAGTTTTCTCAAATTTTGAAAATAGGATCATTTGATTTTATTTATTTTATCTTCAATTATTTCTATCACAAAAATATGAGAGAGGGAATAAAATGACTTTCCCAGAATAAAGAAAAATAGAGGATTTAATTATAAAATCAAATAAGATTTTATTTTGGTTTTATTTGCTATTTTATTTGAATTTAGGAAAAATGCGCGTTTTTCAAAATTGCATTTAGGCCCCAAATAAATGTTCATCCTGTGCGGCTTGATTTTAGAAGCCGGGGAAAATTTATTTCGGGATTTTTGGAGTCTTTTTAGTATTCCTTTTGCTTGTTTTTCTGCGTAAAATTATAAAAAAACGTGAACCGACTACGGGCCGGGATCGGCCAGGACTCCCTGGCCGGGGCCCTTTATATAGCGCCGCCCCGGGCCGCTCCAGCCCACCCGAGCCGCCGCCGCCGCCGTTTTTTTTGAAAACCGATGGTTTTTGCCGGTTTTTCGTTCGTTTTTTTAGTTTTCGTTTTTTTATTAGATCGGTTTTTTCTGGTTTAGGTTAATTAGCGAGCATTCGCTCGTTTGTTCGTTTTAACGAATGCGTTCATCGTTTAGATCTAGATAACGAACGTTCGTTCGTTAATCTCTTTGTCGTTTTTTCTTTTTCTTGCATTATCCGCGATTATTTCTGATCGTGATTTCTGATCCGATTTTCGTTTTTGTATAACTTTTCGCTCGTTTATTGGAATCAGGCGATTCAAGCGCGTGGAGTTTCGTCTCGAAACCCTCTTTCCGTTTAACCAACTCAAACAAGTTTTTGCCTTTGTAAAATTTGACCTAGATCCAGAATAGTAAGCGAAGCCTGTTTCTTTCGATGTTTGTCTTTCGTTGCTTCGTTCGATTTGATTCGTTTTGCCAACCGGAGTTCTTAAATTGAACTTTCTGGTTAGATCTCTTATTTGAGTTTTACCCATGCATTAGATGAGTACTTATTGTATGTTTGTTTGTTTGTAATAGAGTACCCGGAGTGCGCCGCTTACTACTTCGAATCGCTAGGTTTCGCAGATCATCAGCAAGGCAAGTAATACTTTGATCATACCTCCCACTGCCCAGTTTTTATTGCATTATATCAATCCTCAAACATTGCATGATTAGGATCAAATTAAATTGTGGGTTTTGGGAAGTAGATGAGGTAGTACCTATTACCTGTTTTATTATCAAACCTTTGGGAGTTACCTCTACGTTTGCTTATATTGCTATGCTATGCTAGTAGACGTGGATTGGGTGAGTGTATCCATGACAGATGTGAGATTGTTAATTAATGGTTTATTTAAGGTGGCAACTTAAACACACATCTGGGTGGATTGAGGCACTTGGGTATTCCAACGATTGCCTGTTTTTCTTTTGGACCGCCACCCAGGCTCAAAGGGATCATGAGATTATTCATACTAGAAACTTCCGTGTGCAGCCACAAGCTACTATGGGCTCTAGCATAGTTGATTAAGTCATGCGAACTCTTACAGTGGTAGACTAGCAGATGTAGGGGAAAGTAGGTGTAACGGTCTACCCGATCGTAAGGTGCTAGCGCTTCTGAAAGACTATGTATCGGTCATCCATTTTCTCAAACACCATTATTCTCTATGTGTTACCTTGCCAGCATATTCCATGTGCTGACCCGTTTCGGGCTGCAACGTTCATGTTGCAGACTTTTCAGACGACGAGTAAGGTGCCTTTAGGTCGTGGTTCTATACTCAGTGATGCCATTGGAGTTGATGGACTCACTTATCTTCCAAGCCTTCCGCTGTTATCGTTATTAGATGGCCTTAAGCCATATTTATTGTAATAAGTTCTCTTTTGAGACACTCGTTGTAATAAGTGTGTGATTGCTACTCTGTTATAAATCCTTCAAGTACTGTGCGGTGTCCGCATTACTGATCCAGGGATGACACTAGAGCACAGAGATTGGACCATTTGAGGTCTGGTCGCTACAAGATGGTATCAGAGCACACGCTGACTGTAGGACACGACCACTAAGCGAAAGCCCTAGATCACTACTCACTCTTCTCATTCTGACTCCTCATGTTTTCTACTCTTTTAGGATGGAGGATGCAAGGAACAAGTTCATGCAACCGGATGAAGATACACCCTTTGGACGTCACTTGAAGGAAGTCACTAGATATCTAAACATCGGAGTACCAAGCTTCACCGGAACCTACAACGCCACTTTACCTGAAGAGGAGCGCTGGATGATTCAAGTTCAAGTTCCAGGAAGGACGTTCATGCCAGTCACCAAGCCCATAGAGTTTTCCTTTGATGCACCAACCTGGAGTCTAGGAAAGAGCATGGTAGCTCACATTGCCATGGGACGTATTGGAGAAGTTTACCGCAATGATCTCAAGGATACAATCTACCAGATTTGTGGGCGCCGAGATGAGCAATGGGAGATGATCAGCACCAAGAAGGATAGATCAATCGCAGCTTTTGTCGGGGATATACCCCGCGGTATGACCCGGCCAGATGTATGACCTGGCCGGACTTGGCGACTCACTAATGACCCGCCCTGACTGGACGACTCATTAAGTGACCCGCCCGAGCCTGGCGACTTATGGGTGACCTGGCAAGTGGATCAAAGGAGCGACAAGACCCGGGGGCCCAAGAGGCTGAAGGCCCAGAAGGCCGGCTACGTTATGGTAGGCCAGCTTAAGAGGAAAGGCGTGAGGAATATCTCCTTTACGAGGAAGCAAGACCCAGACTTGTAATCAACTTGTAAAAGAAGATAGACTAATCCTAGTCCTACTAGGACTCCACATGTAACCCGCCCCTCTAACTTATATAAGGAGGGGCAGGGCTCCCTAAAGAGGGAGGGAAGAAGAAAATAATCTCTAGGGCTAGACACAAAGAGCCGGCTTACCGATAACTCATGAGTGAGGGAATCCTGGATTAGGGGGTGTTCGGGTAGCCGGACTATACCTTCAGCCGGACTCCTGGACTATGAACATACAAGGTTGAAGACTTCGTCCCGTGTCCGGATGGGACTTTCCTTGGTGTGGAAGGCAAGCTTGGCGATGCGGATATTCAAGATCTCCTACCATTGTAACCGACTCTGTGTAACCCTAACCCTATCCGGTGTCTATATAAACCGGAGGGTTGTAGTCCGTAGGCAATCAACTCCATACACAACAATCATACCATAGGCTAGCTTCTAGGGTTTAGCCTCCTTGATCTTGTGGTAGATCTACTCTTGTACTACCCATATCATCAATATTAATCAAGCAGGAGTAGGGTTTTACCTCCATCGAGAGGGCCCAAACCTAGGTAAAACAAAGTGTCCCCTGTCTCCTGTTACCATCCGGCCTAGACGCATAGTTCGGGACCCCCTACCCGAGATCCGTCGGTTTTGACACCGACATTGGTGCTTTCATTGAGAGTTCCTCTGTGTCGTCACCTTTAGGCCCGATGGCTCCTTCGATCATCAACAATGATGCAGTCCATGGTGAGACTTTTCTCCCCGGATAGATCTTCGTCTTCGGCGGCTTCGCACTGTGGGCCAATTCGCTTGGCCACCTTGAGCAGATCGAAAGCTACGCCCCTGGCCATCAGGTCAGGTTTGGAAGCCTAAACTACACGGCTGACATCCGTGGGGACTTGATCTTCGACGGATTCGAGCCACAGCCAAGCATGCCGCACTGTCTCGATGGGCATGATATAGCTCTGCCACCGAACAGCGCCTTGGAGGCCGCACACGCATCGGTCCCGACCATTGATTCGGAGCCTACTGCACCGATCGAGGATCAGCGGTTAGACGCTGCCTCAGGGGCTGCGATCCCAGAGGCGATTGAGCTGAACTCTAGGCCTGCACTCCGCATGGCCCGTGACTCCGAGGAGCCGGATTCCTCTCCGAGCTCCGAGCCCCCCGCGCCCCTGCCGATCGAATCCGATTGGGCACCGATCATGGAGTTCACCGCCGCGGACATCTTTCAGCACTCGCCCTTCGGTGACATCCTGAATTCTCTAAAGTCTCTCTCTTTATGAGGAGAGCCCTAGCCGGACTACGGTCAGCAAGGTTGGGATACGGACGACGAAAAAATTCAAAGCCCACCCACCACCCACTTCGTAGCCACTGTCGACGACTTAACCGACATGCTTGACTTTGACTCCGAAGACATCGACGGCATGGACGATGATGCAGGAGACGAACAAGAACCAGCACCTGTACGGCGCTGGAAGGCCACCTCGTCATATGACATATATATGGTGGATACTCCAAAAGATGGAGATGGCGATGGAACAGTGGGGGACGACGCCCCCAAGAAACAGCAAAAGCGCCGGCGTCAGCGGCGCCGCTCTAAATCCCGCCAAAGCAAAAATGGTGATTCCGGCACGGGAGATAATACTACCCCAGATAACGCCGAAGAACACCCACCTCAGCAAAATTCGGCACAGGAAGATGGAGAAACCAGCCCTCATGAAAGAGTGGCAGACCGAGAGGTCGAGGATGATAACTATACGCCTCCCTCCAAAGCCGAGGCTAGCCTCGATGACGATGAATTCGTCATACCATCAGACCCCGGCGAACAAGAGCGTTTTAAACGCAGGCTTTTAGCTAAGGCAAGCAGCCTCAAGAAAAAGCAGCAACAGCTTAGAGCTGCCCAAGAATTGCTAGCTGACAGATGGACTGAAGACCTTGCGGCCAAAGAGTATGAACTCGAACGCCCCTCCAAGAGTTACCCGAAGCGCAGGCCGCTACCCCGATCAGAGGAGGAAGCACCTACATCACCAGCGCATGACATGGCAGACCGGCCACCTCGCGGTCGCGACAGAGAGGCCTGTCGGCCCTCCACCCAGGCCATGCCCCGATGCCGCTCAACTAAGGCACGGGAAAATGCGCCCGACCTGCGAGACATACTGGAGGATAAGGCAAGACAAACAAGATCGATCTATGGATTGCGCAGGTGCCCTACGGCATGTGACAATGATCTTCACTCCGGATACAACAAATCCGGCCGGGCCGAACACAACAGACATAGCTCTTCCGAGCTGCGTCGTGATATAGCCCTAGTACAGAGGCGCCGCACACCCGCTATGCTTCACGAATGAAGTAATGGATCATAAAATCCCAGATGGTTTCAAACCCGTAAACATCAAATCATACGATGGCACAACAGACCCGGCGGTATGGATCGAGGATTATCTCCTTCACATCCACATGGCATGCGGCGATGATCTACACGCCATCAAATACCTCCCGCTCAAACTTAAAGGACCAGCCCGGCATTGGCTTAACAGCCTGCCAGCAGACTCAATCGGTTCTTGGGAGGACCTGGAAGCCGCATTCCTCGACAACTTCCAGGGCACTTACGTGCGACCACCGAATGTCGACGACTTAAGCCACATAATTTAGCAGCCAGACGAATCGGCCAGACAATTCTGGACACGGTTCCTAACAAAGAAAAACCAGATAGTCGACTGTCCGGACGCAGAGGCCCTAGTAGCCTTCAAGCATAACATCCGCGACGAGTGGCTTGCCCGGCACCTGGGACAGGAAAAGCTGAAATCCATGGCAGCCCTCACGACACTCATGACCCGCTTTTGCACAGGAGAAGACAGCTGGCTAGCTCGCAGTAACAACTTATCAAAGAACCCTGGTAATTCGGATACCAAGGACAAAAGTGGTAGGACATGTCGGAATAAGCAAAAACGCCGCGTTAACAGCGACAGCAATGAAGACACGGCAGTCAACGCCGGATTCAAAGGCTATAAATCCGGTCAGTGGAAAAAGCCATTCAAAAAGAATACTCAGGGCCCGTCCAGTTTGGACTGAATACTCGATCGCTTATGCCAGATACATGGCACCCCCGAAAGGCCAGCCAATCACACCAACAGGGATTGTTGGGTGTTCAAGCAGGCAGGCAAGTTAAGGGCCAAAAACAGAGACAAGGGGCTGCACAGCGACGACGAGGAGCCCAAGCCGCCGAACAACAATGGACAGAAGGGCTTTCCCCCACAAGTGTGGACGGTGAACATGATATACGCAACCCACATTCCCAAGCGGGAGCAGAAGCGTGCGCTACGGGACGTATACGCGATAGACCCAGTCGCCCCAAAGTTCAACCCATGGTCCTCCTGTCCGATCACTTTTGATCGAAGGGACCATCCCACTAGCATCCGTCATGGCGGCTTCGCCGCATTGGTTCTCGACCCAATCATCGACGGATTTCACCTCACAAGAGTCCTCATGGTCGGCGGTAGTATCCTGAACCTGCTTTATCAGGATACAGTGCCCATAGATCCCTCAAGGATTAAGCCCACAAGAACGACCTTTAAAGGCATCATACCAGGTGTAGAAGCCAACTGTATAGGCTCGGTAACACTTGACGTGGTCTTCGGATCCCCGGACAATTTCCGAAGCGAAGAGTTAATCTTTGATATAGTCCCGTTTCACAGTGGCTATCACGCCCTGCTCGGACGAACCGCATTCGCAAAGTTCAATGCGGTGCCGCACTACGCATATCTCAAGCTCAAGATGCCAGGCCCTCGAGGAGTAATTACGGTCAACGGAAACACCGAACGCTCCCTCCGTACGGAGGAGCATACGGCGGCTCTCGCAGCGGAGGTACAAAGTAGCCTTCTTAGGCAATTCTCCAGTCCGGCCATTAAAAGCTAGACACTGCCAAGCGCGCCCGGAGTAACCCACAACATGACCGCCTGGCACACTCTGAGCAAGCGTAGCAATGCAGCCCCAACCCCAGCTTTCGCGACATAGCGAAATCAGTACCTCGCGTACATAACTATGCCCTTGAAATACCATGGGCACAGGGGAAGGGGCACAATAACGGCACGCCCAAAATACGGCTTAAAACGTACTAGGGGCTGCTGGATTCTCTTTTAATTTTTTCTTACTTTCAGGACTCCATACTTCGGACAACCTGTTCGGCAATTCGACCGCCGCACAAACGATGCAAGATCCAGGGAGGCAGACAAGCCATGCCGCACTATGAAACTCCCAGGTGGTCTCTGTTACAAGCGGTATACCTGTTTTAAATATAATTCCGCAGCCTGCCCCTGGTCAGGACATATTGAATAGTCCAATATCTTTTGCTTACCGCACTATTTGTATCGTTCGGCTTTGATAAATAGCCTCTCTATAAACAATGCATAGCTTTTGTCTATTTTCTGCATTACTCTCTTTTATATATGTTCATTAATAACATGTTGCACCCGTATGCTGTGGTACGGCAAGTACGCCAGGGGCTTCAGTACCCTTCAAAATGGTGTGAGAAGTCTGTACACTTTCACAAGTGCGGCACCCCAAACTTATAGCATTATATGCATCGGCTCCGAATCATGATTTGGGTCAATAGTTGGGTTTGCCCGGCTCCTATGTTTTGGTGCCTTACGTTCCGCTCTATCGGCTAAGGTAGCACTAGGAGAACCACTTTGTGCCCCGGTTGAGCTGGGTTAAGCACCTCAGTGGAGAAAGCTAAAACTGACTGTCATGATGTGGCGAGAGACCAGTCGCTGTTCGAGAGGTTTTTCGAGTCCCTAAAGGCTTATGCAGCTTCAAGCGAGGAGCTGGATAACCCCAGCCAAGGCGTGGATAGCGCCCCGAACTCGGTCTTCCGAACTAGGGGCTTCGCCGAAATTTAAAATTATAAAGTTCTATGGCTAAGTGAGAGTGTTCAAGCATTATAGTCCGATTGCCTGGTTCGTCGTGCTGAGCGCCTCCCTCGAAGGACCCAACCATGGGAAAAAGAGCGCTCAGGTTTATCACCGAACACCCCAGCACTAGTGGCATGGGGGCAGAAGCCGACGACTGGCCATCTCTCAATTTTTGATAAACAGCCGCACAGAAAATAATATTTTAAATTCAATAAGCATTTCTTAGCGCATATGAACAAGTTTTCAGCACACAGGATAAACACAAGCGAGTTCATTCAAAAATTACATCCTTGGTGCATTCATCCGCCACAAGGCGGGCACCTGCAAGAACATCCTTATAGTAGTTCTCGGGCTTGCGATGCTCCTTCCCCGGCGGCGGCCCGTCCCTCACAAGCTTCTCACCGTCCAGCTTACCCCAGTGCACCTTTGCACGGGCAAGGGCCCTACGGGCACCTTCGATGCAGACGGAGCGCTTGATGACCTCGAGCCTTGGACAGGCCTCCACCAGCCGCCGCACCAGCCCGAAGTAGCTCCCAGGCAGGGCCTCTCCGGGCCACAGCCGAACTATGAAGCCCTTCATGGCCTGTTCGGCCGCCTTGTGGAGCTCGACCAGCTGTTTCAGCTGGTCGCTCAAGGGCACAGGGTGTCCGGCCTCAGCATACTGAGACCAGAACACCTTCTCCGTCGAGCTGCCCTCTTCAGCTCAGTAGAATGCGGCGGCATCGGATACGCTGCGGGGAAGATCTGCGAATGCCCCTGGAGAGCTCTGGATTCGGGTAAGTAACAAGTAGTTTACTTTTATATTTCTGCTTTGCATAAAGAATGCCTTACCCGCTGCTATCTTCTTCATCTCCTCCAACTCTTGGAGGGCCTTTTGGGCTTCGGCCTTGGCAGACTTGGCAGTCTCAAGGGCCGCCGCGAGCTCGGACGCTTGGGTCTTTGACTCAAGCTCCAAACTCTCATGTTTTTTCATGAGAGCCTGAAGCTCTTGCTGCACCTCGCCGACCTGAGCCCCAAGTTTCTCTCGCTCGGTGCGCTCCGCGGCCGTTTTCTTTCGGCCTCGGACAGCGCCTGCTTGAGGGTCGCCACCTCAGTCGTGGCCCCTACAATAAGCAGTACAATCCCGTTATTTTTTGCAATCATGCCTCTCTATAGGCACTTTTTATGTAAGGTATTTCTTACCTTCTTTCTCCTCGAGCCGCCGCTTGGCAAGGCCGAGCTCTTGCTCGGTCCGCTCGAGGTCCTGTTTCAGGACACCCACCTCCGCAGTCAGTGCGGCGGTGGATAGCAGCGAAGCCTGCATACGCATATTGACTCTTTATTGTTAGACTCCTGTGAAATTTAATAGATCCTCTATTCGGCTTTTCTTTCCGAACGCCAAACAGAGCATCAGGGGCTACTGTCTATGCGGTAATATTTTTACATATTTTTACTTACCTCGAAGCCTGTTAGGAGGCTAGCGCAAGCTTCACTCAGTCCGCTCTTGGCGGACTGAATCTTCTGGATCACCGTACTCATAATAGTACGGTGCTCCTCGTCGATGGAGGCGCCTTCAAGCACCTCCAGCAGATTGTCCGGCGCCTCTGGTTGGACGGAGGCTGCCGGCTCAGAAGACTTGCTCCTCTTGGAAGGAGTTTGCCTACCGCAGTCCGGAACTGTTGAAGATTCCGGCGCGGTATCCGGCACAAAGCCGGACTTGGAGCCCTGGGGGGTCTTGTCCCCTTTACTCCTAGAGTCCGGGAGGTCGCCTTGCGGCTCCTCCAGGACCACCTCCTCCTGCCCCGGAGCTCGTTGTGACGCCACTTCGGCGTCATCCGCAGTGCGGGGGGAGACAACGAGCGGAACTGAGTTCACGTCCGATGAATCCAGGGAGCCGCTCAATGACTCGTTGAGTTCGGCCCGGGGCGGGCTGCATGATTATATTCGACATTAGGGAAAGTTGTGCAACAAAAGGAATATCATGAGTTACTCTGGTATCCGAACACTTATGATTTCGCCGGATGCCTGGCCCTGTCCGGCCACTCCTCTTCGTCCTCGTCAGTGTCGGGGGTGTAGTCCGGCGGAGGGGTCTTCCTCTTCTTGGACCCTTCGGCCTTCCCCCTTGGGGCGGCCTTCCTTTTCTTTCCTCCCTCCGCTGGGGGGGAGATCTTTCCTCTTCCTCCTCCTTGTTTTCACGGGAGGAGGGCGTCTCGGACTCGTCGGATGACGAATCCGACAACACCACGTTGCGGGTACTCTTTCGGGTCCCCGTGGTCTTCTTCTTCTTGGCCTTCTTTTCCGGCACCACATAAGGCGCCGGAGCCAGCAGCTTTGCTAGTAGAGCTGGGGCTGGGTCTTCGGGAAGCGGAGCCGGACAGTTAATCGGTCCGGATACCGCTCGCCAAGCCTGTCAAAGGTAAGGGAGTTTAGATCCCGCATAGAGTTAACTATGAAAAAGGCTGAACATCCTGTAAAAGGTGAAAATAGCTTACCTCGCTAGCGTGACGCTGCGAGCTGTATCCGCGGTCCTTGGAAGCGGATGCGGGAGCCACGGCACCTTTGATTAGCGCCTTCCAGACGTCTTCATACGTCGTGTCGAAGAGCCTATTAAGGGTTCGGTGTTGTGCCGGGTCAAACTCCCACAGAGTAAAGTCCCGTTGTTGACACGGGAGGATTCGGCGAACGAGCATGACCTGGACTACATTTACAAGCCTGATTGACTTGTTTACCAGGGACTGGATGCATGTCTTCAGTCCGGTCACCTCTTCCTCGTTACCCCACGATAGGCCCGTCTCTTTCCAGGACATGAGCCGCGTGGGGGGTCCGGATCGGAACTCAGGGGCTGCGATCCATTTCGGATCACTTGGCTCGGTGATGTAAAACCACCCGGCTTGCCACCCCTTTAGGGTCTCTACAAAGGAGCCCTCGAACCACAGGACGTTGGCAATCTTGCCCGCCATGGCGCCTCCGCACTCCGCCTAGTTGCCGTACACCACCTTGGGCTTGACGTTGAAGGTCTTGAGCCAGAGGCCGAAATGGGGGCGGATGCGGAGGAAGGCCTCGCACACGACGATAAACGCCGAGATGTTGAGGATGAAGTTCGGGGCCAGATCGTGGAAATCCAGGCCGTAGTAGAACATGAGCCCCCGGACGAATGGGTGAAGTGGAAAACCCAGTCCGCGGAGGAAGTGGGGAAGGAATACTACCCTCTCATGGGGCCTTGGGGTGGGGACAAGCTGCCCCTCCTCGGGAAGCCGGTGCGCGATGTCTTTGGACAAGTATCCGGCTTTCCTAAGCTTTTTGACATCGCCCTCCGTGACGAAGGAGACCTTCCACTTGCCTCCCGCTCCGGACATCGCTGGAGAAGGTTGAGGTGGGAAGTGCAGGCTTGGGCACTGGAGCTCGAGTGCGCAGGAGATGGATAGGCAAAGGAGGAAGAAGGCGTAGGTAAAAGGGTGGATCCTTATCCCCTTATATGGGCGGATGCAGTTACGCGTCCCCACCTGCCTAATAAAACTCGCTTGCCTCCCAAGCGCCGTGGTAAATGGCGCAGTTAGGGTTACCCACGTCCGTATTGATGAGAATCCCGTAAAAAGGGCACACGATCTCTGCTTTGACAAGACGTGCCAAGGAAACCGCCTCGCAAAACATGCTGAGGTGGAAAAGTAAAAACGATTCGAGTGAAGGACTTGGCTGTAGTGTGATAGCGCACTGCAGAATACGTCAGCAGATTTGATTTGTGTTAATATTATTCTCTCTATGGCGATATGTGGAAACTTATTTTGCAGAACCGGACACTACTCTTGGTGTTTACAATCTTCTATGAAGGACTTGGAGGAGGAACCCGCCTTGCAATGCCGAAGACAATTTGCGCGCCGGACTCGTCGTCATTGAAGCCTGGTTCAGGGGCTACTGAGGGAGTCCTGGATTAGGGGGTGTCCGGGTAGCCGGACTATACCTTCAGCCGGACTCCTGGACTATGAAGATACAAGGTTGAAGACTTCGTCCCGTGTCCGGATGGGACTTTCCTTGGCGTGGAAGGCAAGCTTGGCGATGTGGATATTCAAGATCTCCTACCATTGTAACCGACTCTGTGTAACCCTAACCCTATCCGGTGTCTATATAAACCGGAGGGTTGTAGTCCGTAGGCAATCAACTCCATACACAACAATCATACCATAGGCTAGCTTCTAGGGTTTAGCCTCCTTGATCTCGTGGTAGATCTACTCTTGTACTACCCATATCATCAATATTAATCAAGCAGGAGTAGGGTTTTACCTCCATCGAGAGGGCCTGAACCTGGGTAAAACAAAGTGTCCCCTGTCTCCTGTTACCATCCGGCCTAGACGCACAGTTCGGGACCCCCTACCCGAGATCCGCCGGTTTTGACACCGACAATGAGCATAATGAGATCTAGCCACAAACAACATGTAGGGTTATTACCGGATGATGTTTCCCGGGGCCCAAAGCTGTCTAAATCCTTGTCTTGTGTTGCGTCTCTCGATTTCGCTCAACCCCTCTCAAGCTACCACATAGATGCGTTGGCCTCGCGACTAAGTCCTCACACTAAGGACATCTGCCGTGACAATTCCACGAAAGTTGGCGCCCATCGTGGGGCTCGTGCACGGTGGTGTTGAGTTCTTGAAGGGATCTTTCTAGGGTTTCGAGAAGTTCGCAATATCCGGTTAAAGAGGAGTCAGTCTGGAAGGGTTGGCATCAGCTTCAAATTCATCAATCCGAATTTACATTCTGCGAAGATTTGAGGTCAAGAGAAAATTAGGGTTGCGCATTGTGCTATGGATGAACGCGACCCGGCGATCCGTTGAGTCGGGAGGCAAATCAATACCCGGCCGTCATGTGAGGCAGAAAGTTATCTATTCTGGCGAGCCGCCAGTGTTTTGTGCTTGAATAGCATAGTACCACGACGCGGGCGTGGATTGTTCAAAACCACTACAACCTGAAGGAGCTCAACTTTTCGCTGCTGCTATCGTGTGTCGCCAAAGCAGTCATGGGATAGCACTCCGGGTCAAAGTCAAATCCATCAAAATCATCTCCATGGAATACCGTGTGAAATTGCAAATCAGCGTTACCAAAAAGAAAAAAGGAATCTGGCCGTACGAGAGCTAGGCACTAGATTCTCCCTGGAGTTACGCTGGGTTGATGGCATCTGCTAGACCAAAAAGTAATGGCAGCTACGGTTGAAAAAAAAGAGGCACGAGCCCACGACCTGGAGGACACAGATCGGGGATGGCAAACTGACAACGACCCGGAAGAACACGGAGACATGGGGATGGATGCAGATTCTACGACCTCGCTGTTTCGCCTCCACCACTGGGCTCCGCCTACGCTGCTGCGCCTCTGAGCCGCCTGCTTCCGCCTGTGGGCCGCGCTGGTGCGCCGAGCCGCCTCCGCTAGGCCTCCTCCAGGCCGCCGGCCTTGCCGCTGCTCCACTGCCGTAACCCGTCTGTGAACCGCTGCTGCAAGCGGCCACATCCGCTGAGTCACCGGATTCAAACAGCCGGGCTCCCCGCTGGTTCTAAACCATCGCGTCCGTAACAAGCAGGTGCTATTTTTCTAAACTTATTTGATATAATTAAGTATCATCAAAAGATTTTTTTCGAGGTGTGCTATTGTATACACAGGTCAATTATCTTATGGCTAAAGTCTGATCCGGCCCTCGCGCACTGTCATTGGAGGCCGTGTCTATATCCGCACTATGTCAAAATTGCTTAACGGGTGTGTGCAAATCGCTGCTTCAGCGGTCCGGTCTACATCAACTCACCGGGAATGTGCCTACAGTCGGTTTATTCAATCGTGCCCGCGCCGACTTAACCGTCCGTGCCCACGGCCGACTTGTCTGTCCGCACAGCTTACAATACCGCGGCCGACTCACGCATCCGCTCCATCTTCTAAATGTTGCGGTTAACTCTGACATATATATATATATCAATAAATTAGAGCCAATGGACATATGCGAGCCGCCCTCGCCGCGTTGAGCCGCCGGGGCTATATTGAGTCTCCGGTCTGCCTGAGCCACCTCTGTCGTGATAAACGGATCATCTATCGTCCAAACAAATCAGATGATATCCATTCAAGTTTATTTTATTAATATATATTGTTTTCATCAAAGAACAATTACTTGGTCTTATAATATTTTCGCAGGACCATTACAAAAAGGTGTCACCTAAGGGGTGCGCGTCGTTTTACAACGCCATGGACGACTCGTCCATCTGCCCTCACGGCGGTTCACGCATTGGCACTGGTTTATAATGCAGAGCACAACTGGCTCGTCTGCGCCGACTTACAATGCCGCGACCGACTCATCTGTCCGAGCCGCCTCTGATGCTGCAGTCATTTTACTATCCGCCCTGCGGTCAGGCCTATTCAAAGTGCCGGGTTGACTAACGGACTTTACGCACAGATCATCTGTCATTCACAAACATCAGGTGATATCCATCTAAATTTATCTTATTAACACTTATTGTTTTTGTCAAAGAACAATTACTCTGCCCTTGTAATATTTTTACACAAGACGATTTTTTATGCTATTATACCATGGATACGGAGTGCACGCACTAGCATTCGTCCATGCCACGCTGCTCGATAGACATGTGTGCAAGCCGCCATTCCCGTGGTCCAGTCCGCATCAACTCGTCAGGACCGTGTGAATTGCCCAAAAAAGCGCGAACAGGCCGCCGTCCCCTGCAGTCCGGTCTACATCAACATACAGCGGACTCGCCTGTCCGTGCCGGCTTACAACGCCGGTGCCGACTCTCCTCATCCACACTGGCTTACAACGCCGCGGTCGATTCATCTGTCTGCTCGCATGGCCGACTCGCCCATGATTGATTTCAGCTTCACCGTGGTGATCATCAACTCCGCGGTGTATATTTTCTGGCCTAACATATCAGGTGAAATCCATCCATTATATTTTTACATTATACATTGCTTTCTTTAAAAGAGAAATTACTTTGGCTTGCAAGTTTTCCAATGCAGGACAAATTGTCTACTACAAAAAGGGGTTATTATATCATTGCGCTGTTGAAGGACTCATACCGGTTTATATCACGGTCAAATATGGAGAGTCACAAGCCAACTCCTCGAGTAGTCTTAAGACTTGGGGGCTACAATGACATGACTCGGGAACTCCGGGTCATTGGAGGGAATGATAACCCGGTTCCGGAGGACACCGCCATATTGATGAAAATTTAAAGACCGTCAGAAAATTGTCGGTTCAAAATAAAGATTCCGGTTTAAAATCCGGTTCAAGAGACATCTCTCTCCTGCAAAGCTTTGAAGCTCTCAAATCCGGTTCAAACATCCGGCTCAAGGTAAATTTGTCTCTTACAAAGCTTTTAAGTTCTCAAATCCGGTTCAAACATCCGGCTCAAGGTAAATTTGTCTCTTACAAAGCTTTTAAGCTCTCAATTCCTGTTCAAACATCCGGCTCAAGGACAATCTATCTCCCAGAAAGTTTTGAAAGCTTTCAAATCCGGTTCAAAGTTTTGATTCAAAAAGATTTAAATTTCTCGCAAGTTCGAGTTCTCAGAAAAATTAAAGGTTGCCAAAAGAACTTGCTGCCATGATGTGCTGTTCAAACTTGGATATCCTGCCTTACGGCTTATCTTATTATGATCACTTGGGGGCTTCCTGCTCATCGAGCATATCTATCAATACCCTCTTGATCGGCGCAATGCCAAAATTTATATGATCACTTGGGGGCTTCCTGTTCAAACATAGGTCGTATTCGAACCAAAGAGAACATAGCTGTCAGTACCCTTTTGATTGGCAAACTGCCGAACCTACTTGGGGGCTTCTTGATTGTATCTGAATCATAGCTCAACCCCTTTGGGAATAGACGTGGATCGTATTCGAATCAGCGTCGTTAAACAACTATCAAGGTCATTTGGGGGCTTCCTGTTCAAACATAGGTCATATTCGAACCAAAGAGAACATAGCTGTCGATACCCTCTTGATCGGCATCGCCAAAGCCACTGGGGGCTATATGATCGTATTCGAATCTTACCTTAGCCCCTTTGGAACGGTTTACTGATCGTATCCGAATCAGAAGCCTCAAAAAGTTTTATTCTGTCTCTGGTAAAGTTTATTGCAGCCACAATTACTTAACTTGAGACCTTTTTGGGATTATATATCAAATATATATAAGTGTTTTATGCTTAACCCGGCTTGACTTTTGACTATAAGTCGCCATTTTATGACAATCATCATCTATGTGGAAGCATTGGCTTCTAAGGATTGGGTTATCACCCTTACTGCACAGGTTATGTAAGCCGGCAGTACAAATTCAATATCACAGTAGTTATATGTGAGATATTATGACCCGCCCTAGTTTTGATGCTAAGTCGCCAGGGCATATGTTGTTTAAACTCTCTGCAGGATTTGCAGAAATATGACATGTAAATGATTAAGTTCAAGCTCATTACCAAAGTTGATGATTCAAAATGATTATCCGTTCTGGATTTTTCTCAAAAGGCTATAAGCCGCAGGGTCATGAAAATTCCGATTTACAATGAAGGCGTATTGAATTGCCATCGGCCAAGAGCTGCCGGGTATTTAAACTCCGGATTTACTTGTCAACAGATAAGGTATTTGAATTCTTTAAAATAGCCAACATGTCTGGATTTTCAATGATGATATTGAATGATTGAGGTTTTCACACCGGATTATATTATTCAAATTTTGAATAGCCAACATGGCTGGATTTCTATTATGATTATCAATAACCAGTATTATGATTGAGGTTTTAAAAGTTGCTTTAGCGCCACAGCTATTATCTTTATCAATGGGCATGCTTTATTTTACAATGGAGGAAATAGTCCCGAGTCGCTGCAGGCTTACGACCCGGCACTTGGGGGCTACATTATTCAAGTTGAGGTTACATCAAATATGCAAGTCTCATGTCGTTGCAAGCATGCACTATGACACTTGGGGGATAATGCAAAGTCATTTTTATTGGCCTTATTGAAGACCCGACTCATCCCATTGTAATGAGCCGGCCCTTGGGGGCTACCAATTGCTCCTGTTAAAATTCAAGATACATAAGCCTTATTCCATTATATATTGAAGGATCCACTGCTCAGTTGGTAAAGCATAAAGCTCTTAACCTTGTGGACGTGGGTTCAAGCCCCAGGATGGGGGTTACATCATATGATATTATTTTCAATGAAAAGTCCCAGCTTAGTATTATCTTACTAAGCCGGCCCTTGGGGGCTACACGTTACTGCTCAAAATTACCTCATCATATTTACAAAGTCCCTGCTCATTATTACATAATGACCCGACACTTGGGGGCTAATGCATATTGCTCTTTGCTTAAGAAAATTCTAGGATGACCCGGCTACACTACTATGACTGTAGCCAACTCATGGGGGCTACACAACTAGATTTCATTTAAAGCCATGGTGATAAGTCCCGGCTTATTCATGCTGATTAAACCGGCCCTTGGGGGCTACAGATATTATGGATATAAGGGAGAAATATCTTCAAATTTTCAGTTTGAGTAAATCAGATTGACCCAGTGTCTGCAAAAATCATAAACCGGCATCGGCGACAATTATGACTCGACATCATCTATTTATAACCCGGCAATTTTGGTAATGATAAACCGACAAGTTTTATATCTCAAGTCGGCTGAGTATAAGTTGAATATTTGAATACCAATATTTTTGTCAAGTCAGAGCATTGAAGGCCGACTCAAATGGATGCTTTATTTACAATATTTCTTCTACAAGAAAATTGACTATGAAGTTGGTCCATTGACCCGGATTTTCCAGAAGGAGGAGATGACAAGGACTTAAGGATGATCAAGTGTCGGCTTACAGGAATATTTAACCCGGAGTGCAACATGTCAATTTGTTCTTGTGTTTATGTTGCAGATCAGTTTAACATGGATAAATCCAAATTAAACTTGGGGGCTAATGTCGGGGATATACCCCGCGGTGTGACCCGGCTAGATGTATGACCCGGCCGGACTTGGCGACTCACTAATGACCCGCCCTGACTGGACGACTCATTAAGTGACCCGCCCGAGCCTGGCGACTTATGGGTGACCTGGCAAGCGGATCAAAGGAGCGACAAGACCCGAGGGGCCAAGAGGCTCAAGGCCCAGAAGGCCGGCTACGTTATGGTAGGCCGGCTTAAGAGGAAAGGCGTGAGGAATATCTCCTTTACGAGGAAGCAAGACCCGGACTTGTAATCAACTTGTAAAAGAAGATAGACTAATCCTAGTCCTACAAGGACTCCACATGTAACCCGCCCCTCTAACTTATATAAGGAGGGGCAGGGCTCCCCAAAGAGGGAGGGAAGAACAAAATAATCTCTAGGGCTAGACACAAAGAGCCGGCTTACCGATAACTCTCTCATGAGCATAATGAGATCTAGCCACAAACAGCATGTAGGGTTATTACCGGATGATGTTTCCCGGGGCCCGAAGCTGTCTAAATCCTTGTCTTGTGTTGCGTCTCTCGATTCCGCTCAACCCCTCTCAAGCTACCACATAGATGCGTTGGCCTCGCGACTAAGTCCTCACACTAAGGACATCTGCCGTGACAATTCCACGACAGCTTTCATCCAGGAGTTAAACCAGCACATTCGATGACAGGAGAACCAGATGTGTGCAGATATGATAGATCTGAAGAAGGCGAGGACAAGAATCACGGTACTAGAGGAAGAACTCAAGACTACACGTAAAGATTACGAAGAGGAAATCGAAGTACTAGTGGATAAGAATGCCGACCTAACAATGAAGATCAGAGTATTCATGGGAGGCCCTACACCTGTAGAAGAAGACGAAGAACCCAAGGAGATTCGCCCGAAAGACTACATCATCATCGACGACACCGACTCAGACCTAGATGATAGCGATGATGACTATGTTGATGAAGCTGGAGCAGATATCATGGAGTCGGCAACCGAAGAATATTTCTAGTAGACCACCCCATCAGTAGTAGTATTCCACCATGTAAATATAGTAGTCCGAGCACTTTTGCGATAATTAGACCGATTGTATGCCCTTGTTTGATTGAATGAAGTGATATTGTTTGCTTTTGCCTCATGTGCATACGGGTAGTGTTTTCTCTTTAGACCCCTCTCTATTCTTAAATCTCATCTTTTCTAAACCTATCAGATGCCTCCGAGATGTGACCCCGGATTTACCTTCCCACCGGAGCTCACTTAGTTGATCCAGCAGCAGAATACGTTGATGCAGTTGCTAGTCTAGAATCAGAATCAGGGGAACAACAACAACAACCCACCCCCACCACCACCACCTGTTGATCACTTAACCCGTTTTCTTAGGCTGAACCCGCCAGTGTTCTCCAGTAGCACCGAGCCTATAGTAGCAGATGATTGGCTCCGCAAAAAAGCAAGGGAGTTGACCACAGAAGGATGCATAGATGCGGAAAAGGTGAAGTTTGCCGCACATCAGCTTGAGGGACCCGCAGCATCATGGTGGGAGAATTTCACAGCCACTTTCCCTATCAACATTGTCACATGGGACCAGATTCAGCAGGCTTTCTGTACTGCCCATGTTTCAGCAGGAGCTATGGCCATGAAGAAGCGCGAGTTTCGCAACTTGCGCCAAGGAGGACGAACAGTTGGCCAGTATGTGGAGGACTTTAGTAAGCTAGCACGTTATGCCCCAGATGACGTTGCTACGGATGCAGCTAAGCAGGAGAAGTTTCTGGAAGGACTAAATGATGAGTTGAGCATGCAGTTGATGGTAGCAACCTTCAACAACTACCAGGAGTTGGTAGATCGTGCTCTTATGATTGAAGGGAAGCAGCAACAAATTGAGAACCGCAAGAGGAAGTATGGACAAGGGAAGTACAATTCTGGAGCCCAGCAGAAGCCGCGTTTTACCCCTAGACCGAGAGGACATTTTCAGCAAACCCATGGAGGAGGTAGCTCGCACAATCATAATGGCCCCAAGAAGGGTAATGGGAATGGAGGAAGCAACGGCCAGAGCCGTACCAACCCATCAACCCCAGCCAAGAGAGACCTGAGCCAAGTCACTTGCTTTAAGTGCCAGAAGACTGGACATTATGCTAATGAATGTCCTGAAGCCCAGAATGGAAATGGCAATAGAAGCTCTTGGAAGAAGCCGAACCCTTTCAATAGGGGACAGGTGAACCACGTTAACGTGGAGGAGGTTCAAGAGTAGTCGGATGCAGTAATCGGTAAGTTTTTGGTTAAGTCTTTTACTGCAATCGTTCTTTTTTATACTGGTGCATCGCATTCATACATATCAAGGGAATTTGCGGATAAGTATAACCTGCCCACCAAAGTTCCTAGAACACCTATGTTAGTAAGCTCACCAAGAGCAGAGTACATGGCCATTGAGTATAGGTAGGCATGTGTTTTCAAGTGCCATTGAGTATAGGTAGGCATGTGTTTCCCTCGGATTTAATCATTTTGGAGTCACAAGGTTTGGATGTAATTCTGGGTATGGAATGGCTATCTTTGTATGGAGGAAACATTGATTGCGCCAGTAAGTCGATTTTGCTCACCACCCCAGAAGGAAGAAGGATCAAGTATGTATCCCGACATGTGCCGAAGAGGACTCAAGTAAATTCATTAAAAGGAGTTGTGCAAGAGGAACTACCAGTGGTAAAGGATTTCCCTGATGTGTTTCCATAGGAATTGCCAGGCATGCCACCGGATAGAGACATTGAGTTTTTGATTGAGCTTTTGCCAGGCACGGGGCCAATATCTAAGAGACCATACAGGATTCCCGCAAAAGATTTGGAGGAGATTAAGAAGAAGATTAAGGAGTTACTGGATAAAGGATATATTCGCCCAAGTTCTTCGCCTTGGGGATCGGCAGTACTTCTAGTGGAGAAAAATGATGGATCGTTAAGGATGGTTGTTGATTATCGAGGATTGAACGAAGTAACAATCAAGAACAAGTACCCACTACCAATGATGAATGATCTGTTTGATTGATTGCAAGGAGCTAAGGTATTTTCCAAGATCGGGTTGCGATCAGGATACCATCAGTTGAAGATTCGAGAACAGGATATACCTAAGACGACTTTTACCACCAGGTATGGGTTGTATGAGTACACCGTTATGTCATTTGGCCTGACTAACGCACCTGCATATTTTATGAACATGATGAACAAAGTGTTTATGGAGTTTTTGGATAAGTTCGTCGTAGTGTTCATTGATGATATTCTGGTTTACTCGAAGAATGAAGAGGAGAATAATGAACATTCGCGTTTGGTACTTGAGAAGCTCAGAGAACATCAGTTATATGCCAAGTTTAGCAAATGTGAATTTTGGTTGAAGGAAGTTGGATTCCCCGGACACGTTATATCCGGAGAAGGTATAGCAGTAGACCCCACCAAGGTTGACACGATGACAAGTTGGGAAGCGCCAACAACAGTTGGAGAGATCTAGAGTTTCCTTGGACTCGCAGGATACTACCGGAGATTCATTGAAAATTTCTCAAAGATTGCGAAGCCTATGACGGAGTTGTTGAAGAAGGATACCAAGTTCAAATGGACTAAGGAATGTGAGGCCAGTTTACAGGAGTTGAAGAAACGTTTGGTTACATCACCTGTGTTGATTTTGCCGGATCAGAACAAAGATTATGAGGTGTATTGCGACGCTTCACGTCAAGGACTTGGAGAAGTGCTTATGCAGGAAGGAAGAGTTGTTTTGTATGCTTCACGACAACTTAAACCGCATGAGTTAAATTATGCCACGCATGATTTGGAGTTAGCAGCCGTAGTGCACTCCTTGAAGACTTGGAGACATTTTCTCATTGGAAACCATTGTGAGGTGTACACAGATCACAAGAGTTTGAAGTACATTTTCACACAGAAGGAGCTAAATCTCAGGCAAAGGAGATGGTTGGAGCTCATCAAGGACTACAATATGAGATTGCATTATCATCCCGGGAAGGCTAATGTAGTAGCCGATGCGCTGAGCCGTAAAAGCCATGTCAACACCCTAATGACAGGAGATTTACCGAAGGAGTTAGCCGAAAATCTTCGTGAGCTATGTTTGGAGATAGTTCCGAGAGGCTATGTAGCAGCATTGGAGATTTAGTCTACTTTGATGGATAAGATCAGAGAAGCTCAGAAGACTGATAAGGAGATTGCTTCTATTAAGGAAAAAATGAGCAAAGGAAAATCTAAAGGATTTCGTGAGGATGATCACGATACTTTATGGTTTGAAGACCGTGTTTATGTGCCCAACGACCCGGAGATCAGGAAGTTGATTCTGCAAGAGGCCCATGATTCACCATATACGATTCACCCAGGAAATACCAAGATGTATTTGGATTTGAAGGATATTTTCTGGTGGACCGGAATGAAGAAGGATATTGCGGAGTATGTACCAGTTTGTGATGTATGTCAGAGAGTAAAGGCAGAGCATCAGAAGCCAGCAGGATTATTACAGCCATTGCCAATACCCGAATGGAAGTGGGATAAGTTAGGCATGGATTTTATTACAGGATTGCCCAGAACACGTTCAGACTATGACTCGATATGGGTTGTAGTCGATCGTTTGACAAATGTAGCTCATTTCATTCCCGTGAAGACTACCTACACCAGTGCTAAGTTAGCAAAGATATACATGACCTAGATCATATGTATGCATGGAGTTCCAAGGAGCATTGTATCAGATAGAGGAACCCAGTTTACCTCAAAGTTCTGGAATCAGTTGCACGAAACTTTGGGTACCAGGCTAGAGTTCAGTACAGCTTTCCACCCGCAGACAGATGGCCAGACCGAGAGAGTCAACCAGATTTTGGAGGATATGCTGAGATCTTGTGCGCTAGATTATGGATCTAGTTGGGACGACAATTTGTCGTACGCAGAGTTCTCTTACAACAACAGTTATCAATCCAGTTTGAAGATGGCCCCTTTTGAAGCCTTGTACGGAAGGAGGTGCAGCACCCCATTGTCATGGGATGAAGTTGGATACCGACAGTTGTTTGGACCGGATCTGATTAAGGAGTCTAAACAGAAGGTGAAATTGATTCGTGATAGGCTCAAGGTAGCCCAGTCCAGGCAGAAGAGCCACGCGGATTCGAAACGCAAGGAGACAGTTTACGAAGTCGGAGACCGAGTTTATCTTTGAGTATCTCCACTTCGAGGAGTTAAGCGTTTTGGAGTTAAGGGAAAGTTAGCGCCACGTTTTGTAGGACCATACAAGGTTTTGGAGCGTATGGGAGAACTAGCCTACAAGTTGGAATTGCCCGAAGGATTGTCAGGAGTTCACAACATGTTCCACATTTCCCAGTTGAAGAAGTGCCACGCAGAGATGGCTGAAATACCGCTGAAAGATACAGTGCCGCTGGAAGCGATTCAGTTGGACAGTGATTTGACCTATGAGGAGAAACCAGTCAAGATTCTTGAGTATGCCAGCCGAGTCACCCGTAGCAAGGTTATCAAGTTTTGCAAAGTTCAGTGGAGCCACCACACCGAGGATGAAGCCACCTGGGAGCGGGAAGAAGAACTACTGAAGGACCACCCTCACCTATTTCATAGCCAACCTGAATCTCGAGGGCGAGATTCATCTTAAGGGGGGTAGGTTTGTAACATCCATATTTTCAATTTGGAATGTTATACATTAGATCATCATTGCATATCATATTTTATTGCATTTTGGTTGATCCAGAAATTTCACGCAACTCAAGGACCCTCAGAGAGATTTGGGGATTTCGTTATTTTCATATTTGAGTTTTCTCAAATTTTGAAAATAGGATCCTTTGATTTTATTTATTTTATCTTCAGTTATTTCTATCACAAAAATATGAGAGAGGGAATAAAATGAATTTCCCAAAATAAAGAAATATAGAGGATTTAATTATAAAATCAAATAATATTTTATTTTGGTTTTATTTGCTATTTTATTTGAATTTAGGAAAAATGTGCATTTTTCAAAATTGCATTTAGGCCCCAAATAAATGTTCATACTGTGCGGCTTGATTTTAGAAGCTGGGAAAAATTTATTTCGGGATTTTTGGAGTCCGTTTAGTATTCCTTTTCTTTGTTCTTCTATGCAAAATTATTAAAAAAAACACGAACCGACTACGGGCCGGGATCGGCCAGGACTCCCTGGCCGGGGCCCTTTATATAACGCCGCCCAGGGCCGCTCCAGCCCACTCGAGCCGCCGCGCCTCCCCAAACCCTAGCCGCCACCGCCGCCGGGGTTGACCCGCCGCCGTTTCTTTAAAACCGATGGTTTCGTCGGTTTTTTGTTCGGTTTTTTTAGTTTCCGTTTTTTTATTAGATCGGTTTTTTTTCCGGTTTAGGTTAATTAGCGAGCGTTCGCTCGCTCGTTCATTTTAACAAACGCGTTCATCGTTTAGATCCAGATAACGAACGTCCGTTCATTAATCTGTTCGTTGTTTTTTCTTTTTCTCGGATTATCCACGATTATTTCTGATCGCGATTTCTGATCCGATTTTTGTTTTAGTATAACTTTTCGCTCGTTTATTGGAATCGGGCGATTCAAGCGCCTGGAGTTTCATCTCGAAACCCTCTTTCCGTTTGACCAACTCAAACAAGTTTTTGCCTCTGTAAAATTTGACCTAGATCCAGAATAGAAAGCGAAGCCTGTTTCTTTTGCCGTTTGTCTTTCGTTGCTTCGTTCGATTTAATTCTTTTTGTCAACCGGAGTTCTTAAGTTGAACTTTCTGGTGAGATCTCTTATTTGAGTTTTACCCGTGCATTAGATGAGTACTTATTGTATGTTTGTTTGTTTGCGGAGTACGTAGAGTGCGCCGCTTGCTACTTCGAATCGCTAGGTTTCGCGGATCATCAGCAAGGCAAGTAACACTTTGATCATACCTCCTACTACCCAGTTTTTATTGCATTAGATCAATCCTCAAACATTGCATGATTAGGATCAAATTAAATTGTGGGTTTTGGGAAGTAGATGAGATAGTACCTATTACCTGTTTTATTATCAAACCTTTGGGAGTTACCTCTACGTTTGCTTATATTGCTATGCTATGCTAGTAGACGTGGATTGGGTGAGTGTATCCATGACAGATGTGAGATTGTTAATTAAAGGTTTATTTAAGGTGGCAACTTAAACACACATTTGGGTGGATTGAGGCACCTGGGTATTCCAGCGATTGCCTATTTTTCTTTTGGACCACCACCCAGGCTCAAAGGGATCATGAGATTATTCATACTAGAAACTTTCGTGTGCAGCCACAAGCTACTATGGGCTCTAGCATAGTTGATTAAGTCGTGCGAACTCTTACAATGGTAGACTAGCAGATGTAGGGGAAAGTAGGTGTAACGGTCTACCCGATCGTAAGGTGCTTGCGCTTCTGAAAGACTATGTCTCGGTCAAACGTTTTCTCAAACACCATGTAGTGCGAGAATCCCAACGGAGGAGATCGAGTCTTGTGGGGAAAAGTGCGCAAACCTCTGCAGAGTGTATAAACTAATCACGGTTAGCCATGTCCCCGGTTATGGACAGCTTGAGTATCTAGTACTTGGATTATCATGTGAATCTCATCATGTTACTTTAATTAATATTGTTGGGTTTTAATATTGAAGCTTAATTGGGATTGAGAGGGTGTCTACACTCTCAATGTTTAACAACTACCATGATAGTTAAATAAAATGTATTCCTTTGCAGTAGGGAAAAATTGGCTTTACGCAAAACTGTAACCATAGAGCTTTCCACCAGCCAAATATGCATGTAGTATAGCATTATTCTTCCATTATTCTCTATGTGTTACCTTGCCAGCATATTCCATGTGCTGACCCGTTTTGGGATGCAATGTTCATGTTGCAGACTTTTCAGACGACGAGTAAGGTGCCTTTAGGTCGTGGTTCTATACTCAGTGATGCCGTTGGACTTGATGGACTCACTTATCTTCCAAGCCTTCCGTTGTTATCGTTATTAGATGGCCTTAAGCCATATTTATTGTAATAAGTTCTCTTTTGAGACACTCGTTGTAATAAGTGTGTGATTGCTACTCTATTATAAATCCTTCAAGTACTATGCGGTGTCAGCATTACTAATCCAGGGATGACACTGGAGCACAGAGATTGGACCGTTTGAGGTCTGGTCGCTACATCATGTTGTCTTGCATTGCTTAGTTTTTACATCATATATGGCTTGCCATCTGCTTACTTGCTTACTATATAAATCATATATTTGAATTATATCATGCCATCATGTTTACATAGTACATACACATCATCTATCTGAATTATGGCATGGCAACCCATTTAATAAAGACATCATATAGTTATATCATCTCATCCTGTTTAGTGTTTACAGTCATCATATTTTGAATTATGGCATTCTATCTGTGAATGTATGTGAATTATGGCATGCCAACCTATTTAATAAACACATTATATAGTTATGTCATGTCATCCTATTTACATAGTCTCATATTTTGAACTATGTCTTTCCATCTTTTTTAGTTAGCCATCATAATGTGAAATTGTGTCATGCTATCCTATTTAGTTAGCCATCATATATGTGAAATTGTGTCATGCTATCCTGTTTGGTTAGACAACATAAATATGAATTATTTCATGCCCTCTTTTATTCCCCACTATCCATTACACCTGTCTATCATATAATGTCTATACTTTCAATTACTTTTCTTGTTTATCAGCCATTTGAATTGGAGAGCGTGATGGCAGTATCTAAGGGAGTAACAACACGGTCTTCAAAAAAGATGTGCTACCAGTTGATGCAGATAGAACCACGGTTGTACTTGCCCAAGGACCAGATCCACCACACATAACCCAGACTCTCGCAGATTGTACCCCTACCCAGTTGGACAGAGAACCTGCTACACCCCTTCTAACCCCAACCCCGGCAGATAGTAACCCGGTTTCAGTTGACACAGCACCGTCTCCACCACAGAGCACCCAAACACGAGAAGTTAGTAAGGGAACTGCAGTGCCCAAAGCACGAGGACTACCACTCCAAATCCCAACTCAACGCTTAAAGGAGAATAAGATTTGTTCTCAGGTCTGGTTTTGTAGCTATGGTTCATACTCCTTTGCTCTTGCATTACTGTATTTACTCATACCAACTATTTTCAAATTTGAAGGATGGAATTGAAACTCCAATGGCACAACAGGTATGTTTTAAACCTGTTTCTTTAACTGGTTTGCTGTTGTAACCTGCTCTATGTTGATTTCAGTTTCAATTGAATAAACAGTTATGTTCTCATGTCATGCACATTACAAGTGTTGTTATTGCTCTATAGTTACCCGCACTTATATTCTATCTATTCTGCTTTGTCTTGAACAAATATTATTTGAACTGTGTCTCTATCTTGATTTGGCAACAAAAACTAGAATGATATAGACCATAAAGTGACCATGGTACATAGATATCTGTTTGTTTCATGTTGTTATCCTGTCCACTTTACTACTGAACTCATTTACCAAAATGAGTTTCATATACAACATGGTAAACATGTGATGTGTTTGCTTGTTTCTCTTTTAGAATGTGGACAAAATATTGGAGAACAGTACCTCGTTATCCAATGGTAAAGGAAGTAATGCAGATAAGGTTCAAGCTAGTGAGACATCCCTGTTGGTCTCCAAGAAAGCTGATAAAAACTATCTTGACGACAGTGAGGGAATCCAAAAGTCATGTCTTGATGTAGTGTTCGAGTTACTGGCCACTACTGTTGGCACAAGCTCTTCGAACTCGCTGCTTGAATCAGTTCGTCTTCTTGAGTCTCAACTTCAAGTTGAAAGACATTGATCAGATGTGCTGCGAAAGGAAGCTGAAGGACTGAGGAAGTCCCTGCAGAATTCAGATGCATATTTTCTGGTGCAACAGCAAGCGCTGGAGGATTTAAGCGCCAAACAAGAGAAAGTTAATAAGCTTGCTAAGAATCTTGCCAGCATTATGGGTACCCAGGATATTGTTTCTTGAGATCTTCTGAAGTGGTTTCAGTTCTGGATTTGTTTTGCTGCGGCGTTTATTTGCGCTGGTCGCCAACTTTGACAACCAGTGTATATGATATGCTGCTTTGTTCCCTATATTTGCATTGGTGGCGAACTTTGATGCCCAGTGGATGTAATATGTGTAATAGCCGTGATAGCCTAGCGTTAGTTGCTTGCTTATTTATTTCCTTGTTGTATTGTTTATTTGTTTGCTTGTAGTCATTGCAATTCTTTTTCCGCGGTTAGCTAGTGGCTGCAATAACCTATTTTTTAAAACTAGGCCACTATAACCATGGGCTAATATTTACTGTAGTGACACTAGTCCTCCTACTGGCCATAGAAATAGTGGGCCTTCTACGGGCCGTAGAAACAATGGGCCTTCTATGGGCCGTAGAAACAATGGGCCTTCTGCGGGCCGTATCATCAATGGGCCTTATACGGGTCGTATGATCGATTGGCCAAACATGGGCCAAACAGACCGCATTATGGCCATAAACGGGCTAGAGTTGGAATCGTCCGTTCATGGGCCGACCATAACGGGCCATCGTTAATAGGCCGTATTTGATGACGCTATGAAAACGGCCCAACGTATTAACGGACCACAAACGGGCCGACTGTAACCACGGGCTGAATTTGGCCCACAAGCAGAAAATGGCAGTAATGGGTCGTAAGTAAACGAATGCTAGAAATGAGCCCAAGAATAAATGGGCTCTGAGAAGGCCGAAAGATAACATGGGCTGGAAACGGCCCAACAGAATAACGGGCCGTCAATGGGTATAAAGTGATACACTGTTCATTACAGGACAGTTTCACCACGGGCCGTTAATGGGTGTAAAGTGATGCACTGTTCATTATGGGCCAGTTTCACCACAGGCCGTTAATAGGCCAAGAGTTACATAGGGCCTCATATGGACCGAAAGACGTCATGGGCCATACATGGGCCAGAAGTGAAAACGGGTTGGAATCATATTGGGTGGCCCAGATGACGCTACTTGGCCTAATTCGGATAGGGCGTAACGGGCCTTGGGTTAGCAGGCTGTAAATGGGCTATATGCGAACATGCCGTCAACAGGCTTTACATGGGCCGGCCCGCCACCTTTTGACCAAGTCAAACGGGCCGACCTTTTCACAGGAATGGGCCTCTGTTGGGTCGTGCCACGTGTCGATGTATCATAGGCGCCTTCTGTCCAATGAGTGGATGACATCTGTCCCAACGATGAGCCAACACGTGTTCCCTCCAGCCAATGATGATTTTACACGTGGAAAATCCCCATTGGCCGGGGCTGTTAATGGGTTATCGGATCCAAAACCCGACCCGATATCTTAACAGTGTTCCGTTATGGTGGATGCCACGTGTCGGTCACCCTTGACGAAAGCACTTCTGTGACGCGGGATTTATTGTCATGGAAGTGGACACTTCCATGATGATAATTTTGGTAATGTCATGGAACACTTCTACGACAGCACATGTATGACTATCTTGATTCTGTCATAAAATCGTCATGGATGTACATGAATGACAGAAAATGTGACCTACTGTGACAAACACGTATCATCACGTAAGTGTATTTTTTGTAGTGCCTTGACCAACAACAAAATAGGTTACCATGGCGGATTCTTCATTTGGTTCGTGTTATCGTAGTATAGGTCATGGTGAGATTTAGACCTTAAGTCTGAGCGCATATACTATGCACGCATGCATGAATCCCCGTCGTTGGCTTGAAGTGTGGTGTAACATACATATGCATCATCAACCTAACCCTCAGTGTGGGGATTTCTAGTTGAAATCATGGTGCCACATCAAAGTTTTTCCATCGTTACTCAAAAACACACCTCTCCATACATATGTTTGGGCGACACGCATGCAGTGGTTGTCTTCGGGGACTAGCTACTTGCGTGATTATTGGCGAGCTAGCCCATCTCTAGGGTCGCATGGACGGCCATCACTTTGACCACCAACAAGAGAGAGGTTGTACGACCAAGGTGGATTATTCTTGGTCCGTTTTATGATCCATCTTGGTGAGATATGCCTCTCTGGCCCATCGACTGAAATTGTGTGTGGGGGGGTGCTACTTCGCACTTTGCTAGGTGAACCTCGGTTGGGGGGCATGCATTCATAGCTTAGGATTCCCTTCATGGCGACACGAGGGGTGGGGTGGGGGGCTACTAGCTACTTTGCACTTTGCTAGGTGAACCTCGGTTGGGGGGCATGCATTCATAGCTTAGGATTCCCTTCGTGGCGACACGAGGGGTGGGGGGGCTGCTAGCTACTTCGTACTTTGCTAGGTGAACCTCGGTTGGGGGGAGGGGGCATGCATTCATAGCTTAGGATTCCCTTTGTGCCGACATGAGGGGGAGGGCTGCTAGCTACTTCGCACTTTGCAAGGTGAACCTCGATTGGGGGGGCATGCATTCATACCTTAGGATTCCCTTCCTGCCGACACGAGGGAGGGGGCTGCTAGCTACTTCGCACTTTGCTAGGTGAATGAACCTCGGTTGGGGGGGCATGCATTCATAGCTTAGGATTCCCTTCATGCTGAAATGAGGGAGGAGGGGGGCTGCTAGTTACTTCACACTTTGCTAGGTGAACCTCGGTTGGGGGGAGGGGGCATGCATTCATAGCTTAGGATTCCCAATTTGTGCCGAGGCGAGGGGGGTGGGGGCAAGCAATACCATGCGCTTTGCGAGAGAGGTGCCACATCAAAGTTGCATTTGGTATTTGAAAATCAAACCACCCTTTTGATACATAAATTTGGTCCACATGCAAGTGTGTTCGTGTTCTGACCCTCTCCCGTGTCATTTTCACCAAATTTATGAACATTAGACAAGTCGGATGACGCAACAGACATGGTTCACTCAAACTAACTGTGTGCCATGTCGGTGCCCCTGTCACGCACACATCTGCATAGTACATTGGGCTCCACGAGGCTCCCCGTCTCATAAATATCTGCCCGCCTCGAGGTTTTTTTTTGATAACACACGGTTGTTATCTCTGGACCGTGTGCGATGTTTCTTGTTCCCAATCCCCCTGCATCCCTAGAAAATATCTACCCGCCTCGAGGGTTTTTCTGTTTCATAACACACGGTTGTTATCTCCAGACCGTGTGTGATGTTTCTTGTTCCCAATCCCGCCTACATCCCTACAAAATATCTACCCGCCTCGAGGCTTTTTCTGTTTCATAACACACGGTTGTTATCTCCGGATCGTGTGCGATGTTTCTTGTTCCCAATCCCTCCTGCATCCCTAGAAAATATCTGCCTGCCTCAAGGGTTTTTCTGTTTCATAACACACAGTTGCTATCTCCGGACAGTGTGCAATGCACTATCATCAAAATTTTCAATAGCCCGACATTTCACTCCCGCGTTTGACTCCCGCATAGTAAATTTTTTAGTACTCGCTTCATTTCCTCAAACACCCCCCCTCCACAAACACACACACACACACACCAAAACCTCCTCGGGCATGCGCGCGCGCACACACACACACACCCTCCCTCGCTCGAAACCCTAGCAAGGTCCCCGCCGTCGCCGCCGCCGCAAGGTCTCCATTGTCAACATCTGCCGGTTTGCCCGTGCAGCTTACGCGCCGATCTCCATACCCAGGCCACCCTGAGTTTCTTAGATGACGCCTGCCAAACACCCCCTTTCCCACAGATCCCCATCCCCTACTCTAGAGCGTCGCAGCCTAAGCCCGGCTACGCTTCCCATGGAGCTCGAGGAGCGACTGGCCCAAATGAGGTGTATAGCTATCTCTTCACCCAACATCGTCGAGTAAGCTGACGACCATTACTAGCGGCAGGCACTCAAGAAGCGGGCTAGAGTATGCGGGCATGTCTCAACCACCGGCTATGACATCGAGGTCATCGACAGCAACGGCCTGAGGCGGGCTATGTCACAAGTTAAGTGGCGTGGCCCACCCCAACCCCTCGGGTTCAACCGTCACCGATCTCATCCATGGCCCCGCCGCTGATCTCCTCTGGCTCGGTGTCAACAATTTGCCATTCTACATTGCCATCGAGCCCCTTTTGTCATTTCTGAAGGATACATTTTGCAACGGTGGCTTGGGATCCACAGCTTCCAGGTCAGACCTCATCGATGGCAACCACGAGGAGGGCACCCTCTCCGGCTCTTCCAAGGGGAAAGAGTCCATCTGCTCTTCCAAGGGGAAAGCACCCGTCTGCGACATCAAGGAGGGCACCCTACAGTCGTGCTCTTCCAAGGGGAAGGAGCCCATCTGCGACAACGTGGAGCGCATCCAGGGTCCGTGCTCTTCCCACGGGAACGAGCCCAGCTTTGACAAGTGAGGAAACCCATGATTTGTTTTGTCGTGCCTCTTCACAGGGGGAAACCCATGATTTGTTTTGTCGAGTCCCTTTTGTAGTGTAGTGAGAATATGTCCAGTTTTAATTGCTATATCTAGTTGTTTGCAGTATGCCTTGTTTATTTCAGTTGTTCACAATGTGATGCTCTATATGTGCAATTATTTAATGTGTTGTACATTTCATCAATCCAGTTTTAAACATACCAATAGGAATGCATATATTTTCTTGCTATTAAGCATGTTATAGCTAGCATATGCTTCTGTTAAAGTTTTCTAATCGTTCGGTTGTTTGTAGTTAGCATATGTCCAGTTTCAAATGCTATCTTTGGTTGTTCGTAGTATGCCTTATTTATTCTAGTTATTCACAAAATGATGTTCTATATGTGCAAGTATGAACTGTGCAGTTCAATTTCATCAGTACCAGTTTCAACAATACCACTATGAATGACTACATTTGGTTGATGCATCTTGTAGTTAACACACCTTTCCATTTTTATTTAACAATAACCAGTGTACTTAGACCGGCACAATACCAGTTTGAATGACTATGTTTGCTTGTTGTTAAATGTTAGGCCTATTGCAGTTAGCACACCTTTCCACTTGTTTTTCTTTACTAGTGTGCTTAAACCTGCACACTGAAGCTATCTTTTAGAGATTATTTTGTTTGCCATGTATAACTTTGGTTGATGTTTAGCCTGTTGTGCTTAACATGCTTGTCGATGTACGTACACAGGACAATTTTGGGAACGATGTTGTTTTCCATCAAGGTTAGTTTCGTACCATGGCTTATATCTGCTCACTGTTCAAGATATCGGTAGCTGGTACCATATAGGCCGGCGGCTGATAAGGGACTAATCGGTGAATCAGACTTTTAGCTGAATATATCTTCAACCCATTTATCGTTAGGTTAACTAGGGACATATGTAATATATATGAGGCTACATAGCAACATGCATTGTACTTAATGTCTAAATATGCAATCCTGGGCTACATAGCAACAAGCAAGAGTCTTACATTAATGTTCTAATGATGTCTAGATATACGTAGAAGAGCAGCAGCAACAACAACAACATAGCCCTGTTTGGATACTCAACTTAGCTAGAGGTTAGAGTTAGTTTCTATCTCATTACTAACCCTGAACTAACTCCATCCAAAGTGTTGTTTGGATGGCAGGGTTAGATTGACAATAAAAGCACTAGGAGAACTAGCTCCAATTAGCACCTCTTGGGTTGGATAGTTTTTTGGGTGGGTTATAGATGCAACTAGATCAAACTAGCCCTCATATTTAGATATACTTTAGGGCTATTTGAGTCCGAACTTGCTCAAACTAACTGTAACCCCTGGATACAGTAGCAGTTAATCAGCTGATAATTTGTAAGAATGCACTAAACTCCTTTCGGCCCATAATATAAGATGTTAATTCATCTAATATGTGAGTATATTGGATGTTATAAGATACTCCCTCCATTCCTAAATATTTGTATTTTTAGAGATTTCAAATGGACTACCACATACGGATGTATATAGACATATTATAAAAGAGTGTTGTACTACGTCATTGTGCAATTGCTGTTTAGCTTCTAATATTAACTTGGTGCTTTTAGGTACATATGTCATTGGTAAAGATCCGCGCTTTGACCCTTTCTGCGTATGGGGCAATGAGATATCGATGAACCAGCATCAAGTGAGGAAGATGATAAAGATTTTTAGTAAAATGGGTCCAAAGATGGCAATTAAACTATTTGTTTACACTTTATCCAAGATAACATCAAATTGCAGGATGGTAAATAAGAACTCTGCAGCCTTCTTTTTACTGCCCATAATGAGTTGTGTTAGATGACAATGTCTGAATCTTTTTCCTTTGAAGTGGTTGCCAAAGCAGTTTACTCAAGATTACCTCTCAAACTACATGATTGGTGGGCATGCAAAGGTTAAAGTATTTCTACCAGAACACGATGATTATCTAGATGTTTTCATGAAGACCATGAAGGATGGGCGGTCGGCCATCACAAGGGGTTGGACTAGAGTCGTGCGTGCCTTCTGCATGGAGGAGGGAACAATATGGGCATTTTGCTTCACCTTGTTCAGCAACCAGAATATACTTCTCCTCTTTCTTTATCGTCTTTAATACTACAAGTATACAACTGTAGTTCAACATTCTTTATTTGGTTCTTATGTAATTCTTGAACATATGTACCTATGAATCGAATAATGCATTGGTTGTTTGAACCTGATGGATATGAATAAAGCTATAGCATACATTCAAATTCAAATTCAAATCTGGTACAATCTGAAATAGCAGTAATTAAATTACGGTGAGATTATGCTCTTGAAAGTGCAACTATACCTAGGTGGTTTTGGTAATTCCTAACAACATATAGCTCATTGATCTAATGCTATTTCAAGATAAATATTTCAGAAAAAGCTCAATGATTGGCATGGCATGGATTAGAAAGTGGACCCCTCAAAATGCTAAGGACAAAAAGGGATGGCTCAAGCTCAAAGCACAAGACTCTACATTTCATTGAGTCCATAGGAAAGCCAATACTATTAAGAGGGGGTAAGGTGTTGCTTAATGAGTTACTTGCTCAAAATGCTTAGTGATATCCTCCCAAAACTCTCAACTACTTTATCATATCCAAATATGTCCCAAACCAAAAGTCAAACTCGCCCCCACTGATTTGATCTATCCGGCGCCACCGAGTTCTCTTGACATAGCCACTGCCACAAACCCTAGTCTTTTTGGTTCCACCAATAGGGATCTCGGTCTTACCGAGATGGGATTGTAATCTCTCTATTTCCCTTCGTAATGTTTCGGTCCAACCGAGATGAGCGATCGGTCCCACCGAGATTGCAATGCAAACTCTCTATTTCCCTTTCATAACATTTCGGTCCTACCGAGATGAGCAAATTGGTCCCACCGAGTTTGCCTGACCAACTCTCTGGTTAGTCTATTACCAAAATCGGTCTCACCGAGTTTGTGTAATCGGTCTCGCCAAGATTATGTTATGCCCTAACCCTAATGGCATTGGTCCCACCGAGTTGACATGCTGGTCCCACCGAAAATCCTAACGTTCACATTTTGAACTAAATCGGTCCGACCGAGTTCTCTGAATCGGTCCCACCGAGTTTGCTAAATTCTGTGTAACGGTTAGATTTTGTGTGGAGGCTATATATATCCCTCCACCCACTCTTCATTCAAGGGAGCTCTATCAGAACATGCCTACACTTCCAACATACATTTTCTGAGAGAGAACCACCTACACTTGTGTTGAGGTCAAGATATTCCATTCCAACCACATAAATCTTGATCTCTAGCCTTCCGCAAGTTGCTTTCCACTCAAATCATCTTTCTACCAAATCCAATCCTATGCGAGAGAGTTGAGTGTTGGGGAGACTATCATTTGGAGCACAAGAGCAAGGAGTTCATCATCAACACACCATTTGTTACCTCTTACAGAGTGGTGCCTCCTAGATTGGTTAGGTGTCACTTGGGAGACTCCGTCAAGATTGTGGAGTTGAACCAAGGAGTTTGTAAGGGAAAGGAGATCGCCTACTTCGTGAAGATCTACCCTAGTGAGGCAAGTCCTTCGTGGGTGACGACCATGGTGGGATAGACAAGGTTGCTTCTTCGTGGAACCTTCGTGGGTGGAGCCCTCCGTGGACTCGCGCAACCGTTACCCTTCATGGGTTGAAGTCTCCATCAACGTGGATGTACAATAGCACCACCTATCGGAACCACGCCAAAATCTACGTGTCTACATTGTGTTTGCTCCTCCAAACTTCTCCCTTTACCTTCATATGCAATTGTTTTACATTCCGCTGCTATACTCTTAGAATTGCATGTGTAGGTTGATTGCTTGACTTGTGCTAAGTTGCTAAAATCTGCTAAGAATTAAAATTGGGAAAAGGCTAGATTTTTATTTGGTTAAGTAGTCTAATCACCCCCCCCCTCTAGACATACTTCCGATCCTACTAGTGGTATCTGAGCTTTGGTCTCCATTTTCTTTGATTTCCATAGCTTTTGGTGGTCACAGCCTTGGTTTCACAACCTAGGAAAGTATGGCATCTAGAGAGGGAAATTACCACCATAGAGGTACTTACTCTGATGGTACTAATTTTGCTAGTTGGAAGCATAAGATGAAAATGCATATTCTTGGACATAACCCCACCGTTTGGGCTATTGTGTGTATTGGCTTGCAAGGTGAATTCTTTGATGGGAGAGAACCAAACCGTGAATATACCGCGGAAGAGTTGAAGATGCTACAATACAATGCTCAAGCTTGTGATATTCTCTTCAAAGGATTGCGCCCCAAAGAATTCAAACAAAATCAGCCATCTTGAGAATGCAAAGGAAATTTGGGATACTTTGATTGATATGCACGAAGGTGCCGACTCCGTCAAGGAATCCAAATTGGATGTGCTTCAAAGTCAACTTGACAAGTTCAAAATGAAGGATGGTGAAGGTATCGCTGAAATGTACTCTAGGCTTGCTCTCATTACAAATGATATTGCCAGCTTAGGAAGTGAGGAGATGACCGATAGATTCATCATCAAGAAGATCCTAAGATCCTTGGATGGAAAATATGATACTGTGTGCACATTGATCCAAATGATGTCCAACTACAAAGATCTCAAGCCAACGGAAGTCACTGGAAGAATTGTTGCTCATGAGATGTCACTCAAGGATAAGGAAGAACTCCACAACAAGTCAAGTGGCGCTTACAAAGCCTCATGTGATGCTCCCACATCATCAAGTGAGAAACAAACCGTCAATGAAGAATTGAGCCTAATGGTGAAGAACTTCAACAAGTTCTACAAGAGTAGAAGCAAGGAAAGAAGTTCCAAGTCAAGGTCCTACAATGACAAAAGATCTTCTAGTCGTGAGCGTAATTTCTACAATTGTGGAAGACCCAGGCACTATTCCAATGAGTGTACGGATCCCTACCAAAGAAGAGAAGATTCTCCCAAAAGAAGTAGGAGAGAAGAATCACCGCCAAGAGAGAGAAGGAGTAGAGATGATCGTTATCAACGAAGACCCTCTCGCAGAAGCAAGGATTCGGGGAGGAAGGACAAGTCATCTAGGAGCTACACAAAAATAAGACATCAAGCTCATGTTGGTGAATGGATATCCGGCTCCGACTCCGACCAACACTCCGAAAGAAGTTATCACTCTGACTCCGAATATACTCAAGATGAAGGTGTTGCCGGTCTAGCACTTGTGTCAACCGACTCCTACAACATATTTAACTAACCAAATGAAGGAATTGGAAGATGCTTCATGGATAAAGGTCCAAAGGTAACACACCCCGAGTATGTTGATTTTAATAGTGATGAAGATGATTTTCTAGGAGATGATGATTTACTTGTTGACAACTCTAGTTATGAAAACTATGATGAACTTGCTATTAATCTTGATAATCAAGATAAAACGAATGACGATGATAAGGAGATTGAGCGTCTAACTAAGGAACTAAACACTCTTAAGTTAGCTCATGAAACTACCTTGGAAGATCATGGAGAACTTTTAAAGACTCATTAGAAGCTACGCTTTGAAAAGCTCAACCTTGAGCAAGAGCATGAGTTCTTAAAAGCAATCAATGATGATCTTCTCAAGAAAAGTTCTTCTTACATTGCCAAGCATTTACTCTTGTCTACTTACATGCCACAAGTTAAATCTAGCAACAAGAGTAAGAAAGATTCTTCTTCTAGTAGCAACAACAATCATGCTAAATCCAATATTGTTGCTTTTAGTAGTTCTCTTGATTCCACTAATGATTCTCTTAGCCAAGTTACACTTGAGCAAGAAAATAGCTTATTGAAGGGAATTATACGAGAAATGTGTTTACATGAGCCTTGCCGAGAGTAAGCAATTTGAGGAAATTGTACGCAAGCAAGGAAGACACCGGAAGAATCAAGGTGTTGGTTTTGAACGAAAGTTCAATGCCAATGGAGTTGAGTGGGAAGAAGATCAATACCCCAAGATGAAGTTTGTTCCTCAACAAGAGAGGTATGATCCTACTTCTTTCCAAGGAACACAAGCTCAAGATGATCTTCCACCACAAGACCACAAGCTAAAAGGCAAGGACAAGCTTCAAGAGGAGATTGATGCATTTGAAGAAGCTCCTAAAGCCTTGATCAAGTGGGTTCCCAAGACTACATCAAGTTCCACTTCATCAAGTACGACTACAACTCCAAGGATTCTCACCAAGATGGTGTGGATCCCGAAGAAGAAGAACTAGAGAGTTCTTGAGGGTGACTCCGCTAAGATACCTCACTCATATCATTTTGTCAAGGACATGTGCAAACAACTTCCACATCTTGCACTAAGTTCAAGGAGTCACAAACCCTCTTGTTGGTAAGACAAGGGACAAGGTAACCCAATGCTTTCATGGACATCATCTTGTGTGAATATCACTCTATGTCTATGGATATCCTTGTTTGTTCCTTATGGGACTAACCTGTGTAGGTATTGAAAGTGCAACTCACTCCAATGGATTGCTCCGAATGATCTACATCAACATTGAGCATCCACATCTTCAACACCTACATGAAGGCATCATCGACAAAACCCAAGGTTAGTTCATCTCGCTTATGGGGGATATCACATCTAGGGGGAGATTTACTCTAATCAATTGAGCTAAAGCAACTCTAATGGTGTGAACACAACAATGCTTTATGTAAAAGTGGCAACCCCACTTGTGCTTAAACGATGAGTATGACCTATGATCAAATGTTCTCATTTGACTCCTAAGTCAATATACTCATATATAGATGACCTAGTCATCGCCAAATTGCTTGATAGATGCTAGAGTGATTGTGCATGCTTTGTCACATATTTCATTTGTCATTTTATTGTGTGAGCATGCTGGATGCATATTTTACTCATTCGAGGACATCCATTTGTTGCTTTGGTTGTTTGGCTTTTCTCTTTTGCCAAATGGATGGACAAGAATGCCTAAGAACTACATCTAGCTATCTATGCTTTTCTCGTCTCAAACTCTATTCATGCTACATCACAAAGTTTGATCAAGTCAGATTCGAACCACTCTGTGTGAGGAGCACTCGGAGTCCCCAATTCGTCATCGACTTAAACTTCCAAAACCTCTTTGTGCATTTTGGTATGACCAAGTCATCCATTTTGGTCACACCGAGATCACTAAGTTGATCTAGGTTTTCAATCTCGGTGCAACCGATTAGAACTTTTCGGTCACACCAAGTTGCAGTAACTGCTCACAGTTTTGCATCTCGGTTCCACCGAGTTGTTCCACTCGGACACACCGACATGGTCAGGTTATATATACCGACGGGTCAAATTTTGGAAATTTTTCCAAAATCTTTCACCCGTGCGTGACCTGCTCTGCTACCTCGGGTCTCTGGATCGTCCTCTCACCGCCAACGACCTCCCGCCGCTGGTCTCCGCTGCCGTCAATGGCAATATGCCCCGCCGTTGCCGTCATAGCAAGTTCACCACCGAAGTAGGGTATGAACTTGATCTTTGTGCTATTCCTTAACTCCGATTCTTAGCACATTGCTTTGCCATGATTCTTGCCACGTATGAAATCATCCTATACAGCAAAAGCACCCCGTAAATTAGATTTGATTTGAAAATTTAGGGTTAGGTCTCCGCCGAACTCATCTCGGACCAACCGAGTTGTAGAAATCGGTCTCACCAATTTGGCTTAGGCCATTGCACATGTGTTTTCGGTCTGACCGAAAATTGCAAATTGGTGTGACCGAGTTCAATTCTTTGTGAAACCCTAGCAGTCTCGGTGCCACCGAACTGTGACTAGGACTGACCGAGTTCACTAGTTTAGGTCCCAAAAGCTGCGTCGGTATCACCGAGTTTACAATTCGGTAGATCTGAAATGCTTTCTGTGAAGAACAAAAACTAAGTTCTCTAAGTCATCTGGTTTGCAAAAACTCTGCACTTTGTGATGCTCATCTACTCTACCTCATCCACAACGTATTCACAGGGTCTGCTGACAGTTTGCCTGCAAGATGTCTGATCAAAGTGACAGCCAGAACAAGTCTGAGGAGCAGGTTCAATTAAGTGAGAGCACTAGTCCCTCCAGCACTTTTGATGATGGAAGTAGGAGCACTCCAAGCAACTTGCCAAAGGCAGCAACCAGATCCAGGAAGAAGAAAACCTCAGAATCTGAAGATGAGGACTATGTGGCTGTCGTGGGTTTGTCACGACAGATGTCCTCGTGAAAGGACTTAGTCGTGGAGCCATCGCTACGGGTTAGCTTAAAGGGGTTAAACCGAACAAGGGACACGAGGGGTTTTTATACTAGTTTGGTCCCTTCGATGAAGGTAAAAGCCTATGTCTAGTTGTGTTGGTATTGCTAGGGTTTCGATGACCAGGGAGCGAATCCGCTTTGCCTGGCTCTCGAGTTGTTGTCTGTTGTCCCTAAACCGCTGCTGGGTCGTCCCTTTATATACATAGGTTGACGCCCGCCGGTTTACAGAGTCCCGAGACCGGATCATAAACGTGTCCGGCTCGGTCTCTATCCTTCCTATCTTACAATGCAAGTTATATGATAAAGTCGGTTTACATCTACAGGTCTTAACTCGCCTTTGGGCCTTGGGCCTTCGTAAAGCGCCACCATCTTTACGTCTTCATGGGCTTCTGATCTTCTTGGAGTTAATCTGGCTACTCCTGGCCGGTTTACGTCCAGTAGTAATATCCCCAACATTAGGACCTAGATTGATTTGAACTTGTTCATGTCAATCTTCAACACTTATGAAAAATTCTTCCCTTGCATCTCCTTCATCTTGTAAACCGCCGTGACGTCATACTCCAGGATCATGATAAATCACCATGACGTCATCTTTTTATTTTAAAAATGATACAGTTCACCTTCAGTTAATGAACCTCCGACAATCGAGGCGACCGCTCCTGTTAGGTATCCAATATTCCGGCCCCTCGAGTCTCGCGCCTGTTACCTCCCCCTTTACCTTATAAATAGGGCCAAGGGTCATTTCCTTTTTTCCCTCTGTCTCTTCACTTCTTCTTCCTCCTTGCGACGACCCTGCACCCGAGCGTCGCCGCCATCGCTGAGCTCCACCTTTGAATCTCTGTTGGCCGCTACATCGACCTGGTTCCACCAGATAGCCGTGGCGTAACTCCGCTTGCTTCAACAGCCGTTGTAAGACCTTCCCTTTCTTCCTTTATAGATCTACCTAGGGTTTTAGTGTTCATCGAAGTTCATCAAAGCTCCAACAACTGTTCTTCCTTGTTCCTCCTTAGTCCATGGAAAAACCCTCAAGCTTGATGTATTACGTGTAGTAGCTATAGCTTTCCTTATCCTTTGCTATCACAACAAACCCTTATGTGCATAAAAACTGATCTGCACCTTTGTGAACTGCTTCGGGACCAACCTTTTTTGGTCTAAATCTTTTTACTTTTCCTGTCTTATGGTAGATCCCAAATTTCCATGTAATCTTGTGAAACCTGTTTTACCTTACTTAGTCGTTCTTGCCTTAGATCTGTATCTTCTTCATTACATAGGCGGTTTACCTTTGTAGAAAACAATCTATCACATACCATTAGTCCCCTTGTAAACCGGCAACTCCTTGATTTCCGTTGTCATATTCCGGTTTAATAATATGTGCATATCTCTTTTCCACTTATTGTCTTGTCATTCATAATTATATCATCCTCCGGTTTACCAAGCTTACATACTTGAATTCCTTTGTTCTGTTGCACCTTACGCATCACTATGAATGAATTAATAAACCGGCATTTCTTTCCAGCCTTTCACTTGCAATGGCCAAGCAGTTTTATTCCTGCAACTGGGCTCCCTCCCGGGTCATAGAGGAGCAACTGAATGGTATGGTTAAAATCGGCACCTTACCAAAGAAGAACGAGATCCGTTGGTGAGTTCCTGGGCCCGAAAATCATCCCACCCCTAAGCAGGGGGAGGTAGTGGTGTTTGTTGATCACATAGGCCGTGGCTTCAAACCGCCCGGGTCAAAGTTTTTCCGGGATGTGCTTGCCAGCTTTCAACTCCACCCTCAAGATATTGGACCCAACTCGGTATCCAATATATGCAACTTTCAAGCGTTCTGTGAAGTGTACCTACAAGAAGAGCCAACTGTGGAGCTCTTCCGGGATTTCTTCCATCTGAACCGGTGCACTGAATTTGTAGATGGGCCCAGTACTAAACTCGGTGGTGTCTCCATTCAGAAAAGAGGTTGAAGTTCCTCATGCCAACCTGCACAGTCATCCAAAGAGTGGAATCAAACTTGGTTCTACTGTAAAGACACCTCCCCTGAAGACGAGAATCCTCTGCCAGGTTACCGTGCCCACCGGCTTGCCAATTCTCATCCACTTCCACAATGCCAAAGTGCCCAGGAACGGGCCCCGTATGCACCTCAACTCGCCAAGCTGAGAGCCTTCTTAGCCAATGATTTAACAGGTGTAGACTTTTTCCGTTGTTGGATATCATGGAGCATCTTGCCGTTAAGTCGCCGCTCCGGCTTAATGTGCGAGTATACCGGTGAAGTAGAAGACTCCCAACGTCATATCAATATTCAGCTAACAGATGAAGAGGTCACTGAGGCCGTCAAGAAGATATTGAATGAATCGGAAGCTGTCTGTCGCCAAACCGGACTAGCCCCTTTTACATGCAAAACAAACCGCCTGCTGTGAGTATCGTTCCTCCGCTTTACACTTGATATCCTTAGACTGTACAATCCTTGAATATCCTTCTTTTTACCTTTAAATAGGGTGATGATCTGTTTTGGAAGAAGAAACCTCAAGAGAAAGCGGCAAAAACTGCCCGCCCTAAAACCAAAGCCGTCAAGAAAACCACAAAGCGGAAAGCACCTGAACGCATCAGTGTGGAACTGGATGACGACCCGGATGAACCGGAAGTTCAGGTAGAACTTGATTCCCTTGGCTCCCTTTTCATGCATCTCATTGACAATGATACTTATTAGGAGGACGTGGAGGGCAGCCAAGCTGATGATGTAGAGGTAATTATCCTTTCCTTCGGTTCAGACTCTATGCCAACACAAAAAATCCGTCAAGCGGTCTGGAAAGTAAGCCTTTCTCATCCTCTTGCTCACCTGGATCCAACATTTATTTTGAAGACGCAGCAGCATGAGGCTCGCCGCGCCACCCGGCACAGCGGCCAAAAGGTCACTTCGGCCGGTTTACCCCGGTTCGAAAGCGCCGATCTGAGGTCTCACCCAGTTCTGACAATTCTTATCCCAAGGCAGGCTATTTCTGACAACCTCTTAATCCGTCCGATTCGAATTATCAGGTGACACCTCCTTCATCCTCTGGCGAGTCAACAACGACCCAACTTACTCCTCTCAAAACTGTAGCTCGGTAAGTACTTCAACCCCTTCTTTTGATGTTTTCATACTTTATATACTATGTTTAACTTTCGTATCTTTTTCTGTTTTAGAGCCAAAGCCAGACCCAGCAAAAAGGCTCGGGTGAACAATCCGCCCGAAGACCAGGTGGTTCTTGAACCGGAGCAAACGGTTGAACCAGAGCAAACGGCTGAACCGGAGGGTCCAAATCCTGAAGCTACCTTAGATGAACCACCCCCTCAAGATCACAATACTGATGAACAACCAGAAGTTGACACTGCTGTACCTGATGATGAACCGAGAAATCCCATCCGGGCTGACGATAGACCTTCTAGTCCGGAGAAAGCTACTGACACCCCATCAACTCCAGAAAAGACTGCTGGAGGCAAAGAAGGCGATGTTATCATTACCGGTATGAGCCACAGCTCTCCTGGACATCCTGTTATATTGGTGAAACATAGTGCCAAGGAAGAGCGTGCTGCCATGGAAAAAGGCAAATGGAGCACCAACTTGTCAAGCTACGCCCATCTCAGCGCTCAAGAACTCCACTCTGGTTTTCTAAACCGTCTGCACTCAAACCGTGATTATGAAGCTGGTTTGGTGAACCTGATGAAGGAACGCTATGAGGTATTTTCATAACTTTTCCTTTCTTAAATCCAAAGTACAAGTATCATCCCAAGTAGCCCCCAAGGGCGGTTTATGATGGCAATCATAAACCGGGACTTTATAATACTTTAACTCTTGCAAACCTGTCCTCCATATATCAACTGATCTATTGAAGTAAACCAGACGTGATTATTATATTCCTGTAGTTTTCGCCTGTGTAGTCCTCAAGGGCCGGTTTATCTTTCCAAGGTGAACCGGGTCTTGAATCCATGTATCCATTTGAACAGATATACATTAGCCCCCAAGTGTCAAAGATAATGCTTGCATTGTATTTGAGACTTGCAAATAAAATTTTGATGATAGAACAAATAGGCATTAGCCCCCAAGTACAAAGTGCATAATTGGTTATAAGCTTGGTACTTCAAATATACATATCGCCTTGTTGATATATGTTGCCATTGTAGGCCAAGCTCAGTAAAAGGGATGCTCAAACCGCTGACCTTCAGGAGAACGTTAAATCTCAGCAAACAGAGGCTTCCAAGGCCAAGGAAGAGTTGACCAATGCCTTAGCAGCCATGGAAAGGCTGAAAGAGACCTTTAACAAAGAGCGTGCAGACTGGGAAACAGAAAAGGCCGGTTTAACAAAGAAGGCCGAGGACGCAGAGGCAGCCCTGAAGCCGGTGGTTGAAGAACTGACCAGCTTAAAGCGCCAGATTAACGCCATGACTTCTGCTGTGTTTGGTAAGTACCCTCTTGTGCAGTTTGTCTAATTCATAATATCTTATCAATGACCGGTTTACTGAGCTTAATCATGACAGGGACCCGCATTGCTCATCTGGGCTCTGACATGCGAATGAAGCTGAAAGCGCCTATACCTTGATAGAACAGATGTTCTCTGGATCCCAACGAGCCATTTGCACTACAGCTTATAACAAGCCTCCGCCAACGCTGATAAAAGAAACTATTGCAAAGCTGGCCATGCTGCCTGCCCGGATCAACGAACTGAAGAGATCAGCCGCAAGGTCAGGAGCGCTGACCGCGCTAGTCCGGGCCAAGGCATGGATTCCGGATCTTGAACAGGCCGATATCATCAAAGGGTATCCTGGTGTGAAAGAAGACGGTTCAGACTTCAATAACGATGATCTCTGAAGGCTGACAAAGGAGATGTGACCGATAGCGAGCAAACTGGCGGAGGACACAGATCTATCTCATTTTCAACCGGTTTACGATGCTGAGGGAAAAAGACAACCCGCACTGATTCATAATGTTGAAGATCTTGTGCCGCCAATCCGTAAGCATACTTATGCTCCTGACATTGACCTCTCCAGCCTTATTCATGAAGAGGCCATTTTTCAAGCCTTAACTGGAATCGATTGGTCAACGGTTGATTTCCAGCATCTGGGGAGGGATGAGGAGAACGTGACTGCGCAAGATGACCCTCAACCGTCAAACCGCCCCGATGAAGAATCCTAAACCGATGGTCGGTTTATCAGCTGCAGTCTGCCACTCCTGTTTAAAACAATTATGCAATTTGGGCTGTTTTGAAGCGCCTTGTAATAAGATAGTGTAAACACTTTATCTGCCATGCCATCGAGCATGTTTGTTTTGCTTGATATTTGAAAACTTGTCCTGCTTTTAGGATCTATTTATGCATAGTCCATTATGATTTGTGTTCCTGCATATAAGAACTTGAAAGTGTCCTAGTGGTTTACCACTCGACGGGTCATGATGCCCAAAAATATATACATAACTTGGATGGATAACCAAGATTTGTGTTAACCAGATATAAAATAGATGATACATGTAACATACCTCGTTGGCTGACCAACTATTTGTGTAGTAAGGGTGAAAAAACACCAATTCAGAGTGTTGATGACTCATTGCCCTCTTGTCGGTTCAGATAAAAACCATACTGGGCGATAATAGCCGCTGATTTGTTCCTATAATGCTGGTGACATCTAGTCAAAACCAGACCGGAGCAACGTACTGCCGGTTTAAATCTGATCATGTACTGACAACTAAGCATTGAAAGTCACGCCGGGTTGTATAAACACCGGTTTATCAGAAAATATTCATAAATCCCTTATTAAAAGATTATAAAAATAGCAAAGACAAAAGAAATATGCAAGGCTTTTCATGGGCTGTCAGGCCCTAAATCGAGGCTTTTCATGGGCTGCCAGGCCGTTGAGTTACACCATTTAGCAAAGCCTTTTAAGATGGACCTCAATCTTTAACCAATCACCCTTTTAACTTCGACAAGTTCAGGGTCTATGAGATTGACTTGTCAAACGTTCGATGGGTCATACCAGGTTTACCTAGACGGAGTGCCTTACTTAAAGAGGCAGGATAACCCGGGGTTTTAAGTGAATACACCTGGCTTCTAAGCCTGGCTTGATAGCCTATTACAAGGGTGCAAGGTCGTTGTTCTTTGAGAAGCAAGGAGCCCCCATGTAATATTTGAGCTATGCTCAGTGGTTACCCATGTTTGAGTTGTGCTTGATGCAACAAACTCTCTTGAGTTCCACATAATTTCCTTTTGGCTTTAAGCCTATCAAGAGGTGTAGCTATGGTGTGAAGACAACCAAGCCCCCTAGTGATATCCCTTTTTGGTGTTAAACCGATCAAGAGGTGTAGCTATGGTTCGAATACAACCAAGCCCCCTAGTGATTCTCTTTATATTTGTGTGGCCTTATGGGTCGGGTTAATAAAACTCCGCTTTGTAAGTAGAAGCCCCCATGGAACCACACATGATGTAAAAAAGAACAGAGACCCCACTTTAACTGAGGCTCCGGTTTATTATATACATTGTCATAAGTATGTACATAAGAAGAGCCTGTGGCTCGGTTATAGTAAGGCCAAAGAAGGGCTATATTCCATGACCGCTTGGTCTCCTCCTCCAATTTATGTGAGTCTTTGTGCTCTCGAACATCGGTAAGGTAGTATGACCCGTTGTGTAGGTTTTTGCTGACCACAAAAGGTCCTTCCCAAGGTGAGGATAACTTGTGCATATCAGTTTGATCTTGGATGAGCCGGAGCACCAGATCACCCTCTTGAAATGTTCTGGTTTTAACCCGGCGGCTGTGATAACACCGGAGATCTTGTTGATAAATCGCCGAACGTGCCGCTACAAGATCACGCTCCTCGTCTAACCGCTCCAGTGAGTCCTGACGTGCCTTCTCATTGTCAGCTTCAACGTAAGCCACCACACGGGGCGAGTCATGACGGATGTCACTAGGAAGAACCGCCTCTGCACCATAAACTATGAAGAAAGGTGTGTAACCCGTCGATCTGTTAGGTGTGGTGTTGATACTCCATAACACAGAAGGTAACTCCTCCACCCAACAACCCGGTGTCCGCTTTAAAGGAACCATAAGCCGGGGTTTGATACCCCTCAAAATTTCTTGATTTGCCCTCTCTGCTTGACCATTAGACTGGGGGTGAGCCACTGATGCCACATCAAGCCAGATGTGCTCACGTTGGCAAAATTTCTCCATCTCACCCTTTGACAGATTAGTACCATTATCAGTTATAATACTGTGAGGAAAACCAAACCGGAATATCACCTTTTTGATGAATTAAACCGCCGTGGCTGCATCACACTTACGGACTGGCTCTGCTTCTACCCACTTGGTAAACTTGTCAACTGCCACTAACAGGTGGGTCTTTTTGTCCTTGGATCTCTTAAAGGGTCCAGCCATATCGAGCCCCCAAGTTGCAAACGGCCAAGTAATTGGAATCATTCTCAACTCCTGAGCCGGAACATGAGCACGGTGTGGAAATTTTTGACAACCGTCACACCTTTTGACTAAATCCTCCGCATCAGCATGAGCCGTCAACCAATAGAAGCCGTGACGAAAAGCCTTAGCCACCAAGGATTTTGAACCGGTGTGGTGACCACAATCTCCTTCATGGATTTCTCGCAAAATCTCACAACCCTCTTGAGGAAACACACGACGCTGAATTGCTCCTGTGACGTTGTAACGATGTAACTCCACATTCATAATGGTCATTGATTTGGATTGCCGGATTATCTGCCGGGCCAAGGTTTCATCTTCCGGTAACTCACCCCGGTTCATGTATGCCAAGTACGGGACTGTCCAATCCGGTATAACATGCAAAGCCGCCACCAACTGGGCCTCCGGGTCAGGAATAGCTAACTCCTCCTCTGTGGGTATCTTGACTGACGGATTATGCAGTACGTCAAGGAAGACATTAGGTGGCACTGGTTTACGCTGAGAACCTAGATGGCTTAAAGCGTCTGCCGCTTCATTCTTTCGCCGGTCTATATGGTCAACTTGATAGCCCTTGAAATGACCATCCACTGTGTCCACCTCTCATCGATATGTAGCCATGAGTGGGTCCTTAGAATCCCAAGTGCCAGACACCTGTTGAGCCACCAGGTCCGAGTCACCGAAGCACTTAACCCAGCTTAAGTTCATCTCCTTGGCCATCCGAAGACCGTGGAGTAAGGCCTCATACTCAGTTGCATTGTTAGTGCAAGGGAACATTAAGTGAAGAACATAACAAAACTTGTCACCTCGTGGGAAAGTTAATATGACTCTAGCCCCCGAGCACTCCAATTGCCTGGACCCATCAAAATGAATAGTCCAATAAGCATTGTCTGGATTTTCCTCTGGCGCATGCAACTCGGTCCAATCATTGATGAAGTCCACAAGTGCTTGGGATTTCATTGATGTGCGAGGTGTATATTTGAGTACATGAGGTCCAAGCTCAATAGCCCACTTAGCAATCCGGCCAGTTGCTTCTCTGTTTTGAATGATATCTCCCAGAGGGGCTGAACTGACCACTGTGATAGGATGACCCTGAAAATAATGCTTGAGCATCTGGCTTGCCATAAACACCCCATACACCAGCTTCTGCCAATACGGATACCTCCGCTTTGATTCGTTAAGCACCTCACTGATATAATAAACCAGCCGTTGAACTGGATACTCCTTTCCAGCCTCCTTGCGCTCCACAACAATAGCCACACTAACAGCCTGGGCATTAGCAGCCACATATAGCAATAAAGGCTCTTTATCGACCGGAGCCGCAAGGATAGGCGGTTCAGCTAACTGCCTCTTCAAATCTTCAAACACTTTATCAGCCGCATCACTCCAGACAAAGTCATCCGTTTTTTCAGCATCTGATATAAAGGGATAGCCTTCTCCCTGAGACGACTGATAAACTGGCTCAAAGCTGCAATCCGGCCCGCCAGACGCTGAACGTCATTAATATATGCCGGTTTAGCCAGAGAGGTGATAGTTGTAATCTTCTCCGGGTTAGCCTCAATGCCCATGTTCGACACCAGAAAACCCAGGAGCTTGCCTGCTGGAACACCAAAGACACATTTGTCCAGATTAAGCATCATATTATAAACCCGGAGGTTGTCAAAGGTTTCTCTCAAGTCATCTATCAATGTTTTCTCCTTCCTAGACTTCACCACAATATCATCCACATATGCATGAACATTGCGCCCAATCTGCTTATGAAGACAGTTCTGAACACAACGCTGGTAAGTCACCTAGGCACTCTTGAGCCCAAAGGGCATAGAGACATAGCAGAAGGCTCCAAAGGGAGTTATGCAAGTTGTCTTCTCCTGGTCCTTAACTGCCATTTTGATCTGATGATAACCAGAATAAGCATCCAGAAAACACAGACGGTCACAACCTGCCGTAGCATCAATAATCTGATCAATACGAGGGAGGGCAAAGGGATCAGCTGGACAAGCCTTGTTCAAGTCTGTGTAGTCAACACACATACGCCAAGTGCCATTTTTCTTAAGGATTAGCATTGTATTAGCCAGCCATTCCGGGTGAAAGACCTCCACGATAAACCCTGTGGCCAACAGCCGAGCTACCTCCTCACCAATAGCCTTACGCCTTTCTTCGTTGAAGCGGTGGAGAAACTGCCTGACTGGTTTAAACTTAGGATCGATATTAAGTGTGTGCTCAGCGAGTTCCCTTGGTACACCTGGCATGTCAGAAGGCTTCCATGCAAAGATGTCCCGGTTCTCACGGATGAACTCGATGAGCACGCTTTCCTATTTGGGATCCAGGTTAGCGCTGATGCTGAACTGCTAGGATGAATCACCAGGAACAAAATCAACCATCTTAGTGCCTGTAGCCGATTTAAACTTCAACGCCGGATCGTGCTCTGTAGTTGGTTTTTTCAAAGAAGTCATGTCCGCCGGATCAACCTTGTCTTTATAAAACTTTAGCTCCTCTGTGGCACACTCCAAAGAGATCTTCCTCCTCCCATGTACTGTGATGGTCCCCTTGTGACCCGGCATCTTAAGCTGTAAATAAACATAACACGGCCTCGCCATGAACTTAGCATAAGCCGGACGCCCGAACAGGGCATGATACGGACTCTTGATTTTCACCACCTCAAAAGTCAATGTTTCTGACCTTGAATCATGATCATCTCCAAAAGCCACCTCTAGGGCTATCTTGCCCACTGGATACGCAGACTTACCGGGCACCACACCATGAAAAACGGTGTTCGACGGTTTAAGATTCTTATCTGTCAACCCCATACGGCGGAAGGTATCATAGTAAAGAATATTGATACCGCTTCCCCCATCCATAAGCACCTTGGTGAACTTATACCCCCCAACTTGAGGTGCCACCACTAAGGCCAGATGACCCGGATTATCAACCCGGGGTGGGTGATCCTCTCTACTCCATAAAATGGGCTGCTCAGACCAGCGCAGATACTGAGGCACCGCCGGTTCAACAAAGTTTACTGCCCTCTTGTGAAGCTTCTGATCGCGTTTACACAAGCTAGTGGTAAAGACATGATACTGCCCACTATTCAACTGCTTCGGATTACTCTGATAACCCGACTGCTGCTGCTACTGATTCCCCTGATGGTTATAACCTCCTTGATTGCCCTGGTTCCCTTGATGGCCATGTCCGGTTTGATTGCCTTGGAATCTTGAACCGGAGCTGCCACCTCCATAACCCGTCCCATGAAAACCGCCTCCTGAGCCGCCGGGCGGGCCGTTGTCATATTGAAACATATTGGAATTCTTAAACTCCCGCATAATGACACAATCCTTCCAAAGATGTGAATCTGGCCTTTCCTTCGATCCGTGCTTTGGACAAGGCTGATTTAACAGGCGCTCCAGATTGGGGCCTGACCCTCCGCCCCTCTGAGGATGTTTACCCTTACGATGCTGACCGTTGTCCTGAGCGCTGGTGTTAGCCACAAAGTCCAAACTATTTTCTGCCTTGCGCTTACCATTATTCCCATGACCTGCCGGATTGTGCTGCCGCCCCTTGGTATTGCCGTTCTTTTTCCCTTTCCCCGGTTTGTCATCCTCAGACTCAGGGTCTTTGGTACTACCTGAATCAGCGTATTTCACCAAAGCAGCCATAAGAGTTGACATGTCATTGCAGTGATACTTGAGCCTCCCTAGCTTCAATTTTAACGGCATAAACCGACAGTTGCCCTCCAACGTCAAAACCGATGTATCTGCATTAATGTGGTCTGATGAATGTAAAATACCTGAGACTCGCTTCACCCAATGCGTAGTAGACTCCCCCTCATCTTGAACACAAGCGGCTAGGTCCACAATTGACATAGGCTGCTTACATGTATCTTTGAAATTCTGGATAAACCGGTGCTTTAGCTCAGCCCATGACCTGACAGAGTTAGCAGGTAAGCTCTTTAACCAAGTTCGAGTTGTCCCCTCCAACATCATGGTGAAGTATTTAGCACATACTGCTTCATCCACGTCCAGCATCTCCATCGCCATCTCATAACTCTCCACCCATGACTCCGGTTGTAAATCGGCAGTGTAATTCAGCACCTTACAAGGGCCCTTAAAATCCTTGGGCAGTCGTACATTATGCAAAGCGGGGGTAAGACACGGCACCCCTAAAGAACTGAAGATCACACCTGGCTCCACTGAGGTGGTAGGGCGAACCGGAGTAGGTTGATGAGCGGCGTGCAGAGCTGCTAACTCGGCTTCTCGACGTGCACGACCATGATCCACCACATCCTGCACATTAGCACCACCACATGCTGGGTTGTGCCCTCGCGGCGAGTTACGGTGACGTGCACTGCTTGATACGGTCGGTTCATCCTCAACGTGCCAGCTGTAGCTCTGACTCGGACGGGGGATGGAATGAATCCTCTCGCAACTATGCGAATAAGCCTGCTGCTAGTTTAAAGCTGTTTGAAGGAGCTCTCTAGCCCGTCGTGTCTCAATCGCCACTAGTGACTCGCCGTCAGTTGGGAGGGCTGCCAATCGTGAAGCGGCAGCCACAATGTTATCCAACGGGTTGGAGTAATGCCCCGGGGGCGTCAGAACATACTGCGGCACAACGTTGTTCTGACGAGGCGGTTTCATCATGCACGGCTGAACCGACGCTCCTATTCCCGGCGCCTCCGTCCGGTTTACCACTGGCTGGTTACTAGTTCCGGCTCCTAGCGTGTTGAAGAGATTTCTTGGCTCATAACGCGGTAGAAGGTGCGACCGGTATCTCCTCCTCATGACCTCATCTAAGGCATTCTGGTCCAACCTAAGCTAGTAGGCCTGAGCTTCCAACTCGGCCCGTTCTGTAGCCATCCTGGCGTTCTCTGCTGCCAGGTCCGCTTTAGCCTGAGTTATCTGATCCTTCACTTTTGCAATCTCCGCATTGTGCTGATCTCGGGCTGCAGCGTCCACCTCCGCGGCCATCAATGTTGCCAAAGCGTCGAATAAATCAGACAAAACCTGAGCGGGAGGCGGCGCAGAGCCCCCTGCTCCTGCTGGCGTTGTTGTTGCTGAACCGGAGAACATCGCCGCGGTGGTAGAAGAGTGTTGCGCTGGTTGTGTACCGGCCATGAAGACCGTGACCCGGTTTGGCAGATCGAGGTGGTCTGGAATACTGTTGCCATCGGAACTCCCACTAATCCGACCGTCCTGCAGCTGATACAGCGACTCAGTTTCTCCGGTTAAAGATTCGTCATCGGAACGGATAAGGGTTTCTCCATCAGATGCTGGTCCATCCTCATACTCCGCTCCGTGGATGACTCCTATGAGAACATGCCTTGCTGTGGGCTGGACCGGGGCAGGGCTTGCACGCTGAGCCGTCTCGACGATGTCGGTGCAGGTGTCCGGCTCAGGGCCCGGTTCGCCGATTTTGCCGATGAAGACGTGAATTCCACCAAAGGGGACCCGGTACCCGTATTCGATCGAACCAGCCTTGGGACCCCACCCTGCGTTGTCGATGTAGAGCTTGCCGTGACGACTCTTCGTCATCCGGCCCACAACCTATCCCTTGAGTCCTTCGAAGCTGCCCTTCAAGAACTCGAAACCATCGTGCGATAGCCCCATGGTGGGCGCCAACTATCGTGGGTTTGTCATGGCAGATGTCCTCATGAAAGGGCTTAGTCATGGAGCCATCGCTACGGGTTAGCTTAAAGGGGTTAAACCGGACAAGGGACACGAGGGGTTTTTATACTAGTTCAGCCCCTTCGATGAAGGTAAAAGCCTATGTCTAGTTGTGTTGGTATTGCTAGGGTTTCGATGACCAGGGAGCGAATCCGCTTTGCCTGGCTCTCGAGTTGTTGTATGTTGTCCCTAAACCGCTGCCGGGTCATCCCTTTATATACATAGGTTGACGCCCGCCGGTTTATAGAGTCCCGAGGCCGGATCATAAATGTGTCCGGCTCGGTCTCTATCCTTCCTATCTTACAATGCAAGTTATATGATATAGTCAGTTTACATCTACAAGTCTTAACTCGCCTTTGGGCCTTGGGCCTTCTTAAAGCGCCACCATCCTTACATCTTCATGGGCTTATGATCTTCTTGGAGTTAATCCGGCTACTCCTGGCCGGTTTACGTCCAGTAGTAATATCCCCAACAGTGGCTATTGAGGAGGAAGTCAGCTCTAAAAGAAAGGTGTTGAAGAAGGAATATGGAACAACTCCTACAGTTAAGCCAGGGATGAACAACAAGGCACCAGCAAAAAGAGTTCCTATGTCTAAGGCCAGAGCCTCAACTGCTGAAACCTCCAAGCCAACTGAAGAGGCGGTTGGAGAAGCAAAGAAAAGGAAGGAAAGGGTCAAGAAGACCACTGCCAGAGTGCTTGGTAGATCCTCCATTATGAGAGATTCAGAAGAAGAGGAGGAGGAAGAGGATGCTGTACCAGCTCCTAAGGCTCAGAAGCTCATGGGAGATGCAATCAAGTCAGGGGCTACTCCATCTAAGCCCAAATCTGCTCCCAAAGCTGCTACTTAGAAGCCCCCAAAGCCCAAGAGAAACACAAGAAGTATACCTGCTGAGGAGAAGAACAAGGCCCCAGTGCCTGAAGCAGCAAAAGAAGAAGATTCTCATGTTTTGAGGAACTTGAAACCCAAGATCCCTGACCACAATGATGCTCATCCAGTCGCTGAGGACATGCACATCAGGAGAGACTCGGGACTGGGATTGTGGAGAGAGTCTGATCCATATGCTATTAGGAGGAGGACTGAAGTTGACTACAAGTTTCATACAAAGGAACAACAAGATTTCTATGAAACCATTCTGCTTGACAAGAAGCCCATAGTGTGTGACATGAGATGGGTCGATTGGGAATTCATCCAGGAAAATGAAGATCACTTCCCAGGAGTGTATGGCAGCTTTAAGGCTTGTGGAGTAGATGAATTCGTCGGACAAAAGCTCACTAAATGGAATAATGAGCTGATCATGCAGTTTTACTCCACTTCCCACTTCTATCTAGATGGGAGGATAGTTTGGATGTCATAAGGTACTAGGTACCAGTCCATAGTTGATGAATGGGCTAAGCTGATCAATGCCCCTGCAGAGCATGGAGATGACTTGGATGTATATGCCAAGAAGAAGAAAGACCACAACTCCATGGAAAACATGTACAAGGAGATCCCTGACAAAGCTTTGGAAACACATAAGTTTGTATCTATACACTATCTGTTGTCTGGTTTGCTTACCATTAACTGGATCCTAAGGCACACTTTGCTACCCAAGTTAGGAGATCACAAGATGATTAGAGGGCATTCTATCAATCTGCTCCAATTGTTTGATGTCCCTTAGAAGTTCAAGGTTATGAGCTTAATGATAGAAACAATCAAGAGGACTGCTGCTGACCAGAAGAGAAGTTGTTGGTATGCTCCACATATTCAGGAGCTCATCAACTCTAAGATGGGCACAGGGACTTATTTGCTAGAAAAGGAGCATCTACCCTTATATCATGATTTTCAAGACAATACTGTTGTGATGACTGAGGAAGATCCATCATCTGTGCAAGCACATGAGAAGAGAGAGAAGGCAAGGGCAGAGAAAGCTACAAGGATGCCAACTGTTGAAGAGGCATCTCAAGTCTTCCTGAAGAGCAAGCAAGATCAGTTAGGCTATCTGATTCAAGCTACACTAAGGATTGAGAAGGGCTTGGCCACCCTGACTCAGAATCAGGAGAGCCTGGAGAGGATTGTGGAGACAAAATTCTATGATCTTGATCTGAAGGTGACTGAGATTCAGACTGCAGTTGAGCAGCTTCAGGAGGAAGCAAAGGAGAGGAGAGGAAAAGCAACCACTAATTCTTTTAAGCATGTGCCATGAGGTCCAAGGTCTACTGTAGTGCCAGTCTCAGATGCTAGAGCTTCAGTGTCAGCACCAACAGCTGCAGCTCTAGTGCCAACTCCAGCACCCACTCAATCAGCTCCAACTACATCATCGGAAGCCTTCGTCCTTGGAGTTCTATCTACACCACTTCCCGAAGACCAAGCCTGAGAGACGTATAGCACTATGCATTTTCAAAAAATTTGGTAACTTGTTGCCAAAGGGGGAGAAAAATGTATAGATCATAGGCTTTGAGAGAGAGTGTTTGTTTTTTATCTCTCTTGCTTTTTGGTTGAACTTTTATTGTGTGCTTGTGTGAGATACTTTATGCCTGTCCTTATGAGATGCTTATATGATCATGTGGTTGATCATATGCTACATTAATGTTTGGTTGAATGATGCTACCCTTTATATTCCTTATATGATCATTCACTTGCTTGGTGATGAGTGCATGCTTTTGATTTCTATCATTTTGAGTGCTCCACCAAGATGTATGTGACATGGAAGAGTAACCCATGATCCTAATCGATTGTGCATTTGCATTCAAAAGCAAATTTTAAATAATGCACAAATTTAGGGGGATCTCTTGCTTATCACATACTTCTCAAAGCGACGATGTTTTTCAATCTTATAATCATTTGTTGAAGCTTTGATCTATATGTTGTCATCAATTACCAAAAAGGGGGAGATTGAAAGTGCAACTATCCCTGGGTGGTTTCGGTAATTCCTAACAACATATAGCTCATTGACCTAATACTATTTCAAGATAAATATTTCAGGAAAAGCTCAATGATTGGCATGGCATGGATTAGAAAGTGGACCCCTCAAAATGCTAAGGACAAAAAGGACTGGCTCAAGCTCAAAGCACAAGACTCTACATTTCATTTTTAGTGATCCAAGATCACATTGAGTCCATAGGAAAGCCAATACTATTAAGAGGGGGTGAGGTGTTGCTTAATGAGTTACTTGCTCAAAATGCTTAGTGATATGCTCCAAAAACTCTGAACTACTTTCTCATAACCAAATATGTCTCAAACCAAAAGTCAAACTCGGCCCCACCGATTTGATCTATCCAGCGCCACCGAGTTCTCTTAACATAGCCACTGGCACAAACCCTAGTCTTTTCGGTTCCACCGATAGGGATCTCGGTCTCACCGAGATGGGATTGTAATCTTTCTATTTCCCTTCGTAAAGTTTCAGTCCAACCGAGATGAGCGATCGGTCCCACCGAGATTGCAATGCAAACTCTCTGTTTCCCTTTCGTAATGTTTCGGTCCTACCGAGATGAGCGAATTGGACCCACCGAGTTTGTCTGACCAACTCTCTCGTTAGTCTATTACCAAAATCGGTCTCACCGAGTTTGTGTAATCAGTCTCACCGAGATTACGTAATGCCCTAACCCTAATGACATCGGTCCCACCGAGTTGACATGTCGATCCCACCTAAAATCCTAACGTTCACATTTTGAACTAAATCGGTCTGACCGAGTTCTCTGAATCGGTCCCACCGAGTTTGGTAAATTGTGTGTAACGGTTAGATTTTGTGTGGAGGCTATATATACCCCTCCACCCACTCTTCATTCAAGGGAGAGCTATTAGAACATGCCTACACTTCCAACATACATTTTCTGAGAGAGAACCACCTACACTTGTGTTGAGGTCAAGATATTCCAGTCCAACCACATAAATCTTGATCTCTAGCCTTCCCCAAGTTGCTTTCCACTCAAATCATCTTTCTACCAAATCCAATCCTATGAGAGAGAGTTGAGTGTTGGGGAGACTATCATTTGGAGCACAAGAGCAAGGATTTCATCATCAACACACCATTTGTTACCTCTTGGAGAGTGGTGTCTCCTAGATTGGTTAGGTGTCACTTGGGAGCCTCCGCCGAGATTGTGGAGTTGAACCAAGGAATTTGTAAGGGCAAGGAGATCGCCTACTTCGTGAAGATCTACCCTAGTGAGGAAAGTCCTTCATGGGCGACGGCCATGGTGGGATAAACAAGGTTGCTTCTTTGTGGACCCTTCGTGGGTGGAGCCCTCCGTGGACTCGCGCAACCGTTTCCCTTCACGGGTTGAAGTCTCCATCAACGTGGATGTACGATAGCACCACCTATCGGAACCACGCCAAAAATCTCTGTGTCTACATTGCGTTTGCTCCTCCAAACTTCTCCCTTTACCTTCATATGCAATTGTTTTACATTCCGCTGCTATACTCTTAGAATTGCATGTGTAGGTTGATTGCTTGACTTGTGCTAAGTTGCTAAAATCTGCCAAGAATTAAAATTGGGAAAGGCTAGATTTTTATTTTAGTCTAATCACCCCGCCCCCCTCTAGACATACTTTCGATCCTACAGCTCTCCAGGTTGTTACGGCACACACGATAGGTAAAACACAAACATTTGCGATATACACCGAAATTCAAGACGGTTCACAGAGAGGAAACGTGTGCAAGGATGCACACAGTTGCCGTTTCCAAAGCGTGTGCAATGTCAGACAATATCACAAACGGTGTGGGCAAACTAAACATTTGTGTTAGTTGCCTTATCATACACGATTCACGACCATGAACTGTTTCTGATGAAGTATGCATCAGAAACGTTGCACCACAGAATAGCGTGTGTGATAGTTGTCATGTACAACGATGTTACGACGGTCCGACATTTCGTAATCCTGTCCGACACTCGTACCACGATTAGCTAATCTTCTTAACAGTGAACCGTTTGTGATGGGCCGCGCATCATACACGTTCAAACATAGTGAGCCATTTGTGATGGGCCGCACATTGTAAAAGTAACACCACAGAATACCGACCACGATGGCAATCAGAAACAAGTAGGAGTACTATAGGGTCCCTATCCCCGACGGTTTCTAGGTCGTGTGGGAAGGACCCCCCTCTCGGCCGCACTCACTTGGCGACGGTTTGAAATGCCATCACGGGAAGGGGTTAAAAACCGTTTGTTTAGCACCGACGGCTACCTCTTGAGCATGTGTTGATTTTCCCTTGAAGCGGAAAGGGTGATGCAGCAAAGTAGCGTAAGTATTTCACTCAGTTTGTGAGAACCAAGGTATCAATACAGTAGGAGACAACGCTCAAGTCACCTAGTACCTACACAAACAATCAAGAACCTCGCAACCAACGCGATAAAGGGGTTGTCAATCCCTTTACGGTCACTTGCGAAAGTGAGATCTGATAGAGATAGTAAGATAAATATTTTTGGTATTTTGTTGTATAGATTGGAAAGTAAAGGTTGCAAAATAGTAAACGAGATGCGATAATAAAAGAGATGCAATATAATAAGAAAGAGACCCGGGGCCATAGGTTTCACTAGTGACTTCTCTCATGATAGCATGTATTATGGTGGGTGAACAAATTACTGCCGAGCAATTGATACAAAAGTGCATAGTTATGAAGATATCTAAGGCAATGATCATGAATATAGGCATAACGTTCGTGTCAAGTAGATCGAAACGATTCTGCATATACTACTATTACTCCACACATCGACCGCTATCCAGCATGCATCTAGAGTATTAAGTTCATAAGAACAGAGTAACGCATTAAGCAAGTTGACATGATGTAGAGAGATAAACTCAAGCAATATGACATAAAACACATCTTTTTATACTCGATGGAAACAATACAATATGTGCCTTGCTGCCCCTACTGTCACTGGGAAAGGACACCGCAAGATTGAACCCAAAGCTAAGCACTTCTCCCATTGGAAGAAAGATCAATCTAGTAGGCCAAACTAAACCGATAATTCGAAGAGACTTGCAACTATATCAAATCATGCATATAAGAATTCAGAGAAGAACCAAATAATATTCATAGATAATCAAGTTCATAAACCCACAATTCATCGGATCTCGGCAAACACACCGCAAAAGAGTATTACATCAAATAGATCTCCAAGAACATTGAGGAGAACTTTATATTGAAGATCAAAGAGAGAGAATAAGCCATCTAGCTAATAACTATGGACCAGAAGGTCTGTGGTAAACTACTCATGCTTCATCGAAGAGGCTATGGTGTTGATGTAGAAGCCCTCCGTGATCGATTCCCCCTCCGGCAGATCACCAGAAAAGGCCCCAAGATGGGATCTCATGGGTACAGAAGGTTGCGGCGGTGGAAAAGTGGTTTCGTGGCTCCCCCTAATGTTTCTAGGGTATAAGGGTATATATAGGCGAAAGAAGTACGTCGGTGGAGCTCTGTGGGGACCACGAGGGTGACTGGCGCACCCTCCTGCCTCGTGGCTGCCTCACAGAGTTCTAGACTTCCACTCCAAGTCTCCTGGTTTGCTTTCGGTCCAAGAAAGATCATCACGAAGATTTCATTCCGTTTGGATTCTATTTGGTATTCCTTTTCTGCGGAACACTAAAATAGGCAAAACAAATAGAAACTGGCACCGGGCCTCCGGTTAATAGGTTAGTCCCAAAAATAATATAAAAGAACATATTAAAGCCCATTAAACATCCAAAATAGATAATATAATAGCATGGAACAATCAAAAATTATAGATGCGTTAGAGACGTATCAAGCATCCCCAAGCTTAATTCCTACTCGTCCTCGAGTAGGTAAATGATAAAAACAAATTTTTTGTTGTGGAATGCTACCTAACATATTTATCAATGTAATTTTCTTTATCGTGGCATGAATATCAGATCCGAAAGATTCAAGGCAAAAGTTTAATATTGACATAAAAATAATAATACTTCAAGCATACTAAGAAAGTAATTATGTCCTCTCAAAATAACATGGCCAAAGAAAGTTCATCCCTACAAAATCATATAATTTGATCATGCTCCATTTTCGTCACACAAAATAGTCAAATCATGCACAACCCCGATGACAAGCCAAGCAATTGTTTCATACTTTAGTAATCTCAAACCTTTTCAACTTTCACGCAATACATGAGCGTGAGCCATGGACATAGCACTATAGGTGGAATAGAGTGGTGGTTGTGGAGAGGACAAAAAGGAGGAAGATGGTCTCACATCAACTAAGTGTATCAATGGGCTATGGAGATGCCCATTAATAGATGTCAATGTGAGTGAGTAGGGATTTCCATGCAACAGATGCACTAGAACTATAAATGTATGAAAGCTCAACAAAAGAAACTAAGTGGGTGTGCATCCAACTTGCTTGCTCACGAAGACCTAGGGCATTTGAGGAAGCCCATCATTGGAATATACAAGCCAAGTTCTATAATGAAAATTTCCCACTAGTATATGAAAGTGACAAAATAAGAGACTCTCTATCATGAAGATCATGGTGCTACTTTGAAGCACAAGTGTGGAAAAGGATAGTAGCATTGTCCCTTCTCTCTTTTTCTCTCATTTTTTTTATTTTTTGGGCCTTCTTGTTTTTATATTATTTGGCCTTTCTATTTTTTCTCACATGGGACAATGCTCTAATATTGATGATCATCACACTTCTATTTACTTACAACTCAAAGATTACAACTCGATGCTTAGAACAAAAATATGACTCTATATGCGTGCCTACGGCGGTGTACCGGGATGTGCAATGAATCAAGAGTGACATGTATGAAAAAATTATGAACGGTGGCTTTGCCACAAATATGATGTCAACTACATGATCATGCAAGGCAATATGACAATGATGGATCGTGTCATAATAAACGGAACGATGGAAAGTTGCATGGCAATATATCTCGGAATGGCTATGGAAATGCCATAATAGGTAGGTATGGTGGCTGTTTTGAGGAAGGTAAATGGTGGGTTTTTGGTACCGGCGAAAGTTGCGCGGTACTAGAGAGGCTAGCAATGGTGGAAGGGTGAGAGTGCGTATAATCCATGGACTCAACACTAGTCATAAAGAACTCACATACTTATTGCAAAAATCTACAAGTCATCAAAAACCAAGCACTACGCGCATGCTCCTAGGGGATAGATTGGTAGGAAAAGACCATCGCTCGTCCCAGACCGCCACTCATAAGGAAGACAATCAAAGAAATACCTCATGCTTCAAATTTTTTACATAACGGTTACCATACGTGCATGCTACGAGACTTGCAGACTTCAACACAAGTATTTCTCAAATTCACAATTACTCAACTAGCATGACTCTAATATCACCATCCTCATGTCTCAAAACAATCATCAAGTATAAAACTTCTCCTATTATTCAACGCACTTTATATGAAAGTTTTTATTATACCCATCTTGGATGCCCATCATATTAGGACTAGTTTTTATAACCAAAGCAAACTACCATGATATTCTAATACACTTCCAAAATAATATAAGTGAAGCATGAGAGATCAAAAATTTCTATAAAATAAAACCACCACCGTGCTCTAAAAAGATATAAGTGAAGCACTAGAGCTAAATTGTATAGCTCAAAAGATATAAGTGAAGCACATAGAGTATTCTAATAAATTCTGATTCATGTGTGTCTCTCCCAAAAGGTGTGTACATCAAGTATGATTGTGGTAAACTAAAAGGCAAAGACTCAAATCATACAAGACGCTCCAAGAAAAACACATATCATGTGTTGAATAAAAATATAGCCTCAAGTAAAGTTACCGATAGACGAAGACGAAACAAGGGATGCCTTCCGGGGCATCCCCAAGCTTAGGCTTTTGGTTGTCCTTGAACTTTACCTTGGGGGGCCTTGGGAATCCCCAAGCTTAGGCTCTTGCCACTCCTTGTTCCAAAATCCATCAAATCTTTACCCAAAAACTTGAAAACTTCACAACACAAAACTCAACAAAAAATCTCGTGAGCTCCGTTATTATAAGAAAATAAACCACCACTTTAAGGTACTATAATTAACTCATTCTTTATTTATATTGGTATTAAACCTAATATATTCCAACTTCTCTATGGTTCATATCCCCAGATACTAGCCATAGATTCATCAAAATAAGAAACAAAACGCGAAAAACTGAATCTGTCAAAAACAGAACAGTCTATAGCAATCTGAAGGTTCCGAATACTTCTGTAACTTCAAAAATTCTGAAACAATTGGACGACCAGTAGAATTTGTATATTGATCTACTGTAGTTGGAATTGCTATTTTATCGCTCTCTGGTAAAAATGTAAATTATTTTTGTGAGCGCATACTTTCTGTTTTTATCAGCAAGATCAAACAACAATCACCCAAGAAGATCCTAAATGCTTTACTTGGCACAATCACTAATTAAAACATAAAAACACAATCATAACAGAGGCTAGATAAATTATTTATTACTAAATAGGAACAAAAAGTAAAGAAAAAAAACTAAATTGGGTTGCCTCCCAACAAGCGCTATCGTTTAACGCCCCTAGCTAGGCATAAAAGCAAGAATAGATCTAGGTATTGTCATCTTAGGTATGCAATCCATAAGTGGATCTCATAATAGAGTCATAAGGTAATTTAATTTTCTTCCTAGGAAAGTGTTCCATGCCTTTCCTTAATGGAAATTGGAATCTAATATTTCCTTCTTTCATGTCAATAATTGCACCAATCGTTCTAAGGAAAGGTCTACCAAGAATAATAGGACATGTAGGATTGCAATCTATATCAAGAACAATGAAATCTACGGGCACATAATTCCTATTTGCAACAATAAGGACATCATTAATTCTCCCCATAGGTTTCTTAAGGGTGGAATCCGCAAGATGCAAATTTAAAGAACAATCATCGAATTCACGGAAACCTAGCACATCACACAAAGTTTTTGGAATCGTGGAAACACTAGCACCCAAATCACATAAAGCATATCATTCATAACCTTTAATCTTAATTTTAATAGTAGGTTCCCACTTATCATAAAGTTTTCTAGGGATAGAAACTTCTAGTTCAAGCTGTTCTTCATGGGATTGCATTAAAGCATCAACGATATGTTTAGTAAAAGCTTTATTTTGATCATAAGCATGAGGAGAATTTAACACGGATTGCAACAAGGAAACACAATCTATCAAAGAGAAATTATCATAATTAAATTCCTTGAAATCCAGAATAGTGGGTTCATTTCTATGTAAAGTTTTGACCTCTTCAATCCCACTTTTATTAATTTTTGCATCAAGATCTAAAAACTCCAAATCTTTGGGATACCTTTTAAATAAAGTTGATTCATATCCAGTCCCATCTTTATCAAGATTCATATTGGAAAACAAAGATTTAATAGGAGACACATCAATAACTTTTAGATCTTCATCATTATTATCATGAAAACTAGAAGAACACGCTTTCACAAAGCAATCTTTTTTAGGACGCATCCTAGCAGTTCTTTCTTTGGACTCATCAATGGAAATTCTCATGGCTTCGAGAGACTCATTGATGTAATGCTTAGGTGGAATAGATCTAAGTTTCAAAGAATCAACATCAAGAGAAATTCTATCCACGTTCCTAGCCAATTCATCAATCTTAAGCAATTTTTCTTCAACCAAAGCATTGAAATTCTTTTGCGAATTCATAAATTCTTTAACACTAGTCTCAAAATAAGAGGGCATATTATTAAAATTTTCCATAAGAGTTGTTGTAGGGATTACCATAATTATTAGAGGAATTACTAGGAAATGACCTAGAATTAAAGTTTCCTCTATACACGTTGTTACCAAAATTGTTCCTACCAACAAAATTCACATCCATAGATTCATTATTATTCTCAATCAAAGTGGACAAAGGCATATCATTAGGATTGAAAGAAACACTTTTATTAGCAACAATTTCATAAGTTTATCCATCTTTCCACTCAAAACATTAATCTCTTCAATTGCATGAACTTTTTTACTAGTGAATCTTTCAGTGTGCCATTGAGAATAATTAACCATAATATTGCCTAGGAGTTTAGTAGCTTCTCCTAAAGTGATTTCCATAAAAGTGCCTCCCGCGGCCGAATCTAAAAGATTTCTAGAAGCAATATTCAATTCGGCATAAAAAATTGTATAATCATCCATTAATTCAAACCATGAGTAGGGCAATTACGTATCATTATGTAACATCCCAAATTTTCAATTTGGAATGTTATACATTAGATCATCAATGCATATCATATTTTATTTTGCATTTTGGTTGATCCTAGAAATTCTATGCAACTCAATGACCCACGGAGAGAGTTGGGGATTTTGTTATTTTCATATTTGAGTTTTCTCAAATTTTGAGAATAGGATCATTTGATTTTAATTATTTTATCGTCAATTATTTCTATTACAAAAAATATGAGAGAGGGAATAAAATGATTTTCCCAAAAATAAAGAAATATTGAGGATTTAATAATAAAATCAATAAGATTTTATTTCGGAGTTTTTTCGGTGTTTTATTTGAATTTAGGAAAAAAGTGCGTTTTTCAAAATTGCATTTAGGTCCCAAATAAATGTCCACCCTGTGCGGCTTGATTTTGAAGCCCGTGAAAATTTATTTCGGAATTTTTGGAGTCCGTTTAGTATTTCTTTTTATTTTTCTTCCGAGCAGAATAATTAAAAAACGAACCGACTTAACGGGTCGTATCCGACCTGGACACCGACCCGGGAGGCCTTTATAAGCCGAGGCCAGCCCCGGGGGAAACCCTAAAGTGCCCTAAGCCGCCGCCGCCGCCGCCGGATCTCGCCGCCGAGGTTCGTCGCACCTCGTTTTCCGTGCCGAAAAAAGAAAAAAAGTCGGCGTTCATCGTTTTTCTTTTTCTCGGATTAAATCCGCGATTTTTCTGATCGCGATTCCTGATCCAATTTTCGTTTTAGTATAACTTTTCGCTCGTTTATCGGAATCAGGTGATTCAAGCGCCCAGGGATTCGTCTCGAAACCCTCTATCCGTTTAACCAACTTAAACAACATTTTGCTACTGTAAAATTTGCCCTAGATCCAGATTACTAGAACGAAGTTGTTTTCTTTCGCCGTTTGACTTTCGTTGCTTCGTTCGATTTCATTCTTTTTGCCAACCGGAGTTCTTAAGTTGAACCTTCTGGTTAGATCCTTTATTTGAATTTTACTTGTGCATTAGATGAGTACTTATTGTATGCTTGTTTGTTTGTCTGCGATAGAATACCCGGAGTGTGCTGCTTGTTACTTTGAATCGTTAGGTTTCGCGGATCATCAGCAAGGCAAGTAACACTTTGATCATACCTTTTCTACTACCCAGTTTTATTGCATTAGATCAATCCTCACACATTGCATGATTAGGATCTAATTAAATTGTGGGATGGGAAGTAGATGAGGTAGTACATATTACCTGTTATTATCAAACCTTTGGGAGTTACTTCTACGTTTGCTTATTGTGCCATGCTATGCTAGTAGACGTGGATTGGGTGAGTGATATCCATGGCAGATGTGAGTATTGTTAATTAATGGTTTATCTAAGGTGGCAACTTAAACACACATCTGGGTGGATTGAGGCACCTGGGTATTCTAGGACTTGGCTGTTTTCTTTTGGACCGCCACCCAGGCTCAAAGGGATCATGAGACTATTCATACTAGAAACTTCCGTGTGCAGCCACAAGCTATTATGGGCTCTAGCATAGTTGACTAAGTTGTGCGAACTCTTACAGTGGTAGACTAGCAGATGTAGGGGATGTAGGTGGTACGGTCTACCCGATCGTAAGGTGCTAGCGCTTCTGAAAGACTATGTCTCGGTCATCCGTCTTCTCAAACACCATGTAGTGCAAGAAACCAAACGGAGGCGATCGAGTCTTGTGGGGAAAAGTGTGCAAACCTCTGCAGACTGTAATAAACTAATCATGGTTAGCCGTGTCCCCGGTTATGGACATCTTGAGTATCTAGTACTTGGATTATCATGTGAATCTCAACATGTTACCCTAAATTAATTTTGTTGGGTTATGTTTAATGATGATGCTTAATTGGGATTGAGAATGTTGTCAACCATTCTCAATGTTTAACAACCACCATGATAGTAATTAAATTTTATTCCTTTGACGTAGGGAAAAATTGGCTTTACGCAAAACTGTAACCATAGAGCTTTCCACCAGCCAAATATGCATATAGTATAGCTGTTACATTCCATTACTCTCTATGTGTTACCTTTCCAGCATATTCCATGTGCTGACCCGTTTCGGGCTGCAATGTTAATGTTGCAGACTTTTCAAACGACGATTAAGGAGTTTTTAGGTCGTGGTTCTATACTCAGTGATGCCGTTGGAGTTGATGGACTCACTTATCTTCCAAGCCTTCCACTGTTATCATTATTAGATGGCCTTAAGCCATATTTATTGTAATAAGTTCTCTTATGAGACACTCGATGTAATAAGTGTGTGATTGCTACTCTACTATAAATCCTCCGAGTACTGTGTGGTGTCAGCATTACTGATCCAGGGATGACACCGGAGCACAGAGATCAGACTGTTTGAGGTCTGGTCGCTACACATTAATTTCATCCTCTCCCAAGCTTGTGCAGCATGCTCGTGATCAAGTTGCTTAAAATTCATAATATCATTCCTAAGGGAGATAACTTTAGCAAGAGGAAAATACTTAGAGATAAAAGCATATTTGCACTTATTCCATGAATCAATACTATTTTTAGGCAAAGAAGAGAACCAAGTTTTAGCACGATCTCTAAGCGAAAACGGAAATAGCTTCAATTTAACAATATCATTATCCACATCTTTCTTCTTTTGCATATCGCACAAATCAACAAAGTTGTTTAGATGGGTAGCGACATCTTCACTAGGAAGGCCAGAAAATTGATCTTTCATAACAAGATTCAACAAAGTGGTATTAATTTCACAAGGTTCAACATCGGTAGTAGGAGCAATCGGAGTGCTAATAAAATCATTATTGTTGGTATTGGAAAAGTCACACAATTTAGTATTATCTTGAGCCATCGTGACAAACAATCAATCCAACACACAAGCACACAAGAAGCAAGCGAAAAGAGACGAACGGAAGAGGGCAAATAAAACGGCGAAGCTAAAGTGGGGGAGAGGAAAACGAGAGGCAAATGGCAAATAATGTAATACGAGGGAGAAGAGTTTATGATGAGTACTTGGTATGTCTTGACTTGGTGTAGATCTCCCCGGTGACGGTGCCAGAAGTCCTTCTTGCTACCTCTTGAGCATGCGTTCGTTTTCCCTTGAAGAGGAAAGGGTGATGCAGCAAAGTAGCGTAAGTATTTCCCTCAGTTTTTGAGAACCAAGGTATCAATCCAGTAGGAGATAATGCTCAAGTCACCTAGTACCTGCACAAAAAATCAAGAACCTCGCAACCAACACGATAAAGGAGTTGTCAATCCCTTCACGATCACTTGCGAAAGTGAGATCTGATAGAGATAGTAAGATAATTTTTTTGGGTATTTTTTTGTATAGATTGGAAAGTAAAGGTTGCAAAATAGTAAACGAGATGCGATAATAAAAGAGATGCAATATAATAAGAAAGAGACCTGGGGGCCATAGGTTTCACTAGTGGCTTCTCTCATGATAGCATGTATTACGGTGGGTGAACAAATTATTGCCGAGCAATTGATAGAAAAGTGCATAGTTATGAAGATATCTAAGGCAATGATCATGAATATAGGCATAACGTTCGTGTCAAGTAGATCGAAACGATTCTGCATATACTACTATTACTCTACACATCGACCGCTATCCAACATGCATCTAGAGTATTAAGTTCATAAGAACAGAGTAACGCATTAAGCAAGTTGACATGATGTAGAGAGATAAACTCAAGCAATATGACATAAAACACATCTTTTTATGCTCGATGGAAACAATACAATATGTGCCTTACTGCCCCTACTGTCACTGGGAAAGGACACCGCAAGATTGAACCCAAAGCTAAGCACTTCTCCCATTGGAAGAAAGATCAATCTAGTAGGCCAAACTAAACCGATAATTCGAAGAGACTTGCAAGTATATCAAATCATGCATATAAGAATTCAGAGAAGAACCAAATAATATTCATAGATAATCAAGTTCATAAACCCACAATTCATCGGATCTCGGCAAACACACCGCAAAAGAGTATTACATCAAATAGATCTCCAAGAACATTGAGGAGAACTTTATATTGAAGATCAAAGAGAGAGAATAAGCCATCTAGCTAATAACTATGGACCCTAAGGTCTATGGTAAACTACTCACGCTTCATCGGAGAGGCTATGGTGTTGATGTAGAAGCCCTCCGTGATCGATTCCCCATCCGGCAGATCGCAGAAAAAGGCCCCAAGATGGGATCTCACGGGTACAGAAGGTTGCGGTGGTGGAAAAGTGGTTTCGTGGCTCCCCCTGATGTTTCTAGGCTATAAGGGTATATAGAGGCGAAAGAAGTACGTTGGTGGAGCTCCATGGGGCCCACAAGGGTGGGGGCGTGCCTACCCCCATGGGCGTGCCCTCCTGGCTCGTGGCCGCCTCACGGAGTTCCAGACTTCCACTCCAAGTCTCCTGGTTTGCTTTTGGTCCAAGAAAGATCATCGCGAAGGTTTCATTCCATTTGGTATTCCTTTTCTGCGAACACTGAAATAGGCAAAAAAATAGAAACTGGCACTAGGCCTCCGGTTAATAGGTTAATCCCAAAAATAATATAAAAGAGCATATTAAAGCCCATTAAACATCCAAAATAGATAATATAATAGCATGGAACAATCAAAATTTATAGATACGTTGGAGACGTATCACCGACGCGCACCAGTGATGTCGTTAATCCTTAAAGACATCGTTGTACTATGATCAACAATTTGACCATACTAGTAACTTTTACTTACAACTAACTTGGAGTACTGGAAATATCTGGTTGTTTACATACCATGGAACACAAGTGTGGTTGAAATCATATTTCGCTCATCAGTATTTCAGGACACCGACTCCTTCCATGTGACATTTGACAAGAAACTCATCTTGACATTTTACATACTAAACTACTTTAGTATTTTGTCAATATGTACTTTGGCTAAGTCCGATTAGACAACATTATCTCCATAGATCATTATGTCTAATACCAAGACTACTCATTGCTGAGGTGCTTTACTGAAAAACTAGTTTCAATAAAGTCTTAATTTGTGTCAAAAAATCGAATCAACTATGTGTCATGCACACATAGTGTTTAGAAATAATATCATGCTCCACTTACTTTCTTGTAAATACAAGCATATTTGCTTCTACCGTTGATATCATATTATTCGATCAATTCATCAAAACAAATATTCCAACTCCACTACGCTTGCTTCAAATCTTTGAAGTTTGCACACTTACTTGTATCCTCTAGATTGAGAAAATTGCCTTGGTCTGTATCAAATATACAACCTTGGTTCTATTTCCATCTCATGGGAATCATTCTGACATCCATCTGATATATCTCATAATTGAAATTTTTAGTAATTGCTAGTTTAATCTGAATTGACTTTAAGTATTATTATGATGAGATAATCTTGTCATAATCAACTCCTTGATCTTTTCATAAACTCATTTGTAACAAGCCAAGCATAAAACATTTTTATCATTGTTAATCTATAGATCCATCACTACACTTTAACTTTTAGTCTTTGAGAGGGTCCATCAAGTTTGAAACTTGAATTATGTGTATGGATACTATCTCGGATTATTCTGGCGTATAGCCAATTCCAGAGTCAGGGCCCATCAACGCTTCTCTGTGTATCATAGGTTCATTGTTTGTTCAACAATATTTCATCTGTGCACCATGAAGGTTTGCACGAATATTACCAACCTATATATTTGAGCTGCAAGTTCGACCGAAGTAGAGGCTTTTGTATCAGTAGCAGTAAGAAATCTTAGAACCACTTCTAGCGTTTCTTTTCTTCGACCTGGTCACGAAGATTCTATAATCTCATCGATTTGCACTGTCCTCCCACTTAGTATTTTGCAGAAAACATTTTCTTCAAAATTTCCTCACTTTGTGGCAAAACACTTTTTTCTCGACGTAGTGATAGAGGAATACCCAACCATTTGGGATAACCTACAAAGTAGCACTTTCAGATTTGATGGCAATCCTTTTTCAGTGTAAAAGCCATAGTCTCTAAAGCATCACATTGAGAGTATATTGGCAAAATCGATTAATGTCATCTTTGACCTCACTATGTCATACATAGTTTGATTACATCTACTCAAAACACTCTACTCTTAGTAGTGTCTCTAGTAGGTGTAAGCTTGAAAACTATGCCCCTCAGGTCTACTTTAATCATATTATAAAAACCAAAAATACCTTATTGCAATTTTTTACTTTTATTTTGTTTTGCAATTTATCTATCTACCAATACAAGATTTGATCTTTGCAAGTAACGAGTTCAAGGGGATTGACAACCCTTTTGCTCGCGTTGGGTCCAAGTATTTGCTTTTATGTGTGCCAGTGTTGTTCACTAGGATTTGTGTGGTTCTCTATTGTTCTATAACCTTGGTTCTCACTAAGGGAAATATTTATCTCTACTGTACTGCTCCAGCTCTCTTCGGGGAAAATCCCAATGCAGCTCACAAGTAGCAAGCGTCTCCGATATGTGCTTCTATCCTTAGAGGGACTTCTAAGTTCCTTGAGGATAGGACCGCATATTGGGTGTTACAAGTTAGTTCTTGTAATAGCTTGGTGGCTCTTTATTGGTCGTCACCTGTTGCATCTTGGCTTTGAGCACCTCTTCGGCATGGAAGAGCTCATTCAAGTGGTCCTCCAAGTATTGCGCATTCTTGCGAAGGCGTTGCTTCTCGCAGGTTATCTTTTAGGTCGCATTGACCAACCTTGACCTAAGTGCATAATGATTAGGGTAGCCAAGCGATTCATTCTAAGTCTCGCTAGCATTGTCATTACTACCTTCCCCGCTGTTGGGATTGGGGTCCTGATACGTCTCCATCGTATCTATAATTTTTGATTGTTCCATGCTATTATGTTATCTGTTTTGGATGTTTTATATGCATTAATATGCTATTTTATATTATTTTTGGGACTAAGCTACTAACCTAGGGCCTAGTGCCAGTTCCTATTTTTTCCTTAGTTTTGAGTTTCACAGAAAAGGAATACCAAACGGAGTCCAAACGGAATGAAACCTTTGCGATGATTTTTCTTGAACCAGAAGACAACCAGGAGACTTGGAGATGAAGTCAGAGGAGCCACGAGGCAGCCATAAGGATGCAGGGCGCACCCAGGGGGGTAGGGCGCGCCCCCACCCTTGTGGGCCCCCCATGACCCTCCTGACCATATTCTTTCGCCTATATATTCCCAAATATCCCCAACCCACCAGATGCATCCACAAAAACACTTTTCCACCGCCGCAACCTTCTGTACCTGTGAGATCCCATCTAGGAACCTTTTCTGGCACCCTGCCGGAGGGGGATTCGATCACGGAGAGCTTCTACACCAACTCTATTGCCCTTCTGATGAAGCGTGAGTAGTTTACCACAGACCTACGTGTCCATAGCTAGTAGTTATATGGCTTCTTCTCTCTCTCTTTGATTCTCAATACCATGTTCTCCGTGATGTTCTTGGAGATCTATTCAATTTAATACTTTTTTGTGGTGTGTTTGTCCAGATCCGATGAATTGTGGATTTATGACCAGTTTATCTATGAATATTATTTGAATCTTCTCTGAATTCTTTTATGCATGATTTTATATCTTTATAATTCTCTTCAAACTATCGATTTGGTTTGGCCAACTAGATTGGTTCTTCTTGCAATGGGAGAAGTGCTTAGCTTTGGGTTCAATCTTGCGGTGTCCTTTCCCAGTGACAGTAGGGGCAGCAAGGCACGTATTGTATTGTTGCCATCGAGGATAAAAAGATGGGGTTTTCATCATATTGCTTGAGTTACTTCCTCTACATCATGTCATCTTACTTTATGCGCTACTCTGTTCTTCATGAACTTAATACTGTAGATGCAGAAAGGAGTCGATCGATGTGTGGAGTAATAATAGTAGATGTAGAATCATTTCGGTCTACTTGACACGGACGTGATGCCTATATTCATGATCTTTGCCTTAGATGTCGTCATAACTTTGCGCTTTTCTATCAATTGATCGGCGGTAATTTGTTCACCCACCATATTATTTGCTATCTTGAGAGAAGCCTCTAGTGAAACCTGATACGTCTCCGTCGTATCTACTTTTCCAAACACTTTTGCCCTTCTTTTGGACTCTAACTTGCATGATTTGAATGGAACTAACCCGGACTGATGCTGTTTTCAGCAGAATTGCCATGGTGTTGTTTATGTGCAGAAACAAAAGTTCTCGGAATGACCTGAAACTTCACGAGACAACTTTTCAGAAATAATAAAAAATCCTTGCAAAAGATGAAGGCCAGGGGCCCACCACCTGTCCACGAGGGTGGGGGCGCGCCTGCCCCCCTAGGGCGCGCCCCCTCCCTCGTGGGCCCCCTAGAGCTCCTCCGACCTCAACTCCAACTCTATATATTTGGTTTTGAGGAGAAACAAATCAGAAGAAGGATTCGTCGCGTTTTACGATATGGAGCCGCCGCCAAGCCCTGAAACCTCTCGGGAGGGCTGATCTGCAGTCCGTTCGGGGCTCCGGAGAGGGGAATCCGTCGCCATCGTCATCATCAACCATCCTCCTTCACCAATTTCATGATGCTCACCACTGTGCATGAGTAATTCCATCATAGGCTTGCTGGACGGTGATGGGTTGGATGAGATTTATCATGTAATCGAGTTAGTTTTGTTAGGGTTTGATCCCTAGTATCCACTATGTTCTAAGATTGATGTTGCTATGACTTTTCTATGCTTAATGCTTGTCACTAGGGCCCGAGTGCCATGATTTCAGATCTGAACCTATTATGTTTTCATCAATATATGAGAGTTCTTGATCCTATCTTGCAAGTCTATAGTCACCTATTATGTGTTATGATCCGTTAACCCTGAAGTGACAATAATCGGGATACTTACAAGTGATAACCGTAGTTTGAGGAGTTCATGTATTCACTATGTGTTAATGCTTTGGTCCGGTACTCTATTAAAAGGAGGGCTTAATATCCCTTAGTTTCCGCTAGGACCCCGCTGCCACGGGAGGGTAGGACAAAAGATGGCATGCAAGTTCTTTTCTGTAAACACGTATGACTATATTTGGAATACATGCCTACATTACATTGATCAACTGGAGCTAGTTCTGTGTCACCCTACGTTATGACTGTTACACGATGAACCGCATCCGGCATAATTCTCCATCACTGATCCATTGCCTACGAGCTTTCCATATATTGTTCTTCGCTTATTTACTTTTCCGTTGCTATTGCTATCATCACTATAAAATATCAAAAACACTACTTTTACTGTTGTTACCTTTTGCTACCGCTACCACTACTATCATATTACTTTGCTACTAAATACTTTGCTGCAGATATTAAGTTTCCAGGTGTGGTTGAATTGACAACTCTGCTGCTAATACTTGAGAATATTCTTTGGCTCCCCTTGTGTCGAATCAATAAATTTGGGTTGAATACTCTACCCTCCAAAACTGTTGCGATCCCCTATACTTGTGGGTTATCAAGACTATTTTCTGGTGCCGTTGCCGGGGAGCATAGCTCTATTCTTTGAGTCACTTGGGATTATTATCTGCTTATCATTATGAAGAACTTGAGAGATCCAAAAACCAAGATCTATCCCTCAACTACGAGGGGAGGTAAGGAACTGCCATCTAGCTCTGCACTTGATTCACCTTCTGTTTTGAGTAAGCTAGCGACACCTAAACCTGCTTCTGCTATTCGTTCTAATATGTCGCATGTTATTGATGATGCCACTTCTGCTATACATGATACTTATGATTAAACTAATTCTATGCTTGATACTACTGTGCCACTAGGTGAATTTCTTGATGAACAACTTGCTAGGGCTAGAGAGAATGAAAATATTGAATATGATAATACTGATGAAAGTGATGATGAAGATTCACCTATTAGTCCTAAGGGTTATGTTTTTGATAAAGAAGCTTCTTTAGCTATTTTAGCTTGCAAAGATAGATATGAACTCAAAAGGTTATTAGCTAAATGGAATAAGCAATCTCTAAATGCTAGGATGAAACCTGACCCTGCTTTTGCTACTTCACCTATCTATGTTACTGATAAGGATTATGAATTCTCTGTTGACCCTGATATAATTACTTTGGTTGAATCTGATCCCTTTCATGGCTATGAATCTGAAACTGTTGTGGCACATCTTACTAAATTAAATGATATAGCCACCCTATTCACTAATGATGAGAGAACTCGTTACTTTTATATCCTTAAAATATTTCCGTTCTCATTAAAGGGTGATGCTAAGATATGGTTTAATTCTCTTGATCCTGGTTGTGTGCATAGTCCCCAGGATATGATTTATTACTTCTCTGCTAAATATTTCCCTGCTCATAAGAAACAAGCTGCTTTAAGGGATATATATATAATTTTTTGCAAATTGAAGAAGAGAGTCTCCCACAAGCTTGGGGGAGGCTTCTCCAATTACTTAATGCTTTGCCTGATCATCCTCTTAAGAAAAATGAAATACTTGATATCTTTTATAATGGACTAACCGATGCCTCCAGAGATTACCTGGATAGTTGTGCTGGTTCTATTTTCAGGGAAAGAACACCGGATGAAGCTGAAATTCTATTGAATAATATGTTGGCAAATGAAAATAATTGGACACTTCCTGAGCCAGCTCCTGAGCCTATTCCTAAACTAACTCTGAAGAAGAGGGGTATTCTATTTCTCAGTCCTGAAGATATGCAAGAGGCAAAGAAATCTATGAAAGAAAAAGGTATTAAAGCTGAAGATGTTAAGAATTTACCTCCTATTGAAGAAATACATGGTCTTAATTTACCGCCTGTTGAAGAAACATATGATCTTAATCCATTATCTATCGAAGAAACTCATAGCCTTGATAACCCGACACAGGTAGTAAATGTAAATTCTCTCTATATATATGATAAGGCCGAAATCCCATTTACTAAGTTTGCTAGCCCATGCTTAGATGAGTTTGATACATTTATGGCTAAGCAAGAAGATTTTAATGCTTATTTTGGTAAACAATTGAAATACAATTCAAATATGCTTGAACACTTGGGTGATTATATGGCTAATGTTAAAGATGAACTTAAACTTATTAGTAAACATGCTTCTATAGTTACCACTCAAGTAGAACAAGTACTTAAAGCTCAAAATGACTTGCTCAATGAATTGAATAGTAAGGATAATGATAATGTTGTTAGAGTTCTGACTAGAGGTGGTAGAATGACCCAGGAACCTTTGTATCCTGAAGGCCACCCTAAGAGAATTGAGAAAGATTCTCAGAGAAATAATGTGGATGCACCTAGTCCTTCTAATAGGAAGAAAAAGAAAAATGATAGGACTTTGCATGCTTCTAGCGAACCTGTTACTGAAACACCCGAGAATCCAAATGATATTTCTATCTCTGATGCTGAAACACAATCTGGTAATGAACCTGAAACTAGTAGTAATGCTAATAATAATGTTCATGATGATGCTCAACCTAGTAATGATAATGATATAGAAATTGAACCTGCCGATGATCTTGATAACCCGCAATCAAAGAATCAACGTTATGATAAGAAAGACTTTGTTGCTAGGAAGCACGGTAAGGAAACAGAGCTTTGGGTTCAGAAACCCATGCCCTTTCCTCCCAAACCATCCAAGAAAAAGGATGATGAGGATTTTGAGTGCTTTGCTGAAATGATTAGACCTATCTTTTTGCGTATGCGATTAACTGATATGCTCAAAACCAATCCTTATGCCAAGTACATGAAAGATATTATTACAAATAAAAGAAAGATACTGGAAGCTGAAATTTCCACCATGCTTGCTAATTATACTTTTAAGGGTGGAATACCAAAGAAACTTGGAGATCCCGGTGTACCAACTATACCATGCTCCATTAAAAGAAACTATGTTAAAACTGCTTTATGTGATCTTGGAGCTGGAGTTAGTGTTATGCCTCTCTCTTTATATCATAGACTTGATTTGAATAAGTTGACACCTACTGAAATATCTTTGCAAATGGCTGATAAATCAACTGCTATACATGTCAGTATTTGTGAGGATGTGCCTGTTTTAGTTGCAAACGTTACTATTTTAACGGACTTTGTTATTATTGATATTCCTGAGGACGATAGTATGTCTATTATTCTTGGAAGATCCTTTTTGAATACTGCAGGGGCTGTTATTGATTGCACTAAAGGCAATGTCACTTTTCGTGTTAATGGTAATGAGCATACGGTACACTTTTCGAGGAAACAACCTCAAGTTCATAGTATCAACTCTATTGGGAAAATCCCATCGATTATATTTGGAGGTTTTGAATTTCCTCTTCCTACTGTCAAGAATAAATATGATATTCTTATTATTGGGGGTGTGCATATCCCCGTTGAGGTAACATGGTGTTATTCGAAATTTATCCGGTTCCATGTTATTCGGAATGAGTTCGTTAACAAGACTTGATCAACCTTGTTAGTGGATTCCTTTTGATGATCATGAGATGGATGAAACTAGAAGGCACAACCTTATGTACCCTCCTCTTACTTTCTGTTATTTATATTAAATAGAATAAAAATAAGCATTTTCTGTCTGCTATCTGATTATCTGTGCAATATAAAAATACCCTGAAAATAAAAGTTCTCCAAATGCCCTGAAATTTAAATATGATATTTTTCTAGAATATTTGAGAATATTTGGCACTGAGAACACGGCAGGGGGTCATCCACCTGGCCACGAGGGTGGAGGGCACACCCTCCTTCCTTGTGGGCCCACTGTGGCCCTCCTCCACTTATTCCTGCACCCACACACTTCTTCTTCCTCCCACAAAGACGAATATCCAGCAAAAGCACGAGTTCTAGCTCATCTTGCTGCCATTTTCGATCTCCTTGCTCAAAGCACCTCTCACAAAACTGCTTGGGGAGATTGTTCCTTGGTATGTGACTCCTCCATTGGTCCAATTAGTTTTTTCTAGTGCTTTATTCATTGCAAATTTATGCTGCCTAGGTGACCATATTTTTGAGCTTGCATGTCAAATTTATATGGTCAAAAGTAGTTTTGATGCATGATATAGGCTCTAGGCACTTGTAGGAGTAGCTGCTATCAATATTATTGAGTTTGGCTTACTTTTATTTTGAAGTTACTAAAAATTTCAGAATTTTTTAGAAAATAATGAAGAGACTTTTGAGGGGCTCATCGAGCCGAAGCTCGAAGGAAAAGGCACCGAAGCCCAAATATAATCTGCCTCGCATCGCGGAGGTTCGGTCGTGTGAATGGCCTTCCGGTGATTTCTTGAGAGCAGCCGGGATTTATGAAGATTTTTATGAGTTGGCTGAGAATGCAAGCCTCACCACCTTCCTCCACGACCAATGCCATCAGTATCTCTTACTCACAAATATCTTTGTGCAAAACTTTCATTTCCATTCTAGGAGCTCACCACCTACGATGGAGTTTTATTTATATGATGAGCATAAGGAGATGTCACTTTATGATTTTTGTCGGGTTTTTTTGATCCCTTCCGAGGGCAGCGTAGAGGAACCACATCGAGACAATGTGGATGGGTTTATTGATACCATCACTGTAGGGGAAACGAGGAAGGTTTCCGATGCACGAATCACTAGCATACATTTTCCTGTTTTACGCTACTTTGCAATATTTGCTAGTCATTGCTTAATTGGTCGTGGAAACTGTGGAAACCTTAGTGTCCCTGATATTATTATTTTGTTCCACGGTTTATTCAGTGATAACTCTGTTAGTATGGGCGGTATTATTGCTAAACGGTTAAGTTTGAACCGTACCAAAGGGCCCATCTTTGGAGGCATCTATGCTTCACGCCTAGCTGCACATTTTAACATACCTATTAGGCATTATGAGAAGGAATAAAAATTGCTACCTCGTGTTTACTTAGATTATAAGAGTATGGTAGCACACGATTTTATTGTTAAGAATAGGGAAGGGGAGCTTAAATACAAATTGTTCTTTGACAAACATCATCCTGAGACTATTACCCTGCCTGCTCCTTCCTTGTTTGATTTATCTGTAGGCCAGTACCTTGTTCCACTAGAGGCTATTCACGCCTATCGGAACCCTACATCAACCACGGAGCCAGAGCCGGAACCACAAATTGAGCCTCCACGACAGTCCAATTACCATTGGGATCCAGAGATGATTGCCAAACAGTGGCAATCAGAGTCTTCTTCTTCGCAGTACGACCCCAACTACTATTATGGATATCCGCCAGGCCAACCGTGGCCATAGACCAACTTAGGCCAAAAGCCTAAGCTTGAGGGAGTACGTATTTCTCACCGACATTATATTCATGTTCACACACTCATTGCTAGATGTCGGTGCTCATACTTTTTCATTGTATCATCCATGCTAGTTTATTTACCTTTAATGATTTCTTCTTGTGTTTTTAATAAACCTTAAGAAAAACCAAAAAAATTAGTTGTAGCTTTTAATTGGTTTAATTCCCATGCTTGTAGTAGTAATTAAAAAGAAAACCCAAAAAGATTTCCTGTTCTTCTTTTACTTGTTGGGAGCTTTCCCGTGTAAATAGTTTTATTTCTTTTATTTTCTTTGGGGGTCGATAGGAGAAGACCATGATTAAAATTGTGAAGTGGCTCTTGTTTGCATTATTGTTGATCTAACAAAAGAGCCCATATTGTATTGTTTTCTCCTGTTTATTGAATGCTTGCAGATTCCAGCTTAGTCCAATGCACGTGCACTATTACTATTATCCACATCGTTCGGTCATGCAAGTGAAAGGCAATTATGAAGATATATGATGTACTGACTGAGATGAGAAAAGCTGGTATGAACTCGACCTCTTTTGTTTTTGTAAATATGATTAGTTCATCGTTCCTGATTCAGCCTATTATGGATAAACATGTTTGCAATGACAACTAGAGATCATAGTTTCTTGTGCCATGCTTGATTAGCTAGAAGCTTATAATGGTTTACCTTGCGTGCCAACATGCTATTAAAATGGTTATGATGTGGTATGATAGGGTGGTATCCTCCTCTGAATGATTTAAGTGACTTGACTTGGCACATGTTCACGCATGTAGTTGAGAACAAAATCAACATAGCCTTCACGATATTTATGTTCATGGTGGATTATATCCTACTCATGCTTGCATTCGGTGTTGATTAATTTTAATGCATGTTCATGACTGTTGTCGCTCTCTAGCTGGTCGCTTCCCAGTCTTTTGCTAGCCTTCACCTGCACTAAGCGGGAATATTGCTTATGCATCCAACTCCCATAAACCCCAAAGTTACTCCATATCAGTCCACCATACCTACCTATATACGGCATCTACCTGTCATTCCAAGTAAATTTTTATGTGCCAAACTCTAAACCTTCAAATAAATATCCTGCTTTGTATGCTCGAATAGCTCATGTATCAACTAGGGTTGTCTGTATCTTCCATGTTAGGCGGGTTATTCTCAAGAGGAGTGGACTCCGCTCCTCACTCACGAGAAAGTGGCTGGTCACTGGGATGCACAGTCCCATGCTTTATACAAATCAAATCAAAATAACTGCAAACAAAACTCCCCCTGGGACTCTTGTTTGTTGGAGGCACTCGTTGTTTCGAGCAAGCCATGGATTGATGCTTGTTGGTGGAGGGGGAGTATAAACTTTACCATTCTGTTTGGGAACCGTCTATAATGTGTGTAGCAAGGAAGATATTGCCATCTCTTGGTTGTTATGTTGACAATGAAAGTATACCGCTCAAAATATTATTCACCTCTATTTCAAAATCGAGCTCTGGCACCTCTACAAATCCCTGCTTCCCTCTGCGAACGGCCTATCTATTTACTTTCATGTTGAGTCATCATCTTCTTATTAAAAAGCACCAGTTGGAGATCAGCTCTATCATTTGCATTCATTACTGTTAGTTTACATTGAGTATGACTTAACTGGATCTCTTTTACCATGAATTACAACGTCTAGTCAGTCCTTGATCTTTAAAGGTGCTCTGCATTTATGTTTTGCAGTCTCATAAAGGGCTAGCGACATACCATATTGTTATATCATATTATGATTGTTTTGAGAAAGTGTTGTCATCTGAGATTTATTATTATTGCTCGCTAGTTGATTATGCCATTGATATGAGTAAACTTGAGACCTATGCATTATTGTGAATGTGGTTAGTTCATAATCTTTGCTGAAAACTTGAATGTTGGCTTTACATATTTACAACAACAAGAGCAAACAGAGTTTGTAAAAGTTTTTCTTTATCACTTTCATTTTATCAACTAAATTGCTTGAGGGCAAGCAAAGGTTTAAGCTTGGGGGAGTTGATACGTCTCCGTCATATCTACTTTTCCAAACACTTTTGCCCTTGTTTTGGACTCTAACTTGCATGATTTGAATGGAACTAACCCGGACTGATGTTGTTTTCAGCAGAATTGCCATGGTGTTATTTATGTGAAGAAACAAAAGTTCTCGAAATGACCTGAAACTTCACGGGACAACTTTTCAGAAATAATAAAAAATCCTCGCAAAAGATGACGGCCAGGGGGCCCATCACCTATCCACGAGGGTGGGGGCGCGCCTGCCCCCCTAGGGCACGCCCCCTACCTCCTGGGCTCCCTGGAGCTCCTCCGACCTCAACTCCAACTCTATATATTTGGTTTCGGAGAGAAAAAATCAGAGAGAAGGATTCATTGCATTTTACGATACGGAGCCGCCTCCAAGCCCTAAAACCTCTCGGGAGGGCTGATCTGGAGTCTGTTCGAGGCTCCAGAGAGGGGAATACGTCGCCATCATCATCATCAACCATCCTCCATCACCAATTTCATGATGCTCACCGCTGTGCGTGAGTAATTCCATCATAGGCTTGCTGGACTGTGACCGGTTGGATGAGATTTATCATGTAATTGAGTTAGTTTTGTTAGGGTTTGATCCCTAGTATCCACTATGTTCTGAGATTGATGTTGCTATGACTTTGCTATGCTTAATGCTTGTCACTAGGGCCCGAGTGCCATGATTTCAGATCTGAACCTATTATGTTTTCATCAATATATGAGAGTTCTTGATCCTATCTTGCAAGTCTATAGTCACCTATTATGTGTTATGATCGGTTAACCCTGAAGTGACAATAATCGGGATACTTACCGGTGATGACTGTAGTTTGAGGAGTTCATGTATTCACTATGTGTTAATGCTTTGGTTCGGTACTCTATTAAAAGGAGGCCTTAATATCCCTTAGTTTCTGCTAGGACCCCGCTGCCACGGGAGGGTAGGACAAAAGATGTCATGCAAGTTCTTTTCCATAAGCACGTATGACTATATTCGGAATACATGCCTACATTACATTGATGAACTGGAGCTAGTTCTGTGTCACCCTAGGTTATGACTGTTACATGATGAACCGCATCCGGCATAATTCTCCATCACCGATCCATTGCCTACGAGCTTTCCATATATTGTTCTTCGCTTATTTACTTTTCCGTTGCTATTTCTATCATCACTACAAAATACCAAAAACACTACTTTTACTGTTGTTACCTTTTGCTACAGTTACCACTACTATCATATTACTTTGCTACTAAATACTTTGCTGCAAATATTAAGTTTCCAGATGTGGTTGAATTGACAACTCAGCTGCTAATAATTGAGAATATTCTTTGGCTCCCCTTGTGTCGAATCAATAAATTTGGGTTGAATACTCTACCCTCGAAAACTGTTGGGATCCCCTATACTTGTGGGTTATCAAAACCTATGCCCCGGGTCTATTTTCCATCATATAAGTTTCCGGTCTACAATATTAGTTTCCGATTTACTATTTTCAATCTTTTACTTTCCGATCTATAAACCAAAAATACCAAAAATATTTACTTTACCGTTTATCTATCTCTATCAGATCTCACTTTTGCAAGTAACCGTGAAGGGATTGACAACCCCTTTATTGCGTTGGGTGCAAGTTGTTTGATTGTTTGTGTAGGTATTGGTGATTTGTGCGTTGTCTCCTATTGGATTGATACCTTGGTTCTCAAACTAAGGGAAATACTTATCTCTACTTTGCTGCATCACCCTCTCCTCTTCAAGGGAAAAACCTACACAAGCTCAAGAAGTAGCAGGAAGAATTTCGGGTGCCATTGCCGGGGATATCTACGCCAAGTCAAGACATACCAAGTACCCATCATAAACTATCATATCTTGCATTACATTATTTGCCTCCCGTTTTCCTCTCCCCCACATCTAAAATGATTTTCAAAAAGATTCTCCCTTTTATTCTCCCTTCTTTTGTTCGATCTTATGTTTGCTTGTGTTTCCATATGCCTTCTATTTTGCTTGCATCTTTGCTTGCTAAAAATCTATTGATATGGATCCACTCAAAGTTTTCTACCTGGATCATCTTCGATCCATATGTGCTCGTGTTGAAACCCCAACAAGTTTAGTTGAGGGGAAATCTTTATATGAGCATGCTGATTTTGCGTGTCATCGTTTGTCTAAAAAGGGGAAGCTCTTATGGAATAAAATAAATTGTTTGCTATGTTATGCTTGGAATCTTTGTGAAATTTGTGATTTTACTTGTTGCTCTAAGAACCCTAAAAAAGACCTTCCCTACCTATGTGAGTTTAATGATAATGAAATTTTATCTTCTTATGAAAAGGGTGTTTATATTTACTATGATATCAAACAAACTGAAGAATTTGTTGCTTTTAAGGGTGCTTATGAAGTTGCTTCTTTGATTGAAAAGTATGATATTACTCTCTACAAATCTATTTTTTGACATACTTAATGTCTATGTCAAAGAATTTATTGAGAGAATGACCGTTGCTTTGGAAGAAAATAATGATATGCATGAATCTATAGATAGTTATGATTCCGATGATTTGATTGAAATATCCCTTGATGAACATGATGCTTGCTATTCTTGTGGCCATAGTGCCAATATATCTAGAGATGAATTTGCTATAGTTCCTTATGTTAAACAAGAGATTATTGCTATTGCGCCCATACTTGATAGTTCCTTGAATCAAAAGCATGATTGCAATGGTGTTATTATAAATTCTATTAATGTCAATTATGCTAATAATATGCAAAACCCTAAGCTTGGGGATGCTAATTTTTCTATGTCCACAACTTGTTGCGATGATCATGATTGGGGTGATTCTTCTTATAATCTTGAAAATTTATTTAAGCCCCGTGATGAATATGAGATTGATAATAATGTTTGCAATAATACTGAAAGTGGGTTTGGAAGAGTGTCAACTTTAGATCCCACATATTTGTATAATATTCAATCTTATGAAGTGTTTGATAAAAGTGGGTTCGGAGAGGTCATGACTTTATTTTATGATAATCCCACTATTTCGGACGAGTGTCAACTTTGTATGCATGTGGATCATGTTGAGAATATTTTATGTTATAGTTATATTGTTGAATTTGATTATGATCCCACATGTAATTATTATGAGAGAGGAAAATATGGTTTTAGAAATTTTCATGTTGCTAAATTACCTCTCGTTACATTGAGATTGCTATTGTTTCTTTCTTCTTCCTTGCATATGCTAGTTTTTGCTTGTCTTGATAATTTGTTTGCTTATATAATGCCTATGCATAGGAAGTATGTTAGACTTAGATGTGTTTGTCACATGTTTTATGATGCTCTCTTTGTGCTTCAATTATTGTCTTCCGTGTGGGAATCGTTAGAATTATCAACACCTAGCTAAAAGGCTTTAAAGAAAAGCGCTTGTTGGGAGACAACCCCAGTATATTTTCTTTATGTTTTCCAGTAAATAATTCATCTAGACTCTGGTTATATGTAGTTTTGTGTTTTAATTAGTGTTTGTGCCAAGTAAGACCTTTAGGATGGCTTACGGTGATAGTTGATTAGATCTTGCTGAAAAACAGAAACTTTTACGCTCAGGAAAACAATTCTCTTTTTTAACAGAAGCGTGATAAAATACTGATTCTTTCTGAATAGGATTAATGAACAAATTGCTTAGGTTCTCCTAATTTTTCAGAATTTTTGGAGTTACATAAGTACTCAAGAGTTACAGATTGCTACAGACTGTTCTGTTTTTGACAGATCCTATTTTCTATGTGTTGTTTGCTTATTTTGATGATTCTATGAGTATTATCGGGGGGTATGAACCATAGAAAAGTTTGAATACAGTAGATATTACACCAATATAAATAAATAATTAGTTCACAACAGTACCAAAAGTGGTGGTTTATTTTCTTATACAAACGGAGCTTATGAGATTTTCTGTTGAGTTTTGTGTTGTGAAGTTTTCAAGTTTTGGGTAAGGATTTGATGGACTATGGAATAAGGAGTGGCAAGAGCCTAATATTGGGGATTCCCAAGGCACCCCAAGGTAATATTCAAGGAAAACCAATAGCCTAAGCTTGGGGATGCCCCGGAAGGCATCCCCTCTTTCGTCTTCGTCTATCGGTAACTTTACTTGAGGCCATATTTTTATTCACCACATGATATGTGTTTTGCTTGGAGCGTCTTGTATGATTTGAGTTTTTGATTTTTATTTTGCCACCATCATCCTTATTTTACACACCTTTTGAGAGGGACACGCATGAATCGTGATTTATTAGAATACTATATGTGCTTCACTTATATCTTTTGAGCTAGGCAAATTTTGCTCTAGTGCTTCACTTATATCTTTTTAGAGCACGACGGTGGTTTTATTTTATAGAATTTATTGAACTCTCATTCTTCACTTATATTATTTTGAGAGTCTTTAAATAGCATAGTAATTTCCTTTGGTTATAAATTTAGTCCTAATATGATAGGCATCCAAGAGGGATATAATAAAAACTTTCAAATAAAGTGCGTTGAATACTATGAGAAGTTTGATTCCTTATGATTGTTTTGAGATATAGAGATGGCGATATTAGAGTCATGCTAGTGAGTAATTGTGAATTTGAGAAATACTTTTGTTAAGGTTTGTGAGTCCCATAGCATGCATGTATGGTGAACCGTTATGTAAGTAAGTTGGAGCATGATTTTTTTTTGATACTCTTCCTTATGAGTGGCGGTCGGGGACGAGCGATGGTCTTTTCCTACCAATATATCCCCATAGGAGCATGCACGTAGTACTTTGTTTCGATGACTAATAGATTTTTGCAATAAGTGTGTGGGTTGTTTATGACTAATGTTGAGTCCATGGATTATACGCACTCTCACCCTTCCATCATTGCTAGCCTCTCTAGTGTCGTGCAACTTTCGCCGGTACCTTAAACCCACCATATACCTTCCTCAAAACAGCCACCATACCTACCTATTACGGCATTTCATAGCCATTCCGAGATATATTGCCATGCAACTTTCCACCGTTCCATTTATTATGACACGTTCCATCATTGTCATATTGCTTTGCATGCTCATGTAGTTGACATCCTATTTGTGGCAAAGCCACGAAAAAACGTGGATGTCGCCTAGAGGGGGGTGAATAGGCATTTTAAAATAATTATAGTTTAGGCTTGAACAAATGCGGAATAAACCTAGTGGTTAATTTGTCAAGCACAAAACCTAAAATGACTAGGCTCACCTATGTGCACCAACAACTTATGCTAAGCAAGATAGACAACTATGTGATAGCAAGATATATGACAAGGAACAATATGGCCATCACAAAGTAAAGTGCATAAGTAAAGGGCTCGGGTAAGAGATAAACGAGGCATGCGGAGACGACGATGTATCCGAAAGTTCACACCCTTGCGGATGCTAATCTCCATTTGGAGTGGTGTGGAGGAACAATGCTCCCCAAGAAGCCACTAGGGCCACCATAATCTCCTCATGCCCTCGCACAATGCAAGATGCCATGATTCCACTAAGTGATTCTTGAGGGCGGTCGTACAAATGGCAACCCTTGGGGGCGGTCACCGAACCAATACACTTTGGCAACCCTTGGGGGCAGTCACCGGAACCCATCCAATTGCTCGGGATGATTTCCACAACCTAATTGGAGACCCCGACGCTTGCCCGGAGCTTTACACCACAATGATTGAGCTCCGAACACCACCAACCATCTAGGGCGCCAAGCACCCAAGATGAACAAGCTCAAGGGTACCAAGCCCCCAAGAGTAATAAGCTTCTCAACTTGTAACTTCCACGTATCACCGTGGAGAACTCAAAATGATGCACCAAATGCAATGGCAAGGGCACATGGAGTGCCCAAGTCCTTCTCTCCCAAATCCCACCAAAGCAACTAATTCTATGGAGGAAAATGAGAGGAAGAACAGGAAGGATAACACTAAGAACTCCAAGATCTAGATCCAAGGGGTTCCCCTCACATAGAGGAGAAAGTGATTGGTGGAAATGTGGATCTAGATCTCCTCTATCTTCACCCCCCAAACTAGCAAGAATCCATGGAGGGATTGAGAGAAAGCAAGCTTGAAGAAGGTCAACAATGGGGGAAAACACAAGCTCAAAGAATAAGGTTCATTGGGGAAGAAGACCCCTTAGGTGGGGGAAAATCCAACCGTTATGCTCATAGGCCGCACAGAGCGGTACTACTGCTCATGGGAGTGGTACTACCGCTAGGGCATTGGAAGCCGTTTGAAAAACAACAGCGACGAGGCAAAAGGCCAGTAGAACCGCCAGAGCGGTACTACCGCTTGTCCTCACGGTACTACCGCTAGGGGTAGCGGTACTACCGCTAAGGGTAGCGGTACTACTGCTTGCGAGCGGTACTAAAAAAATACATCCGTGCCTACCACCGCTGGACTTAAAACAAAATTTTGGTCTGGAGCGGAAGTAGCCATAGTAGTAGCCGCGGTAGTACCGCTCTGGAGTGGTAGTAAAAAATTACATCCCCTCCAAGCGGTAGTAGTCGCGGTAGAACCGTTGCATCCTTTTAAGGACACCAAAACAGCCACAATTTCTACAAACGGACTCCGAATTCAATGAAACCAAGTTTGTTGGAAAGCTAGCGATAAGTACTAACACAATCTTGATAGAAATAACAAAAATAAGCAAATGAAAAAAGTCCCATAATAAAATGGTGAGAACCCTTCCTCGAATAAGACCGGTAAAACCTCCAACACCGAAAACGCAATAGAAGAAGCATATGAAATTCGTTTTCGATGTACTAGAGCTTGTCACGAAGATAAGCGCAAGCTCTAAAACCTCAAAAAGAGAAAGTAAAAATAAGAATCAAGAAATATTTTGCAAGGATGCAATGGTTTGAGCTCTCAACGAACGATATGATCAAGCTACTCACTTTAGAGCCCCCCCTTGATAGTACAGCTATCGATCCTATAACCCGGTCTCTAAACTATCACCATGAGACCGGTAAAATAGAAAACCTATCAAGGGCAAACCTTTGCCTTGCACGAAGTCCACTTGAGCTAGATGACGACGATCTTGACTCCCTCAAGTTGGACCACCTTTCGTGATTGTGTTGGCTTGATGAAGGCTAGTTGATTCCTCCCCCTGAGGGAGTCCTGGATTAGGGGGTCTCCGGACATCCGGACTGTTGGACTATGAAGATACAAGATTGAAGACTTCGTCCCGTGTCCGAATGGGGCTCTTCTTGGCGTGGAAGGGAAGATTGGAAATACGGATATGTAGATCTCCTCCCTTGTAACCAACTCTGTGTAACCCTAGCCCCCTCCGGTGTCTATATAAACCGGAGGGTTTAGTCCGTAGAACAACAATCATACCATAGGCTAGCTTCTAGGGTTTAGCCTCTACAATCTCGTGGTAGATCAACTCTTGTAATACTCATATCATCAAGATCAATCAAGCAGGACGTAGGGTATTACCTCCATCAAGAGGGCCCGAACCTGGGTAAACATCGTGTCCCCTGCCTCATGTTACCATCCGCCTTAGACGCACAGTTCGGGACCCCCTACCCGAGATCCGCCGGTTTTGACACCGACATTGGTGCTTTCATTGAGAGTTCCACTGTGCCGTCACCGTAAGGCTTGATGGCTCCTTCGATCATCGGTAACGATGCTGTTCAGGGTGAGGTTTTCCTCCCCGGACAGATCTTTGCATTCGGCGGCTTCGCACTGCGGGCCAACTCGCTTGGCCATCTGGAGCAGATCAAGAGCTACGCCCCTGGCCATCAGGTCAGGTTCAGAAACTTAAACTACACTGCCGACATCCGCGGAGACTTGATCTTCGACGGATTCGAGCCCATGTCAGGTGCGCCGCACAATCACGACGAGCATGACATAACTCTGCCGTCGGACAGTGTTCGGGAGATCGCATCTACAACTACTCCGGCCCTCAATCCAGAGCAAAGTGCGCCATCCGAGGACAGGTGGATAGACCCTGCCATGGAGGCCGCACTCTCAGTGGCGATAGAGCCGAATACATACTTCACCCCCTGCGAGAGCCGTGTTGCCGAACCATTGGATTCTTCCCCGGCCATAGGCTCCGAGCCGCCTGCGTCCGTGCCTATCGAATCCAATTGGGCACCGATCATGGAGTTTACCTCTGCGGATATCTTTCAGCACTCGCCTTTTGGCGATGTGCTAAATTCATTAAGGTCTCTCTCCTTGTCAGGAGAACCTTGGCCGAACTATGTCCGGCTAGAAGGGGATGCGGACGATGAAGAAATTCGCTGCCCACCCACCACCCACTTAGTAGCCACTGTCGACGATTTAACCGACATGCTTGATTTCGATTCCGATGACATCGACGGTATGGACGACAATGCAGGAGAGAAACAGGAACCAGTGCCCACAAAGCGATGGACATCCACTTCATCACATGACATATACATGGTGGATACACCCAAAGAAGGCAATGGCGACAAGACAGCGGATGATGACCCCTCCAAGAAGCAACCCAAGCGCCGACGTCAGTGGCGCCGCTCTAAGTCCCGCCATAGCAAAAACAGCGATGACAACGCAAGAGAAAATAACACCCCAGTCGACTCCAGAGGAAACGACGACCACACTAACCCAGCGGCAGAACACGACGAAACTGCAAACGGTGAACATAGTACGGATCCGATATCCGAACACGGCGACGCCGAGGATAAAGCTCATCAACCTCCCTCCGGGGAGGAAAACAGTCCGGACGAAGATGCACACATCATCCCGGGAAGGCACTTAGAACAAGAGAACCTCCGCAGAAGGCTTATTGCCACAGCGAGGAGTCTGAAGAAGCAAAAGCAAAGGCTTAAGGCCGCACAACATACGCTCAGCAGCATATGGAACAAAGTGCTCAACAACGAAGAAAACTACGGTGGAAGTTACCACACGAAGAGCTATCCAAAGCGCAAGCTACTGCCTGAATTAGACGATGAGGCCTTAGAGCCCACACAGCCGAAAAATAAAATGGCCAACCGACTGGATCAACCACCTTATGGCCGCGATAGAGCGGCTAACAAAGTTGCACATAAGTTAACACACGATCTACATGAGGACTTGCGCCAAAAACCCAGTATGACCAGATCCATCTATGGATCTAGGAAGCGCACTCTGGCACAAAATCAAAACCGAATACTACAACCAGCCGAACGCCATGATACATCCAAATACAGGGGTGCCGCACATCCCCTATGTTTCACCGATGAGGTGCTAGACCACGAATTTCCAAAAGGATTCAAACCAGTGAACATAGGGGCGTATGACGGGACCACAGACCCTGGGGTCTAGATTGAGGACTTTATCCTCCATATCCATATGGCTCGCGGAGACGATCTCCACGCCATCAAGTACTTGCCCCTCAAGCTTAAAGGACCATCTCGGCACTGGCTGAAAAGCCTCCCTGAAAACTCAATTGGAAGTTTGGAGGAGCTCGGGGATGCTTTTCGGGCTAATTTTCAAGGGACCTATGTCCGACCTCCGGATGCAGATGATTTAAGTCATATAATTCAACCGCCCAGAGAGTCAGCCCGAAAGCTTTGGAACAGGTTTCTCACTAAGAAGAACCAAATCGTCGACTGCCCGGACGCCGAAGCCTTAGCAGCTTTCAAGCACAGCGTCCGAGACGAATGGCTCGCCAGACACCTCGGCCAAGAAAAACCGAGAACAATGGCAGCCCTGACAAGCCTCATGACCCGCTTTTGCGCGGGCGAAGATAGCTGGTTAGCCCGCAGTAGCACCAGCGACCCAAGCACATCCGAAGTCAGGGATGGCAATGGAAAACCACGACGCAGTAAAAGCAAGCGTCGAAATAAAGAAGACAGCCCAGATAATACAGCGGTAAACGCCGGATTCAGGGGCTCCTGACCAGGTCAGCGGAAAAAGTCTTTCAAAGGCAGCAGAGATGGACCGTCCAGCCTAAACAAGATTCTAGACAAACTATGTCAGATTCATGGCACCCTCGATAAACCTGCAAATCACACCCGTAGAGAATGTTGGGTCTTCAAGCAGGTCGGTAAGCTAAACACCGAACACAAGGGGAGGGAGACACCAAGCGAAGACGAGGACAAACCTCGCCAGCAAAGCACTGGAGGACAGAAAAAATTCGCACCAGAGGTTAAAATAGTAAACATGATCCACGTGATGAAGAGGAGAAGCAAACATGCACTCCGAGACATACGTGCCATAGAGCCCGTCACCCCTAAGTTCAACCCCTGGTTGGCCTGCCCGATCACTTTTGATCATAGGGATCACCCGACAAGCATCTGGCATGAAGGATTGGCTGCCTTGGTGTTGGACCCAATAATAAATGGATACCATCTCACATGAGTCCTTATGGACGGCGGCAGTGGTCTAAATCTGATATATCAGGACACAGTCCGCAAAATGAGGATAGACCCGACAAAAATCAGCCACAGTAATACTACCTTGAAGGGAGTAATACCAGGCCCAGAGGCCCGCTCCACGGGCTCTCTACTACTATAGGTTGTATTTGGTTCTCCCGACAACTTTCGAAGCGAAAAGTTAACCTTCGATATCGCTCCATTCCGAAGCGGCTATCAAGCACTACTCGGAAGAGCGGCTTTCGCTCATTTTAATGCAGTACCGCATTACGCTTGTCTCAAGCTTAAGATGCCTGGTCCATGTGGCACCATCACAGTTAGTGGAAATATTGAGTGTTCTCTATGCGTTGAAGAACGTGCGGCGGCTTTAACAGCCGAGCACTAGACAGCCTCACCAACCAGAATAAATGATAGGTCGTCAAGACCGCGGACAAGGTTAGACGAGTCTGGCGCATCACCAGATATACCTGAGATTGGTTTGATGGTTAAACCCTCATAGATGGTACCAGGGGCTTCCCGCGTGTAATCAGGGCTAGTTCAGCTCAACTTGACTTATCTTGAATTTTAATGGTTTATTGATAATAACCAATTTTCTGGCACGACAACTTTCACCTAAGTTCTTCTCTTTTACAGATGACAATCGTGCTACACCCGTCCAGGACATGGCACAACGGAGACACACGCGAAGACGTGCAGTAGGGACCCGCTCAAAGGTTTCTTTTCAGATTAAGACCCTGCGTAAACCTTTTTTACTGTCTCTTGTTGTTCACATCCTCCGGATACTCAATACAACCGAGAAGGATGCTGACTTTATTGGCATTTCGCCACGTCAGAATATTGCACATACCTGGACACTCGGGGTTTATTATTAAGGGCATTGTTCAGCCCGGCATATGTTATAAAGACCGAATACCTTAGGGAGTGTTCGGCGTCGCGAGTTTGGCCTTATATGCATCAGCTCCGAATCATGTCTTTGGTCAAATGTTGGGTTTACCCGGCTCCCGTGTTTGCTACCTTACGTTCCGCTCTATCGGCTAAGGCGGCACCGGGAGAACTACTGCGATTGTGCCCTGGTTCATCCGGATGAGCACCTCAGTAGAGAAAGCCGAAAACTGACTGTCATGATAAAGCGCGAGACTGGTCAACCACTCGATGACTTAGCGGAATCTTCGGGATTCCTCCGCATTAACGAAGGGCCGTTTCCCGGTCATGTACATACGCGCCCCGTATTCGGACGAGCGCGGAAGTACCAGGGGCTATATAGTAGTCCCACCGTCAAACTCCTATGGCTAAGTGAAAGTGTTAAAGCAATATAGTTTGATTGCCTCGTTCGCTGCGCTACCACCTCCTTAATGGACCAAGACATTGGATCAAGTGTGAATACGCATTTTTGCGAACACCCCCGCATTATATGCGTGGGGGTTGAAGCCGACGACTGCAAACTTTCAGGCTATATACATATATACATAAACGGCCGCACAAGAGGCATAATAATACTTTCAGACAAAAGTATAAACACAGCCTTTATAATTCAATAAAACATTGTTTTTACAATGGGAATACATGTCACTAGAACATAATATTCTTTGAGCACTGAGCCTCTATTGAACGAGCGCCTTCAAGGACTTCTTTAAAGTAGTGCTCGACAGACACTTGGCCTATGGCCGAACTCTGGGTTGCAATAGCGATAGCCTCCATCTCTGCCCAGTATGTCTTGACACGGGCAAGTGCCATCCGCGCACCCTCTATGCATGATGACCTCTTCATAGCGTCGATGTGCGGCACAACACCAAGGAATTATTGCACTAAACTAAAGTAACTATTCGGCCTTGGCCCTTCTGGCCACAGATGATCGACAAGAGACCTCATGGCAAGTCCGGACAACCTATGGAGCTCGACCCACTCGGCCATTCGCTCATTCAACAGCAGCGGACGCACTGGAGCATGGAACTGTGACCAGAACAGCTTTTCCACTTCACGATCTTTTTGATCCTTGAAGTACTCGGCCGCATCAGCAGCACTGGCTGCCAAATCCACGTATGCGTCTGCCGAACTCCATAGTTGATCAAGAGGAGCATACTTTAGATCTCCAAACTTCGTCCGCAACAAAAAGGGCTTACCAGCCGCGATATCACCAGCTTGACGCAGCTCCTCCTTCGCCGCTCTGATTTTAGAGTGGGCTTCCTTGGCTGCTACCATGGCCTTCTCCAGGTCCGTCGCCTTCGCTCAGCTTTCTTTTTCAAGAAGCTGGTAACGGTCGGTGGCATCTTTCAACTCAATGGCCATCTTGGCTATTCTTTCCTTGCTTTGGCAATGCACGGCCTGTTCGGCCCTCAGCTCTTCGACCGCCTTTAGAGCGGCCGCATCGCTATTCCTGGCTCGTTCCTTGGCTCGGGCAAGTTCCGCCCGAAGGGTCTCCACGGTGGCAGCTCCATCTGCAGTCACAACATATTAAAGATACTGGCATCATGCTCCTCTTACTATGTGTTGATCACCGGAGAAACCACATACCCTGTGCCTCGTCGAGCCGCTTGTTGACAAGCACGATGTCGGCATCTGCCGCATCAAGTTGCCGCTTCAGCTCGGCAAACTCACCAGTCCGGCTAGCCACCGGACCTTCAGCCACCTGCACATGAAGGCGGCCTGATTATTACCTGGGACTATGATCCTCTGTTTGCCACCGTTCTCAATGGCAACCAGAGTTTCAGGGGCTACTATCTGCATAGGGCACACCTAACGTGTGCGGTACTGCCAAAAACATACACTATTTCACGTACCTCAAAGCCTTTCAGTAGACTCATAAAAGCTTCATGCAACCCGCTTTCGGCAGATGAAATCCTCTCAATCACCGTACCCATTAGCGTACGATGTGCTTCTGAGATGGCTGCTTGCTCCAGAAGATCCTTCAGTGCATCTGATCACACAATGGACGGTTCCGAACTCTTTCTGTTACTCTCTTTAGGAGCCGAATACTGAGGACTTTGGGTGGCCAAAGGATTACCCTCTGGCCTTGGCGGATCAGGAGAAACCCTTCTCGACGACACTTCAGGGTCGCCCGCCTCATGAGGCGGGGTGGCAGGAGGAGGTGTTCGCTCTCCATCATCTCCGGAAGAAGATCCCCCGAAGATGAACTCTGTCGAGAAGGGCTACGATCCGAACTACAAGATATATGCTTCGGTTATTATCTTCATAAGTAATGTAGGATATTTTTACTATTAAGTACTTTTTGTTTACTTATAGCTCTGTAGAGGGCTGATCCCCTTGCGGGCACTGTACGGCAAGAGTACCCTCAGAGGCAGGACCCTCTGGCGAAGATTTCTTCCCCCGTTTGGAAACCTTTGTTTCCGGGTCTTCAGAGGTGGTCCTCTTCCTTCCTTGGGGAGAGGGAATTTCAGATTCTTCTCCCTGGTTATCCTCCTACGCAGAGGCACTAATTCCCCCGGTTTGGATGAATAATGAGTGAGGCCCGCTTTCAGCCTCTTTATTCCCCCCTTTATCTTCCCCTAAGGGCGCCTGATAAGGCGCCGGCTCGAGCATTCTGGCTAGTACAGGATTTGTTGAGCCTTCGGGAAGGGGGGCCGAACACCTGATCATCTTCGCCTTTGTTATCCAGTCCTGGTAAAAGAGCGACTTTTCATAATGATGTTGCGATAAATAAAAAGACAGCATGTTCGGCCACGGGATTACTTACGTGGGTATCTGGGCGATTACAGCTCAGACCCGCATCCGCGGTGGTGTCCGGACACTTTATTTGTGGTCCTAAGAACAATTTGTACATCTCTTCGAGCGTCATGCCGAGGAAGTGCTGAATAGTTCGCGGTCCCTCCGGGTTGAATTCCCACATACGGAGGGGTCGAAGTTTGCAAGGCGGGACCCGATGAACTAGCATGACTTGCATCATCGTGACCAGGCTGACATCTCTCTCGAGGAGATCTCGGATGCGACTCTACATTATCAGCATATCATTTACTGGCCCCCAGTCTAGCCCCTTGTTGATCCATGACGTCAGTTGTGGTGGGGGGGCCGAGCGAAAGGCAGGGGCGGCTACCCACTTGGTACTCCGGGGAGCTATGATATAAAACCACTCCCGTTGCCATAAACTGGACACCTCCGGGAAGGAACCCTCTGGCCATGGAGCGTCAGCGCTCTTGCTTATTATGGCACCTCCGCACTCTGCGTGTCGCCCCTCGATCATCTTCGGCTTCACATTGAAAGTCTTGAGCCACAGGCCGAAGTGTGGGGTAATGCGGAGGAAGGCCTCACATACAACGATGAACGATGAGATGTGAAGGAGGGAGTCCGGGGCCAGGTCATGGAAATCCAGCCCATAATAAAACATGAGCCCCCTAACAAAGGGATCTAGAGTGAGGCCTAGCCCTCGGAGGAAGTGAGAGATGAATACAACGCTCTCGCCGGGTTCGGGAGTGGGAATGACCTGCCCTTGAGCAGGCAGCCTATGCCAGATTTCGCCGGTCAAATGCCTGGCCTCTCTTAGCTTATTGATGTCTTCCTCCGTGACAGAGGAAGGTATCCACCGACCTTGAAGGTTGGATCCGGACATGGTTGAAGGTACGAAGCGCCTGACCTGAGCCTTGGGTGTTGGAACTCAGGGCGGGGGAAGGATTAGATTGAGTACGAGAAGGACAGGCCTTGGCCTATTTATAAAGAGGGTGAATATCAATCGTCCTCCTCGTGGCCGTTTGGGACTTGCCTAAAACCGAGGAGTCATACCAACGGGCACGATTGGGTTACCCACATCCGTATTGATGAGAATCCTGTAATAAGAGGGACACGATCTCTGCTTCAACAAGACGTGTCAAGAAAACCACCTCGCAATATGTGCAATGCTGGTTGAGAAAAACGGTTCGAATAATGACTGGGACGTGGTATGATGCCATGCTGTCAAATGTGTCAGCAGATTAGATTCGTGGAAATATTATTCTCTCTACGATGGTATGTGGAACTTGTTTTGCAGAGCCGGACACTATCCTTGTGTTCAAAATCTTCTATGGAGTATTCGGATGAGGAACCCGCCTTGCAATGCCGAAGGCAAATCTACGCGCCGGACTCATCATCATTGAAGCCTGGTTCAGGGGCTACTGAGGGAGTCCTAGATTAGGGGGTCTCCGGACAGCCGGACTATATCCTTTGGCCGGACTGTTGGACTATGAAGATACAAGATTGAAGACTTCGTCCCGTGTCCGAATGGGGCTCTTCTTGGCGTGGAAGGCAAGCTTGGCAATACAGATATGTAGATCTCCTCCCTTGTAACCGACTCTGTGTAACCCTAGCCCCCTTCGGTGTCTATATAAACCGGAGGGTTTAGTCCATAGAACAACAATCGTACCACAGGCTAGCTTCTAGGGTTTAGCCTCTATGATCTCGTGGTAGATCAACTCTTGTAATACTCACATCATCAAGATCAATCAAGCAGGACGTAGGGTATTACCTCCATCAAGAGGGCCCGAACCTGGGTAAACATCGTGTCCCCTGCCTCCTATTACCATCCGCCTTAGACGCATAGTTCGGGACCCCCTACCCGAGATCCGACGGTTTTGACACCGACACCCCCATACTCCACAATGGGTGAGTCACTCTTCGGCACACCTTCACAAGTACATTTTCACCACAATGGATGGCAAGCTAAAAGCATGATTTCTTCGTGATGCTCCACTTGAACTTGCACAACAAAACAACCTTGATTTGATGTCATCCTCCATGGGTTGTATGTGATCTTCCTCTTGACGCAAGCCCATGGAAGCAAACCTAACCCCACATAGAACTCTCGCAAAGACCATGGGTTAGTACACAAAGCACAATGGACAATGCTTACCAACCCATGAGATCACTTGATCCCACTCGGTGTATCTTCTACGCTTTGTGTGATGATCAACTTGAATCACTCTCTGTACTTAGTCTTGATCAACCTTGACTCTTTCCAACTCTCTTCATTTGGATGATGTCTTGAAGGTAAACATGAATGATCACACAATCTTCTTCTTCAAGACATGCTTGCAATAAGTTGAACACTCACATGACCAAACTTTGGATAATTCCTTAATAGCACCTTGGTCAACTCATAAACTCCTTGAAACCAACACATGGACTTCAAGATATGCATATGGACAAATCCTTCAAATATAACTCAATGCAACCATTAGTCCATAGAGAATGTCATCAATTACCAAAAACACACATGGGGGCACTGCATGTCATTTCAATCTCCCCCATTTTGGTAATTGATGACAATAACTTTCAAGAGAGTTTATATAAGGAATTATTCATCACCATGCAATGCAACAACCAATAATGCATGCGTATGAGATGCAAATGTTTAGGAACAAAACCATAGCAAGAAGAAATAACTCTCTAAACTTCTCCACAAAACTCTGTGAAACTTCTCCCCCATTGGCATTGATTGCCAAAATGGGCGAAAAGCTTAGAAGGCCAATATAAATTGTGGTCCTCCATAAATTGTGTATTTCTCAACAAGAGAGTGGAATGAAATACAGAAATCCAAAGGTAAATACTTGGAGGAAGACAAACTATATTGAGGCACAAAGATTGCTAAAGAATGATATGCCACAAAGACATAACAAAGAGAGACACAAGCAATCAAGCAATCAAAAGATACCAACTGAAACAATCCGACTATGGATCCTACGAGCCACATGGATACAAGATATTATGCTATGAGCGAAGGACTGTTCTAAAGAACATAGAGAAGCTCCCCATGATTTGTGAAATATTTAGTTTTGTATTTGGGTGCAACCTGCACAAAGTAGGATCATCACTCCCCCAAAATCAATAGAAACACACAACAAGTGCAAGTGAGCATATAGGAGACTAAGCCTAGCACTTGCAACAAACACATGGTTGAGCAAAATATGAAAGAGGCAACTTAGGAATAGGATCAACCAAAACCGATGTGTGTGAGTCAAGGCAATGCACTTGAGAAGACTAATGTACAGATGAGCATTAAGCATCAATATAGTCTTGAATGAATGAGATACACGGTGCAAGGCTTGTCATTCCCACACACAACTAGCAAATGGGTTCACAAGCTCACTAATAAGCATATAAAGAACCTATGCTTGTGACAACCTGTGGTGAAGATATAAAAGGAAGCTTCGTTAAGAGGAGGGATACCAATTGAATTGGCAAAAGCCTCATCATGACAAGCAAGAGGAAAACAATCTTCACCACAAAATAGTGCAACAAGATGCAAAGATATAAGACCCGCACTCAAGACAAATCCTTTCACGGAGCCACCTAGGAAATACAAAGGAAAGAAAGGTGGACGTGAAAGAATAAGGATATCCACTAAAGATGTAACTTCTCTCAAGTGTATAAGATTCTAGGTAGATGAAAATCATGGTGATACCAATCCACAAAGAAGGATGCACACAAGAAATGGTTACTCAAGGAAATAATAGGATACCCAAACGGAAGTCACAAAATATACTAACAAGATCTTTGATTGAAAAGCATATAGCGCATGGCATAATATTATCTTATAGTATATAAATGAGCTTCAACCAAACGGACATGAAAGGCATCACAACTATGAACAAGAGATCATTGTTGAGATGCTTTGAGAAGGGAAAGAAGTATCACAAGATGGAATGAATCTCATGCCAAGATGCAACCTACACAAGGTTGAATGCAAGAAAAGAATGCATGAATAGATACTTGTTACCGAGATAGCATTGGAAGGATGTAGAAGAAGCCAATTGAATGTAGTAGATAGTAGTTCATCGGTCATCCTAGCTTGGCTCCATTAAGCACATGGTGACAACACCTTCCTTGTCAGTGATCCGAACATCCAATGCATCTCCAACTGTTCCTAGAACAACATCACAAACAAAATGCTACCCAAACTCATTGGGACCAAGGAGTTAGAAACACCAATACATAGGACAAATTGCACATAAATATGTGCATATATATATATATATGAAAGAGAATTTCATGCACATCTCATCCAAATTGAGACTTGGTGGAGTTTCCCCTATATATTGGGTCAATGAAAGAAAGCAATCTAAATAAAATACATGAAGTAAATATGCATGCTCGAAACTTTCAAGGACCAAATCAACACACAATTGAAAAGGAACCACATAAGAAATGGAGAAATCATCACTTGTAAGAAAAGATACATCAAGGAATGAGATATCCATTGATACATGCAAAAAGAAAGATATCGAACTCCCAAAAGAGAGAATGGTTCCAAACAAACCAAGCCCTCTACAAAGTTTCATGATGGCACAAAGTACCAAAAAGAAACGGTCTGCCTTCCACCAACACACACTTGATAAGGATCACAAGGTGAGCATTCTAAGAGAAATAGGATAGCTCCCTCAAGAATTGTGCATTATAGAGAATTTGTATTTGAATACAAAATGCACAAGATGGGATCACCACTTTCACTATATCCAAAAAAACACTAGACAAGCTCAAGGAATTAACAAGATCCACAAGTGGTATGGAATACAATGGGAGTTGACACAATCCTAGGCAAGAGATAAGGCAAATAAAAGCAAAGGCCAATGAAAAGATGATCAACAATTTCTACCACATAAATGATTACTAATTGTCAAGAGACAAGAAGTATTTGGAAATAATTCCCGGTGGTAGATAGCAAGGATATCCAACATCATCTTCACGCCAAAACACACAAGCAAATTGCAACTTGTAGAGCTAACATGCCACCTAGGGACAAGATAATTTACAATATCAATTCTAGGTGACAATATCTCAAATGTACACATTTTCTAGGCTTGTAATTTGTACATAGCACATTACTCCCCCATATTGTGATACCAAATAAAACCGCACAAGAGGCAATAAGAATCCAACAAGAGATAATTAATGGACTATTTAGAATTTGAATTTCTCATGAGAAGACATACCACATAGCGACTATATAAACTTGTAATATCAATACTAGATGTTATTCCTCATGTACACGCATATATAGGATTGTGAGGTGCACAAGGCACATCACTCCCCCGCAATGGGATATTCCATTAATCTCTCACACGAGCCACTAATATACAAACAAGATGCACAAGGCTCAACGCACGACACACACGTAGATGATGTGCAAACCAACATAGACATACTTGATTACTCAAGATAAGCAAATTGGAGGCACAACATATACAAACTCATGCAAGGAACAAAACCAAAACATGCAAAGGGGCAAGTAACTTTCAATGTAAACAATTTAAGTACAAGTTACTTCAAGGAGGCACATTGGATATAAGGTAGAAACTTGATAACCCAATTGACATGGCTTGAGACAATAGGAATGATGAAGTCCCCTTAATTCTTCATGATGTAGCCAAGTCTCCAATGCCCACCAACAACACCTATTGATCAAGTTTGAGCTAGTTGGTCCCCAACTAAGTTGGGTCCTAAGAGGTTAGTCACAATAGGCTTGGCAACCCAAATGGTTATTTTCTTGACACCACTTTGAGTACCAAAAAACTTGGCAAACACATTGCCAACCTTATCCTTCCCAAGAGAATAGACATCATCTATTAGAATAGGGTTGGATAAGGTACCATTCGTGCATGAAGAAGCTACGTGACCTTTCTCACGACATAGGTAGCAACGTCTACTCTTCACTTTCTTCTCACCTGATTTCTCAACTTGAGAAGCATTAGCTTGAGTCATCTTGGGAAGATGCCTTTCTTAAACTTGAGGTTGAGCATGAGAATGAACTTGTGGCCGCTTCCCTTGTTTCTTGTCACTACTGGCCTTCTTCTTCAATGGGCAAGATCTAATATGATGCCCTTCAATCTTGCACTTGAAGCAAATAATCTTGGCCGAATTCTTGAATTGTTGTTGGCCCTTCTTCTTGTTGATCTTGGAATTATTCTTCTTCTTATTAGAGTTGAATCCAAGTCCACCTTTGTCATTGGGGGATTTTTGCACACTCAAGATAGTGTTGAGTGTGGACTTCCCTTCATGACACTTTTCCAAGTGTTTCTTCAAAGAAGTGACTTGGGCCTTGAGCTCTTTGATTTCCTCTACATGGTTAGTATCAACACAAGTACTAGAGGGAGTATAAGCTTCATCGTAGATCAAAAAGGCAAGGAAAGCAATTCATCACAAGATGTACCAATGTTATGCATAGATGAATTACGAGAACTAGCACATGGCAATATAGCATTTTGACTTGTAGTAGTGCTAGTATCCACATGAGGCTCACTAGATGTTACCTTAGTAATCATAGCCTCATGAGCTATATTTAGCACATTATGGGATACTAGAAGATCATCATGAGAGCTTGGCATAACTTTCTTCCAATTTCTCATAATTGCTAGATAGCAACTCAAGTTGAGCACTTAGCTCAACATTCTCCTTCAAAATGGATGCTTCACAAGAAATAGAGTTAGTAGAACAAGCATCATCATTAAAAACAAGAGGAGAAGGCAACTTAGCAAGCTATTTTGAATAAGAAGCTTTAAGTTGAGCATGAGACTCCGTGAGTTTGATGAGCTCACTCTTAATGACTCTAGAGCCATTTTCGAGGTGCTCAAAATCCTCAAGGAGTTTGGCATGTGTAACTTCAAGCTTATCATTTTTAGTTTTGAAATCATTGGTCACCTCAAGAGCTCAATCATGAGATTCCCTCACTCTAGATAATTCTAGAGCAAAAGTCTCCTCAAGAGATTCTTTGGTGGTTTGTTCAAGCTCAAGAGCTTGAGAGACATCCGCAATCTCATTAGCGTAATCATGCTCGTGAGCTTCCATTTTCTCAATGGTGACCTCATGCTCCTCGAGATGAGATTCCAACTCCTCAATGTATTTCTTGCCCTCAATGGCAATAGATACATAATTTCCATGAAGTTGGAACGAGCAATTTTATTCCTGTGAAGAGCTTTAAAAATAATGTCCCCCTTAATTTTCAAGGAAGCAACATTATCCTTCTATTCATCATTATCCTCATCATTAGCATTAAAATCATCATCAAGAGACATATTGGGATTCAAGGGAGGAGATACCATTGAAGCCTTGGCCATAAGGCAAAAAGTAATGGACGATGATGTAGGATCCCTTGAGGCACCATTCAAGACCACATCTTGTTCCATCGAGTGTTGGGTTTCCTCTACATTGTTAGCACAACAACTCGAGGAACTATATGCATTTTTATCACGGGAACGAGATATAGCAAGCATTTCATCATGAGATTTAGTCAAGCAACTTCTACCTGATATGCAAGAACTATTAACACAAGCACGTGAAATATTTGAAGTGCTCGAAGTGTTAAAGTTCAAAGAAGAAGCATTGCAATAGGGAAGTGATGAAGGATCATCAACAATAAGCCCACTATCATCATTGCAATGAACACCACTACTCACCATATCATTACCTTGTGGCAAACCACATGTAGATGAAGTAGAAGAAGTTGAGAAGGCAACACGGCCGGAGGTGGAGGGAGAACAATCATCCCCACCAATCTTGGAAAGACCATATTTATCTTGAAGCTTTGTCCACAACTCATGAGCATCCCAGAATGGCATGAGTTGAAATATCACTACATGGCTCAAAGCATCGAAAAGCACATTAGAAGCTTGAGCATTGCGATAAGAGTTTTTCTCATCCTCTAAAGATAGTCGTTGAGGATCCTTTGGAGGAGAAAAACCCATATCTACAATTTGCTCTAAATTTGGTTCCATGGCCCTAAAGAGATTAAGCATGCGAATAACCCAAACATCAAAATTTGTGCCATCAAAACTAAGAGTGTCAGAGAATCCTAATCCCCTAGTCGACATCTTTACTCTCTAGGCGGTTAAGCCTAAACATGAGAGACGAGGCTCTGATACCAATTGAAAGATCGTGGATGTCACCTATAGGGGGTGAATAGGCGTTTTAAAATAATTACGGTTTAGGCTTGAACAAATGCGGAATAAACCTAGTGGTTAATTTGTCAAGCGCAAAACCTAAAAAGACTAGGCTCACCTATGTGCACCAACAACTTATGCTAAGCAAGATAGACAACTATGTGATAGCAAGATATATGACAAGGAACAATATGGCTATCACAAAGTAAAGGGCTCGGGTAAGAGATAACTGAGGCATGCAGGGACGATGATGTATCCCGAAGTTCACACCCTTACGGGTGCTAATCTCCGTTTGGAGCGGCGTGGAGGTACAATGCTCCCCAAGAAGCCACTAGGGCCACCGTAATCTCCTCACGCCCTCGCATAATGCAAGATGTCGTGAGTCCACTAATGGACCCTTGAGGGCGGTCACCGAACCCGTATAAATGGCAACCCTTGGGGGCGGTCACTGAACCGTACACTTTGGAAACCCTTGGGGGCGGTCACCGGAACCCGTCAAATTGCTCGGGATGATTTCCACAACCTAATTGGAGACTGACGGTGTCCTGGACTAGGGGGTACTCACCATGTCATCTCCTGATCTATTAGATTGGGCCGAGGACCCCCATGGCCGTATACTCATGGGCCAGTTCGGACAGCTGCCGCATACAAGGAAGATTCCACAAAGACTTGGAGATCAAGACAAGGACTTCTCCCCACTGGCGTATTCGGCTAGGACTCTTGTTAACCTAGGCCTCTGGTGCATTATATAAACCAGGGCCAGGCTAGTCGATAGAGGGATCAACTCCATATACAACAATCATACCATAGGCTAGCTTCTAGGGTTTAGCCTCCTTGATCTCGTGGTAGATCTATTCTTGTACTACCCATATCATCAATATTAATCAAGCAGGAGTAGGGTATTACCTCCATCGAGAGGGCCCGAACCTGGGTAAAAACATCGTGTCCCTTGTCTCTTGTTACCATCCGGCCTTGACGCACAGTTCGGGACCCCCTACCCGAGATCCGCCGGTTTTGACACCGACATTGGTGCTTTCATTGAGAGTTCCGCTGTGTGTTCGACAAAAGGTCGATGACTCGCCTGCAGAACAACTGCGACTTTGGCATCTTCGTCACCAGCTCGACTGGTCACCTTGGTTTGACCAAGAACTGCGCCCTATCTCCGATCGTCATGTTCGGATGAGGGCCTTCATCAACACCAACTCTGATCTCTATCAAGATCATGGAGGAATCGTCCATGGAGCTCGGGGGCTCAACGTCAACATTGCCCTCGGGCGACTGTGCTGTTTTTCCGAACAGCGAACACGTAACCGCCGCCACCGCCTCCTCGAGTGTCGCTTTAACAATCGCTTTGGTGGAATTGTGCGGAATCGAGTCTACAACAACCCTGGAAAATTTCGTCGAGTTCCGATGAAGGAATCTCTGGCAATCTATGATATACCGGAGCCCTGTCAAATCTGGATGGGAATCTGGACGAGTTTAGGGCGTGGTGTCCAGCTTCTAGCTCCGACGTCCTTTGAAAGATCCAACCGTTGATCGGCTGCGGAATTCCTATATCTAGCACCTCTTAAAATTTCAGCTCGATCCGACCGTCCAAACTCCGGGAACCTTCCGATTAGTGCATCACTTTTCGGATCTGTTTTCTACGCGAAAACGAATTCGACCCGAGTTCGTCTTTTTTATGAACAGGATTTCGGACATCCCTTTTGAAGGAAGTTTTGTATGGGGTATTGTGTTTTGTTCCCGAACACATCCCACTAACTTTAAGATCTTTTGAACATGATCTTCAACATCACGCTGGTGTCAAACCAGTCCGGCAATATTACTCCACGGCTGCCGACCTGCGCTAGACACGTCGTCACTTTGTTGAGCCGAGCTCAACTTCTTCGGATCATCATCTCGGCAAGCCGAACAAGAGTCCGGCATCGTGAAGGATAAATCATCACCAACATCGCCGCCCCACGGATTATACGGAGCGGGCATACCGGCAGCACCGCACGGTCGCTTCATCAAGCCGGCATCGACCATGTCACGACCTGCATCGACAGGGCCGCACTATTGCTTCTTCCAGCTGGTGTCCATCACGCCGACCTACTTCGACTCATCGGCTGACGTCGAGGCTTCGACATCTCGACTGGACCGGGGGCTTCGCCATCTCTTCATCAACCTACTCCGGACACTTCGGCGTGACTAGCCGACCAACTCCGTCACGTTAGCTGGGCCGAGGGCTTTGCCTCGGCGAGTCAACCTTTACCAGCATTGCCAAGCCATCGTTTTATCGCCCATCAGGCAATGGGTGTGTGGAGCGAGTCCCAATTTTGGGAATCACCTTCCTTCGGATTGCTACAACAAATAAACCAGGTGCTATTAATCCCAGTATTTTTTGCTTGTTTGGGTTTATTTTTTCCAGGGAATTATTACTCTGGTTTGTCCATGATATGTATACAGGTCTATCAAATGGTGACCGCATTAACGACGGTCGCGTGGTGGTTCGATCAGTTTCCATACATAGTCCGGCGAACGCCGCATCCGGAGCTCGGACCGACCTGTGAATTCTGGCTTTGCCACGCCTTTACTGCATCACGCCGACGCCCTGCATCGACATTGACTTCGGCGCCAGGCCATATTTCTTATTCCTCACTTTGCATAAATTATTTATTATGCAACATTTTTTTTAATTATCATTATTACTATTATCTCCGGTTTGCACTATTTTTTGTGCACAGGAAAATGATCCGGGGACTTCGGCGTCACTCTGCCGGTCTGCATTGACCGTGCTATGTCACCACTTCGGCGTGTCGAGCTCTCCGCTCCGCCACCTCGGGACCAGCTTGGGGGATGGAACCTTGCCCCGCATCAAGCTCGGACCGCGTCATCAATACCGCACACATTAACCAACTAAGTCGCTTTCATGCTCAAAGCTTTAATTTCTAACTTGTGTTCGGTTGGACCAAGCATTATACTTTTTTGGAAAAAAGTTGCTTGTAAAAAAATTTCCTTGTCCAAACTTTGTTTGTGACGCATAAATCCAAATACTCCGTTTACTTGGGGGCTTCCTTTATGAAGCTTTTCCTGTTGCATATGATTATACTTGTACGGCTTCGTTCCTTGTTCGTGTATTACGCCACAATATGCACCATAAGCGATTTGGAAGCTGGGTTGCCTCGCTCCTGTGTTTACCCCTACGTTCCTGATTGTTCGGCTAGGGAGTAAAAGGAGCACCTCTGCGATTGTCACGATCGGGTCACCCGAGCCGGACCTCAGACTGGGTGAAGCCGAAAGCTAGCGCTCTTATAGTTATTCAATGATGGTCGGCACACAATGGAACTCATGAGTACAAAAAATCTATTGCACAAGTCTCATAATAACAATGAGCACCGAAGAAAGGTATCGGTGGGGGTACTATTTTCTTCGAAGATGCTTCTTACACTTCACGGTAATATAGCATAAGTTCCCTGAGCGCGCTTTGTCTGTTACAGCCTTATGGCCTGATTGCCTGGTTATTGGAAACACCGTCGATATTCTCGACCGATGGAGTACATAACACTTTTTGGTCCTTGACCGAAGAGGGAGAAGCTGACGGTCGGTTAAGACGCGTTTAAAGTTCGGTTGAACATAGATATGATATAAGTACTTCGATACATGCAATCATTCTTCTACCCAAGTCACTTGGGGGCTCTTAAGTTTATTTGAGCCGCTTTATAATAAGTGTTCTTCTTCTTAGTCGTTGCAAAGTTTTTTTATTATTATTTATCACTCCTTTTTTTGACACGAGTGTGCGGTCACTAGCCGGGGAGCCTAATTTCTCTCTCAAAGCCGCTAGAGTTTAGTTTGCTAAACTGGCCTGATGAGAAGTACTCCGCCCTCGGGATAGGAGGTTGAAGCCGTAGGCTGACCCGCTCGAAGTCTTGAGATAGGATATATCATGTTAAAGCACGACAGAAGCACTTCTTTTTTCTAAGACCAACTTTCGAATTGGCACTGAACACTTGATTGTTCGAACGTCATGTTTTTACTGACGTTTCTTGGTTTTCCAAGCTTTTTGGCACTTTTAAACTATTTGTGCTTTTCCAGCATTAGTCTCGCAGTGCAACACCGGACACCTTTAGGGATTCGGCAAAAACATTCTCAGATATTGCTATATATGCATCGGTTTTGAATTGTGTCCTCGGTCAATAGTTGAGTTGCTCGGCTCCTGCACTTGCTTCCTACGTTACGTTTTGTTCGGCTAGGCGTGCAAAGGGATTGTGCTTCCAGCTCACATGGTTAAGCACCTCAGTGGAGAAAGCCCAAAACCGACTTTCACAAATAAGCGTAAACTGGTCAGCGATTCGATGACTATGTTAAATGATGGGCCGTTCATAACATTGGCCGAAGTGTTTACGGCTTGACCCCGACTGTCGCCGAACACTACGAGGGGCTATTAACTGGCCTCTCAAACTAAATCCTCGATATTATGCTCTTACATTAGAGCTGAGGCTGCATGATCATGCTTAGCATGACAACCCAAAGAAAGGAACCGATAGCGGGACTATTTTCTTTGGAAGACATTTTCTTATGTTAAACAGTAATATAACATCTCTCTGCGTACCTTTGTTCATAAAACCGTATGGCCAGATTGCCTTGTTTGTCGTAAATCTTTGCCCTCATAAAGGCTTTATAAAGTAGGACAAACACTCCTCGGCTAATAGCCGAGGAGGTGGAAGCCGATGGTCGGTCAACAAAGTTTTGTACAATGCGGATCCAAGCATTAATGACGTAAAGTACTTGGATACATAGAGTCATTACACATAATTTGTGATTTTACTATGGATATCGATCCTTAATCGGCCACCCGTGCCCGCATTAAGGCTCGGGGGCTACTGGGCATCGGCCTTATTATTTACAAATATTAAAGGGGCACATCGATCCCCTGAGCTGGTGTTGCCACCCGACCAGTGTCTCGGGGGCTACTGCATTGCTTGTTCAATGCAGAAAATTTTAAGTGCAATACAGTTGCCGAGGATATTTTGATCCTCAGGTTGGTCGGCCGCACCCAACCTGAGTCTCGAGGACTAAGCACGCTGCTTTTTGTGTCCCGAAGTATTCTGCCGAGCTAGGATTTGATCCTCAGGCCGATTTTGCAAATCAACCTGAGTCTCAGCGGCTACTGGGATCAGCGGTCTTACGTCATCCTTTAGGTGCATCTCGGGTTTTAGACCGATACACACCTTGAGGGCTACTGGCCATTTATCTCGGTAGAGAATAAATTGCAATAATAAAAAATATTGACAAAAAATCGGCCCACAGTCGGGGTGGTGCACCACCTCGGAAGCAGTCCGGCATAAAGCTCGGGCGCTAGTGGCTGGCTCCATAGAGGGCATTTCAGGCATTAAGCTCGGCTAAACTCCTTCAACTTTTTTGAACCAAGGTGATATGACACCTCGGATATAGTCCGGCGTTGGAGCTGGGACACTGTCTGGCGTTGGAGCTCGGATATAGTCCGGCGTTGGAGCTCGGATACATAGTCCGGCGTTGGAGCTCGGATACATTCCAGCGTTAGAGCTGGGAAGCGGTCCGGCGTTGGTGCTCGGCTGCAAAAGATACCTCGAATGTAGTCCGGCGTTGGAGCTCGGACGCAAGAGGACGCTGCCGCCCGGGAACAATTTCAAACCCGAGGTGTGGCATAAAAATAACAAGGCATTGATAAAGGCCAGAAACTTAAAGGGGCTCCTCGGATACCCGACGTGTAAACTCGCCGAATGCATTTCGGCGATCCTCAAGATAGAAGATGAGAAGATTTGTTGAACCAGTTTTCAAGACCGTCAACCGAAGATGAAGAACAGTTCGAAAGAATCGAGGAGCATCCCTAACTTGAAGACTGGTTCAGGGGGCTACTGACGGTGTCCTGGACTAGGGGGTACTCACCACGTCATCTCCCGATCTATTATATTGGGCCGAGGACCCCCATGGCCGTATACTCATGGGCCAGTTCGGACAGCTGCCGCATACAAGGAAGATTCCACAAAGACTTGGCGATCAAGACAAGGACTTCTCCCCACCGGCGTATTCGGCTAGGACTCTTGTTAACCTAGGCCTCTGGTGCATTATATAAACCAGGGCCAGGCTAGTCGATAGAGGGATCAACTCCATATACAACAATCATACCATAGGCTAACTTCTAGGGTTTAGCCTCCTTGATCTCGTGGTAGATCTATTCTTGTACTACCCATATCATCAATATTAATCAAGCAGGAGTAGGGTATTACCTCCATCGAGAGGGCCCGAACCTGGGTAAAAACATCGTGTCCCTTGTCTCCTGTTACCATCCGGCCTTGACGCACAGTTCGGGACCCCCTACCCGAGATCTGCCGGTTTTGACACCGACAATCCTGACGCTTGCCCGGAGCTTTACACCACAATGATTGATCTCCAAACACCACCAACCGTCTAGGGCGCCCAAGCACCCAAGATGAACAAGCTCAAGGGTACCAAGCACCCATGAGTAATAAGCTTCTCAAATTGTAACTTCCACGTATCACCGTGGAGAACTCAAATCGATGCACCAAATGCAATGGCAAGGGCACACGAAGTGCCCAAGTCCTTCTCTCCCAAATCCCACCAAAGCAACTAATGCTAGAGAGGAAAATGAGAGGAAGAACAAGAAGGAGAACACCAAGAACTCCAAGATCTAGATCCAAGGGGTTCCCCTCACATAGAGGAGAAAGTGATTGGTGGAAATGTGGATCTAGATCTCCTCTCCCCCCCCCAAACTAGCAAGAATCCATGGAGGGATTGAGAGAAAGCAAGCTCAAAGAAGGTGAACAATGGGGGAAGAACACAAGCTCAAAGGATAAGGTTCATTGGGGAAGAAGACACTACAAAAAAAAGACACTTTCGTGATGATACATGTTTGTCACAGTAGGTCATGTTTTCTGTCATGCATGTACATCCATGATGATTTTATGACAGAATCAAGATAGTCATACCTGTGCTGTCGTAGAAGTGTTCCATGACATTACCAAAATTATCATCACAGAAGTGTCCACTTCCATGATGATAAATCACGCGTCACAAAAGTGCTTTCATCAAGGGTGACCGACACGTGGCATCCACCGTAACGGGTCGCCGTTAAGCTATCGGGTCTGGTTTTGGTTCCGGTAACCCGTTAACAGCCCGGACCAATGGGAAATTTCCACGTGTAAAATTCCGATTGGTCGAAGGAAACATGTGTGAGCTCGTCAGTGGGTCAGATAGGCGCCTATGATATGTCGACACGTGCGACGGCCCACCACCGGCCCATTTAGCTTACAAAGGTCGGCCAGTTTGACTTAGTCAAAAGTTAGCAGGCTGGCCCATGAAAAGTCTGTTAACAGTCTCTTCGCAAATAGCCCATTTTATGGCCCGGTAAGTCATGGCCCGTTAGGGCCTACCCGAAATCGGCCCAACAATGTCATGTGGGTCGTCGAATATAACACCAGCCCGTTTCACTTTCTGGCCCATGTATGGCCTATGATGTCTTTCGGCCCGTATGAGTCCTTCGTATCTTTAGGCCCTTTAAAGGCCCACGGTGACTCTAGCCCAGAATGAATTGTAAATTTCTTTGTACCCGTTAAGGGCCCATGATTCACATGGTTCCAGCCCGTGTTAGCTTTCGGCCTACTGATGGCCCATACGTTCTTGGGCTCCTTTCCGGCCCTCGATTACTTCCAGCCCATTACTGGCATGTTCCCCTAATGGGCCAAATTCGGCCCGTGGCAAGAATCGGCCCGTTCCTGGCTTGTTAACCCGTTGCGCCGTTTCCAGCCCGTCCTATATTTTGGCCCATTAACGACCCGTTATGCCTATGACAGAATTAAGCCTTTACTGTCCTCTAGCCTGTTAATGACCCCTTATCGTGCTGGGCCGATACCAATTATGCCCGTTTACGGCCCATGTAGACCCATTTATCTGACGGCCCGAGGCCCACCAATTCTACGGCCGTGTTGGAGGCCCGTTTAAAGACGGCCCGTAGGAAGCCCTGGATCCTACGGCCCGTAGCAGGGTCATGGTTACCACGGTCCGTATATGGCCCATGGTTGTTGCGGCCACTAGCAAACCCGGGAAAACGAATACTAGGAAATAAATAAGCCTGAAACTATCACTAGGCTATTAAGGCGATTGCACAGATTACATCCACTGGGCATCAAAGATCGCCACCAGTGCAAATATAGGGAACACCCTACACTATACAAAAATGGCTTGTTGTTTTCTTCAGCCGGTGGCTGCACGTTAAGAACAAATTTTGTATCGCAACAAACCAAATTACAACTATAAAACAAAATGTTGGCATAAAAGTTAACAATCTGGCAGATAAATGCACCACCAGAAGTTCAGAAGCTCAGTTCATTTGACCTGATTATTACGTTTTCATGTTGTATTGCTCGATGGAGCACCATAATCTTCGCCTTTATTTCTCCTAGGTTCCTGAACAACATAGCAAATGTCTGATAGTCTAGTTTCAAAACCATGCATATCTTGACGACATCTAACAATGTCTGTCCATGTTTCACAAAGGGTCTTTATTAGGGAACGGACTTGTGTCTGGAGCGCAGGTATAACATTGTTTTGAGCTTGAATATCTTGATCATGAGGCAGTTTGGATGAGATTGTCTTAACAACCTACCCAGTATTACACAGGAATGTGCTTTTGGCACTATTAGTGGACAGGTACTGACCCACTGCAGCAAGAGCTGACATTGCGGTTATAGTTGCCTCGCCACCTTCAGAAGGTGGCGGTTCCACCATTTTTTCCATAGCTTGCTAAAAACTTGAGTTTTTACATTAGTACCAGAACATAAGATATTAAGGAGGTAGCAAAACCAAACAAAATAGCTTTGGTCTATATACATAACTTATTCTGGTGAACCCATGTAAAATATTAGTTGTATTTTACTGCAAAGTAAATAATAAAACCAGGTTCCAAACATATGATCATGTACCATGGCTAATGTATTGTCTATTTCTTCACATTGTATTGACAGCTAAGGATAAAGAGACAAAGTTTATAATACGGTAAGCATAATATGACATCATTCATATCACAAAACAACTGAGAACAGACAAACATGCAATTGTAACGTTGTGTGGGAAAGTCTAGCACAGAACTAGATTACAGGTCAAGATCAAAGGAACATCACTCCTCTCTTTTAAACCTTGTAAGGTGCAATGATACGCTAAGACAATTGTGTATAAAATTGAAAAGAGTAATACACATTGGCTGCAAACCATGCAGTTCAAGGCACGAGTCAGAGTAAGTAGTAGTTAAAAGGCATGAGGATTAAGGACTTACAACAGCGGCTTTGACTAGTGTAGTCATGCCCTTCATCTTGCTGGTGTGACAGTCCTTGAAGATTTCCACAACATCTGGTTCAGGTACTTTTTGGTCCTTGCGGGCTTTCCTCTACATTTTGAACAAGTCAATATAGATCTGATAATATGGTACATCGTAAAGAGAGCTAATTACAAGAGCCTTGCAGTGTGCAATATAGCTACGAGATCCTGTCGTGTGTTGGAATTTCACTTTCATACAGTCGACCTTGTTCTTTGAACATTTCACCTACAGGAAGGTAGATTTGTGTGGCACATGCGTAAATAGGACTTCAACATGTGATCTGATCACATATATATAATGTACATGATACTTCGGATCGGACCAGTGTTTAACGAGGCCTCTCCAGTCTTCATCCGATATATTTTCCACTGGAGATGTTTGGGCAAGTTCACTGTTAGCCTTGCCTTCAAAGTGAGTTTTCCTCAAGTTATACCGATACTGTCACAGAGCAGACTTGAAAACATGGGTGCAAGCTTGTTTGGTTGCATCATCTTGGCTATCCAACTTGAACCTCATCTGTTGAAAATTATGGGAGTCTCATTATCAGCAACCTAGAAAGTATTGGATAGAGCAAGACGATATTACTAATTTCCATGCATAACCATACTTCCAGATAAATGGTCGAGGAAGGTGTTGAACTGGGTTTCGTGTTTGTCATTCCTATACTGAATCCATGTTGGGAGGATATGTACATGACACCTAACAGCAACCGCTGCCTCTAATACTAACTTGGCTGACTCTATAGCATCACGTGGCCTTTTTAAACCTGCCTCAAAATGGATCTCCATTCTTCCTCCTCTAGATTTAGGTAACCTATCGAGCATTATCCCTCATGTTTGTTTCCTCTTGCGACTAGGTGCTAGTCCAACAACAAACATAGGAAGTGTTAGTGTACATCAAACCGTGAGACTACATACAAAGAAGCATGCAATTGTAACTTGGCTCCAGCAACTACCTTGTTGTTGAAGCTCACAAAGTTCATCTGATCTTGCTAACTCATCTTGTGTCAAGAGTGCTTCGGAAGTAGTGTCAAGTGGCAAGGGAGCTTGGGAACGTGCTGCTAGCTGAGTTGACCAATGAGTAAATCATGCAGCTAGTGGTACTATGGAAGGTGTTGCAACAACTAGGGATGTCTCTCCTTGTTTGGTGGCAGCTATTTGTTTCTGTTTGGCTTGTTCTGCAGCTCGTGTAGCATGGGATACCCTGTCGGTACAATTTTCCGCTGGACTTTGACCTTCTATTGCACCATCAGTACCAGCAGAATCTGCAGGATTCTTTCGCTTCCCTTTCCCTGTCGTTCTATCTTGCTTCAACTTCTATGTGCCATGTTAAGTCAAGCCGACAAGACAAACGAATAAAAATTTAGTTCTTCAGAACAAATTGATGCATGATACAGACAAACTGAACTTTGATGTTAGACAACCACATGATAGGAGGATGTAATATGTATGAAAAACAGGACGACATGAGATAACCAGAACTATGATGTGTAAACTAAGCAGAAGACATTTCACTAAATTAGAAGCAATGCAATGGAAGGTAGACACCATATGAAAGATGCTACAAATATCGCTCTGCCAAGTTAACAATGTCTCATCATAAATGCCGTTTAAACCAATGTGAAGCAATACAAGAAATAAAACATATGCAAGATGCAAACAACATCACATTACCAAGTTAAAGGTCTCTCATCATTAGTGTCATTGCATATTCACGGCATTGCATATTCATAGCTTATGGTGTGTAAACTAAGGAGAAGGCATTTCAACAAATTAGAAGCAATGAAAGCTAGACACCATATGAAAGATGCAACGAATATCACTCTACCAAGTTAAAATTGTCTCATCATAAGTGCCATTTCAAAAAATTAGAAGTAGTACAAGCTAGAAAAGAATGCGAGATGTAACCTATATCATACACCCAAGTCAAACGTGTCTTATGATAAGTGATTGTTGCAGGTTACACAACAGTAGTACTTTGATGTAAGAACATGGTGTGATAGACAGATATTGTATGTTCTAGAAACAGGAACACGTGTCTTATTCACAAGTATAATGTGTAAAGTAAGCAGATGAAATTCAACAAAATTAGAAGCAATACAAGCTAGACATCATACATAACACGCAACCACATATAACAGTGCCAAGTTAGAGGGAGCACCTGTGATGGTGCACTAGGGGGGACGTGCTCATCATCAACACAACTACGTTGAGTGTCTATGCATGTGTTGTCTGGGAAATCATCTTGGGGGATGGAGGAGTAGAATCTGTAGAGGCCCTCCGTTTGGAAGGAGCACCATCATCCGCTGCCTTGCTAACTTCCTTCCACTTTATTTATTTTGAATTGTCAAGTAAAACCGACAAGAAAAAGCAACAAAATTCACTCTTCAGAACTCATTCATGCATGATACTAACAATCACTACTTTGATGTAAGGCAAACACATGATTCCAGGATTAGGGGTGGAATTGGGCCTGGGGAAACTGGGGCTATAGCCCCAGGCTTGGCCCAACTGGTAGGTATATATTTAGTAGATTTTTTACATTTGTAGACTTACAAAGCCCAGCCCCAGGTGTCCAAGCACAGCCCACGTAAGTTCCCAGTTCCCAGCCCAACTAAGTTGTCCTACGGGCTTGGTTGGAAGAAAAAGTAGACACCTGTGCCACGACTCCATGTTGGTTTTGGTAGTAACGATTCATCAGGAATCAATCATCCAACGTCTCGCCTGATATCTCGCCTAATCGATCAAATATCTCTCATTCACAGCTGCACCGCCTCAGCTGCGATGCATCAGCCGCCCGCCGTTTCCCACGAGAACGGAGACCGGCGTCCCATGCCCAAGCGGCTGGCGCTCGCCGCTCGAAGCACGAGTCATCTCGCCTCGTTCGAGCAGGAGCAGCCCCTCCAGGCTCCAGCCCTTTCTATTCCTTTTCATCTTCACAATCGGCTAGACTAACAGCAGGACAAGTAATCTTCAGTTTGCTGTATCTGTCATCTAATTTTCCCTAGTCTCTTTCTATTAGGTGAAAATCAACGAGTTTGTGACATTCAATTGAATTACTTTAATCACTTCTGTTTCATTGTTATTTTTTAACAGCAAAAAAATTCCAAGATGAAGAGGATACGGACAATTGAATCTTTTTTTCAGTCAACATCTGGCCAACCTGCAACCAACACCAATGATTCGCCTAGTGACAATGCACGTGTGGAGCTTAATCCAGATGACATTAATACCGACCCGGCCTCCGAAAACCAATTGAGGAGTTGCATGTGAGTGTGAGAGATGCTGCTAGAAGGGAGTATTTGGCCATGGGACCATGCCAACCAACAGGACATGTCTATGAACAAGAAAGAAAAGGGAAACAAAAGAGAGGCTTTCATGAAGAGTGGTACAAGTCACATGATTGGTTGGAATATAGTGTTGCTAAAAAAGCCGCCTTTTGTTTTCATTGTTTTCTCTTTAAGCAACCAAGAGCTGAAAACTATGGAATAGAAGCATATACAAAGAAAGGTTTTAGTAATTGGAAAAATGCTACTGCATCTTTTGAGACTCATGTTGGCAATGTTAATAGTGCTTATAATAGATCTAGAAGACATTGTAAAGCTTTTCAAAACCCAAGGCAAAATGTTGAACAAGTATGGGCTGGTTCAGATAAGAAGAAGGAGGAAGAGTATTTGGGTCGTCTCACTATTATGTTAAGTGTTGTGAGGTTCCTTTCATTGCAAGCTCTTGCTTTTCGTGGACATGATGAGTCAGCTAACTCAAATAATAAGGGGAAATTTCTTAGAGATGGTGCAATGGTATAAAAAGAAGGATGAAAATGCTGCCAAGTTGTTAGATTGCGCTCCTGGAAATAATTTGTTGACTTCTGGAGAAATACAAAAGTAGTTGTGTAAAGCTTGTGGAGAAGAGACTACGAAAGCCATTGTGAAGGATATTGGGGATAAAAAAATCGATGTCCTTGTTGATGAGGATCGAGATGCATCTATCAAGGAGCAAATGGATGTGGCCTTGAGGTTTGTATGTCATGAATTCAAATTTTTATTGCGTCTTTGTTATGAAGTATGTTTGTATTAAGTTTGTTTCTTTCTCATCTAGGTATTTGAACAGTCAGGGGGAAGTGATTGAGAGGTTTCTTGCAATTAAACATGTTGCCGACACACTACTAGGAAAAGGCCTACTAGTGGCGCACCAGTTTTGCCTACTAATGGCGCACTACTGGTGCGCCACTAGTACCACGCCACTAGTATTATATACTAATGGCGCACCACTGGTGTGCCATTAGTATCTGGTATACTAATGGCGCACCACGCCGTGCGCGATTAGTATAGACCAACATGCGCCATTAGTATGCCTCCCAGGGGGGCATATTTACCCATGTGCTTTGGCATACTAATGGCGCACTATGGGGTGATGCGCCATTAGTATCCTTTGGCATACTTATGGTGCACTGTGTAGTGATGCGCCATTAGTATCCTTTGGCATACTAATGGCGCACTTTGAGGTGATGCGCCATTAGTATGAATATTAGGTTTTTTTTCACTTTTCTGATTTTTGCACAGGTTGCAAAATATATTATTGGACAGAATATAGACAGCACCACACAGCAAAAGCAGATTCATCGAATACAATAGAAGATTAGTCTCTGAATACAATTCATCATATTAGTCTCCGAATTCAAAAGACCGAACAAAGATAGAACATTACAAGTCTCGAGACCGCGAGTAGCGAGTTTGTCTTCACATTACAAGTCGATATCGATCATCTAAACTACCATCACATAGAAGAGAGCTTCGGTCATCACGATGAGCATCATCGCGATGAAACTGATCTTCATCCGGTTGCTCCAACGCTCCCTCCTCTCTCCCGCTAGATAGCAGGCGTATCTAGATTCCGCCTCCGCCTTAGTGGTGTACCCTTTGTAACTGTTACCGCTGAAATGGCAAACCTGTCTCCGACACTCCTCCCAGTCGTCGTAGACTCCGGGAACCTTACCCTTGTACACGACATACGACGGCATCTCTATGCACAAGCCAAACAACAGACAATACATAAGCAATATATAAGTATGCAACAAAAGGATCGGAAGAGAAAAGCAGGGCATTAATAGCATAATTCATGGTCCTACTAATAAATAGCATCGATTACATCTAAGTTGAACGACTGTCCAAACCAAAGAGACATACAATTCATTAAAGTTTAATTACAACATGAGCCAATCAATGTTTCAAAACTACACATAGCATCACTACTTTCGTCTCGACTCATGGGACCGGAGCGTGGATGAAGCCGCCGTCTGTCGTGATGGTCATGAAATCGCGGGCGTTGTCAGCCTACATTTGTAGTGCTGTGTCTATCTCACTGTTGGACGGTTGATATATGAGGTAGAACTACCCCGAGGTATGAAGGACATCTTGATGGATGATTTCCGCAAACTCTGACTGGATGCAAAAGAATTCTTGTCTGATGTCCGCGTCCTGGATTGCCGACAAGCTCGCGGCCCAATCTTTGAGATTATCTGGTAGCAGAAGGTGATGATGGTCCCATAGGATCGCCCGCATTTGATGGAGGGCGTAGTAGGCATCCTTCTAACCGCCAGGCGGTTGCTTGACGCAGCAGAACTTAGTATTATGGGTGAACACGTGCCTGCCGTACCTACAAACTAGCCTGGTGAAGGTGCCTCCAGATTTGGCGTAGCCGGGGAGAACATCATCAAGAACTTTCTTGATATTTGTGTAGTCTATCTTGGAGTCACGGTTCGGGTCGAAATACGTGGCCATGGAATATTTCGGGCTTAATAGGATGAGTGTGGAATGTGTGTCACTGCACAGAACACGGAATGTTAGAAGAAAAGAACGATCGAAATCTAAGAAGTCATATGTTACGGGGCGGTTAGGGGATGACTTAATCGGGAAAGTAAGGCACGAGGAAGTTATCCTTATCTGGGTTTGCCAGAATGACGCCTTCGAGGTATGAACTCGCGACTTGGTGGTCCCCAACGCTGCCCAATAGCTTGGCACGCATGTAGAAGGGGTCGACTATCATGATGTCCGGGGTCTTGTCTCTAATTATCCGCATCTCTATACTTAGCGAAAACAGCCGAACGAAGGTGTAGTGCAGCGGATGAAGGTTAAACATAGCAAAGATGTCATCAAATCGCAGGACGATCGTACCCCCGATGGCGCCATCCACAAAGCCCTTGCCCTTTGGCACCTTGGCCACGAAAACCAGGTATGCCACATCATTTTCTCTGAGATGCCGCTTCTCCAAAGAAAGAACACTGTCATGCAGACTCCGCATAGCACCGGTTGCAGCGTTGAGCATATTTGTCGGTAGCATCGCCCTACCCGCCACATGCACCCTCCTCGAGATATCCTTAGGTGAAGGTGGCCCATCCTGAGCACGGATCGTACTCAGTGCCGGCTGGCTCGCACCGGTGCCCTTTTTAGTTTTTCGTTCCCGTCCCCTCTTCTTGATCTGCAGTAATGGGACCGAGTTCTGCTCACAGACCGCCTTCTTGAGCGTGTTGGGGCTGATAATATTTCGCACCTCAACTATCTGAGGCTCGGTGAAGGCGGCAGCTGGAGGCGTCTCCTGAGAACTGAACGCCAGATGACGCCTGTTGCAATTGGGTTTCTCCGCCGTACCAGCTAGATCGCGGTCGTCTTGGTTGGGTTCTTGAGAAGGAGGCCCGCAGAACTCGTCACCGTACCCATGTTCGGCAAAGTACTTATCGACGTTGGTAATGTACCGCCATCGTTGTCATCGTCGTCCGGATCCTGTGCCATATGCATGTCCGGATCCTGTGCCATAGGGATGTACGGCATGTCCGGTAGCGTTGCGGCGTTCTTGCCATGGCTTGGCGCCGGCACGACTGGCGGTCTTGTCTGTGGGGTGGTGTCCCCCGCCCCCAAACGAATCTGGCTCTTCAGCCAAAGCAAGGGCCAGGTTACGCAGGCACTGAGGGTCATCTCATCATCTTCGTCGGCCCCGGCGGGTCGAATCAGAGGTAACAACTCATCGCAGCCTGGCAGCACCCGAACCAGTTCAACCCTATACACTATGGGTGGCATCAGATTACCGTGGAACACGGGGTTGCCCGGTTGAACGATTCTGCCCTTGGCGACATCGACCAACTCGCCGCCCACGAAGTGCAGGAGAGTGCAAGGAACGTCGGCGGCAGCCTGCGAAAACATGTAGGGCGTCAGGGATGCCCAGTCAAAGGCAAGGAGATGAAGTCATTGGCTGAGAGGCTTAGTTACCGTGATGCCGTCGAGCTCGGCTAATGTCGAGGCACTGCCAACGGTGGGCGTGCAACTGACGAAGGGGCCGCTTGCTGGTGAGGTGCCGACCGGCGTACACCCGGGTGCATTAAGATCCAATGCCCGTGCCGGCGCCGGAGACACGAATACCGCCTCCGTCAAAGACACCAATGGCGCCGCCTGCGCATTGTGCGAGTTGCTGGCCGTGAACCTGGGAACCAGGGGAGGCCCCAGTTCGGCCGCCCGCAATCCACGTCGTCGGCCCATGAATCAACGTAGGCACCATGGCGTTGAGCGTCGTTCCCAGTTGTTGTTGCACTTGCTCTTGGACAATCTCCGGAATCCGCGCCACTTGTGCCTTGAGTGCTTCAACCTCGCGCGACAGGCTTTCCGAGCTGGTCTTTTTCTCCTTTCGCCCACCAGCGGTATAGTATGACGACCATTTTGTGGACAAGCCTTTGCCGGCCACATGACTAGCTGACGTTGGGTTACTGAGCTTATCCTTGTTTTTCATTATGTTCAACGCCCTATTTAAAGGGGTGTCGAAAGGGGAGCTCTGAGACAACCCCGCGCTACTGCTTTCATTGTCCTGCAGAAGGAACGTGAACCATTTAGAAATATTGGGGATTAATTAGAATGCAACCATATGGAGCTAATTACGCGGGGGTGTATTCCTTACCAAAATAAGCTCAAGTGCCCTGGTCTTCGGATCCGTGGTAAGCTCCTTTGTTACCGGGTCCTCCTTGTACCGGGCCCTGAGAAAGTTCCTGGTCTGCTTGTCACGGTATTTCTCGAAGCGGGGCGGTAGGCCTTGCTTGGCACGCTCCGCTTCCTCCGTGTCCCATATAGGCTCCGCCACTCTGTAACCGCCGGGACCGAGTTGGTGGACCCCTAAGTTCAACTGCCGCATTTCTTTCCCCCACTAACTTGATTCGGAGGTTGCGTTGCTCTCGCACTTGATCTTGAACTCCTTGTAGTCATCTTCGCTCATCAAAGGATATTTCGCCTTGATCTTCTCGTAACTAGCACCTTTTTCAATCATTGCCTTCACCGTGCTTCTCCAAGTAGACAGGGCCATGCTCATCTTCGTGAGGGTGGCATTGTTCACTTTATTCCCTGAGAGGCGTGTGTTTGCAAAGTCAGCAGGGAACTTGTATCGTTCGTGCAGCTTCGTGAAAAGGAGGCTGCACAAATTCCCTCGGTCATTATGCCTTAGGTTCTCGGTGTTGATCGAGACGGTGCTCCGGAGAATGCACCCGAGCTGAACCGAGTACCCCTTGACTACTTCTTTGGGCGCCGTCGGATGCCCGTCGGAGTTCACTTCAGTAAATTCCTCCTTGATGGTGCCGAGCACGCTCGGGCGCCGGTCCTTCCGTTGCCTCTTTGGTTGGCTGCCATCTGTGTGTGCGCCGCCATCATCAGTGGTGGCATCCTCGGCGGCACCATCAGTGGTGTCATCCTCGGCCGCACCATCAGTGGTGTCATCCCCGATGCCACTAGGGGTTGTGTAGTCAGGATCAGTGTCTTCCGCGGCATCCTCATAGTGGTGAGGTTCTTACTCCAACTCCTGGGACAGCTCCCAGAATTGCTTGCCGTCCGAACCGCCGGCCTCATCGTTGTGGGCCATGTTTCGCTCTAAATAGGAAAAAAGTTTGGTCAAAAAGTTGGTTATTGTCAAGGAACAAGATCATGGTCTCATCATTTAGGGTTTGTCGACACCAAGGCATCCTAAAAGCTAAGCTTTTATCATTTAGGGTTTGTCGACGCCGAGGCACCCTAAAAGCCTAAGCGTACATCATTTAGGTTCTCATCGCGACACCGAGGCACCCTAAAAGCCAAGGTTTCATCATTTAGGGTTTGTCGACGCCAAGGCACCCTAAATGCTAAGTTAAGTTTTCATCATTTAGGGTTTATCGATGCCGAGGCACCCTAGGTTGGGCCTAATCACTTGGCTCTATTGCCACCTATGTTGGGTTTATCATCTAGGGTTTATCGATGCTAAGGAGAATTCTAAGTTGGGCCTAATCACTTGGCCCTATTGCCACCTATGGTTTAATGCAGCAAGAATGGTGGGGCAGTTGATCCTACTTAACTAAGTACTAAGATACCCCGGCCCATGCATTAGTCGCAAGTACCCCATATGTCCTATTTTTAGCAAAGTCATGCTAAAATTCACGGAAAATTTCAGCATGACCTTTGCTGAAAATAGGACATATGGAGTACTCGAATTTGCCGGAATAGAAGTTAATCGACATTCCGACAAACTCAAGGGCCTCTCGGGGTACCTGCAAAATCATTATCCCCGCGTAATGAAGTCGCCAATGGGTCATTTCAGAAGATCACAAGTAGCATCATCACAAGTACAACATCATCACAAGTACAGCAGCAGCAGCAGTGAATACAGGCATAACAGCAGCAGCAGTAGGTTTATTCTTCTTCTTCATAAACATTAATTCTAGATGCCATAATCAGATCGAAATTTCAAACCACACACTTACTTTCAACTATAAACAAAACTGACTTGTTGTTAATGAACAGTGGCTAAAGATATATAAACAAAACTGACTTGCTGTTAGGTGGTGAAATTAAATGCCTTCATATCCCAGAAGGATGTTTTTCCGTTTTATATTTTGTATTCAAGTAAGACAAACTCTGACCATAGAAGCAGAAATGCCACACAAACTCCAACTACCTACTGTTATCTTGGATAGCCACTATGATATATCAGAATCACAAATCATGGATCAACAAAAGCATACCCCACATACCTACGCTCAGCTTGTGTTCAAGAAATAATTATACTCTCCACTAAATAACATCAGGAAAAAACAAGTGTTAGCTACTGATACGTCTCCAACGTATCTATAATTTTTGATTGCTCCATGCTATATTATCTACTATTTTGGACTATATTGGGCTTTATTTTCCACTTTTATATTATTTTTGGGACTAACCTATTAACCGGAGGCCCAGCCCAAAATTGCTGTTTTTTGCCTATTTCAGTGTTTCGGATAAACAAAATATCAAACGGAGTCCAAACAGAATAAAATCTTCGGAAACGTGATTTTATCACCGAACGTGATCCAGGAGACTTGGACCCTACTGCAAGGGATTAAAGAGGAGGTCACAAGGGTGGCCCCCCCTAGGGCGCGCCCCCTGCCTCGTGGGCCCCTCGGTGCTCCACCAACGTACTCCTTCCTCCTATATATACACACGTACCCCCAAACGATCAGAACAGGAGCCAAAAACCTAATTCCACCGCCACAACTTTCTGTATCCATGAGATCCCATCTTGGGGCCTGTTCCGGAGCTCTGCCGGAAGAGGGTCGTCATCACGGAGGGCTTCTAGATCATCCTAGCCCCTCCGATGAAGTGGGAGTAGTTTACCTCAGACCTTCGGGTCCATAGTTAGTAGCTAGATGGCTTCTTCTCTCTCTTTGAATCTCAATACAAAGTTCTCCCCCTCTCTTGTGGAGATCTATTCGATGTAATCTTCTTTTTGCGGTGTGTTTGTTGAGACCGATGAATTGTGGGTTTATGATCAAGTCTATCTATGAATAATATTTGAATCTTCTCTGAATTCTTTTATGTATGATTGGTTATCTTTGCAAGTCTCTTCGAATTATCCGTTTGGTTTGGCCAACTAGATTGGTAGTTCTTGCCATGGGAGAAGTGCTTAGCTTTGGGTTCGATCTTGCGGTGTCCTTACCCAGTGACAGAAGGGGCAGCAAGGCATGTATTGCATCGTTGCCATCGAGGATAACAAGATGGGGTTTATTTCATATTGCATGAATTTATCTCTCTACATCATGTCATCTTTCTTAAGGCATTACTCTATTTAACTTAATACTCTAGATGCATGCTGGATAGAGGTCGATGAGTGGAGTAATAGTAGTAGATGCAGAATCATTTCGATCTACTTGTCACGGACGTGATGCCTATATACATGATCATGCCTAGATATTCTCATAATTATGCTCAATTCTATCAATTGCTCAACAGTAATTTGTTCACCCACCGTAGAATACTTATGCTCTTGAGAGAAGCCACTAGTGAAACCTATGGCCCCCGGGTCTATTCTCATCGTATCAATCTCCATCACTTTTATATTGTTTTGCTATTTACTTTGCCTTTACTTTTTACTTTGCATCTTTATATCAAAAATACCAAAAATATTCTATCTATCAGATCTCACTCTCGTAAGTGACCGTGAAGGGCTTGACAACCCCTAATCGCGTTGGTTGCGAGTAGCTATCGCTTTGTGCAGGTACGAGGGACTTGAGCGTGGGCTCCTACTGGATTGATACCTTGGTTCTCAAAAACTGAGGGTAATACTTACGCTACTCTGCTACATCATCTCTTCCTCTTCGGGGAAAAGCAACACAAGCTCAAGACATAGCAGCTACAGGTTCTGAGTTCAAAGTTCAATAGCTGCAGGTTCACAGATTAAAGGCATGTGGCAGAAAATTACACTGTGATTATATTCGACAAATAGGAAGTCAAGATTCCACGCTTGTTGGGTTTGCCATAATATAACAAGGCAAGAAAATAGCATGCAAGATGTTAACAAGATACAGTGGGCAACATGATAACAAGACTAGGAGTACTTTTGTAAGACCAACTTGTAGCATGCAACAACAAAAACATATAAGTGATACAGCAAAACTAGAGGTCCACACTATAAACACTCAAAAATCAAAAGAATCAACTTGGTCGAGAAACATATGCTATTCTTATCAAAAGCTACAGCCATTACAACTTGAATGCCCTCAGATTGCATACTCAATTGTTTCCATTTCATAGTTTGTATTTAAGTAAAATAAAACTAATCATACACAGAGAAGTGCCTCACACACAAGCAGACTACCACTGTTACCTTGGACTGCCATTTGTTGTTTAAAAAGAATTGTTCACGGTCTCGACAAGAGCAATATACAAATGCCGCCATGGCCCTAAGGTTTGCAGGGGAGGGGTGGAGGAGAAGGGAGGAATCACCTGGGGAGGGCATGGAGGAATGGAGGAAGACGCCGGCGTTGAAGCTCCGGCAGCGGCTGGGCGTTGAAGCTTTGGCAGCGGGAGGACGTCGAGGGCGCGGGCGCGGGCGGAGGGGGGACGGCGAGGGAGGCGGCGCTCGGCTCGGCGTTGCGTGGCCTGGCTGAGCTGAGGTAGAGGTGGTCGTCGTCACCTCCGGCCTCCTCCTCGTCCTCCTCCTGTTCCTCCTCCTCCGGCTCGGGGCGCGGGGGAGCTATAGTGGCGGGGGCGCGGGGGCGGCGGCGTGGGGGAGCTGCGGTGGTGGGGGCGCGGGGGCAGCGGGGGTGGAGTCCGGCGGGGGTCGGGGCGGCGGCGTCGGGCAGCGCGCGGGTGGATCTGGCGAGGGAGAGGGGCTAAGGGGATCTGGCGAGAGGGAGAGGGAGGAATTAGCTAGGGGGGAAGCTTACTAATGGCGCACCCCGCAGCGGTGCGCCATTAGTAATCTTTTATATATATATTGCAATGGCGCACCAGCCAGAGGTGCGCCATTAGTAATCTTTTTTATATATAGCAATGGCGCACCAGCCAGAGGTGCGCCATAAGTAATTTTTTTGTTGCATTTAATAATTTTTTAGAAAATGAATATGAATATGAAACAGTAATTATTTTTTAGTAAAAACAGTAATAATTTTTTTAAAAATATCATCAAATTTGTTATTTGAAAATATTTATGAATATGAAAAAATATCATCAAATTTATTATTTGAAAATATCATCAATTTGTTATTTGAAAATATAATCAAATTTGTTTTTTTTGCAATTTTAGTTGCATTCATTTGTGACGGTGGGTCGGGGAGGGTGCGAGGGGTCATCGGCGGCAGTGGAGCGGGGGAGGGTGCGGTGGGTCGTCGGCGGCGGTGGAGCGGGGAAGGTGCGGGGGGTCGGCGGCGGCGGTGGAGCGCGGGAGAGGGTGCGGGGGGTCGGCGGCGGCGATGGAGCAGGGGATCGAGGGTGCGGGGGGTCGGCGGCGGCGGCCGGTGGAGCGGGGGAGAGGGTCCGGGGGGTCGTCGGCAGCGGTGGAGCGGGGGAGGGTGTGGGGGGGTCGGCGGCGGCCGGTGGAGCGGGGGAGAGGGTGCGGGGGGTGCTCGGCGGCGAGGGGGACCGGATCTGGCGAGGTGGGATAGCGATCGAGATGGAGGGGGATCGAGATCAAGTGTCCATGAAATTTAAAAACATTCATGAGTTCAAAAAGTGCCCATGAAATACAATCGAGAAATGAAGGCTACAATTTAAATACAATCGATCTTAGCTAGCTATCTGTTCACAATCTTCTTGCCCTTATTTTTCGTAAATGGAGTTCTTCTCTTGAACGGACGTCCTTTAGGTAGGGTGGTCCTGTTTTCTTGTGGTGTATGCTGATACTTCATCGTCGTTGTCATGTTCCATATTCGGGTCGCCGTACTTGTCGAAGTCTTGCTCATTGGCGACTCCATCCATTCCGATGATCTTCCTTTTGCCTCTCCTCACGACAACACGACTGGGCTTTGGCGGGTCGGTAATGAAGAAGCATTGGTCCACTTGGGAAGCCAGTACCCATGGCTCATTTTTTGCGGTGACGTTTGCGCCCGCGGTCTTGGATTTGGCTTTGGGTATAACCATGGTGGTGAAATACCGGTCTTCTTTTATGACGTTCTTGGCTCATCTGACACGGAACATCGGGACCTTCTCTCCAGCGTAGCTCAGCTCCCAAATCTCCTCGATCCTTCCGTAGTATCTGTCCTTGTTGTTACCGGTGTAGGATTCCATCGTTACCCCGGAGTTCTGATAACCATCGCTCTTCATGTCCTTTCCCTCGGTGTAGAATGTGTAGCCGTTGATATCATACGCCTCATACGTCATCAGGTTGTGCTCGGCGCCCTGTGACAAGGCGAATATGAGTTGTTCTTCCGCGGAAGAATCCTCATGTAAAGGGCACGACAGAAGCTTCTACTTGAACCAACGCGTGAAACATGAGTTGTGCTCTTTGATTATATCTCCGTCCGTCCTCTGTTGGCCTCGGTCATTGTACGTCTTCTCAATAAAGGTTTTGTGCTCTACCACCCAAGGATCGACCACGTCTATGTGTTGTAGCGCGACTAGGTTTGCTCTTTCAAAGTAGGCGAGTCGACCCTTGAAGTCGACATGCATTTCGCGGCGACCCTCACAGTGACCCCATCCAGCGAGCCTGCCGAGGTGCCTGTTGACGGGCAGACCAACGGGGTTCTTGATGCCTAGATAATTCGTGCAGTACGAGATGCACTCTTCGGTCAGAAAGGCCCTGGCTATGCTTCCCTCTGGACATGACATGTTGTGAACGTATCCTTTGATGACATCATTCATCCTTTCGAACGGCATCATGCTGTGCAGGAACGTCGGCCCGAGTTGGATGATATCCTCCACGATATGGACCAGCAGATGCACCATAACGTCGAAGAATGCGGGCGGGAAGTACATCTCAAGCTCGCATAGTATCACCACGATCTCTTCCTGTAGCCTTCTGAGTTGCCTCACGCCAACCGACTTCCGAGAGATGACGTCGAAAAAGTTGCATAGGCCAAATAGCGTTTCACGGACGTGCGCGTCCATGATCCCACGGATTGCAACTGGAAGTATCTGCGTCATCAGCATGTGACAGTCGTGAGACTTCATCCCGCTGAACTTCTCCTTCGCTGGGTCTAGTTATCTGCTTATCTTCCCCGTGTAACCATAAGGAAGTTTTACTCCTACGAGGCAGGTCAAAAACTGATTGATCTCCTCCTGACTTAGAGTGAAGCACGCGGGAGGGTAGTCATTTCCGGTCTTCTTGGCCTTTTTGCCTTTGCGACGACTTTCCGTGTCCTGCTTCGCCTCATCATCATCATCATTAGCGTGAAGCTCCTCCCAGATGCCCATTGATTTCAAGTCTGCCCTTGCTTCCGGCCCATCTTTGGTCCTCTCTGGCATGTTGAGTAGGGTACCTAGCAGACTCTCGCACACGTTCTTTGTGATATGCATGACATCAAGGCTGTGAGGCACACGGTGGATCTTCCAGTACGGCAAGTCCCAGAAAATAGACCTCGTTTTCCATACCTTCAGCAACGGTTCTGGCGCCTTTCGCTTCTTTCCCGGCTCTGGTGCCTTTTGCTTCTTTCCCAGCAGTGGGCAATCTTTCCAATTTTTCAACAGCTCGTCTATTTCCTCGCCGCTCCTCGTACGCGGGCGTCTTCGGGGTTCGGTTTCACCATCGAACAGATCCTTGCGTTTCCTCCACGGGTCATCGTCGCGAAGCCACCTTCGATGTCCCATGAACACGGTTTTCAAAGACTCGGGATCTCTATCTAGCTGGCGATACATTGTGTCATCCATGCACCTAACGCATCCAGAAAATCCATGGACCACCTGCCCCGCGAGATATCCGTAACCGAGATAATCGTGCATCGTCGTGAGCAGTGCGACTCTCATAGGGAAATATTCTTTGTCCGCAGCGTCCCACGTATTAGCTGGCATTTTCCATAGGGTGTCTAGCTCCTCTTTCAGCAGCCCCAGATACAGATTGATGTCGTTCCCTGGTTGTTTCGGCCCTTCAATTAGCATACTCATGTGAATGTACTTCCTCTTCATGCACAACCAGGGGGGAAGGTTGTACATCCACACAAACACAGGCCAGGTGCTATGTGTGCTTCTCTGGCTGCCAAAAGGATTGACTCCATCGGTGCTCGCGCCCAGCATGATGTTCCTTGGATCCTTCCCAAATTCTGGGTGTTCGAAGTTCAACGCTTGCCACTGGCTCCCATCCTTAGGGTGACTCAGCATCTTGTCTTTTTCATTTATCTCCGGATCATTTGCGTCATCTTCTCGCTTCTTCTTCTCCCTATCCGCGTGCCAACGCAGGAGCTTTGCTACCTTAGGGTCCGTGAAATACCACTGCAGACGAGGAGTGGTCGGAAAGTACCACACCGATTTTCGAGGAGCTTTCTTCCTCTTCTTGTATCGAGTGACGCCGCACACCGGACATATGGTAGACTCCACGTGCTCGTCCCGATAAATGATGCAATTTTTCATGCACACATGGTATTTCACGTGTGGTAAAACCAAAGGACACACGATTTTCTTCGCCTCCTCGAAACTGGTCGGGCACTTGTTCCCCTTGGGAAGACGTTCGTGACAGAATGACATGTTCTCGTCGAAGTATGCATCGGTCATTTTGTGTTTTACCTTCATCTCCAGAGCCATGAGTGTTACTTTCAGGCGGGTATCGTCGGCCCTGCATCCTTCATACAATGGAGTAACCGCATCTATCTCTAGTTGATCCAGCTTGGCTTTCTCTCGGGCGGCAGCTCTTGCGTTATCCGTCTGCTTGAGAAGCAGCTCTTGAATATGAGGGTCCTCCACCCAGCCCATCGATGGTCCATCATCGTCTGCTCCGCCGGCATCTTCATCTTCATGATCATGCCCTTCGTCTACTCCGGCATCTTCCTCATCATCATGTCCGTCATCTTCTACATGATGACTGTGTACAGCATCACCGTCGTGATCATGTCCTGGAGATGCTTCGTCTTCTTGCCCGCCCGAGCCGCGGTGGTTGTCTTGCTGCCCTTCCTCATTTCTTGCCCGGCCCCCATGGACGACTTCATAGTCATCTTCATCACCTTGCCACCGATAGCCATCCATGAAACCACGCAAGAGCAGGTGGTCCCGCACCTGCCCGGAATCCGGGTCTGCAATAAGGCTTTTCAGCTTGCATCTTCGACATAGACATCTTATCTCCGTCTCGTTCTTTTGAAGCATCTCGGCCTTCACGGAGCTCAAAAACCTATTCACGATGCCTTCGGTCATCGTGCGGACCATTGTCGCCTGCGGGGTAGAGCAAAATGATATTTTAGAACCAAGAAAAAATTTGGCATGACTTTCCCTAAAAATAGGACCAAAAAGAATGCGTAGTGCCAGAATTCTCGCCGAAACGGAAATGAATCAACATTCTGGCAAAATATTGGCAACAATCGCATTTCAAATACCGGTACCTGCAAACACAAACATATATGCAACACCACAAACATACATAGATCTAGCTAGGCCACAAAAAGTGCATGTGCACATTGTTGGACTGAGAACAACATAAAGATAGCTTCCCCCCTTACTTACCTATCAAAAAAGGTAATTTAACCACTTAATTTGGATGAATCTATGGTGCAAATGAGGTGAGGAGGAGGAGGCAGCCGAGACTAGATTGGAGGAGGAGGTGGAGAGAATGAAGTGGGGAAAGTGAGTGGGTAGGTGTGGTTGTCCAAAATATCTTGTTGGTCCCAGGTTACTAATGGCGCACGACCAGAAAATGCGCCATTAGTAACCCTGGTTACTAATGGCGCACCTGCTGGTGGTACGCCATTAGTAGTTTTGCAAAAAAATAAAAATAATATATATATATATATACTAATGGTGCACCGTGGCATAGTGCGCCATTACTAGTTTAAACTAGTAATGGCGCACTACGCCACGGTGCGCCATTAGTAGTTTTGCAAAAAAAAGAATAAAAAAATACAGTAGTGGCGAACTGTGTGGCTGGTGCGCCATTACTAGTTAGAACTAGTAATGGCGCACTGTGCCTGAATGCGCCATTAGTTTGTTTGGAAAAATGAAAAAAAATTACTAGTGGCGCACCATGTGTCTGGTGCGCCATTAGGTTCTTCCACACTAATGGCGCACCTGCACATGGTGCGCCACTGCTATATAGTAGTGGCGCACCACATGTCAGGTGCGCCATTAGTATCCATTTCATCTATAGCCCTTTTCCTAGTAGTGACACAACATCATCTTCATTGAAGGCAGCTTTATATGCTCTATTTCTTAAACATGGCCTATCTATCCATAGAGTGCGGGGCCAAGGATACGATGGAGCATCGAACATCAGAGGTGAATTCCATGGGCTACAAAGAAGGGTACTAGATGAGAATCCTTATGCTTTTTATATTCATTGCTTTGCCCATCAGTTGTAGTTAGTGGTAGTTGTTGTTGCCAAGTGTTGTTCTTCTGTCTTGGATTTCTTTAGCTACACTTCTATGATTGTCAATAGTGTTAATGATTCTTGCAAGCGACATGATTAGTTAGCCCACGCACACCATGATAATCTTGTGCAAAAATTGGAGAGTGGAGAATTTTTTACAAGGAGAGGGAAGAACCAACGAACTAACCTTACAAGACCCGGTGATACTAGGTGGGGCTCACATCACAAAACCTTGTGTCGTCTTCATCAGATGTAGTATGCAGTGCTAGAGGTATTTGGAAAATATGTCTGATGATGCCACTAACACATCACAAAAAAACACATCACGAGGTTTGATACGTCATATGGAGAGCTTTGAGTTTGTGTTTATACTGCATCTAATGATAAAATTGTTGGGAAAAACTAATGATCTATCATAGTGCTTGCAAAAAAAGAACCAGAACATTGTTCGTGCTATGGGCTTGATTCAGACCACATTACAGAAACTTATTGAGATGAGGCATCAGGGTTGGGATGAGTTATTTGAAGAGGTAAATGCCTTTTTTCTCCAACATAACATCATTATTCCAAACATGATGGAAAAATTAGCTATCGGGGGCGTTCCAGAGGTCGCGGTGGCCAATTGGTAACTCACTTGCATTATTACAATCATGAAATATTTAATGTGGTGCTTGACCAGATTATTGTTGAGTTCAACAATCGCTTTGCTGAGAAATCTACTCAACTATTGAGATGCATTGCTTGTCTTGACCCAAGAAATTATTTGCCAACTTTGATATAAATAAGCTGGTTGAACTTGCTCAGATGTATGGTGCTGATTTCTCGGAATATGAGTGCAGAGTTCTTAGGGACCAACTTGAGACATTTGTCACTGAAGCTAGAGCTGATACTGAATTTTTAAGATGCATTGATCTTGGCCAGCTTGCTATGAAGATGGTTCAAACAGATAGGCACACACATTTTCAATTAGTATCTCGTCTCATTGAATTGGCCTTGATTCTGCCTGTCGCTATAGCAACTGTCGTGGAATTGTCATGGAAGATGTCCTAGTGAAAGGACTTAGTTGTAGGGCCATCGCAACTAGGAACCTTAAAGGGGTTAATCGGGACAAAGGACATGAGAGGTTTATACTGGTTCGGCCCCTTACGGTGAAGGTAAGGCCTAGTCCAGTTGATGTTGTATTGCTAGGTTTCGATGACCAAGGAGCGAATCTGCTAGCTTGGCTATCGGTCTGTTGTTTCTTGCCCTAAGCCGCCGCCGGGTCGTCCCCTTATATACACGGGTTGACGCCTGGCGGCCTATAGAATCCCGGCCGGCTCATAAAACGTGTCTGGCTCGGTGACTTCCTTTATATGCCTTTCTTTACAAGTCTTTCTTTACACATGATGGTTTACAATATTGGGCCTTAAGCCGCCTCTGGGCTTACGCCTTCTACAATTCTTAATAAACTATCACCTTGAATATTACTGGGCTTCTCTTCATAACCCGCCATTAGGGTTGACCCGGCCCCTCCTGGGCGGGTCATACCTAAAAGTTATATTCCAAACATTAGGCCCCAGGTTGATTTGAACCTTGTTCTTGTCAACCTTCAACATTTAGATGAAATCCATCTTCCTTTGTTTGTAAAAGCTTTGTAACTCGCCATGACGTCATCTTCCGAAAATATGAAAGCCTGCTATGATGTCATCTCCAATGGATCTTTATCCTTAAATGTCTTTCGAGAATCGAGGCATCCATTTAGCTGGATAATCATTATTTGGGTCTTCTGTCAGGACCCCGATTCTAAGTCACACCGATCTAGCTTGTAACACCTCATATTACTTTGCGGCCGCACGCACGGTATTCCCACGGGTGTCGCCTTACCATGGCCCGAGACCGTTTGCTCCTTTTGGCTCACGTATATGATAGTGTCGCTAGCATCCATATGACAGAGAACCCGGGCCGACATGACTAGTCGTGAACCCAAAGTGGCACTAACTTACGGGAACAGGAATACATGAATCAACATCGAGCATGTCGGTCAGCAGCGTGTGAATCCGGGCTATAGCACTGGGCTAACAGGACTCTGGTAACCCGGGCTATAGCAGGCTAGGAAGGACTCCGGATGTCACCGCGTGACATTTCCCCGAAGGGACAGACACAGGAACGAAGTGAAACACATGCCGGCCAGTCAAGTGTCCTGAGCAGTAGTGCTGGGCTAGCAGGACTCCGGTGAACCGGGCTGTAGCGGACTACTATGGCTCATGGAAGCACAAGACTACATTTCCCCGTAAGAGAGGCTACCAAGGATAAACAACTAGGTTGTCGGATCCCACACATACCAAGCACTTCAATCATACACACAATATGCTCGATATGTGTAAATACAACATGGCATCACAACATAACTCTACGACTCAAGTATTTATTCATTAGGCTCCGAGGAGCGAGATATTACAAACATGGGTCTCGCGACCCAACATTCAGAGCATACAAGTCAAAGCACATGTGGAAGCTTAACATGTCTGAGTACAGACATCTAGAAATGAAAAAGGCTGAGAAGCATGACTATCTACAAGACCCTCCCAAGGTACAAGATCGTAGCTGAGGTAACGAGCTAAACGTCGAAGTCCAAGCGGAACTACTAGCGGGACTGAAGTCTCTCTGCAAAACATAAATTAAGCAAACGTGAGTACAAATGTACCCAGCAAGACTTACATCAGAACTAACTACATATGCATCAGTATCAACAAAGGGGGTGGTGGAGTTTAACTACAGCAGGCCAGCTTTGACTCGGTGGCTATCTTGAACTACGACTGCAAGTAACTCTTCGAGGTGGCGCACATGAGTCCACATATTCACCATATCAATACTCCACTATGGATCCGCTCCCATCTCCCTACGAGAAGGCCATCCATAGCATTCATGCTTATCTTGCGCATTTTAGAGTATCCACTTCCACTTGTCTATGAACTATGCAGGGGGTCCAAGTTTCCATATCCGAGGAATCCGGCTATTCGAATAGATAATGATAACCCTGCAGGGGTGTACTTCTTCACACACGCTCTCGCCACTTATCGGCCTGTACACGTCATGTACCTCGGCAACCTTCAAGCGGAAGCCGGGCGAGGGAGTCAACCACGACCTGACTAACCAACAAGTCTCTCGTCCAGGTTTATCGCCTATTCGGGTTCCATCCGCAAGGAGATCCGGCCGGGGTGTCGCTCACGGCCCCAAACGATGTGTGCAGGGTTCCCAAGCCCACCATCCGGGTGCCACTTGGTACACCGTGCCACTGTGCCTAGTCTATCCCAAGCCCACCTGTACTGGGTGCCACTTGGTAGACTACTAACACTACCTACAAACACCAGAAACTAGTTGCAACTCCTGGACAGAGATCGAGTTGATTAATAAGCTGAGAGGGGCCGAGTTACCGGAACCCAATGTGTGGTAGTAACTGTTCATGGATCACAAACACAAAACTCAGTTCCTGAGGACGGCTGCAATGAGACAACCCACCATGTACTCCTACATGGCCTCTCACCGCTACCTTTACCAAATCGTGTTCACACACTTAGCTCACACACAGTAGGACATGTTCAACACCATTCCAAATCATCCCCGATGAATCAGACCTGACTCAACTCTAAGCAGTAGCAGGCATGAGAAACAACATGAATGAGTAGGCACATCAGGGCTCAAGCAACTCCTACTCATACTAGTGGGTTTCGTCTATTTACTGTGGCAATGACAGGTCATGCAAAGGAAAGGGTTCAGCTACCGCAGCATGTAACAGTTGAATTGTTGTTGTCCTAATGCAGTAAAAGAGAGCAGGAGCGAGAGAGTGGGATCATATCGGAATGAACATGGGGGTTTTGCTTGCCTGGCACTTCTGAAGATAACATTGAGTCTTCATCAGTGTCAACGATCACACCGTCGGAGCAGCGTCTACCGAGAGGGGACAATTACCGGCAAACAAGGAAGAGCACAATCAATGCAATGCACAATATGATGCATGATCATGGCATGACAATATGTTGTGATTTGAGCTAATGCAACTAGTAACAGAAAGGTTTTGGGTTGATTTGAACTCAAGGTTCATATTCAAATTCAAAATATGAATTCAAATAGAGCATTATCATGTTTTGGACTAAACAGTGAGGTTAACTTGCCCAAACATGCATGAAAATGCCATAAACAGATTCCTTGGATTTTTCTGATAATTTTTCATATATAAATTATTTCATTTGGAGATACAGTTGAATTTCTATGATTTTTAGAAGTTTTGGCTATTTTCTGAAATAAATAAATCATTTAAGATTTATTTAAATTCCAAAAAAGGATTACTGCGTCAACATGATGTGACTGTGACATCAGCAAGTCAACTGTGACTGGCCAGGTCAAACCTGACCAGTGGGGTCCACTGGTCAGTGACCCAGGGCTGCCTAGGGTCACAGACGGGTGGGGTCGGGTCAAAGGACACGTCAGCATAGTCAACTAACATGTGGGCCCACTGCAATTAGATTTAACCTTAATCTATTTTAGTTAGCCGGTTAATTAGGCGGTGGGACCCGGCTGTCATTGACTCCAGGGGGTAGTTAGTAGGGTGCTTAGGCACTAATGGCCGGTTACATCGGCGGTTAGCCGCCGGCGACCATAGCCGACGGCGGAGGTACTCCGGCCGGCCGATTTCGGCGGCCGTTCGAAGCGCGGCTAGGCTCTTCCGAAAGCCCGCAGAGAGGCGCGTCGGGTGGTGCAAGTGGCAGCTGCAGGGGAGGGCTGTAGCGTCGTCGGCGTCGAGGTGGGCGGGCGGCGGCGCTCGGGCGGATGCGAGCAACAGTGCTACGGGGCACGAGCGAGCAAGGTGAAGGTCTAGGAAACCTCCTGGGATCACCAGGAGCTTGATGCGGTGCGAAGGCGCGGCCGTATCGAGCACAGGCCACGACGGCAGCAAGGCAGGCGGCGGCCGGAGCTCGGCGTCCGTGCAGCTAGGGCCTAGAGGACACGGAGAGGCCGGGGAAGAGGGGGAGTCGAAGCGGGCGCTCATAGGGAACACGCAGGGATGGTCAGTGAGCTCGTGGGAGCGATGGAGGCAGCGAATTGGCGATGGCGACCGATGGTGCAGAGAGATGATGTGGCGCTCGATGGCATCTCTTCGGGGCACCCTGGCTCACGATCTGCATCGAGGTGACTTCTCGGTCGATTGTGGAGCTCCCAGAAACGGAATCGTGGCGTCTCATCGGCAGTGGCCACGTGAACGACGTACGGTGTCCATGGCTGCTCTCTGTTGGTGCTCGGGGAAGAAGCTAGAGGAGAGGGAGAGAGTTCCAGGTTGAGGGGAAAGGCAGAGGGGTCTGCGGGGCGTCTCCAGCGCATGGATCGGGACGAGAGGGGAAACAGGAGGTGGCGAGGCGACGTGACCGCGGTCGGCTGTGACGCGGGCACGTAGCAGCTTTGGGGCGAGGGGAGGAAGACAACGGGCGAGGTGCTGGTGGGGTGGGCCACTGGTGGCCTGGCGCTGGGCCGCGTAGGTAAGTTTGCTCCAGGTGAGCCTCCGTCTGTTTTATTTACTGTTTTCTAATATTTCAATTCTGTTTTGATTTGATTCACAGACCAAATCATTTAGTAGCTTCTGAAAATATTTATGTGGCTTGATGCAATATATTCAAAGCCACTCACAGGTTTTCAGGATTATTGGACTTGCAATTCTTTTATAGAAGAATTAAATCCAACTCAAATATTTATTGATTTAAATCCAAATGGCCAAAATAATTCCTCAAAAATGTTCCATATTTTTGGTTTGGACCAAAACCCTTGGCATAAATATTAAACACCATTGGGGAGCATTTTGGAAACATTGGATGCATTTCCAGGGTTATTTTCCCTTCTTTTAATTAAAATTTTGAGGTTTTCAAGTTTCCTCAATTCAAGTTCCTTGAATTTAAACATGATGCGGATGCTTATGAAACTAATTGCAATCAAATTCTAGGGCTGTGACATCTTCCTCGATTTTCACGCCTGCCTGCTCGCTTATCCCCTTATAAATAGGCACGACCAGATCTTTCCTCATTCTTCCCTTTATTCATCTTCTTCCTCTCGCAACCCTACTGCCGCCCGAGCTCCGCCGCCGTCGCAGAGCACCTCGTCTTCCTTGACCTCGGCCGCTGCATCAACCTGAATCGATCCAGAGAACGGCGGCGACCTTCCACAGAAGATCCGTGGTTGTAAGTGTTCACCTTCCTGCTCCTTAGATCCGCATTAGGGTTTCTAGGTTTCTATGTGTTCTTCATAGTTCATCATAGTTGCTTCGTGGTTCCTCCTCCGCAGCCTCTTCTGATCCAAAAAGGAACACATAACTCGTGCGGTAGTTGTTTGGCATCCATTTTTTATACTAGTAGATCCCTTTTTCCTGTATAGAGGCCTCATTATAACTCACGAACTCATCTGTACCAGATTTTTAGGTCTAGAATATTTTCTTTTCTGAACAGCCATTTGATCCAAAATAATAGTGACAGCTTGGTAAACTTGTTTGTGTCAACACTTAGCCAATTCTGTTTCTGGCAACCTTTGAATACTTTTTAGTCATGGCGGCTTATGACTCTAGCTTATTTTACCTTTATATGTCATTAGCTCTTATTTAAGCTGCCATTATTCATTTGTATCATGAACCTCTAACTTCATCAATAAATTGAATCGGCAAATTATTTTCTTTTCAGCCTGCCCTTTCATCATGCCATCCAAAGCGCCAATAGTCTGCAACTGGGTCCCTTCCACAGTTACTGAGGATACCTTGAAGGAATTTCTCACCATAGGGTTTTTTCCAAAGAAAAACATTATATCTTATCGTGCTCCTGACCCGGACGAAGAATGGCATCAGCCCAAAGACGGTGAAGTTATCATTTTCACTGATCACATGAACCGGGGCTTCTCACCACCCGGCTCAAAGTTCTTCCAAGACGTTCTGCATTTTTTCAAGCTTCGTCCACAAGATATTGGACCCAACTCTATATCCAATATCTGATTTTTTCAAGTTCTTTGTGAGATATATCTTCAAGAAGAGCCGACCGTGGAACTCTTCAGAGAATACTTTTATCTGAACCGCCAGAACGAATGCACCAATGGCCTTAGTCTCGAGCTTGGTGGAATCTCAATTTAGCGTCGACAGGGCGCCATCTTTCCCTTAGTAGTCTTACCGAGTCATCCCAAAGATTGGAATCAGACCTAGTTCTACTGCCAAGATACGTCACCGGCCAATTAAAAACCACTACCTGGTTATCACGCGGAGCGTCTAGATTCCAAGTTTGTGCTCCCTGATAAGCTTACTACTGCTGAACGCAAGAGGCTTATTCCATCTATTAAAAGGATTCAAGCTTTATTGGGGAATGGCTTAACCGGAGTTTACTTGGTCCGTTGCTGGATCTCGTGGCGGGTCATCCCTCTAAGCCACCGATCCAAGTTAATGTATGAATATGGCAGAGGCCCAGATGACTCTCTGTGTTATAGCTCTGTTCAATTGACTGAAGAAGACATTGTTGCAATGTCAACCATCCTTGTGAACGGCAAATATGACGACTATAGTAAGGTTGGGTTAAATCCCTTCTGCAAACTTAACCCGGCACCAGAGGTGAAAACTCCTGACCTCTTTCTCTTTTTTTGTTTTCCTTCGTAGTTTAAATACTTGCATGACCTTTTAACCTGTTTATTTGTTTATAGGCCAAATATGACTTCTAGAAGGCCAAGTATGAGCATGAAGTTGCCAAGAAGGCTAGAGCCGCTGCCATAGCCGCCAGAAGAACGACCCGGAAGCCCAAGAAGAAGAAGACTGCATCTGACATGTTCCAACTGGATGATACTTCTGAGTCAGAGGTAGCCCTTGACTCCCTTGGCCAGTTTTTTAACTACCTTATTGACACTGACTATTGCCAGGACGACACGGGCGCCAGCCAGGCCGTGGAAAAAGAGGTAACTATTTCCTCCGACTCAGCCCCTTTGCCAAGACAGAAACTTCGATTGGTAACCCGGAAAGTAAGGTTTTCGCAGCCTATGGCTTATCTAGACCCTCATTTTCTTTTGAAAAAGCAGCAACATGAGAGCCGCCGTCAGGCCCGGACTAATGACGACGATGAACCGCCTTCCGACTTACAAGAAACTCCTCGAAAATGCCAGAATGAGTTTTCTTTCATCGTTGTATTTTACTTCCATTAATGGATCTATTCCCTTGCATCACTAACTTTATTTTACCTTTGCAAGAGGTTTCTCGCTCTTCTGGCGACTCATCACAAACTCAATTTCTGGCTTCCAAGACTGCCCCTAGGTAAGGACAATCATCTTTCTTCTGCATTTTAAAAAAAACTGCATTATTATACTAACTTTCTCATAAAATCTTTCTTAGCGGTCAAGCCAAATCCAAGAAGGCCAAAGTGACTAAGCCGACAGAAAACCCGAAAGTTCCTGCACCTGAGCCGGCCATGCCAACTTCTCCCTCTCAAACTGAAGCACCAGAAGACCCGGCTGTTCATACTCAATTGGACCCTCCTGAGTTGTCAGCCGATGAGGCCACCCTTAATACGACCATTACTGAACCATCTAGCTCAGCTAACCCGCCAACAACTTCTGATACCGACGTTTTGATTACCGGTAGCCGGTTTGTTGAACCGGGGACCCCCACTGTATTAGCCTGGCATACTGCTAAACAAGAGGCTTTACAGAAGCAGAAAGTGCGGTTTGATATCTCCCATTATGCTCACCTCAATGTCAATGATGTACTGTCCGGCTATCTCGGTCATGTGCACTCCAGCCGTGACTCAGGAAATCGAGATGGCCAAACAATTGCAGCTAAAATATGAGGTATGTTCTCCGGTTTACTTATACTCTGCCAGCCCCCAAGTCTTCAGATGATGAACTTAAATGATCTATAGACTTTTATGATATAAGTTGATACTTTGTCTCTAGATTTTTCGAAAGTCCAATAAAGTAGCATAAACTTCACCTGTAGTCCCCAAGGGCCGGCTCAATTTATCGTAAATGAACTGGTACTTAATTGCATAACTGTCTTTTACTAGTTCCAATAAGTATTGTGATCCGGCTCAATCTTGAAAAACTTTCTGAATATCATGCATTAGCCCCCAAGTGCCAAGCTTTGTTACTTTGTAAAACCCTTGGGACTTGAAACATATAAAAGTCATAAAAATTGCTTTGGCAGACATTAGCCCCCAAGTAGTGGTATTGTGGTGCAAAGTACTTGAGACTTGAACCTGTATAAGTTTTAGTTTAAGTCTTGACACACCTGTGAATATTTTTGTAACATCCCAAAATTCTAAATTTTGGAATGTTATAATAAATAGATAGATTGATTGATTGTTTGATTGTTGTGTGATTGATTGAGTGAAATTCGAAACTTTTGAAAGTTAAATGAGAGGGAATAAAAGGACTTTCCCAAACTTTCATCTTTTTCTTTTGATCCCCGTGAATTCAAATTCTTTTCATCACAAAACCCTGGAGAGAAGATGACATGACTTCTTCCATTTATTTAAATGACAAGGGGTGTTGAAAATATTTGAATTTCATCTGGAAAATATTTCCAATTCAGAAACTTCAAGCAACTCAATGATTTTCATGAGAGAAGATAAAATGACTTCTTCAAAATATATGAAATATGAGTTGGAAGTTAAAAGGATCAAATTCAAAGTCCTTTTGGAATTTATTTTTCCATTTGGAGTTATTTGAGTTTTATTCAAATTATTTTTCTCTAAAAACAAAATACATGGAAAATAAGGGAACATGATTCCCTACAATAGAAAATTGGAGAAAAATTAATTTAAAATCATTTTGGTATTTTTAAAATGATTTTTATTGGATTTTATTAGAGCAGGAGCACTGTTTGAATTATTAGAATTTATGTGTATTTTATTTAATGCAAGAAAGATGTTCATGTTATAGAAAATCTTTTTCTGAAAATTTTGATATATTATATGCCCATATAATATTTTATTTATTTTGCTTTTATTATTTTTATTTGTCTGGAAATGTTTTTTTAAAAAAAACCTTGCCCCTGACTGGGCCGACCCAGCTAGCCAGCCAGGCCCAGCCCAGCTGCCGTCGTCCCCGACAGGGACTCCTACCCGAGTCCATGTCGCCACCGCCGCTCGCCGTGGCCAACCCGGCCAGCTCCGCTTCGCCTTGCCCCTCCTCCCATAAATACCGGGCACCCGGGCCCCCTGGACCCTGATCCGCCGCCGCCCTCTCTCTCCGGCGCCGCCGCCGCCACAGATCGCCACCGCCGCCGCAGCTTCGCCGCTCCGCCTCCCTGCCCCGCACCCCCGCCGCCGCCTGCCGCTCCTTGCCCCGCGCCGCTCGCCGCCTCCCGCAGCCGCCCGCCACACGCCAGAGCCGTCGCTCGCCTTGCCCGCGCGCCGCCGCGCCGGAGAGCGCCGCCCTCGCTGGAGCTTGCTGCCGCCGCCGACCGACGCGAGAAAAGCCGCCAGAAAACGCCCCATCGTTGAACCGCCAAGAACCGGGGTAAAAACCGTCGCCGACCGGTCCGATCCAAATCGGTTTTTTCTAATAAACCATTTTTATTACTATTTAGCGGATGTTCTCTATTAAGATCTCTTTAGCGAACGGTTTTCGTCTTGTATGCCTCTGTAGTGAGCGTTCGCTTGATAGGATTTTTTTTTCTGCCAGGGACTCGTTTGTGATTAAAAGTTCTATAGATTAGTCCCTAATCTTCAAACCCTCACAACTTTTTACTCGTTTGTCAAAATCCAACGAAACCAACACCCACTTCTTCGTTATGATCCCCTCTATCCAGTAATCCAGCCCAAACATGTTTTTGAAATTTTCAAATTTCGAATTCTGTTCAGATTTATATTCAAACTTTGTTTGATCATAATTTGAGTTTCGTAACACCGTTTGAGTTGATTCTTTTTGCAAATCGAAGCTCTTGACCTAAACTTTCTGATAATGCTTGGTTTTGATGTTTTCCGAATCGACTTCTTCAATCTTTCTGGTCTTTTGAGTGATTGCTTATGTGTGTGTTACTATTACTTGCTTACGATAGATTGACCGGAGTGTGACGAGTAGAACTATCAAGAGTTATGAGTGTGAATCATCTTCATCAACATTGCAGGCAAGTTCACACTTTGATCATATCCCTTTCATACCCAGTTTTTATTGCATTAGATCAATCCTCAAACATTGCATGGTTAGGATCTAATTAAATTGTGGGATGGGAAGTAGTTGAGGTAGTACCTATTACCTGTTTATTATCAAACCCTTGGGAGTTACTATTATGTTATGCTTACATTGCTATGCTATGCTCGTAGACATGGATTGGGTTTTGAGAGTATTCATGACAGAGATGAGATTGTTAATTAATGGTTTACTTAAGGTGGCAACTCAAACACACATCTGGGTGGATTGAGGCACCTGGTTATTCCAGGATTGCCTGACTAGGCACCTGGGTAGACCAGGATTGCCTGTTTTTATTATGGATCGCCACCCAGGCTCAAAGGGATCATGAGATTATTCATACTAGAAACTTCCGTGTGCAGCCACAAGCTATTATGGGCTCTAGCATAGTTGATTAAGTCGAGCGAACTCTTACAGGGTAGACTAGCAGATGTAGGGGAAAGTAGGTGTAACGGTCTATCCATCGTAAGGTGCTAGCTCTTCTGAAAGACTGTGTCCCGGTCATCCGTCTTCTCAAACACCATGTAGTGCGAGAAACCAAATGGAGGCGATCGAGTCTTGTGGGGAAAAGTGCACAAACCTCTGCAGGGTGTATAAACTAATCATGGTTAGCTGTGTCCCCGGTTATGGACATCTTGAGTATCTAGTACCTGGATTATCATGTGAATCTCATCATATTACTTTAAATTAAGTTTGTTGGGTTTAATGATGTTATTTAATTGGGATTGAGAATGCTGTCAACCATTCTCAATGTTCAACAACCACCATGATAGTTAAATAAAATTTATTCCTTTGCAGTAGGGAAAAATTGGCTTTTCGCAAAAACCTTATAACCATAGAGCTTTTCCACCAGCCATATATGCATGTAGTGATGGCCATTGTTCATCATTTCTCTCTATGGTGTGAATTTGTCAGTACATTCAATGTACTGACCCTTTGTGGCTGCAACGTCTCATGTTGCAGGATTATCTTACGACGAGTAAGTGATACGTTAGGGTTACGATTTCTACACTCAACTTTGCCATTGGTGTTGATGGGAATCCACAACCTTGTTACTTTCGCTATTTGGATCGAGGTAATAGTATTTACGTTACTTTATACATGTGATTTACCTCTGTTATAAATCCTCGAGTACTGTGTGTGTCAGCATACCGATCCAGGGATGACACTTAAGCACAGAGACTTGATCCATTCGGGTCGGGTCGCTACAGTTTTGTAGAACGCCCTATCTGAATTGGGTTCTCAATTGATGGATGCCAAGACCCGGCTGGCGGAGCAGGAGACAGAGATAAATTCCACTGACTCTAAACTCCAATTGAGCCTCTCTGAATTTGAGAAATTGAAGAGCAGCTTAGCTGCAAAAAAGAAATCCTAGGCCGAAGAAAAGACGCTGTTGATACAATGCGTTGAGACAGCTGAGGCGGCTCTTGTGGAGGCTACTACAGAGCTCACCGGTTTAAAAAACCGGGTGTCTCAAATGGTCTCCGCCATCTTCGGTGAGTTATTTGCATAAGTCCCTTATACTCTATTTTTACCAAGAATATAAATCGCCTGCTTAACCTTTATTAAAATACTTACAGGTCCGTGGAGTAACAACCTGAGCCAGGACAGTGTGACAAAGCTGAAGGTGGTTTATACCTTGGTGGAACAACTTTATACGGGGGCTCAACTGGCGCTTGCTGCTATCTCTCCTGCCAACCAAGGATTCAACCGCCTAAGTGATGTTTTGAAGAAGTTATCGATCTTACCCTCCAGGTTTCAAGAGGTCAAACGATCCTGTGCCAGAGCTGGAGCCCTGACTGCCCTGAGCCGCTCCAAAACCTGGGTGCCGGATTTAGACCCGGTAGACGTGGCTAAGGGGTACCCTACCGTGAAGGAAGACGGGACTCCATTTGAGCAAGATGACTTTATTGCATGCGTGAGGGGGGTTCGTCCTCAAGCTACCATTCTTGGAGAGGAGACCAACATTGACAAATATTAGCCGGGTTTTGATATGGAGAATAAGAAGATGGCGACTCCCTCTTATAAGGTGACAGATCTTATCCCGCCGGTTCGCCAACACACTTTTGCCCCGAAAGTCGACCCAGTCGGCCTGATTGACGATGAAGCGGAGTTCATTGCTCTGAACGGCTTTGACTGGTACAATCCCAGCTTCCAACCAGTAGAGGGAGGTAAACCGACAAGGGGAGAGTCATAACCATCTTTTGGGATTTCAAAGCCTTGTAATAGATTAGTTTGAAAACTACATGTTCTTCATATGCCATCATGCATAAAATGTTGCATATGACTCTTTCCCAATGATGTCAACATATATATGCAGCACATCCGTGATTACATCCGCAATGTTTAACTCTGTTCCTGTAAAAAATTAAAAAATTTGTCCTGGCGGTTTAGCATCGGACAGGTCAAAACACCCGGTATATGACTATGAAATTATCATAGTGGAAAAAACAGAACCAGATGTAAGATAAACAAGGCTGAAAATACCTTTGATTAACGAAAAACACAGAGAAACCTATTCATGAATGACACTGTCATACCTGTGTTCTTTGAATCTGGACTGCTGGTTTACATGACCTGGATGACGAGGTTGATAACCCAATCTTTTGTAGAAGTCAATACTCCCATGTCTTGATGATTGTTATGCCTTGGAAACTCATTGTGAAATAACCGAGCCGCTTTAATTTGAAACCATACTGACAGTTAGATTTGAGATGATAAAAAACAGCAAGACAAAACACTAGGCTTCAGACAATGTAAATCAAAACATTTAAATAAAAACCGGAGGCTTCTGATTCGAATACGATCAGTAAACCGGACCAAAGGGGTTAAGCTAAGATTCGAATACGATCATATAGCCCCCAGTGGCTTTGGCGTTGCGTCGATCAAGAGGGTACCAACAGCTCTGTTCTCTTTGGTTCGAATACGACCTACGTTTGAACAGGACACCCCCAAATGACCTTGAGAGGTTTTTAACGACCCTGATTCGAATACAATCCAAGTCGGACCCAAAAGGGGTTAGGCTATGATTCGGATACGATCAAGAAGCCCCCTAGTGAGTTTGGCTTTGAGCCGATCAAGAAGGTTACGACAGCTATGTTCTCTTTGGTTCGAATATGACCTATGTTTGAACAGGAAGCCCCCAAGTGACCATGAGGTTTACATCTAGATTCGAATACGATCATGAGCCGGACCAAAAGGGTTAAGCTAGATTCGGATACGATCAGCCCCCTATTGTTCATTTTAAATAATGAAAATAATAAAATATATGATCATTGAAAGGGAAAAGGACAGAGGTCCTGCTTTATTACTTATCATAATATATACAACGTCAAAGTATGTACATGACGAGAGCCGGTGGCTTAAGTATAGTATGGCCGAAGCTGAGCAATGTTCCACGGCCGGCGGGTCTCCTCCTCCGGCTTACATGAGTCTTTGTGCTCTTGAACGTCAATGAGGTAATATGACCCGTTGTTTAAGTTCCTGCTGACCACAAAGGGTCCTTCCCAAGGCGGGGATATTTAGTGTGCATCAGATAGATCCTGGATGAGCCAGAGCACCAGGTCACCTTCTTGAAAGGTCCTGGACTTAACCCGACGGCTGTGATAACGGTGCAAGTCATGTTGATAAATTGTTGATCGAGCCGCCGCCAAATCTCTCTCCCCATCTAACAAGTCAAGTGCATCCTGTCGGGCTTGTTCATTATCAGCTTCAACGTAAGCCGCCACGCGAGGTGAATCATGACGGATGTCACTAGGCAGCACTGCTTCTGCTCCATAAACCATGAAGAAAGGCGTATAACATGTAGACCTATTAGGAGTGGTATTGATACTCCACAGAACCGAGGGTAATTCCTCTACACAACAACCCGGCGTCCGTTGTAAAGGAACCATAAGCCGGGGCTTGAGACCTTTTAGGATTTCCTGATTTGCTCTCTCGGCTTGACCATTGGATTGGGGGTGAGCTACTGAGGAAACATCAAGTCAGATATGCTCACGTTGACAAAACTCCTCCATAGCACCTTTGGACAGATTAGTGCCATTGTCAGTTATAATGCTGTGTGGAAAACCAAAGCGAAAGATCGCCTTTTTCATGAACTGAACCGCCGTGGCTGCATCACACTTGCTCACTGGCTCTGCCTCAACCCATTTCGTGAATTTGTCAACTGCCGCCAAAAGATGTGTCTTTTTATCCTTGGATCTTTTGAAAGGTCCAACCATATCAACCCCCCAAACCGCAAACGGCCAAGTGATTGGGATCATCCGTAGTTCTTGAGCCAGTACATGTGCTCGTCGTGCAAACTTCTGACATCCACCACACCTACTGACCAGATCCTGTGCATCAGCATGAGCCGTTAACAAGTAAAAACCATGACGAAAAGCTTTGGCCACAAGAGACTTTGACCCGACGTGATGACCACAATCCCCTTCATGGATCTCACGAAGAATTTCTTGACCTTCTTCAGGAGAAGCACAACGTTGAAACGCTCCAGTGACGTTCTGATGATACAACTCACCGTCAGAAATTGTCATTGACTTGTACCGCCGGATTATTTGTCGGGCCAGGGTCTCGTCCTCTGGCAACTCGCCCTGGGTCATGTAAGCCAAGAACGGCACTGTCCAATCTAGAATGACATGAAGAGCTGCCACCAACTGTGCCTCTGGGTCAAGAATGGCCAAATCTTCCTCTATAGGAAACTTAACAGACGGGTTATGTAAAAAATCCAAAAAGGTGTTAGGTGGCACCGGCTTACGCTGAGATCCCAACCGGCTTAAGGCATCGGCTACTTTGTTCTTTCTGCAGTCAATGTGTTCCACTTGATAACCCTTAAAATGCCCCACAATAGCGTCGACCTCGCGGTGATAAGCCGCCATGAGAGGATCCTTGGAATCCCACTTGCCTGACACCTGCTGAGCCACCAAATCTGAGTCGCCAAGGCACCGTACCCGGCTCAGACTCATCTCTTTAGCCATTCGAATACCATGGAGCAAGGCTTCATATTCTGTTGTGTTGTTAGTACAAGGAAACATCAATCGCAACACATAACAAAACTTGTCACCTCGAGGAGAAGTTAAAACAACTCCAGCCCCGAGCCTTCCAACTGTCTGGACCCATCAAAATGAACCGTCCAATATTTGTTGTCTGGTTTCTACTCGGGCATCTGCAACTCTGTCCAATCATTAATGAAGTCAACCAGCGCTTGAGATTTGATCGCAGTACGTGGCACATACATCAAACCATGAGACCCAAGTTCAATAGCCCACTTGGTGACTCGTCCTATGGCTTCTCTATTTTGAATAATGTCTCCTAGAGGAGCAGAGCTAACCACAGTGGTTGGGTGACCCTGAAAGTAATGCTTGAGCTTCCGGCTTGCCATGAACACCCCATAAACAAGCTTCTGCCAATATGGATATCTTTGTTTAGATTCAATGAGCACCTCACTTACGTAGTAAACCGGCTGTTGGACTGGATGTTCCTTGCTAGCCTCCTTGCGCTCCACAATAATGGCCACACTGACAGCACGTGAGTTATCAGCCACATACAACAACAACGGCTCTTTCTCAACCGGAGCAGCAAGAATCGGTGGCTCAACGAGTTGTTTCTTCAGATCCTCAAAAGCAGAGTTAGTAGTGTCACTCCAGACAAAGTCATTAGCCTTCTTCATCATTTGATACAAAGGCATCGCCTTCTCCCCTAACCGGCTTATGAACCGGCTTAAGGCTGCGACGCGACCCGCCAACCGCTGAACATCATTGATGCACGCCGGTTTAGCCAGAGATGTAATTGCCTTAATTTTCTCCGGGTTAGCCTCAATACCTCTGTTAGACACCAAAAAACCCAAGAGTTTGCCAGATGGGACTCCAAAAACACACTTGGCCGGGTTAAGCATCATCTTGTAGACCCGGAGGCTATCAATGGTCTCCTTTAGATCAGTTACCAAGGTTTCCTTCTCTCTGGATTTCACCACTATATCATCCATATAAGCATGAACATTATGCCCAATCTGATTGTGAAGGCAATTCTGCACACATCGTTGATAAGTCGCCTGTGCACTTTTAAGCCCAAAAGGCATAGACACATAGCAGAAGGCTCCAAACGGAGTGATGAAAGTTGTCTTCTCCTGGTCCTTAACTGCCATCTTGATCTGATGATAACCCGAATAGGCATCCAGAAAACTCAAACGCTCGCAACCCGCCGTAGCATCAATGATCTGATCAATATGAGGGAGAGCAAAAGGGTCAGTCGGACAAGCCTTGTTTAAATCGGTGTAATCCACACACATACGCCAGGTGCCGTTCTTTTTTAGTACAAGCACCGGGTTAGCCAACCACTCCGGGTGAAAAACTTCAACAATGAACCTGGTCGCCAAGAGCCGGGCCACCTCTTCTCCAATCACCTTGCGCCTTTCCTTGTTAAACCGTCGAAGAAACTACCTGACCGGCTTAAATTTCAGATCAATATTGAGAGTGTGCTCAGCGAGTTCTCTCGGGACACCCGGCATGTCAAAAGGCTTCCATGCAAAGATGTCCCGGTTCTCACGGATGAACTCAATGAGCACGCTTTCCTATTGTGGATCCAAGTTAGCACTGATAATGAACTGTTTGGATGAGTCGCGAGGCACAAAATCAACCACCTTGGTGTCATCAGCTGATTTGAATTTCAACACCAGTTCATGCTCCGTAGTTGGCTTCTTCAAAGACATCATGTCTGTCGGGTCAACATTATCTTTCTAAAACTTTAATTCCTCTATTGCACAAATGGACTCAGCATAAGCAACATCACCTTCTTCACATTACAGGGCTATTTTTCGGCTTCCATGTACTGTGATGGTGCCTTTATAACCCGGCATCTTGAGCTGCAGATATACATAACACGGCCGGGCCATGAACTTGGCATAGGATGGCCGTCCAAACAGGGCATGATATAGGCTTTTGATCTTAACCACCTCAAAAGTTAACTTCTCAGCCCTAGAATCGTATTCATCCCCAAAGGCTACTTCCAGCTCAATTTTTCCAACTGGGTATGCCGACTTACCAGGTACAACACCATGAAAAACAGTTTGGATTGTTTAAGACTCTTGTCAGTCAACCCCATGCGACGAAACGTCTCATAATAGAGGATGTTGATGCTACTGCCTCCGTCCATGAGCACCTTAGTAAACTTATATCCACCAACCTGAGGCGCCACCACCAAAGCCAAGTGACCCGGATTATCAACCCGGGGAGGGTCATCCTCCCTACTCCACACAATAGGCTGTTCTGACCATCTCAAATAATGTGGAACCGCCGGCTCAACAACGTTTACAACCCTCTTATGAAGTTTCTGGTCCCTCTTGCACAAACTAGTGGTAAATACGTGGTACTGCCCACTGTTCAGCTGTTTTGGGTTACTCTGATACCCGGACTGCTGCTGCTAATTACTTTGGTCGGATTGCTGATTATAACCACCTTGGTTACATGGATGGCCCTGGCCGTGAAAACTGCCTCCGCCTGAGCCGGCGCCCAGGCCATGAAATCCGCCATCGCCTGAACCGCCGCCAGGTCCGTGGTTACCATCGAACATGTTTGAATTTTTAAACGCCTTCATGATCGTACAATCCTTCCATAGATGGGTAGCTGGCTTCTCCCGGGTGTCGTGTCTCGGACGGGGTTCATTCAGTAGTTGCTCAAGGGTGGGACCTGACCCGCCTGGCCGAGGAGGTGGCCTCCCCTTGCGTCGTTGGTTGTTGCCCTGTGTACTGGCGTTAGCCACAAACTCGTCAGCCTTACATTTATTACCTCCTTGATTTGTCGGGTTATGCTGGTGACCCTTGCCATTGCCATTCTTTTTTCCCTTCCCTGCCTTATCTTCATCAGATGCAGGATCCTTGGTACTATCTGAATCAGCATATTTGACTAGAGTCGCCATCAACTGGCCCATGTCATGACAATCACGCTTGAGCCGCCCCAGCTTCTGCTTCAGAGGTTCAAAACGGCAATTTTTCTCCAACATTAAGACCGCAGAGCCGGCATCCATCTTATCAGATGAATGTATTATCTCCTTGACCCGGTGCACCCAATGGGTTGTGGACTCACCTTCCTCTTGCTTACAGTTAGTCAAGTCCATGATTGACATAGGTTGCTTACATGTGTCCTTGAAGTTCTGAATGAACCGGGCTTTTAACTCTGCCCATGAGCCGATGGAGTTGGGTGGCAACCCTTTCAACCAAGTGCAAGCTGTTCCATCCAACATCATAGTGAAATATTTAGCCATTGCTGCATCGCTGACCTCCAATAGCTCCATCGCCATCTCATAACTTTCAATCCATGCCCCAGGCTGCAAGTCGGCCGTGTAATTAGGCACCTTACGAGGCCCCTTAAAATCTTTTGGCAAGCGCTCATTACGTAGAGCAGGCACCAGGCAAGGGACACCTCCTGTCCTTGTGGCCACACCTGCCTCAATAGAGGTTGCTGGATAAACCGGAAAAGCCTAATGAGCCACCTGCTCAGCTACCAGTTGAACCGCCTGCTCAGCCTCCCGACGGATCCTCTCCTGATCCACCAAGTTAAAGGCCCCATCCTGCGCCGGGTCATGCCTGCGCGGTTGGTTACGGCGTTGGGCATTGCTTGCCATAGCCGCTGAGTCCATATGCCTGCTATAGCTCGGGCTCCAGCTCGGGCGAGGGGTTGAATGGATTCTGTCTCGACTATAAGAGTACGCATCCTGCTGTGCCAGGGCTGTCTGAAGAAGTTCTCTGACCCTTCGTGTTTTGATCGCCGTTGAAGAGTCGCCTTCCATTGGGAGAGCCACCAGACGAGCCGACGCAACAATTAAATCCTCCAAAGGGTTAGAAAAGTGACCCGGTGGTACTGGTGTGTAATGAGGCGGAGCAGTATTCACACGGGGTGGTTCCATGGCCCTCGGCTGAACCGGCGCCCCCATCCCGGGTGTTGTGATTCGGTTTGCCTCCGGCGGGTTGCTGGGACCGGCCCCGGGTGTGTGGAAAAGGTTCCTAGGATCGTAAGTCAGAGGCAGACGTGACTGAGTTTTCTGGTGTCTTCTCCTCATGACGTTGTTTGACGCGTTCAGATCCACCGAGAGCCGGAAAGTCTCCGCTTGAAGCTGCTGAGCACGAGCATCCAAAGCCGCCCGCTCCGCAGCCATCCTGACATCTTCTGCTGCTAAATTTTCCTTGGCTTGTGCCACCTCTTCACGTAGCCATGCCACCGCCATTTCATGTTGAGCCTTATCCGCCGGCTCAACTACAACAGTCAACAGACTCGTCATCTTATCCATGAGGTCCATTAGTACCTGAGTCGGGGGGCGCATAGGGTCTCCTGACCCGGCCGCTACTGACCCGGTGGTTATGGCTGCCGCAGCCGTAGAATTCTAATCAGGTTGAGTGCCAGCCATGAAGACTCCGGCTTGATTCGGCAGCTCAGTGGGGTCCGGAATACTGCTGCCATCGAAACAACCCCCAAGCCCGCCGTCTTGTACTGATACAAATAATCTGTTTCGCCTGTGGACGACTCACCGTCAGAACAAACGGCCGTCTCACCACCGTCCACCGATCCTTCTAAAAATTCCCCTCCATGGATGCAACCCACGAAGGTATGCCTTATGGCGGATTGAGCCCGGGCAGATCTAGCGCGATGAGCCGTCTCGACGAGGTCGGCGCAAATGTCCGGCTCAAGGCCCGGCTCGCTGATCCGGCTGATGAAGATGTGGATTCCGTCGAAGGGGACCCGGTATCCGTACTCAATTGAGCCGGCGTCGGGGCCCCAGCCTTCGTTGTTGATGTAGAGCTTGCCGCGATGACTCTTGGTCATCCGGTCCATAGCGTATCCCTTGAGCCCTTTGAAGTTGCCCTTCAAGAACTCAAATCCACTGTGCGCTGGCCCCGCGGTGGGCGCCAACTGTCGTGGAATTGTCACGGCAGATGTCCTAGCGAAAGGACTTAGTCGTAGGGCCATCGCAACTAGGAAGCTTAAAGGGGTTAATTGGGACAAAGGACACGAGAGGTTTATACTGGTTCGGCCCCTTACGGTGAAGGTAAGGCCTAGTCCAGTTGATGTTGTATTGCCAGGTTTCGATGACCAAGGAGCGAATCTGCTAGCTTGGCTATCGGTCTGTTGTTTCTTGTCCTAAGCCGCCATTGGGTCGTCCCCTTATATACACGGGTTGACGCCTGGCGGCCTACAGAATCCTGGTCGGCTCATAAAATGTGTCCGGCTCGGTGACTTCTTTTATATGCCTTTCATTACAAGTCTTTCTTTACACATGGCGGTTTCCAATATTGGGCCTTAAGCCGCCTCTGGGCTTAGGCCTTCTACAATTCTTAATAAACTATCACCTTGAATATTACTGGGCTTCTCTTAATAACCCGCCATTAGGGTTGACCCGGCCCCTCCTGGGCGGGTCATACCTGAAAGTTATATTCCCAACAGCAACCATAGAAAGAGCTTTCTCAGCTATGAGCATTGTCAAAACTGAGTTGTGGAATAAGATGAATGATGAATGGATGAATCATCGTTTGGTGTGCTATATTGAGCGTGTTGTATTTGCAAGTATTGATGATATTAAGATCATACAGTGCTATCAAAAAATGAGGAAACGCAAGGGGCTACTACCTCGTGCACTTTGTGACAATGGTATTTTTTCAAAATATCATACAAACAATTGATTTTAGTATATGTCCAGTGTACTAATTTTAAATACTCGGTTTTATATTTGCAGCTCCAGGTCCTTCTACTATTGCTGGTGAAGAAACAATGGCCTAGAATTAAGCAAGTCTTCATTAGTTTGGTACCAAGCAATGTTTGCAAAACTGCACTTTCTTAAATTATTTGTTTTATTGAATTTTCTCTCGTGGTAATAATGAATTTAGGGCCATTTGCATTTCTGTCCCTAACTCGAACCACCTAATCAGATATACCCCTAATTCCAAAGCCTGCTCAAAAATGCCCCTCCGCCGTGATGTGCCCTTATAGAAATGCCCCTCCGAGCCGTTTCCGTCCAGTCAAGGCTGTTTGACCGCTAATGTGCCGTTTCTTTGACATTTTTGCCCCTCCTGCCGTACATCTGGGCCCAACTAACCGGTTCACTCTCTCTCCCCTCTTTCTTCTTCCTCGCGACGACAGGGGCATTTTTGAGCACGTACTGGATCGGGCGTTTCCGCGGTCGGAGAGAGAGGGGCAGGTCAAGCACGGCATGGTGAGCGATGTCTACGGCGGGCACGGTGGGATGTCTTCTACGAGCTCGTCGGTGGCCGCCAATGTAAGATTCAGTGTCGATTTGGGGGAGATATGGGCATATTGCGAAATTAGGGTTCATCAATTTGGGTTTTTTTGCTGCTGTTAGGTTGATGGTGTCGGCATAGTTCAGTTTCAATCGGAGTTTTACATCCTCGATCTGACATTCTGTGGCCTTGAGGTTCGCTCGATGCAGCGGTGCCCTGGCCACGGGCTTATTCCTGCTCGTCGTGTCGCCTGGGGAGGAGCAAGCTCCGGTAGAAGGTTTCCCGGTTGCCCTCTTGATGTAAGTGTTTGGCTTTTAAGCTTGATTCGATTCTGCTCTTTCCCCTCTTTCTAATTCGATCATTGATTTTGCAGCTTCCTGATGAATGTGAGTGGGTTGTATGGATTGACCCGCCACCGACCGAACGTGTTGCTCGTGCATTTGAGGAGCTTCATGCAGGATTGGAGAAGAGCTAGCTAAAATCTCATGATTTAGAGAGGAGGGTGATGTATCTAACCGAGAAGAACAAGAAACTAAAGCTGAAGATGAAAAAGAGGAACGAGCTTATGCAAGCATGGGGATTTATCATAGTTCTTGGTATTAGCATTGTGGCCACATTTTTTCTGGGTGGTCTAATAATCCATACTAAATGGATTTCTCTTTGTAGTGTATGTTGTGATGGAGCTTGGTGTGGGTATGTATTATCACAAGACAATGCTGTGATTTGGGAATGTTGTGATGTTGCTATTTGGAAATGACTCAAGAATCTTGCTTTGATCGATGACTGAAATAGCATAGATTGAAATATTTGAACAAATGATCTGTTGTGACAAAATAGGAGCTCACAAAAATATTTGAAAGTAGCATCTCACAAGATAGCAGCTCACATAATATTCCAAACTAGCAGGTCACAAAAGGAGCATTGCACATTCAAGATAGTAGCTCACAAGTTCACCATTACATAAGTTCATAATTTAGCATCACACACTTAAGGTAGCAGCTAACAAGTTCACTTTCAACCTAAGTTCATAAGCTCAATGCACTGTCAACCTAGTACTGTCACTCTTGTCTATCACAAATTCACTTTCAGTCTTTATTGAGAAGGTTGCAAGAGCATTTCTACAGTCTAAAGCACTGGAAAATATTGTTCCCTGTATCAAAGAAGGATCATCTCTATTGTATTGCACATCTGGTCTTTCCTCATCAGATGTTTCAGAGTATCCCATGTCCCTGTCCTCCTCCTTCTCATCTTCACCTGCCTCAGCAAACATGCCTTCAGGGGGTGGAACATAATCTTCCCCCTCATCATCTTTCTCCTTACCCTTCTTCCTTGTTACAAACTGTGGAAACAACTTTTCATCCTCATCATCACTTGGCCAATCATCTGATAGTCCCTCTTCAGTATAGGGGTCAACTGAATCTCTACTCTGAGAGGGACCTGCATTCTTAGGAACTTCTACAGTAGGTGTTCCTGGTGCCTGCATGGAACTGATGCTGCCTCTACTATGAGCATTTTTTCCTGCCCCTTGATTGGCTGGTCCTACCTTTATCTCTAGACCTAGACTGAGATATTGTTCCTCTGCTCTCTGGCTCTCCTCTATTCCTTTGTATGACACTGATTTCTAGTTTAGCAGGGAAATAATCAAGTATTGCAAACATGATACCAAGCTCATCATCACACTGGACAGGGACCCAAGCTATTTTGTCAATGTCCCAGTACCTGAATTCCACTGCATCATATAGACCCCATGGATATTGAGCACATATGGCAGATCTAAACTGATTAAAAGTCCATTGATTGTCAGCAACAAAAGGAAAAGAGAATCTTGTATTGGTTGCTTTTGTGCCAGCTCTAGCTAGAAGTGTGGTTTCCATTCTACATTCCATCCCAACTGCTCTATCGGGGTCGATCCTACGATGACCATGGAAAACAGAGACAGATCCCAACGCCATGAGCAATATGAACTAGGTCAACAAATCCCAAATCGAACTACAAATGGCATGAGACTCCGCCAGATTAGAAGAGAAACTTACCCCGCTAAAGCATGCTTTTCTGGCTGCGGTGTGCTCCCTCGTTCGCCGCCGCCGCCGCCGCTGCCGCTGCAACTGCTATCCCCATCCATCCGCCACCGCCGCCGTAGTAGAGTGTCGCGCAGAGTCAAATCTGAAGCTCCACCATGGCTGCCATCAGGAGATCGAGCCTTGCGAGTTGGATCGAGCGAGCTAGGGTTAGGGTTACGGCGGGAGGCGATTTGGGGGAGAAAGAGAGAGTGTGCGGCTTGGGCGAGAGAATGAGAGGGAGAGAGAGTGAACTGGTGACCTGGGCCCAGGTGTAAGGACGGAGGGGCAAAAATGTTAAAGAAACGGCCGCTTACCAGTCAAACAGCCTTGACTGGACGGAAACGGCACGGAAGGGCAATTCTATAAGGGAACATGACGGCGGAGGGGTATTTTTGAGCAGGCTTGCGAATTAGGGGCAAATGTGAGTAGTGGGTTCGAGTTAGGGATACAGATGTAAAAGACCCATGAATTTATATTTCATCTTTAATGTGAATTTGTGGCATACTTCTGGAACATGTTGGTGTGCATGTCATTTGATGTTATTTTTAGTCAGTTAGTTTTAGCCCTAGGCTTTGAGAAATCCTGGCTCCGCCTCTGTCTAGGATGGAATAATATGAAAAACAGGACGGCATGGCATATTCACAACTGTTTGTGTAAACTAAACAGAAACCATTTCAACAAATAAGAAGCAATGCAAGCTAGACACCACATGAAAGATGCAACCAATATGACTCTTCCAAGTTAAAAGCATCCCATCATAAATGGCATTTCAACAAATTAGAAGCAGTGCATGCTATAAATCATATGAAAGATGCAACTAATATCACACTGCATATACTAAAGGTGTCTCGTCATATTGATTTATGCGGGATACAAAAAAACAATAATTTTATTTAAGGACATTCTTAATAGACAGATGTACTATGTACTAAAAACAGGAAGGCATATCACATTAACAGGTATAATGTATAAACTAAGCAGAATAGCACATGCAATTTAACCAGATTGGAAGAATTACAATCTAGACACCATATGCAACATGCAACCACATATCACGCTGCCAAGTTAGAGCAAGCACCTGCGATGCTAGTGTATGGGAAATGCGGTAATCAACTTTAGAGCTACGTTCACTATCTTCATCTAGCCTTGTTGTTTCTTGAGAATCATGTGGGGAGGCTGACGCTGCAATCTTTAAATGAGGATATTTTCTCACAGTAGTCCACTTGCCTGACTGCCTCATCATAAGTGATTGATGAGGGATACACAAGAACATTAGTTTGATGTAAGAACGTGGTTAATAGATAGATGTAATAGTATGTACCAAAAACAGTAAGGCATGTCATATTCAAAGGTATAGTGTGTAAGCTAAGCAGATGCAATTTAACCAAATTGGAAGCAATACAAGCTAGACATCCGGCTGGAGTGGTGAGCATGATCATCTAGGACCTGAGAGCCTGGTGGGAGGCGGGCTGCTTCGCCACCGTCGTGGCATTTTAGTTGGCTTCCAGGTGATGACTGTCTGTGTTGGGCTTGTCACTGGCTCGGCCAGTGCCCTGACTAGCCATTTGACTTCTGGTGCTCTCAGGATGGTGGTTCATGTAAAAAATATCTTTCCTTACCTTAATAAAGACCGACTTTGGCCTTTCGAATACAAGCTAGACATCATATGCAACATGCAACCATTGACACCACAAAGTTAAAGCAGGCACCTGGGATGGTGGTTCATTGGGAGCGAGGTCATCAACTCCAGAGATACGTTTACCGTCTCCATCTGCTGACACTGCAGCCTTTAAATGGCTGAAACGTGTCTGGCCTAGCCGCGTACCACGCTGGAGCAACTTCTCTCTTTTATTTTCTACTTCTGTGAAGGCAGCAGAGTCTGAAATACCCTTGCATAAAAACACAATAGTGAGATTATGGGTGAAGTGTGTGCAGAACTAGTGCACTGTAAAAGTAGCAGATAGCAGGTGGCTGAAAAATAAATGACAGGAGACATATGTTAGCTCTACAACATTGCATGGCAAACAAAATTAGATTCTACTCCGTGTGATTTTGCAATATATGAGCACAGGAAATGCAGGTACTCCTCCAGCACACCACCACATGTGGTCCCATCAAGATAACAGTCGACTGAAAATAAATAGGTTAGTCGATTTTTTTATGAACCGTCCGATCTATAAGGAACGGGCAGATGGCCTTTGTCTACCTCCCACCAGTCACTGTTGACGATCTTTCTCGAACCGCCAGCGACCACCGGCCCAGACCCCTGCCTCCGCCGCCCCGCCCTCCCCTCGACCTCACACCACCGCCGTGCTTAGCAGCGCCCCCATGCCATCCCTTTAATCCCGGGCTACCTCTAGATCGGGCGCCAGCAGCTCTAGGCCCCACACGCCCCTAAGATAAACACCGAGGCGCTGCTTCCCCGGTGTAATAGGTGGACTAGCACCTGTTACGCTGGGGAATGCTTCTGTTAATTGGGAATCAACTGACCAGGAATTGAAATCCAGGGGCGACGGACCTCTAGCTAAGGCGAAATAGTATATGAGGAGAAACCTTGTGCATCACGAGTAACTAGGAACATCTAGTATCAAGAAGAAGCGGTCAACTAGTGTCTTCTGTGGGATGAATACCGTGCAAGCATACACGTAAGATTTGCAAGAATAAGGGAAGAGGAGTACCATTTCCGGTTGCCAGTGTGGTCGCCTCCACATGCTGCACCGATCTTCTTCTTTTTGCTGGGGAAATCGATGTTTTGGAGGAGGGTGCAGGCTTGGATAAACCCATGGCCAAATTGTTGACGGTGTTGCCATGGCCGTATGTCGGCGGAGGGGAAGCAGATCCAAGGTGGTGAAGGACGGCGTAGCAGGAACAACTCCGGTGCGGTGGACGGTGGCGAAGTTGGAGCGGCAGCGGTGAGGCGCAGGATGGCGTGGTTGAACTGGCTCGGGTACGGATGGCTCAGCCTCGGCTTCAACTACTAGCCTTGGAGGGCGTTGCGGTTGAGGTTGCGGTTGAGGTTGCGGTGGACGACGACGTCGGGGTATCAGCTCTGGCATGATGGAGGAGGGCGGCGGTCGATGGGTGGGATGGGGTGGCGGACGGAGGACGCCGGGGTTTCGCGGCTGGTGGAGAGATAGTTTTGGCACCCACAGAGTACGAATGGGGAATCGGATGGGGGCGGGGGGGCTAAGGGAGAACCATGTTTTGGTCTGGGACGCGCTTGTTTTTGGCTTTTTTGAACAGATGGGACGCGCTTTTTTGAAATTTGGGGAAAGTACAAACTTTGCTCCCCTCTTAAATTTCATACTTACTGCGGGTCGGGGGTAGGATGGTAATCCCAGGTGTCCCAAATAGTGGGCGGGAGCGATTTCGGCCACACGCATGTGTGCTTAGGCGGCCATTGTGTATGAATGTTTTTCGGAGGCGGTTGCATGGCGTCTAGATGAAGCTACAAACCTACCCCGGTTTAGACCTTTGGACGTCGGGCCGGTAGGTTTCATGGGTCGGAGTTAGAAAAGTAATTTCCTTCTACTACCAAACATTGGTCTCACGCGGTTTCGGGCGAGTAGAGGCTCTTTTGGCGCTTCTTTCGAAATTTCAAAACAGAAGCATTCATGTTTAGTGTACTCTTGAACTTTGAGGATTGACCTAAATAGACAACGTTAAATTTGACCTTGTATATTTGAAAACCTCATTAAATTATCCAATTCTTTTTGAAATTTTGACACTTGAAAATCCTATAACTACAATTATTTTCGAATGGAGCAGCTAAATTTGAATCTATTTTGTACACGACTATATATGCTATTATGTACAAAATCAGAGCAAAGATTGGTGCCCCCATAATTTAGGTATGATTTACAAATGCCATGATATTGAATTCAAATAATTGAATGGACTTCATGTTGAATTCGATTTTTTTAACCACCTTAAGTTGAATTCAAATGTATACTAGTTCATAGCTAGCTATTTATAATGTTCATTGTGTAACTTTCATATGTATAATCTGCTTTACACACACAACATGAACTATACTCACGTTTATATTCGATTGCTAAAGGATGCGCTGTCTGAAATTCAAAATACTAACTATGTGGATCAATTATGTCGAATAATAACATGGACATGCTCAAATTCGATATAATCTAGATGTCTGATGGATCAATGACCGTCCCTTACGCGAATTGCAAATATCATGATCCCATCCTAATATTTGGATACAATTTATATCTTTAATCAATGTACATCAGTCTTTTACATGTAGTTTCACTCTCCATCGGTGGTCTCTCACACATGCTCACACACTCTCTCCCAAGGTGTCTTTCTCGCATACATGCTCTCGATATAACCCTCCCTCCCTCTCGTAACCATTTACGACTGTTTTCACTAACCTTTATCACAAGCACTCTTCCTCTCACAACGCACAATCCCCATTGACCCTTTCTATATACATAGACTTGCCTATGTGTCTCCTATAAGCACATTATCTTTATATCTATCTCTCACGCATTGTCTCACACCTCTCTTCCTAGTCGATGAGTATGATTCTAGCAGAGCATTCTGTAGGATGCCCCTTAAAGTTAGGTCGGATGAATAGTAATATCAGAGATAAGGGGTTACCTTAGTCTGAGAACCCAGGGTTACAAATCCTAGCCGGCTTTGTCAGTGGACATTGAGTCCTTCACAATTCTGCTATCATTTTCTTGTAAGACAAGTCATCCATGGGTCTCCCTAAATGTGTCACAGGCTAACCAATGTGGCGCAGGAACCGAACCAAGGGCCTCACCTCGACCCACCGGACCTCACGCGGTGACACACCCTCTGCCCCCAGGTCTCGTTATCTTCTCACACCCACATAGACCAACACAGACACCACAAAAAAATCTCCTCGTGCCTCTAGCCCCTCCCACCTTGCATATACACACTCAAGGGAATCTCTCGCCGTGACATCATATTAGTCTCTCTCTCTAGACCTCTCTCATTTCTCGTGCTATCTCTCCCACATCCCTCCCCTCGCCGGCCCCTCTATCCATGCCTCTCTTGAATACGTAATACACACACATACCTCTCTAGGCCCTGCCAAATACATCAACTACACATTCACACATGTTACATCACGTACCCCATTGATCTAAAAAGCCCTCTCTTCACGTTTATTTCGCATACAACATTCCTTTTGAATAAAGTGTGGCCAAAAAATATTTTAGAATTACTACATATATACAACATTACAAAGTTATATGGAGGAGTATGGACATTAATTTGTTGCATGGTGCCGACAATGATATTTATTCTACATTGTGATTTTTTTATACTACATATAAAGTTAGTCATAATAAAGAGAAATGAAGAGCATCTCTCTCCCCATCGCATACAGCCCCTCTACGCCCTTTTCACGTATGCACACAAACTATCTCCAAGTCCTCTAAAATTAAGCCCCCAGCACATTCACGCATGTTTCATCTTTATCTCGCGATATATACAGTGACGATCATTGTATTTGGAGCGAAAGCATGATACGTACATTGGACTTCAGAATCCACTCATTACGGTCACCATTTACATTTTGTGGTTATTATACAATCACGGGCTCACTGTACAGCTCTGTATTTGCTCAAGATACGACTAGTTGACCAGTTAAACGCTCCACGTGGCACCTCTAGTGTTGCATCACATTATCTCACTACCATTGGGCCCACCTGTCGGCTTGTATCTACTCTTCTACACTCTTATAAAAACCGAGTTGGTGATGATGGTGTGCCTGCCATCCTGCAATATAGGCTGTCCGATTTATATCTGACGGATAGGAAGGAAACTATGGCAATTTGCAAAAAGATTCCCACACACCTCTCCACATTTGCAAATAAGGCCTTCCCTCCTTCATCCTTTTCTCTCACAAGATAAACTAGTCATACAAATGCATCTTGATGTTACATGCAACGCACGGGCATCTTGCTAATAAGAATGAAAACAAATGACAAAAAAATATTAGACGGTGGTTCGAAGTCATGACCGCGGGCACAACGGACAAGGTGGCCTTGTATTGGTATGCTGAGCCGTCTGTTTTAACACACAGGAGCTGGTGTGGTGATTATACACACACGCACACATGCACACAAACTGCATGCACGCAACACTCACACGAACACATGCAACCATGCACGCACGCAACACTCACATGTACACATGCAGCCACGCACGCACGCAACACACACACGCACACACGCATGCATGCATGCACACACCACATGACCAACACACACTCTCACGCTCAAGTGCCCAACCTACACGTGCATGCGCACACACCAGGCCCTGACAGACACATACACAACCATGTGATTCCCGCGCACGGGTTGGAGTCTTGTCGCGCCTGCATAAATTTGTGTTTATCTGACCTTTTTCCTATGCCAACTGACGGGTGGGACCCACAAGGAACGTGGTCAATTTAACTAGTCAACATGGTGCCACGCAGACTATTTGGCCAGTCAACAGAGTGCAATCCGATGTTGAACAGTGAGCAAGTGACCGTATAATCATCACAAAACGTATATAGTGACCGTAATAAGCGTATTCTGAAGTTCGGTGACCGTATTATGCTTTCTCTCTATAGGCCCTCCAAAACTACATCTCTACACGTTCTCGCATGTTACATCTAACAACTATGCAATACATCACTACTACTACACTCTAACACAATAAATCATATGTGTTTTTAGTTTTACTAGATATCATATTGTTACTTAATTATTCAGTTTGCATACATTAAAATTGCCTTTGAAATGTATAGCCAGTATCATCTACCGCGCGGGAAAAATCCCACCATTTCCTTTTAATCGGGTTTGTATCGATGGATCGTGTGAAACAGCAAAACTATAGTACTAGTATACAGTACAAGTGACAGTTCAATGGGCCGCCGTGTCGTGTACTCCTCCGTCGTAAGAGTGGAGCGCTCGCTTTCGTAAATGTTCTAGTCCCTTCCGCCGATATGTGGGACATCAAGCTATCGGGTCCACGTGCCATACTGAAATACAGTGCAGAGCAGCAGGGGTGAAGTACCCCACTCATGGCGTCAGCGTAGTAATGAGCAACGAGGCATCAAATCAGAAAGCTGCACCTTTGCCGCAGTTAAGATGGAGGGACGAAGTAATAATAATGCTAGTAAAAAAGAAGTTGGAGGGACGAAGCAACCATCATTTCACTCATTGATGAGTCTGCTTCTCCCTCATCTTCTTCAAGTTAACCACGTGTTGCTTCTGCCGTTGTTCTGCCTCATGTGGGACACGGATCGGCTTGGTAAAGCACTGACACGTGGGACCGCATGTTTGCAAACCGCCAGGCCAACGTCCTCTAAAAATAAGAAACCTCCCTGATAACCCACAAGTATAGGGGATCGCAACAGTTTTCGAGGGTAGAGTATTCAACCCAAATTTATTGATTCGACACAAGGGGAGCCAAAGAATATTCTCAAGTATTAGCAGCTGAGTTATCAATTCAACCACACCTGGAAACTTAATATCTGCAGCAAGGTATTTAGTAGCAAAGTAATATGATAGTAGTGGTAACAGTGGCAAAAGTAACGGTAGTAGTTTTGGTTTTATAGTGATTGTAACAGTAGCAACGGAAAAGTAAATAAGCGAAGAACAATATATGAAAAGCTCGTAGGCAATGGACCAGTGATGGATAATTATGTCGGATGCGATCAATCATGCAACAGTTATAACATAGGGTGACACAGGACTAGCTCCAGTTCATCAATGTAATGTAGGCATGTATTCCGAATATAGTCATACGTGCTTATGGAAAAGAACTTGCATGACATCTTTTGCCCTACCCTCCCGTGGCAGCGGGGTCCTATTGGAAACTAAGGGATATTAAGGCCTCCTTTTAATAGAGTACAGGACCAAAGCATTAACACATAGTGAATACATGAACTCCTCAAACTACGGTCATCACCGGTAAGTATCTCGATTATTGTCACTTCGGGGTTAACGGGTCATAACACATAATAGGTGACTATAGACTTGCAAGATAGGATCAAGAACTCACATATATTCATGAAAACATAATAGGTTCAGATATGAAATCATGGCACTCGGGCCCTAGTGACAAGCATTAAGCATAGCAAAGTCATAGCAACATCAATCTCAGAACATAATGGATACTAGGGATCAAATCCTAACAAAACTAACTCGACTACATGATAAATCTCATCCAACCAATCACCATCCAGCAAGCCTACGATGGAATTACTCACGCACGGCGGTGAGCATCATGAAATTGGTGATGGAGGAAGGTTGATGATGACGATGGCGACAGATTCCCCTCCCCGAAGCCTCGAATGGACTCCAGATCAGCCCTCCCAAGAGAGTTTAGGGCTTGGCAGCGGCTCCGTATCGTAAAATGCGATGAATCCTTCTTCCTGATTTTTTTTCTCCCCGAACACGAATATATGGAGTTGGAGTTGAGGTCGGTGGAGCATCAGGGGGCCCACGAGGCAGGGGGCGCGCCCGGGGGGTAGGCGCCCCCGACCCTCGTGGACAAGGTGTGGGCCCCCTGGCGTTGATTCTTTCGCCAGTATTTTTATATATTCCAAAAATAATCTCCGTTGATTTTTCAGGTCATTTTCGAGAACTTTTATTTCTGCACAAAAATAACACCATGGCAATTCTGCTGAAAACAGCGTCAGTCCGGGTTAGTTCCATTCAAATCATGCAAGTTAGAGTCCAAAACAAGGGCAAAAGTGTTTGGAAAAGTAGATACATTGGAGACGTATCACTCCCCCGCCATCCGTGTGGCAAAATCACCTCCTTTTTACTAATCTTGATTCTATAACTTTTTTAGAACACTATAATTGAGATTTGTATAGATAGCACACAGGAGCAAAACCAAGTGGTACGGTTAAGAGCATTCACAATGTGTAGCCAAATGTGAAAATAGCTTTTGTCATTGATGGGAACCATTTGTGGACAGTTCTGCCAAAGCTAAAAGGATGGAACCAAAGCTCCCATATTGATTGATTGAAGGAATAGAAAAATGCAATGTCTCTCCTCTTTCTCCTGTGCTTGGACGCATGTATAGTATAGAGCACAGAGTCTACTCCCATGTCCCTTCTATTACAAATCACTAAGCAGTGAGGCATCAAATCACAAAGCACGGATGAAGCAACCATCATTTCACTCTTCGCTGACTCCGCTTCTCCATCGTCTTCTTCGAGAAACCACCTCACCGCACTAAGCTGGATGGATGACACTATTGTGTACTAGTAGTACTAGTACATTTACGCGTCCTTTGGTTCAACAGACTTCTTGGATGCAAATAAGATGGTTGTCTCGGCTTGCAGGCGGCACTTGCGAATGACTTACCATGGTCTCCCTGAATGGTGTTCTCCGTCGAACGCACTTCGCCATACCAAAACGTTTGAGATATCGTTGACGTCACCGCAATGGGGAAGGAAGTCAAATAGTTACTACCTTCATTTTTTGTACCCCAGGCCAGTACATCAAAATTACAATTTGCAAAAGGCTACTAACACTAATCGAGGAAAAATTGATGGGGTTTGCCTCGTACTAGCAACCAAGGACAAATATACCCTTGCATGAATGCGGAAGTGAGAAGGTTTGTTTGCATGGCGCTGCATTAATCAAGCGATGAGGAGTGAGCTGATTAGCTCTTTGGGCTTTGGAGAAAAAATACACATTAATTGGCACGTCAAACGATGATTTGTATCGAACCGCACCCTCACACGGTCGCTCCTGCACGCGCGGTCGCACCGCACCCTCACACAGTCGCTCCTCCATGCTGCAAACCCAACCAAGGGAACGCACCCTCACTGACACGTGCTACCACTGATAGATAATTTTCGTTCATACATTATGTTTATCCAACCGCATGTTGGGGTGGATCCGTACGGCCCGTGCGGTGGTCTATTGGGGAAGAAGAAGAGGTGAGGAAGAAGGGTTAGGAGACGTAGGATATTCATCCAACTGCCTGAAATGGTAGACTGACCCAAATGATGAAAGTCAGGTGACTTGCATAACAATATATGTATTTACACAGCAAAAGATCCCTAAAAACAACAACATAAAGAAAAAGTATCACTGCTCATGGAACGAGACGGCCTCGTCATCTTTGGCTGCCGACGCGAACCAGTCGTAGCTGCCGACGTGTGTCTCCGCACCGTGGTTGTCCTCGGCCTCTAGCTACTCGTTCATGTGGAGCATGCGGGCGCTCTGCACGGACGAGAGCACCGCCCGGTTCAAGTCGAGGACATCTAGTTCCGCCTGCAGGAGGGCCTCGATGGCAGCGGCATCCGTGCGCTTCGCGTCGAGTTGAGCCTCCGCCACCCGGTTCAAGTCCAGGACGTCCGGTTCCGCCTACAGGAGGGCCTCGATGGCAGCGGCATCCGCCCGCTCCGCGTCGAGTTGAGCCTCCGCCGCCTGGTTCACATCCATGACATCCAGTTCTGCCTGCAGGAGAGCCTCGATGGCAGCAGCATGCGCGCGCTCCGCGTCGAGTTGAGCCTCTGCCTCCCGGTCCTCCTTTAGTATCGCCAGATTGAACCACTGGTCCGCCTGCACCATGGGGGACCCGGACGCTGGCACGAAGTCGACGTCCATCGTCTCATAACCATCGGGGGCCTTTTGCGCCGCGACCTCCTCCATGAACATTGGATCGGCTTCCTCCTCCTTGTAGCTTGGCTCCAGAGAACTTGGGGATTGGCCCGCCGCAAAGCGAGCTTGGGAACGGAGGTCTGTAGCGCCGACCGCCGCCATGATTTCTGCGCGGCACTCCGGCGTCAGCATCTTGTAGTACGTGATCTTGCGGCGCACCATGGCTTTCCGGTGAACTAGGAGATGCTTGACGCGGGTTAGGGGATCGAACGATGGGGGAATGGGCTAGAGAGGAGGTGTGGTTTTGGGGCAGTGGCTGGCGTAGGCCAAGAAGCAAAGGTTCTGGTGTGAATAGTGGTTCCGGTTATGACTGGTCAATCGGTTTTGACTGTACATCGCTCTTATCGCGTTCCCGTTGCACCCCGGCACGCTGGACCCTCCATGTCATTCACCGAATGGAACGCGCTTCATCTTGCGTTTTCACTTGCTTGTGGGACCGTAGTTGAGAGCAAACCGACGTCCCTCCCCCTCCCCCGCCCGCGTCATTTATACTACCACTCCCTCCGTTTTATGTGGAGTAAATAAAAATAGAGGGAGTATACTACGGATGAGGATCCCCTGACATGGCCGAACCTATTGAGTAACTGACATGCGGGGCCTAGCAAGCATGGGTCCGCTAGTAAGTGACCGAAAGGGAGGGTAAGGCAAGGATCCTACGTCAGAGGATCCACTTCCACTACTACTCCCACCTTCCATCTACAGGGCCTAATGCGTTTTTCGAGGCTAACTTTGACCAAATGTTAGAGTAATAATATATGACATGCAACTTACACAAAGCATACGGTCAAATTCGTATGTGAAAGGAGCTTCCAATGATAAAATTTTCACATTATACATCTCATGTACTATTAATCTTGTCAATAGTCAAAGGGTTTTGGAAAACACATTAGAGCATGGTTAATAATATAGCCAGCCGATGGCTATAAGGAACTGCCATGTCATCTATAGCCATCATCTATATGCACTCATACAATAGTGTGGGCTATAAGGTTGGCTATTTCCTGCAAAAAAATAATATAAAAGGATGGCTATTTTATTAGTACTTTTTCCCATCTCCTCTCTACTATCTTTTTCTTCATATTTATTGTATTTACCTAGGAATGTGTATATAGCTAGGCTCTTGCATGAGAGCTCACTCCCCTTACTTTTTCACATCTCTCTCCTTCACATCGGCAAAAGTGCCATGTAAGTTGGCCCTTAATGGCTATCAGGTTGGCTCTAAGCATTTAATATTTGCATGAGCAAGGTATATGAGTGGAAGAGAGTCGCATGCATACTTTATTTTCTTGATCTATGTGTTATGGCCGGGCTGTAGAATATAAGAGCCCGCTTCACTCTCTCTCCTCTCTTCTCACTCCTCCAAGTAGGATTTTAATGACATGACAAGTCTTATAGCCTGCTGACTAGGCATTATTAGACTTGCTCTTAGGCCCTATATAAATGGACGGAGGGAGTACTATGAGCACTTCATACTCTACTACTGATGTTGTCAGTACTCCACTAGTACTATTGGACAGGGAGCTTAAAAAAGTTACTATTTGACTGGCTATACATGGCGAAATCCTAGTAGGAAGAGCATGCGCGAGAACAAGCACATTCATGTTTTCCTTCGTAGTTTAAATACTTGCATGACCTTTTAACCTGTTTATTTGTTTATAGGCCAAATATGACTTCTAGAAGGCCAAGTATGAGCATGAAGTTGCCAAGAAGGCTAGAGCCGCTGCCATAGCCGCCAGAAGAACGACCCGGAAGCCCAAGAAGAAGAAGACTGCATCTGACATGTTCCAACTGGATGATACTTCTGAGTCAGAGGTAGCCCTTGACTCCCTTGGCCAGTTTTTTAACTACCTTATTGACACTGACTATTGCCAGGACGACACGGGCGCCAGCCAGGCCGTGGAAAAAGAGGTAACTATTTCCTCCGACTCAGCCCCTTTGCCAAGACAGAAACTTCGATTGGTAACCCGGAAAGTAAGGTTTTCGCAGCCTATGGCTTATCTAGACCCTCATTTTCTTTTGAAAAAGCAGCAACATGAGAGCCGCCGTCAGGCCCGGACTAATGACGACGATGAACCGCCTTCCGACTTACAAGAAACTCCTCGAAAATGCCAGAATGAGTTTTCTTTCATCGTTGTATTTTACTTCCATTAATGGATCTATTCCCTTGCATCACTAACTTTATTTTACCTTTGCAAGAGGTTTCTCGCTCTTCTGGCGACTCATCACAAACTCAATTTCCGGCTTCCAAGACTGCCCCTAGGTAAGGACAATCATCTTTCTTCTGCATTTTAAAAAAAAACTGCATTATTATACTAACTTTCTCATAAAATCTTTCTTAGCGGTCAAGCCAAATCCAAGAAGGCCAAAGTGACTAAGCCGACAGAAAACCCGAAAGTTCCTGCACCTGAGCCGGCCATGCCAACTTCTCCCTCTCAAACTGAAGCACCAGAAGACCCGGCTGTTCATACTCAATTGGACCCTCCTGAGTTGTCAGCCGATGAGGCCACCCTTAATACGACCATTACTGAACCATCTAGCTCAGCTAACCCGCCAACAACTTCTGATACCGACGTTTTGATTACCGGTAGCCGGTTTGTTGAACCGGGGACCCCCACTGTATTAGCCTGGCATACTGCTAAACAAGAGGCTTTACAGAAGCAGAAAGTGCGGTTTGATATCTCCCATTATGCTCACCTCAATGTCAATGATGTACTGTCCGGCTATCTCGGTCATGTGCACTCCAGCCATGACTCAGGAAATCGAGATGGCCAAACAATTGCAGCTAAAATATGAGGTATGTTCTCTGGTTTACTTATACTCTGCCAGCCCCCAAGTCTTCAGATGATGAACTTAAATGATCTATAGACTTTTATGATATAAGTTGATACTTTGTCTCTAGATTTTTCGAAAGTCCAATAAAGTAGCATAAACTTCACCTGTAGTCCCCAAGGGCCGGCTCAATTTATCGTAAATGAACTGGTACTTAATTGCATAACTGTCTTTTACTAGTTCCAATAAGTATTGTGATCCGGCTCAATCTTGAAAAACTTTCTGAATATCATGCATTAGCCCCCAAGTGCCAAGCTTTGTTACTTTGTAAAACCCTTGGGACTTGAAACATATAAAAGTCATAAAAATTGCTTTGGCAGACATTAGCCCCCAAGTAGTGGTATTGTGGTGCAAAGTACTTGAGACTTGAACCTGTATAAGTTTTAGTTTAAGTCTTGACACACCTGTGAATATTTTTGTAACATCCCAAAATTCTAAATTTTGGAATGTTATAATAAATAGATAGATTGATTGATTGTTTGATTGTTGTGTGATTGATTGAGTGAAATTCGAAACTTTTGAAAGTTAAATGAGAGGGAATAAAAGGACTTTCCCAAACTTTCATCTTTTTCTTTTGATCCCCGTGAATTCAAATTCTTTTCATCACAAAACCCTGGAGAGAAGATGACATGACTTCTTCCATTTATTTAAATGACAAGGGGTGTTGAAAATATTTGAATTTCATCTGGAAAATATTTCCAATTCAGAAACTTCAAGCAACTCAATGATTTTCATGAGAGAAGATAAAATGACTTCTTCAAAATATATGAAATATGAGTTGGAAGTTAAAAGGATCAAATTCAAAGTCCTTTTGGAATTTATTTTTCCATTTGGAGTTATTTGAGTTTTATTCAAATTATTTTTCTCTAAAAACAAAATACATGGAAAATAAGGGAACATGATTCCCTACAATAGAAAATTGGAGAAAAATTAATTTAAAATCATTTTGGTATTTTTAAAATGATTTTTATTGGATTTTATTAGAGCAGGAGCACTGTTTGAATTATTAGAATTTATGTGTATTTTATTTAATGCAAGAAAGATGTTCATGTTATAGAAAATCTTTTTCTGAAAATTTTGATATATTATATGCCCATATAATATTTTATTTATTTTGCTTTTATTATTTTTATTTGTCTGGAAATGTTTTTTAAAAAAAAACCTTGCCCCTGACTGGGCCGACCCAGCTAGCCAGCCAGGCCCAGCCCAGCTGCCGTCGTCCCCGACAGGGACTCCTACCCGAGTCCATGTCGCCACCGCCGCTCGCCGTGGCCAACCCGGCCAGCTCCGCTTCGCCTTGCCCCTCCTCCCATAAATACCGGGCACCCGGGCCCCCTGGACCCTGATCCGCCGCCGCCCTCTCTCTCCCGCGCCGCCGCCGCCACAGATCGCCACCGCCGCCGCAGCTTCGCCGCTCCGCCTCCCTGCCCCGCACCCCCGCCGCCGCCTGCCGCTCCTTGCCCCGCGCCGCTCGCCGCCTCCCGCAGCCGCCCGCCACACGCCAGAGCCGTCGCTCGCCTTGCCCGCGCGCCGCCGCGCCGGAGAGCGCCGCCCTCGCTGGAGCTTGCTGCCGCCGCCGACCGACGCGAGAAAAGCCGCCAGAAAACGCCCCATCGTTGAACCGCCAAGAACCGGGGTAAAAACCGTCGCCGACCGGTCCGATCCAAATCGGTTTTTTCTAATAAACCATTTTTATTACTATTTAGCGGATGTTCTCTATTAAGATCTCTTTAGCGAACGGTTTTCGTCTTGTATGCCTCTGTAGTGAGCGTTCGCTTGATAGGATTTATTTTTTTCTGCCAGGGACTCGTTTGTGATTAAAAGTTCTATAGATTAGTCCCTAATCTTCAAACCCTCACAACTTTTTACTCGTTTGTCAAAATCCAACGAAACCAACACCCACTTCTTCGTTATGATCCCCTCTATCCAGTAATCCAGCCCAAACATGTTTTTGAAATTTTCAAATTTCGAATTCTGTTCAGATTTATATTCAAACTTTGTTTGATCATAATTTGAGTTTCGTAACACCGTTTGAGTTGATTCTTTTTGCAAATCGAAGCTCTTGACCTAAACTTTCTGATAATGCTTGGTTTTGATGTTTTCCGAATCGACTTCTTCAATCTTTCTGGTCTTTTGAGTGATTGCTTATGTGTGTGTTACTATTACTTGCTTACGATAGATTGACCGGAGTGTGACGAGTAGAACTATCAAGAGTTATGAGTGTGAATCATCTTCATCAACATTGCAGGCAAGTTCACACTTTGATCATATCCCTTTCATACCCAGTTTTTATTGCATTAGATCAATCCTCAAACATTGCATGGTTAGGATCTAATTAAATTGTGGGATGGGAAGTAGTTGAGGTAGTACCTATTACCTGTTTATTATCAAACCCTTGGAGTTACTATTATGTTATGCTTACATTGCTATGCTATGCTCGTAGACATGGATTGGGTTTTGAGAGTATTCATGACAGAGATGAGATTGTTAATTAATGGTTTACTTAAGGTGGCAACTCAAACACACATCTGGGTGGATTGAGGCACCTGGTTATTCCAGGATTGCCTGACTAGGCACCTGGGTAGACCAGGATTGCCTGTTTTTATTATGGATCGCCACCCAGGCTCAAAGGGATCATGAGATTATTCATACTAGAAACTTCCGTGTGCAGCCACAAGCTATTATGGGCTCTAGCATAGTTGATTAAGTCGAGCGAACTCTTACAGGGTAGACTAGCAGATGTAGGGGAAAGTAGGTGTAACGGTCTATCCATCGTAAGGTGCTAGCTCTTCTGAAAGACTGTGTCCCGGTCATCCGTCTTCTCAAACACCATGTAGTGCGAGAAACCAAATGGAGGCGATCAAGTCTTGTGGGGAAAAGTGCACAAACCTCTGCAGGGTGTATAAACTAATCATGGTTAGCTGTGTCCCCGGTTATGGACATCTTGAGTATCTAGTACCTGGATTATCATGTGAATCTCATCATATTACTTTAAATTAAGTTTGTTGGGTTTAATGATGTTATTTAATTGGGATTGAGAATGCTGTCAACCATTCTCAATGTTCAACAACCACCATGATAGTTAAATAAAATTTATTCCTTTGCAGTAGGGAAAAATTGGCTTTTCGCAAAAACCTTATAACCATAGAGCTTTTCCACCAGCCATATATGCATGTAGTGATGGCCATTGTTCATCATTTCTCTCTATGGTGTGAATTTGTCAGTACATTCAATGTACTGACCCTTTGTGGCTGCAACGTCTCATGTTGCAGGATTATCTTACGACGAGTAAGTGATACGTTAGGGTTACGATTTCTACACTCAACTTTGCCATTGGTGTTGATGGGAATCCACAACCTTGTTACTTTCGCTATTTGGATCGAGGTAATAGTATTTACGTTACTTTATACATGTGATTTACCTCTGTTATAAATCCTCGAGTACTGTGTGTGTCAGCATACCGATCCAGGGATGACACTTAAGCACAGAGACTTGATCCATTCGGGTCGGGTCGCTACAGTTTTGTAGAACGCCCTATCTGAATTGGGTTCTCAATTGATGGATGCCAAGACCCGGCTGGCGGAGCAGGAGACAGAGATAAATTCCACTGACTCTAAACTCCAATTGAGCCTCTCTGAATTTGAGAAATTGAAGAGCAGCTTAGCTGCAAAAAAGAAATCCTGGGCCGAAGAAAAGACGCTGTTGATACAATGCGTTGAGACAGCTGAGGCGGCTCTTGTGGAGGCTACTACAGAGCTCACCGGTTTAAAAAACCGGGTGTCTCAAATGGTCTCCGCCATCTTCGGTGAGTTATTTGCATAAGTCCCTTATACTCTATTTTTACCAAGAATATAAATCGCCTGCTTAACCTTTATTAAAATACTTACAGGTCCGTGGAGTAACAACCTGAGCCAGGACAGTGTGACAAAGCTGAAGGTGGTTTATACCTTGGTGGAACAACTTTATACGGGGGCTCAACTGGCGCTTGCTGCTATCTCTCCTGCCAACCAAGGATTCAACCGCCTAAGTGATGTTTTGAAGAAGTTATCGATCTTACCCTCCAGGTTTCAAGAGGTCAAACGATCCTGTGCCAGAGCTGGAGCCCTGACTGCCCTGAGCCGCTCCAAAACCTGGGTGCCGGATTTAGACCCGGTAGACGTGGCTAAGGGGTACCCTACCGTGAAGGAAGATGGGACTCCATTTGAGCAAGATGACTTTATTGCATGCGTGAGGGGGGTTCGTCCTCAAGCTACCATTCTTGGAGAGGAGACCAACATTGACAAATATTAGCCGGGTTTTGATATGGAGAATAAGAAGATGGCGACTCCCTCTTATAAGGTGACAGATCTTATCCCGCCGGTTCGCCAACACACTTTTGCCCCGAAAGTCGACCCAGTCGGCCTGATTGACGATGAAGCGGAGTTCATTGCTCTGAACGGCTTTGACTGGTACAATCCCAGCTTCCAACCAGTAGAGGGAGGTAAACCGACAAGGGGAGAGTCATAACCATCTTTTGGGATTTCAAAGCCTTGTAATAGATTAGTTTGAAAACTACATGTTCTTCATATGCCATCATGCATAAAATGTTGCATATGACTCTTTCCCAATGATGTCAACATATATATGCAGCACATCCGTGATTACATCCGCAATGTTTAACTCTGTTCCTGTAAAAAATTAAAAAATTTGTCCTGGCGGTTTAGCATCGGACAGGTCAAAACACCCGGTATATGACTATGAAATTATCATAGTGGAAAAAACAGAACCAGATGTAAGATAAACAAGGCTGAAAATACCTTTGATTAACGAAAAACACAGAGAAACCTATTCATGAATGACACTGTCATACCTGTGTTCTTTGAATCTGGACTGCTGGTTTACATGACCTGGATGACGAGGTTGATAACCCAATCTTTTGTAGAAGTCAATACTCCCATGTCTTGATGATTGTTATGCCTTGGAAACTCATTGTGAAATAACCGAGCCGCTTTAATTTGAAACCATACTGACAGTTAGATTTGAGATGATAAAAAACAGCAAGACAAAAACACTAGGCTTCAGACAATGTAAATCAAAACATTTAAATAAAAACCGGAGGCTTCTGATTCGAATACGATCAGTAAACCGGACCAAAGGGGTTAAGCTAAGATTCGAATACGATCATATAGCCCCCAGTGGCTTTGGCGTTGCGTCGATCAAGAGGGTACCACAGCTCTGTTCTCTTTGGTTCGAATACGACCTACGTTTGAACAGGACACCCCCAAATGACCTTGAGAGGTTTTAACGACCCTGATTCGAATACAATCCAAGTCGGACCCAAAAGGGGTTAGGCTATGATTCGGATACGATCAAGAAGCCCCCTAGTGAGTTTGGCTTTGAGCCGATCAAGAAGGTTACGACAGCTATGTTCTCTTTGGTTCGAATATGACCTATGTTTGAACAGGAAGCCCCCAAGTGACCATGAGGTTTACATCTAGATTCGAATACGATCATGAGCCGGACCAAAAGGGTTAAGCTAGATTCGGATACGATCAGCCCCCTATTGTTCATTTTAAATAATGAAAATAATAAAAATATATGATCATTGAAAGGGAAAAGGACAGAGGTCCTGCTTTATTACTTATCATAATATATACAACGTCAAAGTATGTACATGACGAGAGCCGGTGGCTTAAGTATAGTATGGCCGAAGCTGAGCAATGTTCCACGGCCGGCGGGTCTCCTCCTCCGGCTTACATGAGTCTTTGTGCTCTTGAACGTCAATGAGGTAATATGACCCGTTGTTTAAGTTCCTGCTGACCACAAAGGGTCCTTCCCAAGGCGGGGATATTTAGTGTGCATCAGATAGATCCTGGATGAGCCAGAGCACCAGGTCACCTTCTTGAAAGGTCCTGGACTTAACCCGACGGCTGTGATAACGGTGCAAGTCATGTTGATAAATTGTTGATCGAGCCGCCGCCAAATCTCTCTCCCCATCTAACAAGTCAAGTGCATCCTGTCGGGCTTGTTCATTATCAGCTTCAACGTAAGCCGCCACGCGAGGTGAATCATGACGGATGTCACTAGGCAGCACTGCTTCTGCTCCATAAACCATGAAGAAAGGCGTATAACATGTAGACCTATTAGGAGTGGTATTGATACTCCACAGAACCGAGGGTAATTCCTCTACACAATAACCCGGCGTCCGTTGTAAAGGAACCATAAGCCGGGGCTTGAGACCTTTTAGGATTTCCTGATTTGCTCTCTCGGCTTGACCATTGGATTGGGGGTGAGCTACTGAGGAAACATCAAGTCAGATATGCTCACGTTGACAAAACTCCTCCATAGCACCTTTGGACAGATTAGTGCCATTGTCAGTTATAATGCTGTGTGGAAAACCAAAGCGAAAGATCGCCTTTTTCATGAACTGAACCGCCGTGGCTGCATCACACTTGCTCACTGGCTCTGCCTCAACCCATTTCGTGAATTTGTCAACTGCCGCCAAAAGATGTGTCTTTTTATCCTTGGATCTTTTGAAAGGTCCAACCATATCAACCCCCCAAACCGCAAACGGCCAAGTGATTGGGATCATCCGTAGTTCTTGAGCCAGTACATGTGCTCGTCGTGCAAACTTCTGACATCCACCACACCTACTGACCAGATCCTGTGCATCAGCATGAGCCGTTAACAAGTAAAAACCATGATGAAAAGCTTTGGCCACAAGAGACTTTGACCCGACGTGATGACCACAATCCCCTTCATGGATCTCACGAAGAATTTCTTGACCTTCTTCAGGAGAAGCACAACGTTGAAACGCTCCAGTGACGTTCTGATGATACAACTCACCATCAGAAATTGTCATTGACTTGTACCGCCGGATTATTTGTCGGGCCAGGGTCTCGTCCTCTGGCAACTCGCCCTGGGTCATGTAAGCCAAGAACGGCACTGTCCAATCTAGAATGACATGAAGAGCTGCCACCAACTGTGCCTCTGGGTCAAGAATGGCCAAATCTTCCTCTATAGGAAACTTAACAGACGGGTTATGTAAAAAATCCAAAAAGGTGTTAGGTGGCACCGGCTTACGCTGAGATCCCAACCGGCTTAAGGCATCGGCTACTTTGTTCTTTCTGCAGTCAATGTGTTCCACTTGATAACCCTTAAAATGCCCCACAATAGCGTCGACCTCGCGGTGATAAGCCGCCATGAGAGGATCCTTGGAATCCCACTTGCCTGACACCTGCTGAGCCACCAAATCTGAGTCGCCAAGGCACCGTACCCGGCTCAGACTCATCTCTTTAGCCATTCGAATACCATGGAGCAAGGCTTCATATTCTGTTGTGTTGTTAGTACAAGGAAACATCAATCGCAACACATAACAAAACTTGTCACCTCGAGGAGAAGTTAAAACAACTCCAGCCCCGAGCCTTCCAACTGTCTGGACCCATCAAAATGAACCGTCCAATATTTGTTGTCTGGTTTCTACTCGGGCATCTGCAACTCTGTCCAATCATTAATGAAGTCAACCAGCGCTTGAGATTTGATCGCAGTACGTGGCACATACATCAAACCATGAGACCCAAGTTCAATAGCCCACTTGGTGACTCGTCCTATGGCTTCTCTATTTTGAATAATGTCTCCTAGAGGAGCAGAGCTAACCACAGTGGTTGGGTGACCCTGAAAGTAATGCTTGAGCTTCCGGCTTGCCATGAACACCCCATAAACAAGCTTCTGCCAATATGGATATCTTTGTTTAGATTCAATGAGCACCTCACTTACGTAGTAAACCGACTGTTGGACTGGATGTTCCTTGCTAGCCTCCTTGCGCTCCACAATAATGGCCACACTGACAGCACGTGAGTTATCAGCCACATACAACAACAACGGCTCTTTCTCAACCGGAGCAGCAAGAATCGGTGGCTCAACGAGTTGTTTCTTCAGATCCTCAAAAGCAGAGTTAGTAGTGTCACTCCAGACAAAGTCATTAGCCTTCTTCATCATTTGATACAAAGGCATCGCCTTCTCCCCTAACCGGCTTATGAACCGGCTTAAGGCTGCGACGCGACCCGCCAACCGCTGAACATCATTGATGCACGCCGGTTTAGCCAGAGATGTAATTGCCTTAATTTTCTCCGGGTTAGCCTCAATACCTCTGTTAGACACCAAAAAACCCAAGAGTTTGCCAGATGGGACTCCAAAAACACACTTGGCCGGGTTAAGCATCATCTTGTAGACCCGGAGGCTATCAATGGTCTCCTTTAGATCAGTTACCAAGGTTTCCTTCTCTCTGGATTTCACCACTATATCATCCATATAAGCATGAACATTATGCCCAATCTGATTGTGAAGGCAATTCTGCACACATCGTTGATAAGTCGCCTGTGCACTTTTAAGCCCAAAAGGCATAGACACATAGCAGAAGGCTCCAAACGGAGTGATGAAAGTTGTCTTCTCCTGGTCCTTAACTGCCATCTTGATCTGATGATAACCCGAATAGGCATCCAGAAAACTCAAACGCTCGCAACCCGCCGTAGCATCAATGATCTGATCAATATGAGGGAGAGCAAAAGGGTCAGTCGGACAAGCCTTGTTTAAATCGGTGTAATCCACACACATACGCCAGGTGCCGTTCTTTTTTAGTACAAGCACCGGGTTAGCCAACCACTCCGGGTGAAAAACTTCAACAATGAACCTGGTCGCCAAGAGCCGGGCCACCTCTTCTCCAATCACCTTGCGCCTTTCCTTGTTAAACCGTCGAAGAAACTACCTGACCGGCTTAAATTTCAGATCAATATTGAGAGTGTGCTCAGCGAGTTCTCTCGGGACACCCGGCATGTCAAAAGGCTTCCATGCAAAGATGTCCCGGTTCTCACGGATGAACTCAATGAGCACGCTTTCCTATTGTGGATCCAAGTTAGCACTGATAATGAACTGTTTGGATGAGTCGCGAGGCACAAAATCAACCACCTTGGTGTCATCAGCTGATTTGAATTTCAACACCAGTTCATGCTCCGTAGTTGGCTTCTTCAAAGACATCATGTCTGTCGGGTCAACATTATCTTTCTAAAACTTTAATTCCTCTATTGCACAAATGGACTCAGCATAAGCAACATCACCTTCTTCACATTACAGGGCTATTTTTCGGCTTCCATGTACTGTGATGGTGCCTTTATAACCCGGCATCTTGAGCTGCAGATATACATAACACGGTCGGGCCATGAACTTGGCATAGGATGGCCGTCCAAACAGGGCATGATATAGGCTTTTGATCTTAACCACCTCAAAAGTTAACTTCTCAGCCCTAGAATCGTATTCATCCCCAAAGGCTACTTCCAGCTCAATTTTTCCAACTGGGTATGCCGACTTACCAGGTACAACACCATGAAAAACAGTTTTGGATTGTTTAAGACTCTTGTCAGTCAACCCCATGCGACGAAACGTCTCATAATAGAGGATGTTGATGCTACTGCCTCCGTCCATGAGCACCTTAGTAAACTTATATCCACCAACCTGAGGCGCCACCACCAAAGCCAAGTGACCCGGATTATCAACCCGGGGAGGGTCATCCTCCCTACTCCACACAATAGGATGTTCTGACCATCTCAAATAATGTGGAACCGCCGGCTCAACAACGTTTACAACCCTCTTATGAAGTTTCTGGTCCCTCTTGCACAAACTAGTGGTAAATACGTGGTACTGCCCACTGTTCAGCTGTTTTGGGTTACTCTGATACCCGGACTGCTGCTGCTAATTACTTTGGTCGGATTGCTGATTATAACCACCTTGGTTACATGGATGGCCCTGGCCGTGAAAACTGCCTCCGCCTGAGCCGGCGCCCAGGCCATGAAATCCGCCATCGCCTGAACCGCCGCCAGGTCCGTGGTTACCATCGAACATGTTTGAATTTTTAAACGCCTTCATGATCGTACAATCCTTCCACAGATGGGTAGCTGGCTTCTCCCGGGTGTCGTGTCTCGGACGGGGTTCATTCAGTAGTTGCTCAAGGGTGGGACCTGACCCGCCTGGCCGAGGAGGTGGCCTCCCCTTGCGTCGTTGGTTGTTGCCCTGTGTACTGGCGTTAGCCACAAACTCGTCAGCCTTACATTTATTACCTCCTTGATTTGTCGGGTTATGCTGGTGACCCTTGCCATTGCCATTCTTTTTTCCCTTCCCTGCCTTATCTTCATCAGATGCAGGATCCTTGGTACTATCTGAATCAGCATATTTGACTAGAGTCGCCATCAACTGGCCCATGTCATGACAATCACGCTTGAGCCGCCCCAGCTTCTACTTCAGAGGTTCAAAAAGGCAATTTTTCTCCAACATTAAGACCGCAGAGCCGGCATCCATCTTATCAGATGAATGTATTATCTCCTTGACCCGGTGCACCCAATGGGTTGTGGACTCACCTTCCTCTTGCTTACAGTTAGTCAAGTCCATGATTGACATAGGTTGCTTACATGTGTCCTTGAAGTTCTGAATGAACCGGGCTTTTAACTCTGCCCATGAGCCGATGGAGTTGGGTGGCAACCCTTTCAACCAAGTGCAAGCTGTTCCATCCAACATCATAGTGAAATATTTAGCCATTGCTGCATCGCTGACCTCCAATAGCTCCATCGCCATCTCATAACTTTCAATCCATGCCCCAGGCTGCAAGTCGGCCGTGTAATTAGGCACCTTACGAGGCCCCTTAAAATCTTTTGGCAAGCGCTCATTACGTAGAGCAGGCACCAGGCAAGGGACACCTCCTGTCCTTGTGGCCACACCTGCCTCAATAGAGGTTGCTGGATAAACCGGAAAAGCCTAATGAGCCACCTGCTCAGCTACCAGTTGAACCGCCTGCTCAGCCTCCCGACGGATCCTCTCCTGATCCACCAAGTTAAAGGCCCCATCCTGCGCCGGGTCATGCCTGCGCGGTTGGTTACGGCGTTGGGCATTGCTTTCCATAGCCGCTGAGTCCATATGCCTGCTATAGCTCGGGCTCCAGCTCGGGCGAGGGGTTGAATGGATTCTGTCTCGACTATAAGAGTACGCATCCTGCTGTGCCATGGGCTGTCTGAAGAAGTTCTCTGACCCTTCGTGTTTTGATCGCCGTTGAAGAGTCGCCTTCCATTGGGAGAGCCACCAGACGAGCCGACGCAACAATTAAATCCTCCAAAGGGTTAGAAAAGTGACCCGGTGGTACTGGTGTGTAATGAGGCGGAGCAGTATTCACACGGGGTGGTTCCATGGCCCTCGGCTGAACCGGCGCCCCCATCCCGGGTGTTGTGATTCGGTTTGCCTCCGGCGGGTTGCTGGGACCGGCCCCGGGTGTGTGGAAAAGGTTCCTAGGATCGTAAGTCAGAGGCAGACGTGACTGAGTTTTCTGGTGTCTTCTCCTCATGACGTTGTTTGACGCGTTCAGATCCACCGAGAGCCGGAAAGTCTCCGCTTGAAGCTGCTGAGCACGAGCATCCAAAGCCGCCCGCTCCGCAGCCATCCTGACATCTTCTGCTGCTAAATTTTCCTTGGCTTGTGCCACCTCTTCACGTAGCCATGCCACCGCCATTTCATGTTGAGCCTTATCCGCCGGCTCAACTACAACAGTCAACAGACTCGTCATCTTATCCATGAGGTCCATTAGTACCTGAGTCGGGGGGCGCATAGGGTCTCCTGACCCGGCCGCTACTGACCCGGTGGTTATGGCTGCCGCAGCCGTAGAATTCTAATCAGGTTGAGTGCCAGCCATGAAGACTCCGGCTTGATTCGGCAGCTCAGTGGGGTCTGGAATACTGCTGCCATCGAAACAACCCCCAAGCCCGCCGTCTTGTACTGATACAAATAATCTGTTTCGCCTGTGGACGACTCACCGTCAGAACAAACGGCCGTCTCACCACCGTCCACCGATCCTTCTAAAAATTCCCCTCATGGATGCAACCCACGAAGGTATGCCTTATGGCGGATTGAGCCCGGGCAGATCTAGCGCGATGAGCCGTCTCGACGAGGTCGGCGCAAATGTCCGGCTCAAGGCCCGGCTCGCTGATCCGGCTGATGAATATGTGGATTCCGTCGAAGGGGACCCGGTATCCGTACTCAATTGAGCCGGCGTCGGGGCCCCAGCCTTCGTTGTTGATGTAGAGCTTGCCGCGATGACTCTTGGTCATCCGGTCCATAGCGTATCCCTTGAGCCCTTTGAAGTTGCCCTTCAAGAACTCAAATCCACTGTGCGCTGGCCCCGCGGTGGGCGCCAACTGTCGTGGAATTGTCACGGCAGATGTCCTAGCGAAAGGACTTAGTCGTAGGGCCATCGCAACTAGGAAGCTTAAAGGGGTTAATTGGGACAAAGGACACGAGAGGTTTATACTGGTTCGGCCCCTTACGGTGAAGGTAAGGCCTAGTCCAGTTGATGTTGTATTGCCAGGTTTCGATGACCAAGGAGCGAATCTGCTAGCTTGGCTATCGGTCTGTTGTTTCTTGTCCTAAGCCGCCATTGGGTCGTCCCCTTATATACACGGGTTGACGCCTGGCGGCCTACAGAATCCTGGTCGGCTCATAAAATGTGTCCGGCTCGGTGACTTCTTTTATATGCCTTTCATTACAAGTCTTTCTTTACACATGGCGGTTTCCAATATTGGGCCTTAAGCCGCCTCTGGGCTTAGGCCTTCTACAATTCTTAATAAACTATCACCTTGAATATTACTGGGCTTCTCTTAATAACCCGCCATTAGGGTTGACCCGGCCCCTCCTGGGCGGGTCATACCTGAAAGTTATATTCCCAACGGCAACCATAGAAAGAGCTTTCTCAGCTATGAGCATTGTCAAAACTGAGTTGTGGAATAAGATGAATGATGAATGGATGAATCATCGTTTGGTGTGCTATATTGAGCGTGTTGTATTTGCAAGTATTGATGATATTAAGATCATACAGTGCTATCAAAAAATGAGGAAACGCAAGGGGCTACTACCTCGTGCACTTTGTGACAATGGTATTTTTTCAAAATATCATACAAACAATTGATTTTAGTATATGTCCAGTGTACTAATTTTAAATACTCGGTTTTATATTTGCAGCTCCAGGTCCTTCTACTATTGCTGGTGAAGAAACAATGGCCTAGAATTAAGCAAGTCTTCATTAGTTTGGTACCAAGCAATGTTTGCAAAACTGCACTTTCTTAAATTATTTGTTTTATTGAATTTTCTCTCGTGGTAATAATGAATTTAGGGCCATTTGCATTTCTGTCCCTAACTCGAACCACCTAATCAGATATACCCCTAATTCCAAAGCCTGCTCAAAAATGCCCCTCCGCCGTGATGTGCCCTTATAGAAATGCCCCTCCGAGCCGTTTCCGTCCAGTCAAGGCTGTTTGACCGCTAATGTGCCGTTTCTTTGACATTTTTGCCCCTCCTGCCGTACATCTGGGCCCAACTAACCGGTTCACTCTCTCTCCCCTCTTTCTTCTTCCTCGCGACGACAGGGGCATTTTTGAGCACGTACTGGATCGGGCGTTTCCGCGGTCGGAGAGAGAGGGGCAGGTCAAGCACGGCATGGTGAGCGATGTCTACGGCGGGCACGGTGGGATGTCTTCTACGAGCTCGTCGGTGGCCGCCAATGTAAGATTCAGTGTCGATTTGGGGGAGATATGGGCATATTGCGAAATTAGGGTTCATCAATTTGGGTTTTTTTGCTGCTGTTAGGTTGATGGTGTCGGCATAGTTCAGTTTCAATCGGAGTTTTACATCCTCGATCTGACATTCTGTGGCCTTGAGGTTCGCTCGATGCAGCGGTGCCCTGGCCACGGGCTTATTCCTGCTCATCGTGTCGCCTGGGGAGGAGCAAGCTCCGGTAGAAGGTTTCCCGGCTGCCCTCTTGATGTAAGTGTTTGGCTTTTAAGCTTGATTCGATTCTGCTCTTTCCCCTCTTTCTAATTCGATCATTGATTTTGCAGCTTCCTGATGAATGTGAGTGGGTTGTATGGATTGACCCGCCACCGACCGAACGTGTTGCTCGTGCATTTGAGGAGCTTCATGCAGGATTGGAGAAGAGCTAGCTAAAATCTCATGATTTAGAGAGGAGGGTGATGTATCTAACCGAGAAGAACAAGAAACTAAAGCTGAAGATGAAAAAGAGGAACGAGCTTATGCAAGCATGGGGATTTATCATAGTTCTTGGTATTAGCATTGTGGCCACATTTTTTTCTGGGTGGTCTAATAATCCATACTAAATGGATTTCTCTTTGTAGTGTATGTTGTGATGGAGCTTGGTGTGGGTATGTATTATCACAAGACAATGCTGTGATTTGGGAATGTTGTGATGTTGCTATTTGGAAATGACTCAAGAATCTTGCTTTGATCGATGACTGAAATAGCATAGATTGAAATATTTGAACAAATGATCTGTTGTGACAAAATAGGAGCTCACAAAAATATTTGAAAGTAGCATCTCACAAGATAGCAGCTCACATAATATTCCAAACTAGCAGGTCACAAAAGGAGCATTGCACATTCAAGATAGTAGCTCACAAGTTCACCATTACATAAGTTCATAATTTCAGCATCACACACTTAAGGTAGCAGCTAACAAGTTCACTTTCAACCTAAGTTCATAAGCTCAATGCACTGTCAACCTAGTACTGTCACTCTTGTCTATCACAAATTCACTTTCAGTCTTTATTGAGAAGGTTGCAAGAGCATTTCTACAGTCTAAAGCACTGGAAAATATTGTTCCCTGTATCAAAGAAGGATCATCTCTATTGTATTGCACATCTGGTCTTTCCTCATCAGATGTTTCAGAGTATCCCATGTCCCTGTCCTCCTCCTTCTCATCTTCACCTGCCTCAGCAAACATGCCTTCAGGGGGTGGAACATAATCTTCCCCCTCATCATCTTTCTCCTTACCCTTCTTCCTTGTTACAAACTGTGGAAACAACTTTTCATCCTCATCATCACTTGGCCAATCATCTGATAGTCCCTCTTCAGTATAGGGGTCAACTGAATCTCTACTCTGAGAGGGACCTGCATTCTTAGGAACTTCTACAGTAGGTGTTCCTGGTGCCTGCATGGAACTGATGCTGCCTCTACTATGAGCATTTTTTCCTGCCCCTTGATTGGCTGGTCCTACCTTTATCTCTAGACCTAGACTGAGATATTGTTCCTCTGCTCTCTGGCTCTCCTCTCTTCCTTTGTATGACACTGATTTCTAGTTTAGCAGGGAAATAATCAAGTATTGCAAACATGATACCAAGCTCATCATCACACTGGACAGGGACCCAAGCTATTTTGTCAATGTCCCAGTACCTGAATTCCACTGCATCATATAGACCCCATGGATATTGAGCACATATGGCAGATCTAAACTGATTAAAAGTCCATTGATTGTCAGCAACAAAAGGAAAAGAGAATCTTGTATTGGTTGCTTTTGTGCCAGCTCTAGCTAGAAGTGTGGTTTCCATTCTACATTCCATCCCAACTGCTCTATCGGGGTCGATCCTACGATGACCATGGAAAACAGAGACAGATCCCAACGCCATGAGCAATATGAACTAGGTCAACAAATCCCAAATCGAACTACAAATGGCATGAGACTCCGCCAGATTAGAAGAGAAACTTACCCCGCTAAAGCATGCTTTTCTGGCTGCGGTGTGCTCCCTCGTTCGCCGCCGCCGCCGCCGCTGCCGCTGCAACTGCTATCCCCATCCATCCGCCACCGCCGCCGTAGTAGAGTGTCGCGCAGAGTCAAATCTGAAGCTCCACCATGGCTGCCATCAGGAGATCGAGCCTTGCGAGTTGGATCGAGCGAGCTAGGGTTAGGGTTACGGCGGGAGGTGATTTGGGGGAGAAAGAGAGAGTGTGCGGCTTGGGCGAGAGAATGAGAGGGAGAGAGAGTGAACTGGTGACCTGGGCCCAGGTGTAAGGACGGAGGGGCAAAAATGTTAAAGAAACGGCCGCTTACCAGTCAAACAGCCTTGACTGGACGGAAACGGCACGGAAGGGCAATTCTATAAGGGAACATGACGGCGGAGGGGTATTTTTGAGCAGGCTTGCGAATTAGGGGCAAATGTGAGTAGTGGGTTCGAGTTAGGGATACAGATGTAAAAGACCCATGAATTTATATTTCATCTTTAATGTGAATTTGTGGCATACTTCTGGAACATGTTGGTGTGCATGTCATTTGATGTTATTTTTAGTCAGTTAGTTTTAGCCCTAGGCTTTGAGAAATCCTGGCTCCGCCTCTGTCTAGGATGGAATAATATGAAAAACAGGACGGCATGGCATATTCACAACTGTTTGTGTAAACTAAACAGAAACCATTTCAACAAATAAGAAGCAATGCAAGCTAGACACCACATGAAAGATGCAACCAATATGACTCTTCCAAGTTAAAAGCATCCCATCATAAATGGCATTTCAACAAATTAGAAGCAGTGCATGCTATAAATCATATGAAAGATGCAACTAATATCACACTGCATATACTAAAGGTGTCTCGTCATATTGATTTATGCGGGATACAAAAAAACAATAATTTTATTTAAGGACATTCTTAATAGACAGATGTACTATGTACTAAAAACAGGAAGGCATATCACATTAACAGGTATAATGTATAAACTAAGCAGAATAGCACATGCAATTTAACCAGATTGGAAGAATTACAATCTAGACACCATATGCAACATGCAACCACATATCACGCTGCCAAGTTAGAGCAAGCACCTGCGATTGCTAGTGTATGGGAAATGCGGTAATCAACTTTAGAGCTACGTTCACTATCTTCATCTAGCCTTGTTGTTTCTTGAGAATCATGTGGGGAGGCTGACGCTGCAATCTTTAAATGAGGATATTTTCTCACAGTAGTCCACTTGCCTGACTGCCTCATCATAAGTGATTGATGAGGGATACACAAGAACATTAGTTTGATGTAAGAACGTGGTTAATAGATAGATGTAATAGTATGTACCAAAAACAGTAAGGCATGTCATATTCAAAGGTATAGTGTGTAAGCTAAGCAGATGCAATTTAACCAAATTGGAAGCAATACAAGCTAGACATCCGGCTGGAGTGGTGAGCATGATCATCTAGGACCTGAGAGCCTGGTGGGAGGCGGGCTGCTTCGCCACCGTCGTGGCATTTTAGTTGGCTTCCAGGTGATGACTGTCTGTGTTGGGCTTGTCACTGGCTCGGCCAGTGCCCTGACTAGCCATTTGACTTCTGGTGCTCTCAGGATGGTGGTTCATGTAAAAAATATCTTTCCTTACCTTAATAAAGACCGACTTTGGCCTTTCGAATACAAGCTAGACATCATATGCAACATGCAACCATTGACACCACAAAGTTAAAGCAGGCACCTGGGATGGTGGTTCATTGGGAGCGAGGTCATCAACTCCAGAGATACGTTTACCGTCTCCATCTGCTGACACTGCAGCCTTTAAATGGCTAAAACGTGTCTGGCCTAGCCGCGTACCACGCTGGAGCAACTTCTCTCTTTTATTTTCTGCTTCTGTGAAGGCAGCAGAGTCTGAAATACCCTTGCATAAAAACACAATAGTGAGATTATGGGTGAAGTGTGTGCAGAACTAGTGCACTGTAAAAGTAGCAGATAGCAGGTGGCTGAAAAATAAATGACAGGAGACATATGTTAGCTCTACAACATTGCATGGCAAACAAAATTAGATTCTACTCCGTGTGATTTTGCAATATATGAGCACAGGAAATGCAGGTACTCCTCCAGCACACCACCACATGTGGTCCCATCAAGATAACAGTCGACTGAAAATAAATAGGTTAGTCGATTTTTTTATGAACCGTCCGATCTATAAGGAACGGGCAGATGGCCTTTGTCTACCTCCCACCAGTCACTGTTGACGATCTTTCTCGAACCGCCAGCGACCACCGGCCCAGACCCCTGCCTCCGCCGCCCCGCCCTCCCCTCGACCTCACACCACCGCCGTGCTTAGCAGCGCCCCCATGCCATCCCTTTAATCCCGGGCTACCTCTAGATCGGGCGCCAGCAGCTCTAGGCCCCACACGCCCCTAAGATAAACACCGAGGCGCTGCTTCCCCGGCGTAATAGGTGGACTAGCACCTGTTACGCTGGGGAATGCTTCTGTTAATTGGGAATCAACTGACCAGGAATTGAAATCCAGGGGCGACGGACCTCTAGCTAAGGCGAAATAGTATATGAGGAGAAACCTTGTGCATCACGAGTAACTAGGAACATCTAGTATCAAGAAGAAGCGGTCAACTAGTGTCTTCTGTGGGATGAATACCGTGCAAGCATACACGTAAGATTTGCAAGAATAAGGGAAGAGGAGTACCATTTCCGGTTGCCAGTGTGGTCGCCTCCACATGCTGCACCGATCTTCTTCTTTTTGCTGGGGAAATCGATGTTTTGGAGGAGGGTGCAGGCTTGGATAAACCCATGGCCAAATTGTTGACGGTGTTGCCATGGCCGTATGTCGGCGGAGGGGAAGCAGATCCAAGGTGGTGAAGGACGGCGTAGCAGGAACAACTCCGGTGCGGTGGACGGTGGCGAAGTTGGAGCGGCAGCGGTGAGGCGCAGGATGGCGTGGTTGAACTGGCTCGGGTACGGATGGCTCAGCCTCGGCTTCAACTACTAGCCTTGGAGGGCGTTGCGGTTGAGGTTGCGGTTGAGGTTGCGGTGGACGACGACGTCGGGGTATCAGCTCTGGCATGATGGAGGAGGGCGGCGGTCGATGGGTGGGATGGGGTGGCGGACGGAGGACGCCGGGGTTTCGCGGCTGGTGGAGAGGTAGTTTTGGCACCCACAGAGTACGAATGGGGAATCGGATGGGGCGGGGGGGCTAAGGGAGAACCATGTTTTGGTCTGGGACGCGCTTGTTTTTGGCTTTTTTGAACAGATGGGACGCGCTTTTTGAAATTTGGGGAAAGTACAAACTTTGCTCCCCTCTTAAATTTCATACTTACTGCGGGTCGGGGGTAGGATGGTAATCCCAGGTGTCCCAAATAGTGGGCGGGAGCGATTTCGGCCACACGCATGTGTGCTTAGGCGGCCATTGTGTATGAATGTTTTTCGGAGGCGGTTGCGTGGCGTCTACATGAAGCTACAAACCTACCCCGGTTTAGACCTTTGGATGTCAGGCCGGTAGGTTTCATGGGTCGGAGTTAGAAAAGTAATTTCCTTCTACTACCAAACATTGGTCTCACGCGGTTTCGGGCGAGTAGAGGCTCTTTTGGCGCTTCTTTCGAAATTTCAAAACAGAAGCATTCATGTTTAGTGTACTCTTGAACTTTGAGGATTGACCTAAATAGACAACGTTAAATTTGACCTTGTATATTTGAAAACCTCATTAAATTATCCAATTCTTTTTGAAATTTTGACACTTGAAAATCCTATAACTACAATTATTTTCGAATGGAGCAGCTAAATTTGAATCTATTTTGTACACGACTATATATGCTATTATGTACAAAATCAGAGCAAAGATTGGTGCCCCATAATTTAGGTATGATTTACAAATGCCATGATATTGAATTCAAATAATTGAATGGACTTCATGTTGAATTCGATTTTTTTAACCACCTTAAGTTGAATTCAAATGTATACTAGTTCATAGCTAGCTATTTATAATGTTCATTGTGTAACTTTCATATGTATAATCTGCTTTACACACACAACATGAACTATACTCACGTTTATATTCGATTGCTAAAGGATGCGCTGTCTGAAATTCAAAATACTAACTATGTGGATCAATTATGTCGAATAATAACATGGACATGCTCAAATTCGATATAATCTAGATGTCTGATGGATCAATGACCGTCCCTTACGCGAATTGCAAATATCATGATCCCATCCTAATATTTGGATACAATTTATATCTTTAATCAATGTACATCAGTCTTTTACATGTAGTTTCACTCTCCATCGGTGGTCTCTCACACATGCTCACACACTCTCTCCCAAGGTGTCTTTCTCGCATACATGCTCTCGATATAACCCTCCCTCCCTCTCGTAACCATTTACGACTGTTTTCACTAACCTTTATCACAAGCACTCTTCCTCTCACAACGCACAATCCCCATTGACCCTTTCTATATACATAGACTTGCCTATGTGTCTCCTATAAGCACATTATCTTTATATCTATCTCTCACGCATTGTCTCACACCTCTCTTCCTAGTCGATGAGTATGATTCTAGCAGAGCATTCTGTAGGATGCCCCTTAAAGTTAGGTCGGATGAATAGTAATATCAGAGATAAGGGGTTACCTTAGTCTGAGAACCCAGGGTTACAAATCCTAGCCGGCTTTGTCAGTGGACATTGAGTCCTTCACAATTCTGCTATCATTTTCTTGTAAGACAAGTCATCCATGGGTCTCCCTAAATGTGTCACAGGCTAACCAATGTGGCGCAGGAACCGAACCAAGGGCCTCACCTCGACCCACCGGACCTCACGCGGTGACACACCCTCTGCCCCCAGGTCTCGTTATCTTCTCACACCCACATAGACCAACACAGACACCACAAAAAAATCTCCTCGTGCCTCTAGCCCCTCCCACCTTGCATACACACACTCAAGGGAATCTCTCGCCGTGACATCATATTAGTCTCTCTCTCTAGACCTCTCTCATTTCTCGTGCTATCTCTCCCACATCCCTCCCCTCGCCGGCCCCTCTATCCATGCCTCTCTTGAATACGTAATACACACACATACCTCTCTAGGCCCTGCCAAATACATCAACTACACATTCACACATGTTACATCACGTACCCCATTGATCTAAAAAGCCCTCTCTTCACGTTTATTTCGCATACAACATTCCTTTTGAATAAAGTGTGGCCAAAAAATATTTTAGAATTACTACATATATACAACATTACAAAGTTATATGGAGGAGTATGGACATTAATTTGTTGCATGGTGCCGACAATGATATTTATTCTACATTGTGATTTTTTTTATACTACATATAAAGTTAGTCATAATAAAGAGAAATGAAGAGCATCTCTCTCCCCATCGCATACAGCCCCTCTACGCCCTTTTCACGTATGCACACAAACTATCTCCAAGTCCTCTAAAATTAAGCCCCCAGCACATTCACGCATGTTTCATCTTTATCTCGCGATATATACAGTGACGATCATTGTATTTGGAGCGAAAGCATGATACGTACATTGGACTTCAGAATCCACTCATTACGGTCACCATTTACATTTTGTGGTTATTATACAATCACGGGCTCACTGTACAGCTCTGTATTTGCTCAAGATACGACTAGTTGACCAGTTAAACGCTCCACGTGGCACCTCTAGTGTTGCATCACATTATCTCACTACCATTGGGCCCACCTGTCGGCTTGTATCTACTCTTCTACACTCTTATAAAAACCGAGTTGGTGATGATGGTGTGCCTGCCATCCTGCAATATAGGCTGTCCGATTTATATCTGACGGATAGGAAGGAAACTATGGCAATTTGCAAAAAGATTCCCACACACCTCTCCACATTTGCAAATAAGGCCTTCCCTCCTTCATCCTTTTCTCTCACAAGATAAACTAGTCATACAAATGCATCTTGATGTTACATGCAACGCACGGGCATCTTGCTAATAAGAATGAAAACAAATGACAAAAAAATATTAGACGGTGGTTCGAAGTCATGACCGCGGGCACAACGGACAAGGTGGCCTTGTATTGGTATGCTGAGCCGTCTGTTTTAACACACAGGAGCTGGTGTGGTGATTATACACACACGCACACATGCACACAAACTACATGCACGCAACACTCACACGAACACATGCAACCATGCACGCACGCAACACTCACATGTACACACGCAGCCACGCACGCACGCAACACACACACGCACACACGCATGCATGCATGCACACACCACATGACCAACACACACTCTCACGCTCAAGTGCCCAACCTACACGTGCATGCGCACACACCAGGCCCTGACAGACACATACACAACCATGTGATTCCCACGCACGGGTTGGAGTCTTGTCGCGCCTGCATAAATTTGTGTTTATCTGACCTTTTTCCTATGCCAACTGACGGGTGGGACCCACAAGGAACGTGGTCAATTTAACTAGTCAACATGGTGCCACGCAGACTATTTGGCCAGTCAACAGAGTGCAATCCGATGTTGAACAGTGAGCAAGTGACCGTATAATCATCACAAAACGTATATAGTGACCGTAATAAGCGTATTCTGAAGTTCGGTGACCGTATTATGCTTTCTCTCTATAGGCCCTCCAAAACTACATCTCTACACGTTCTCGCATGTTACATCTAACAACTATGCAATACATCACTACTACTACACTCTAACACAATAAATCATATGTGTTTTTAGTTTTACTAGATATCATATTGTTACTTAATTATTCAGTTTGCATACATTAAAATTGCCTTTGAAATGTATAGCCAGTATCATCTACCGCGCGGGAAAAATCCCACCATTTCCTTTTAATCGGGTTTGTATCGATGGATCGTGTGAAACAGCAAAACTATAGTACTAGTATACAGTACAAGTGACAGTTCAATGGGCCGCCGTGTCGTGTACTCCTCCGTCGTAAGAGTGGAGCGCTCGCTTTCGTAAATGTTCTAGTCCCTTCCGCCGATATGTGGGACATCAAGCTATCGGGTCCACGTGCCATACTGAAATACAGTGCAGAGCAGCAGGGGTGAAGTACCCCACTCATGGCGTCAGCGTAGTAATGAGCAACGAGGCATCAAATCAGAAAGCTGCACCTTTCCCGCAGTTAAGATGGAGGGACGAAGTAATAATAATGCTAGTAAAAAAGAAGTTGGAGGGACGAAGCAACCATCATTTCACTCATTGATGAGTCTGCTTCTCCCTCATCTTCTTCAAGTTAACCACGTGTTGCTTCTGCCGTTGTTCTGCCTCATGTGGGACACGGATCGGCTTGGTAAAGCACTGACACGTGGGACCGCATGTTTGCAAACCGCCAGGCCAACGTCCTCTAAAAATAAGAAACCTCCCTGATAACCCACAAGTATAGGGGATCGCAACAGTTTTCGAGGGTAGAGTATTCAACCCAAATTTATTGATTCGACACAAGGGGAGCCAAAGAATATTCTCAAGTATTAGCAGCTGAGTTATCAATTCAACCACACCTGGAAACTTAATATCTGCAGCAAGGTATTTAGTAGCAAAGTAATATGATAGTAGTGGTAACAGTGGCAAAAGTAACGGTAGTAGTTTTGGTTTTATAGTGATTGTAACAGTAGCAACGGAAAAGTAAATAAGCGAAGAACAATATATGAAAAGCTCGTAGGCAATGGACCAGTGATGGATAATTATGTCGGATGCGATCAATCATGCAACAGTTATAACATAGGGTGACACAGGACTAGCTCCAGTTCATCAATGTAATGTAGGCATGTATTCCGAATATAGTCATACGTGCTTATGGAAAAGAACTTGCATGACATCTTTTGCCCTACCCTCCCGTGGCAGCGGGGTCCTATTGGAAACTAAGGGATATTAAGGCCTCCTTTTAATAGAGTACAGGACCAAAGCATTAACACATAGTGAATACATGAACTCCTCAAACTACGGTCATCACCGGTAAGTATCTCGATTATTGTCACTTCGGGGTTAACGGGTCATAACACATAATAGGTGACTATAGACTTGCAAGATAGGATCAAGAACTCACATATATTCATGAAAACATAACAGGTTCAGATATGAAATCATGGCACTCGGGCCCTAGTGACAAGCATTAAGCATAGCAAAGTCATAGCAACATCAATCTCAGAACATAATGGATACTAGGGATCAAATCCTAACAAAACTAACTCGACTACATGATAAATCTCATCCAACCAATCACCATCCAGCAAGCCTACGATGGAATTACTCACGCACGGCGGTGAGCATCATGAAATTGGTGATGGAGGAAGGTTGATGATGACGATGGCGACAGATTCCCCTCCCCGAAGCCTCGAATGGACTCCAGATCAGCCCTCCCAAGAGAGTTTAGGGCTTGGCAGCGGCTCCGTATCGTAAAATGCGATGAATCCTTCTTCCTGATTTTTTTTCTCCCCGAACACGAATATATGGAGTTGGAGTTGAGGTCGGTGGAGCATCAGGGGGCCCACGAGGCAGGGGGCGCGCCCGGGGGGTAGGCGCCCCCGACCCTCGTGGACAAGGTGTGGGCCCCCTGGCGTTGATTCTTTCGCCAGTATTTTTATATATTCCAAAAATAATCTCCGTTGATTTTTCAGGTCATTTTCGAGAACTTTTATTTCTGCACAAAAATAACACCATGGCAATTCTGCTGAAAACAGCGTCAGTCCGGGTTAGTTCCATTCAAATCATGCAAGTTAGAGTCCAAAACAAGGGCAAAAGTGTTTGGAAAAGTAGATACATTGGAGACGTATCACTCCCCCGCCATCCATGTGGCAAAATCACCTCCTTTTTACTAATCTTGATTCTATAACTTTTTTAGAACACTATAATTGAGATTTGTATAGATAGCACACAGGAGCAAAACCAAGTGGTACGGTTAAGAGCATTCACAATGTGTAGCCAAATGTGAAAATAGCTTTTGTCATTGATGGGAACCATTTGTGGACAGTTCTGCCAAAGCTAAAAGGATGGAACCAAAGCTCCCATATTGATTGATTGAAGGAATAGAAAAATGCAACGTCTCTCCTCTTTCTCCTGTGCTTGGACGCATGTATAGTATAGAGCACAGAGTCTACTCCCATGTCCGTTCTATTACAAATCACTAAGCAGTGAGGCATCAAATCACAAAGCACGGATGAAGCAACCATCATTTCACTCTTCGCTGACTCCGCTTCTCCATCGTCTTCTTCGAGAAACCACCTCACCGCACTAAGCTGGATGGATGACACTATTGTGTACTAGTAGTACTAGTACATTTACGCGTCCTTTGGTTCAACAGACTTCTTGGATGCAAATAAGATGGTTGTCTCGGCTTGCAGGCGGCACTTGCGAATGACTTACCGTGGTCTCCCTGAATGGTGTTCTCCGTCGAACGCACTTCACCATACCAAAACGTTTGAGATATCGTCGACGTCACCGCAATGGGGAAGGAAGTCAAATAGTTACTACCTTCATTTTTTGTACCCCAGGCCAGTACATCAAAATTACAATTTGCAAAAGGCTACTAACACTAATCGAGGAAAAATTGATGGGGTTTGCCTCGTACTAGCAACCAAGGACAAATATACCCTTGCATGAATGCGGAAGTGAGAAGGTTTGTTTGCATGGCGCTGCATTAATCAAGCGATGAGGAGTGAGCTGATTAGCTCTTTGGGCTTTGGAGAAAAAATACACATTAATTGGCACGTCAAACGATGATTTGTATCGAACCGCACCCTCACACGGTCGCTCCTGCACACGCGGTCGCACCGCACCCTCACACAGTCGCTCCTCCATGCTGCAAACCCAACCAAGGGAACGCACCCTCACTGACACGTGCTACCACTGATAGATAATTTTCGTTCATACATTATGTTTATCCAACCGCATGTTGGGGTGGATCCGTACGGCCCGTGCGGTGGTCTATTGGGGACGAAGAAGAGGTGAGGAAGAAGGGTTAGGAGACGTAGGATATTCATCCAACTGCCTGAAATGGTAGACTGACCCAAATGATGAAAGTCAGGTGACTTGCATAACAATATATGTATTTACACAACAAAAGATCCCTAAAAACAACAACATAAAGAAAAAGTATCACTGCTCATGGAACGAGACGGCCTCGTCATCTTTGGCTGCCGACGCGAACCAGTCGTAGCTGCCGACGTGTGTCTCCGCACCGTGGTTGTCCTCGGCCTCTAGCTACTCGTTCATGTGGAGCATGCGGGCGCTCTGCACGGACGAGAGCACCGCCCGGTTCAAGTCGAGGACATCTAGTTCCGCCTGCAGGAGGGCCTCGATGGCAGCGGCATCCGTGCGCTTCGCGTCGAGTTGAGCCTCCGCCACCCGGTTCAAGTCCAGGACGTCCGGTTCCGCCTACAGGAGGGCCTCGATGGCAGCGGCATCCGCACGCTCCGCGTCGAGTTGAGCCTCCGCCGCCTGGTTCACATCCATGACATCCAGTTCTGCCTGCAGGAGAGCCTCGATGGCAGCAGCATGCGCGCGCTCCGCGTCGAGTTGAGCCTCTGCCTCCCGGTCCTCCTTTAGTATCGCCAGATTGAACCACTGGTCCGCCTGCACCATGGGGGACCCGGACGCCGGCACGAAGTCGACGTCCATCGTCTCATAACCATCGGGGGCCTTTTGCGCCGCGACCTCCTCCATGAACATTGGATCGGCTTCCTCCTCCTTGTAGCTTGGCTCCAGAGAACTTGGGGATTGGCCCGCCGCAAAGCGAGCTTGGGAACGGAGGTCTGTAGCGCCGACCGCCGCCATGATTTCTGCGCGGCACTCCGGCGTCAGCATCTTGTAGTACGTGATCTTGCGGCGCACCATGGCTTTCCGGTGAACTAGGAGATGCTTGACGCGGGTTAGGGGATCGAACGATGGGGGAATGGGCTAGAGAGGAGGTGTGGTTTTGGGGCAGTGGCTGGCGTAGGCCAAGAAGCAAAGGTTCTGGTGTGAATAGTGGTTCCGGTTATGACTGGTCAATCGGTTTTGACTGTACATCGCTCTTATCGCGTTCCCGTTGCACCCCGGCACGCTGGACCCTCCATGTCATTCACCGAATGGAACGCGCTTCATCTTGCGTTTTCACTTGCTTGTGGGACCGTAGTTGAGAGCAAACCGACGTCCCTCCCCCTCCCCCGCCCGCATCATTTATACTACCACTCCCTCCGTTTTATGTGGAGTAAATAAAAATAGAGGGAGTATACTACGGATGAGGATCCCCTGACATGGCCGAACCTATTGAGTAACTGACATGCGGGGCCTAGCAAGCATGGGTCCGCTAGTAAGTGACCGAAAGGGAGGGTAAGGCAAGGATCCTACGTCAGAGGATCCACTTCCACTACTACTCCCACCTTCCATCTACAGGGCCTAATGCGTTTTTCGAGGCTAACTTTGACCAAATGTTAGAGTAATAATATATGACATGCAACTTACACAAAGCATACGGTCAAATTCGTATGTGAAAGGAGCTTCCAATGATAAAATTTTCACATTATACATCTCATGTACTATTAATCTTGTCAATAGTCAAAGGGTTTTGGAAAACACATTAGAGCATGGTTAATAATATAGCCAGCCGATGGCTATAAGGAACTGCCATGTCATCTATAGCCATCATCTATATGCACTCATACAATAGTGTGGGCTATAAGGTTGGCTATTTCCTGCAAAAAAATAATATAAAAGGATGGCTATTTTATTAGTACTTTTTCCCATCTCCTCTCTACTATCTTTTTCTTCATATTTATTGTATTTACCTAGGAATGTGTATATAGCTAGGCTCTTGCATGAGAGCTCACTCCCCTTACTTTTTCACATCTCTCTCCTTCACATCGGCAAAAGTGCCATGTAAGTTGGCCCTTAATGGCTATCAGGTTGGCTCTAAGCATTTAATATTTGCATGAGCAAGGTATATGAGTGGAAGAGAGTCGCATGCATACTTTATTTTCTTGATCTATGTGTTATGGCCGGGCTGTAGAATATAAGAGCCCGCTTCACTCTCTCTCCTCTCTTCTCACTCCTCCAAGTAGGATTTTAATGACATGACAAGTCTTATAGCCTGCTGACTAGGCATTATTAGACTTGCTCTTAGGCCCTATATAAATGGACGGAGGGAGTACTATGAGCACTTCATACTCTACTACTGATGTTGTCAGTACTCCACTAGTACTATTGGACAGGGAGCTTAAAAAAGTTACTATTTGACTGGCTATACATGGCGAAATCCTAGTAGGAAGAGCATGCGCGAGAACAAGCACATTCATGTGGTTGAAAACAAATTGGAAACCATCTCTGTTTGAACACAAATCTAGGAGTATGTACGAATCTAACAAGATTGATTGGGAGTTGTTGAATGTTGATACTTTTTCTGTAAGTTTGATCAAAGTAGAAATACTTTGACTACACATAAAACTTATATGTAAACTAGAAAGGATCGAAGGGACTATATTGTACGTTTAAAAGCGAAATGAACATTGAATACCCTTTATATATGATTTGCGGATGCTATGATCACCGGTCCAAAATTTTGAATCCGCCTTAGGTATCACACATGCACCCACTCGTTTTGTCTCAATTTCATCTCGGGGTCCGAAGATCGATTGAAAGAGGACTAGGGTGGGTACAATACATCTCGGGGTCCCATCTTAGTTTCCCTCATGAATGTACAATATACTCCCTCTGATCCCCACAGACCCCCCCCCCCCCGCGGGTCATTTCTATCATTCTATCATAGAAACATACCAAACCTTTATCTGCTTGCACGACACACAATTGATCTCTCAAACATCAATCGATCTCGTCAAGATGTGTTGGGGCATGAACCAAATGGGATGTCAAAACTAAGATGGGAAGCGACACGTAGTGGATGCAAAGTGAAACTTTAAATGAACCGTTTGTTTGTATGCATGTCGTACAAATTACAACATTGGAAATACAAGCGAATGATACTCGGCGGAATGTTCAAATGACGCATGCGGGAGGACGGACTCGACTGGAGGGTGGCATGATCGATGGAGAGGATGGTTGGAGAGGAATGAGAAATAAGCAACGCCACATGATTATACTTGAACGGCTCAAATAAACAATAAGTTGTCTCGTTTTCCCTTCTGTCTTGGTCACGGAGTAAGATACTCCCTCTATTTTTATTTACTCTACATATTAGGTTTGACTGAAGTCAAACTTCATAAAATTTGACCAAGTTTATAGAAAACTAGCAAGACGCCCGTGCCTTGCACGGAACATCAAGATCTTGTGGGAGAAAAGGATGAATGAGGGAAGGCCTTATCTGCAAATGTGGAGAGGAGTGCGGGTAAATTGTCATAGTTTCCATCCTATCCATTAGATATAGATGGGACGGCCTATATTGCAGGATGGAAGGCACACCATCATCACCAACTCTGCTTTTTATGTACACTAGCAAGATGCCCGTACGTTGCACAGAACATCAAGATGCATTTGTATGAGTAGTTTATCTTGTGGGAGAAAAGGATGAATGAGGGAAGGCCTTATTTGAAAATGTGGAGAGGGGTGTGAGTATCTTTTTGCAAAATTGCCATAGTTTCCTTCCTATCCATCAGATATATATCGGACGGACTCTTATAAAAACAGAGTTGGTGATGATGGTGTGCCTGTCATCCTGCAATATAGGCCGTCCGATTTATATCTGACGGATAGGAAGGAAACTATGGCAATTTTGCAAAAAGGTACCCACACACCTCTCCACAATTGCAAATAAGGCCTTCCCTCGTTCATCCCTTTCTCTCACAAGATAAACTAGTCATACAAATGCATCTTGATGTTACGTGCAACGCACGGGCATCTTGCTAGTAAGAGTAGAAATATGAACATTTACAATAGCAACTATATATGATGTGAAAGTATATTCAATAATGAATCTAATGGTGTTGATTTGTTATTGTATATGTTATTAATTCTGTCTATGAACTTCGTCAAAGTTTACAAAATTTGACTTTGAGCAAAGCTAAAATGTGGAGAAAATAAAAACAGAGGGAGTACGCAGGGACTAGTATAGTTACTACTGCCGGAACATGGTAAGTTGGACCCCACGGCAGCCGGACCAGTAAACCCTCGTACTCCCCACCGCGTGGGAAACCACTGCCGAGTCTTCCCCGGCTCCATGTCGTTCCCTTCCTATGCCTCACCATCATCCACCGCCCTGGTGCTCTCGGCGTGCCGTGGTCAACATGGTCAACGAACGACATCCATCGGACATGGACTGTACGTGGAGAGGCTGACAGCTGGGTCCACGGCCACACACAAGGAAATGCCTCCTTATTACGCGCAAAATAATGATTCCTCCACCTGACATCTGGGACCCACCGGAAGGGCCCTATATTTTGCGAAAAAAACATCCCCCCCCGCTAACAGGTCGGACCCACCAGCTATATCTTCGCACGCAAGGAAGTGTCTCCTTATTACACACAAAAAAATGAATACTCCCCCTGCTAGCTGGGACCCAACATAGTGGGAGGCTGACATGTGGGCCTACTAAGTTGACGGGGACAGAGGGCTTTATCAACTTAGTCAATATGAACGATTCTAGCTCCAGTGACCATACAATGTCCATCAACGGCCGTAGTGCTTCTTCAACCTCTAGTCTTCTTGCTCCACGCGCCCAAAGCAGCACTGGTCGTGCCGCCTGCTCCTGCCTCCCGTGGCCGGCTGGGCTGCCGCGGAGGCCTCACCACCCCCTACTACTCCCACCACTGGCCAGGCCCTGCGGCGACGGCAGCCTCACACCGCAGTCGAACCAGTGAACCCTCGTACTCCTCTCCGCGTGGGCATCCACTGCCGCGTCTTCCTTGGCTCCACGTCGTCCCCTTCCTAGGCCTCGTCGTCCATCGCCTTGGTGCTCTCGGCGCGGCGTGGTCAATGTGGTCAATGAACGACTTCCATCGGAAGAGTACTGTACGTGGAGAGGCTGACAGCTGGGTCCACGGCCGCAGCAATGAAGTGCCTCCTTATTACGCGCAAAATAGTGATTCCTCCACCTAACAACAGGGACCCACCGGACGGGCCACCATATTTCACAAAAAAAATGTTTCCCCCCTGACTGCTGAGACCCACCAGCTACATCTTCGCATGCAAGGAAGTGCCTGACAGTCGGGACCCACCCGGCCGAAGCGTATGTAGCATTGTCATTCTGGTCGTGAACGTGTATGTAGATACGATCAGTCTGTCTGCAGGCTGCATGATGAACAGTGGCCGTGCAAGGAAGGGCACATGTCGTAGTAGAGGCGCACACGTGTCGTAGTAGAGGTGTGCACGTAGCATGTACATGCACGTGTTGGGGAATGTAGTAATTTCAAAAAAAAATCCTACGCACACGCAAGATCATGGTTATGCATAGCAACGAGAGGGGAGAGTGTTGTCTACGTACCCTTGTAGACCGAAAGCGGAAGCGTTATAACAACGCGGTTGATGTAGTCATACGTCTTCACGGCCCGACCGATCAAGCACCGTAACTACGACACCTCCGAGTTCTAGCACACGTTCAACTCGATGACGATCCCGGACTCCGATCCAGCAAAGTGTCGGGGAAGAGTTCTATCAGCACGACGGCGTGGTGACGATCTTGATGTTCTACTGTCACAGGGCTTCGCCTAAGCACCGCTATAATATTATCGAGGACTATGGTGGAGGGGGGCACCACACACGGCTAAGAGATCTCAAGGTTCAATTGTTGTGTCTAGAGGTGCCCCCTGCCCCCGTATATAAAGGAGCAAGGGGGAGGAGGCCGGCCCTAGGAGGGGCGCGCCAGGGGAGTAGGATTCCAACTCCTAGTTGGATTAGGTTTCCTCCTTTCCTAGTCCAACTAGGAGAAGGGGGAAAAGGGGGGAAGAGGGGAAGGAAGGGAGAGAGGGGCCGCGCCCCAAACCTCTTGTCCAATTCGGACTGGGCTTGGGAGGGGCGCGCGCCACCTCCTGGTCCTTCCCACTAAGGCCCATTAAGGCCCATTGCTTCTTCCTCGTATTCCCGTAACTCCCCGGTACCTCTGAAAATACCCGAATCACTCGGAACCTTTCCGATGTCCGAATATAGTCGTCCAATATATCAATCTTTACGTCTCGACCATTTCAAGACTCCTCGTCATGTCCCAGATCTTATCCAGGACTCCGAACTCCTTCGGTACATCAAAACATATAAACTCATAATGAAACTGTCATCGAAACCTTAAGCGTGCGGACCCTACGGGTTCAAGAACAATGTAGACATGACCGAGACACGTCTCCGGTCAATAACCAATAGCGGAACCTGGATGCTCATATTGGCTCTCACATATTCTACGAAGATCTTTATCGGTCAGACCGCATAACAACATACGTTGTTCCCTTTGTCATCGGTATGTTACTTGCCCGAGATTCGATCGTCGGTATCTCAATACCTAGTTCAATATCGTTACCGGCAAGTCTCTTTACTCGTTCCGTAATACATCATCTCGCAACTAACTCATTAGTTGCAATGCTTGCAAGGCTTATGTGATGTGCATTACCGAGAGGGGCCAGAGATACCTCTCCGACAATCAGAGTGACAAATCCTAATCTCAAAATACGCCAACCCAACATGTACCTTTAGAGACACCTGTAGATCTCCTTTATAATCACCCAGTTACGTTGTGACGTTTGGTAGCACACAAAGTGTTCCTCCGGTAAACGGGAGTTGCATAATCTCATAGTCATAGGAACATGTATAAGTCATGAAGAAAACAATAGCAACATACTAAACGATCGGGTGCTAAGCTAACGGAATGGGTCAAGTCAATCACATCATTCTCCTAATGATGTGATCCCGTTAATCAAATGACAACTCATGTCTATGGTTAGGAAACATAACCATCTTTGATTAACGAGCTAGTTAAGTAGAGGCATAATAGTGACACTTTGTTTGTCTATGTATTCACACAAGTATTATGTTTCCGGTTAATACAATTCTAGCATGAATAACAAACATTTATCATGATATAAGGAAATAAATAATAACTTTATTATTGCCTCTAGGGCATATTTCCTTCAGTCTCCCACTTGCACTAGAGTCAATAATCTAGTTCACATCGCCATGTGATTTAACACTAATAGTTCACATCACCATGTGATTAACACCCATAGTTCACATCGTCATGTGACCTATACCCAAATGGTTTAGTAGAGTCAGTAATCTAGTTCACATCGTTTATGTGATTAACACCCAAAGAGTACCAAGGTGTGATCATGTTTTGCTTGTGAGATAATTTTAGCTAATTGATCCCACTTTCAATATGTATCTAGATCGAGACTTAGAGTCATCCAGATCTGTGTCAAAACTTGCATCGACGTTACTTTTTACGATGAACCTTTTGTCACCTCCATAATTGAGAAATATTTCCTTATTCCACTAAGGATAATTTTGACCGCTATCCAGTGATCTACTCTTAGATCACTACTGTACTCCCTTGCTTAACACAGTGTAGGGTATACAATAGATCTGGTACACGGCATGGCATACTTTATAGAACCTATGGCTGAGGCATAGGGAATGACTTTCATTCTCTTTCTATCTTCTGCCGTGGTCGGGTTTTGAGTCTTACTCAATTTCACACCTTGTAACACAACCAAGAACTCTTTCTTTGACTGTTCCATTTTTGAACTACTTCAAAATATTGTCAAGGTATGTACTCATTGAAAAAACTTATCAAGTGTCTTGATCTATCTCTATAGATCTTGATGCTTAATATGTAAGCAGCTTCACCGAGGTCTTTCTTTGAAAAACTTCTTTCAAAACACTCCTTTATGCTTTGCAGAATAATTCTACATTATTTCCGATCAACAATACGTCATTCACATATATTTATCAGAAATGATGTAGTGCTCCCACTCACTTTCTTGTAAATACAGGCTTCACCGCCAGTCTGTATAAAACTATATGCTTTGATCATCTCATCAAAGCGCATATTCCAACTCCGAGATGCTTGCACCAGTCCATAGATGGATCGCTGGAGATTGCACATTTTGTTAGCACCTTTAGGATTGACAAAACCTTCTGGTTGTATCATATACAACTCTTCTTTAATAAATCCATTAAGGAATACAGTTTTGTTTATCCATTTGCCGGATTTCATAAAATGCGGCAATTGCTAACATGATTCGGACAGACTTAAGCATAGATACGAGTGAGAAACTCTCATCGTAGTCAACACCTTGAACTTGTCAAAGACCTTTTTGCGACAATTCTAGCATTGTAGATAGTAACACTACTATCAGCGTCCGTCTTCCTCTTGAAGATCCATTTAATCTTAATGGCTCGCCGATCATTGGGCAAGTCAATCAAAGTCCATACTTTGTTCTCATACATGGATCTCATCTCAGATTTCATGGCCTCAAGCCATTTCGCGGAATCTGGGCTCATCATCGCTTCCTCATAGTTCGTAGGCTCGTCATGGTCAAGTAACATGACCTCCAGAACTAGATTACCGTACCACTCTGGTGCGGATCTCACTCTGGTTTACCTACAAGGTTCGGTGGTAACTTGATCTGAAGTTACATGATCATCATCATTAGCTTCCTCACTAATCGGTCTAGTAGTCATAGGAACAGATTTCTGTGATGAACTACTTTCCAATAAGGGAGCATGTACAGTTACCTCATCAAGTTCTACTTTCCTCCCACTCACATCTTTTGAGAGAAACTCCTTCTTTAGAAAGGATCTATTCTTAGCAACGAATGCCTTGCCTTCGGATCTGTGATAGAAGGTGTACCCAACAGTCTCCTTTGGGTATCTTATGAAGACATATTTCTCCGATTTGGGTTTGAGCTTATCAGGATGAAACTTTTTCACATAAGCATCACACCCAAAACTTTAAGAAACGACAACTTTGGTTTCTTGCCAAACCATAGTTCAGATTGTGTCGTCTCAACGGATTTAGATGGTGCCCTTTTTAACGTGAATGCAGTTGTCTCTAATGCATAACCCCAAAACGATAGTGGTAGATCGGTAAGAGACATCATAGATTGCACTATATCCAATAAAGTACGGTTATGACGATCGGACACACCATTATCCTGTGGTGTTCCAGGTGGCATGAGTTTGTGAAACTATTCCACATTGTTTTAATTGAAGACCAAACTCGTAACTCAAATATTTGTCTCCGCGATCAGATCGTAGAAACCTTATTTTCTTGTCACGATGATTTTCCACTTCACCCTGAAATTATTTGAACTTTTCAAATGTTTCAGACTTATGTTTCATCAAGTAGATATACCCATATCTGCTCAAATCATCTGTGAAGGTCAGAAAATAACGATACCCGCCGCGAGCTTCAACATTCATCGGACCACATACATCTGTATGTATGATCTCCAACAAATCTGTTGCTCTCTCCATAGTACCGGAGAACGGCGTTTTAGTCATCTTGCCCATGAGGCACGGCTCGCAAGTACCAAGTGATTCATAATCAAGTGGTTCCAAAAGTCCATTAGTATTGAGTTTCTTCATGCGCTTTACACCGATATGACCTAAACGGCAGTGCCACAAATAAGTTGCACTATCATTATTAACTTTGCATCTTTTGGCTTCAATATTATGAATATGTGTAACACTACAATCAAGATCCAACGAACTATTTTCATTGGGTGTATGACCATCGAAGGTTTTATTCATGTAAACAGAACAACAATTATTCTCTGACTTTAATGAATAACTGTATTGCAATAAACATGATCAAATCATATTCATGCTCAATGCAAACACCAAATAACACTTATTTAGTTTCAACACTAATCCCAAAAATATAGGGAGTGTGCGATGATGATCATATCAATCTTGGAACTACTTCCAACACACATCGTCACCTCACCCTTTACTAGTTTCTGTTTATTCTGCAACTCTCGTTTTGAGTTACTACTCTTAGCAACTGAACCAGTATCAAATGCCGAGGAGTTTCTATAAACACTAGTAAAGTACACATCAATAACACGTATATCCAATATACCTTTGTTTACTTTGCCATCCTTCTTATCTGCCAAATACTTGGGGCAGTTCCACTTCCAATGACCAGTCCCTTTGCAGTAGAAGCACTTAGTCTCAGGCTTAGGATCAGACCTGGGCTTCTTCACTTGAGCAGAAACTTGCTTGCCATTCTTCTTGAAGTTCCCCTTCTTCCCTTTGCCCTTTTCTTGAAACTAGTGGTCTTGTCAACCATCAACACTTGATGTTTTTCTTGATTTCTACCTTTGTTGATTTCAGCATCACGAAGAGCTTGGGAGTTGTTTCTGTTATCCCTTGCATATTATAGTTCATCACGAAGTTCTACTAACTTGGTGATGGTGACTAGAGAATTCTGTCAATCACTATCTTATCTGGAAGATTAACTCCCACTTGATTCAAGCGATTGTAGTACCCAGACAATCTGAGCACATGCTCACTAGTTGAGCGATTCTCCTCCATCTTTTAGCTATAGAACTTGTTGGAGACTTCATATCTCTCAACTCGGGTATTTGCTTGAAATATTAACTTCAACTCCTGGAACATCTCATATGGTCCATGACGTTCAAAAATGTCTTTGAAGTCCCGATTCTAAGCCATTAAGCATGGTGCACTAAACTATCAAGTAGTCATCATATTGAGCTAGCCAAACGTTCATAACGTCTGCATCTGCTCCTGCAATAGGTCTATCACCTAACGGTGCATCAAGGACATAATTCTTCTGTGCAGCATTGAGGATAAACCTCAGATCACGGATCCAATCCGCATCATTGCTACTAAAATCTTTCAACACAATTTTCTCTAGGAACATATCAAAATAAACACAGGGAAGCAACAACGCGAGCTATTGATCTACAACATGATTTGCAAAATACTACCAGGACTAAGTTCATGATAAATTTAAGTTCAATTAATCAGATTACTTAACAACTCCCACTTAGACAGACATCTCTCTAGTCATCTAAGTGATCATGTGATCCAAATCAACTAAACCATGTCCGATCATCACGTGAGATGGAGTAGTTTTCAATGGTGAACATCACTATGTTGATCATATCTACTATATGCTTCACGCTCGACCTTTCGGTCTCTGTGTTCCGAGGCCATATCTGTATATGCTTGGCTAGTCAAGTATAATCTGAGTATTCCGCATGTGCAACTGTTTTGCACCCGTTGTATTTGAACGTAGAGCCTATCACACCCGATCATCACATGGTGTCTCAGCACGAAGAACTTTCGCAATGGTGCATACTCAGGGAGAACACTTCTTGATAATTAGTGAGAGATCATCTTAAAATGCTACCGTCAATCAAAGCAAAATAAGATGTATAAAAGATAAACATCACATGCAATCAAAATATGTGACATGATATGGCCATGACCATCTTGCGCCTTTGATCTCCATCTCCAAAGTATTGTCATGATCTCTATCGTCACCGGCATGACACCATGATCTCCATCATCTTGATCTATATCAATGTGTCGTTACATGGTCGTCTCGTCAACAATTGCTCTTGCAACTATTGCTATCGCATAGCGATAAAGTAAAGCAATTATTTGGCGCTTGCATCTTATGCAATGGAGAGACAACCATAAGGATTTTGCCAGTTGCCGATAACTTCAACAAAACATGATCATCTCATACAACAACTTATATCTCATCACGTCTTTGACCATATCACATCACAACATGCCCTGCAAAAACAAGTTAGACAACCTCTACTTTGTTTTTGCAAGTTTTACGTGGCTGCTACGGGCTTAGCAAGAACCAATCTTACCTACGCATAAAAACCACAACGATAGTTTGTCAAGTTGGTGTTGTTTTAACCTTCGCAAGGACTGGGCGTAGCTACACTCGGTTCAACTAAAGTTGGAGAAACTGACACCCGCCAGCCACCTGTGTGCAAAGCACGTCGGTAGAACCAGTCTCGCGTAAGCGTACGCGCAATGTCGGTCTGGGCCGCTTCATCCAACAATACCGCCGAACCAAAGTATGACATGCTGGTAAGCAGTATGACTTATATCGCCCACAACTCACTTGTGTTCTACTCGTGCACAACATCAACGCATAAAACCAGGCTCGGATGCCACTGTAGGGGAACGTAGTAATTTCAAAAAAATTCCTACGCACACGCAAGATCATGGTGATGCATAGCAATGAGAGGAGAGAGTGTTGTCTACGTACCCTCATAGACCGGAAGCGGAAGCGTTAGCACAACACGGTTGATGTAGTCGTACGTCTTCACGGCTCGACCGATCAAGCACCGAAACTAAGGCACCTCCGAGTTCTAGCACACGTTCAGCTCGATGACGATCCCCGGAGTCTGATCCAGCAAAGTGTCGGGGAAGAGTTCCGTCAGCACGATGGTGTGGTGACGATCTTGATGTTCTACCGTCGTAGGGCTTCGCCTAAGCACCGCTACAATATTATCGAGGATTATGGTGGAGGGGGGCACCGCACACGGCTAAGAGATCTCAAGGATCAATTGTTGTGTCTAGAGGTGCCCCCTGCCCCCGTATATAAAGGAGCAAGGGGGAGAAGGCCGGCCCTAGGAGGGGCGCACCAGGGGAGTAGGATTCCAACTCCTAGTTGGAGTAGGTTTCCTCCTTTCCTAGTCCAACTAGGAGAAGGGGGAAAGGGGGGAAGAGGGGAAGGAAGGGAGAGAGGGGCCGCGCCCCAAACCCCTTGTCCAATTCGTACTGGGCTTGGGAGGGGGGCGCGCCACCTCCTGGTCCTTCCCACTAAGGCCCATTAAGGCCCATTGCTTCTTCCTCGTATTCCCGTAACTCCCCGGTACCTCCGAAAATACCCGAATCACTCGGAACATTTCCGATGTCCGAATATAGTCGTCCAATATATCAATCTTTACGTCTCGACCATTTCGAGACTCCTCGTCATGTCCCCGATCACATTCGGGACTCCGAACTCCTTTGGTACATCAAAACATATAAACTCATAATGAAACTGTCATCGAAACCTTAAGCGTGCGGACCCTACGGGTTCGAGAACAATGTAGACATGACCGAGACACGTCTCCGGTCAATAACCAATAGCGGAACCTAGATGCTCATATTGGTTCCCACATATTCTACAAAGATCTTTATCGGTCAGACTGCATAACAACATACGTTGTTCCCTTTGTCATCGGTATGTTACTTGCCTGAGATTCGATCGCCGGTATCTCAATACCTAGTTCAATCTCGTTACCGGCAAGTCTCTTTACTCGTTCCGTAATACATCATCTCGCAACTAACTCATTAGTTGCAATGCTTGCAAGGCTTATGTGATGTGCTTTACCGAGAGGGCCCAGAGATACCTCTCCGACAATCGGAGTGACAAATCCTAATCTCGAAATACGCCAACCCAACATGTACCTTTGGAGACACCTGTAGAGCTCCTTTATAATCACCCAGTTATGTTGTGACATTTGATAGCACACAAAGTGTTCCTCCGGTAAACGGGAGTTGCATAATCACATAGTCATAGGAACATGTATAAGTCATGAAGAAAGCAATAGCAACATACTAAATGATCGGGTGCTAAGCTAACGCAATGGGTCAAGTCAATCACATCATTCTCCTAATGATGTGATCCTGTTAATCAAATGACAACTCATGTATATGGTTAGGAAACATAACCATCTTTGATTAACGAGCTAGTCAAGTAGAGGCATACTAGTGACACTTTGTTTGTCTATGTATTCACACAAGTATTATGTTTCCGGTTAATACAATTCTAGCATGAATAATAAACATTTATCATGATATAAGGAAATAAATAATAACTTTATTATTGCCTCTAGGGCATATTTCCTTCAGCATGTACATCAGCCAGGGTGCAAGAAAGTAAATACGGCCACATACGTACATATGGGCGGGGTTCAAACGCCTACTCGTGCATACGTACAGCCAGGGCTCGTGTACATGGCTGGGTCGGAACGGGGAAACTGCATCGTCATCGTGTTCATGGGGAGCCAACCGGCTGGGTCGGAATGGAATGCGTTGTTGTGTTCATCGGGAGCCAACCGGCTTGGACGGAACATCTGATGGAAACGAGGCCTGGCGTACCGCAGAACAGAGGAAACGGCCTTGTGTTCGACCAGCCACGGTCAAAACGGGATCCTATTCATCGGGAGGGGTCTGGCGTACCATAAAACGGAGAAAACGGACTTCTCTTGGACCTCCTACAGTCGAAACAGGGTCCTGTTGACAGGGAGGGGTGTGGCGTATCACAAAACGGAGGAAACGGACTTGTGTTGGAGCGCTACGGTCGAAACGGGGGGTCCTGTTCATCGGGATGGGTGTGGCGTACCGCATAACGGGACTCCACGGGATACTGCTCATCTTCACCGTCGACCTCCTCCAGCCTCCACGGGCTAATGTTCATCCACCGTCGACCTCCTCCAGCCTCCACCTGCGACTGTTCATCCATGGGCTCCTGTTCATCCAGCCTCCACCGCGCGCTCCTCCATCGGCCATTGTTCAACCAGCCCTCTCCACGTGGGTCTGATACGTCTCCAACGTATCTATAATTTTTTATTGTTCCATGCGATTATACTATCTGTTTTGGATGTTTAATGGGCTTTAATTTACATTTTAATATTATTTTTGGGACTAACCTACTAACCAAAGGCCCAGTGCAAATTGCTGGTTTTTGCCTATTTTAGTGTTTCGCAGAAAAGGAATATCAAACGGAATCCAAACGGAATGAAACCTTCGAGAGAGTAATTTTTGGAATAAACGTGATCCAGGAGACTTGGAGTGGTCGTCAAGAAAGAAGCAAGGAGGCCACGAGGCAGGGGGCGCGCCCCCACCCTCGTGGGCCCCTTGCAGCTCCACCGACGTACTTCTTCCTCCTATATATACCCATATACCCCGAAAACATCTAGGAGCACCACGAAACCCTATTTCCACCATCGCAACCATATGTACCAGTGAGATCCCATCTTGGGGCCTTTTCCGGAGCTCCGCCAGAGGCAGAATCGATCACAGAGGGCTTCTACATCAACACCATAGCCTCTCTGATGATGTGTAAGTAGTTTACCACAGACCTTCGGGTCCATAGTTATTAGCTGGATGGCTTCTTCTCTCTCTTTGGATCTCAATACAAATTTCTCCTTGATCTTGAAAAGCTCGATGATATGTCTAAAGAATTTTATGGTCTGAAATCTTAGTTCGCTCATCTTGAAAACTTAATAGCCCAAATTTCGGATAAGCAGGCCACCTTAGTTAACAAGATGGCCGCCAAACCGGAAGAACTAGATGATAATAAGGATGAAGATCTAAAAGTGATTGATGTGTTTCCTATTAAATCTTTGTTTTGCAACATGAATCTTGATAATGATGGGACTGGAGATGAGTCAACTTTAGTTAAAAGGCGTCCCAATGATTCAGAGTTTTTAGATCTTGATGCAAAAATTAATAAAAGTGGGATTGAAGAGGTCAAAACTTTACATAGCAATGAACCCACTATTATGGATTTCAAGGGATTTAATTGTGATAATTTCTCTTTGATAGATTGTATTTCCTTGTTGCAATCCGTGCTAAATTCTCTGCATGCTTATAGTCAAAATAAAGCTTTTACCAAACATATAGTTGATGCTTTAATGCAACCTTATGAAGAAAAGCTTGAATTGGAAGTTTCTAGCCCTAGAAAACTACATGATGAGTGGGAACCTACTATTAAAATTAAAGATCATGAATGCTATGCTATATGTGATTTGGGTGCTAGCGTTTCCACGATTCCCAAAACTTTGTGTGATGTGTTAGGTTTCTGTGAATTTGATGATTGTTCTTTAAATTTGCACCTCGCGGATTCCACTATTAAGAAACCTATGGGAAGGATTAATGATGTTCTTATTGTTGCAAATAGGAATTATGTGCCTGTAGATTTCATTGTTCTTGATATTGATTATAATCCTACATGTCCCATTATTCTTGGTAGACCTTTCCTTAGAACGATTGGTGCAATTATTGATATGAAAGAAGGGAATATTAGATTCCAGTTTCAGTTAAGGGAAGGCATGGAACACTTTCCTAGAAAGAAAATTAAATTATCTTATGAATCTATTATGAGAGCCACTTATCGATTGCATACAAAAGATGATAATACCTAGATCTATTCTTGCGTTTACGCCTAGCTAGGGGCGTTAAACGATAGCGCTTATTGGGAGGCAACCCAATTTTATTTTTGTTTCTTGCTTTTTGGTTCTGTTTAGTAATAAATAATTCATATAGCTTATGTTTAGATGTGTTTTTATGCTTTTAATTAGTGTTTGTGCCAAGTAGAACCTTTGGGAAGACTTGGGGGAAGATTTTGCGATCTTGCTGTAAAAAACAGAAACTTTAGCGCTCACGAGATTTGCTCCATTTTTTACTAGAGAGTGCGACTAGGTTGATTCTTTTTGAAGATGATTAATAGAAAAATTCCTCATGTCCACCAATTTATTTCAGAATTTTGGGGGTTACAGAAGTATTCGAAACCTAAAGATTACTACAGACTGTTCTATTTTTGAATGATTCTGTTTTTCGTGTGTTGTTTGCTTATTTTGATGAATCTATTGCTAGTATTGGGGGGTATGAACCATAGAGAAGTTTGAATACAGTAGGTTTAACACCAATATAAATAAATAATGGGTTCATTACAGTACCTTAAGTGGTGGTTTGTTTTCTTATACAACGGAGCTCATGACATTTTCTGTTGAGTTTTGTGTTGTGGTTTTCAAGTTTTGGGTAAAGATTTGATGGATTATGGAATAAGGAGTGGCAAGAGCCTAAGCTTGGGGATGCCCAAGGCACCCCAAGGTTAAATTCAAGAACAACCAAAAGCCTAAGCTTGGGGATGCCCCGGAAGGCATCCCCTCTTTCGTCTTTGTCCATCGGTAACTTTACTTGATGCTATATTTTTATTCACCACATGATATGCGTTTTGCTTGGAGCGTCTTGTATGATTTGAGTCTTTTCTTTTTAGTTTACCACAATCATCCTTGTTGTACACACCTTTTCGAGAGACACACATGAATCAGAATTTATTAGAATACTCTTTGTGCTTCACTTATATCTTTTGAGCTAGATAATTTTGCTCTAGTGCTTCACTTATATCTTTTTAGAGCACGGTGGTGGTTTTATTTTATAGAAATTATTGATCTCTCATGCTTCACTTATATTATTTTGAGAGTCTTTTAGAACATCATGGTAATTTGCTTTGTTTATGAAATTAGTCCTAATATAATAGGCATCCAAGATGGGTATAATAAAAACTATCATAAAAAGTGCATTGAATACTATGAGAAGTTTGATACTTGATGATTGTTTTGAGATATGAAGATGGTGATATTAGAGTCATGCTAGTTGAGTAGTTGTGAATTTGAGAAATACTTGTGTTAAAGTTTGTGATTCCCGTAGCATGCACGTATGGTGAACTGATATGTCTCCATCGTATCTACTTTTCCAAACACTTTTGCCCTTGTTTTGGACTCTAACTTGCATGATTTGAATGGAACTAACCCGGACTGACGCTGTTTTCAGCAGAATTACCATGGTGTTATTTATGTGCAGAAACAAAAGTTCTCGGAATGACCTGAAACTTCACGGAACATCTATTCGGAAATAATAAAAAATCCTTGCAAAATATGAAGGCCAGGGGGCCCACCACCCGTCCACGAGGGTGGGGGCGCGCCCCCCTACCTCGTGGGCCCCCTGGAGCTCCTCCGACCTCAACTCCAACTCTATATATTTGGTTTCGGGGAGAAAAAATCAGAGAGAAGCATTCATCGCGTTTTACGATACGGAGCCGCTGCCAAGCCCTAAAACCTCTCGAGAGGGCTGATCTGGAGTCCGTTCGGGGCTCCGGAGAGGGGAACCCGTCGCCATCATCATCATCAACCATCCTCCATCAACAAATTCATGATGCTCACCGTTGTGCGTGAGTAATTCCGTCGTAGGCTTGCTGGACGATGATGGGTTGGATAAGATCTATCATGTAATCGAGTTAGTTTTGTTAGGGTTTGATCCCTAGTATCCACTATGTTCTGAGATTAATGTTGCTATACTTTGCTATACTTAATGCTTGTCACTAGGGCCCGAGTGCCATGATTTCAGATCTGAACCGATTATGTTTTCATCAATATATGAGAGTTCTTGATCCTATCTTGCAAGTCTATAGTCACCTATTATGAGTTATGATCCGTTAACCCCGAAGTAGCAATAATCGGGATACTTACCGGTGATGACCGTAGTTTGAGGAGTTCATGTATTCACTATGTGTTAATGCTTTGTTCCGGTAGTCTATTAAAAGGAGGCCTTAATATCCCTTAGTTTCCATTAGGACCCCGCTGCCACGGGAGGGTAGGACAAAAGATGTCATGCAAGTTCTTTTCCATAAGCACGTATGACTATATTCGGAATACATGCCTACATTACATTGATGAATTGGAGCTAGTTCGGTGTCACCCTAGGTTATGACTGTTACATGATGAACCACATCCGGCATAATTCTCCATCACCGATCCATTGCCTACGAGTTTTCCATATATTGTTCTTCACTTATTTACTTTTTCGTTTCTATTGCTATCATCACTACAAAATACCAAAAACACTACTTTTACTACTATTACCTTTTGCTATCGTTACCACTACTATCATATTACTTTGCTACTAAATACTTTGCTGCAGATATTAAGTTTCCAGGTGTGGTTGAATTGACAACTCAGCTGCTAATACTTGAGAATATTGTTTGGCTCCCCTTGTGTCGAATCAATAAATTTGGGTTGAATACTCTACCCTCGAAAACTGTTGCGATCCCCTATACTTGTGGGTTATCAAGACTATTTTCTGGCTCCGTTGCCGGGGAGCATAGCTCTATTCTTTGAGTCACTTGGGATTTATATCTGCTTATCATTATGAAGAACTTGAGAAATCCAAAAACCAAGATTTATCCCTCAACTACGTGGGGAGGTAAGGAACTACCATCTAGCTCTGCACTTGATTCACCTTCTGTTTTGAGTAAGCTTGCGACACCTAAACCTGCTTCGGCTATTCGTTCTAATATGTCGCATGTTATTGATGATGCCACTTTGCTATGCATGATACTTATGATGAAACTACTTCTATGCTTGATACTACCATGCCACTTGGTGATTTTCTTGATGAACAACTTGCTAGGGCTAGAGAGAATGAAAATATTGAATCTGATAATACTGATGAAAGTGATGATGAAGACTTGCCCATTATTCCTAAGGGTTGTGTTTTTGATAAAGAATCTTCTTTAACTATTTTAGCTTGCAAAGATAGTTACGAACTTAAGAGGTTACTAGCTAAATGGAATAAGCAAACTCTAAATGCTAGGATGAAACCTGACCCTGCTTTTGCTAATTCACCTGTCTTTGTTACTGATACAGATTATGAATTCTCTGTTGATCCTGATATAATTACTTTGGTTGAATCTGATCCTTTTCATGGCTATGAATCTGAAACTGTTGTGGCACATCTTACTAAATTAAATGATATAGCCACCCTGTTCACTAATGATGAGAGAACTCGTTACTTTTATATCCTTAAAATATTTCCGTTCTCATTAAAGGGTGATGCTAAGATATGGTTTAACTCTCTTGATCCTGGTTGTGTGTGTAGTCCCTAGGATATGATTTATTACTTCTATGCTAAATATTTCCCTGCTCATAAGAAACAAGTTGCTTTAAGGGATATATATAATTTTGTGCAAATTGAAGAAGAGAGTCTCCCACAAGCTTGGGAGAGGCTTCTCCAATTACTTAATGCTTTGCCTGATCATCCTCTTAAGAAAAATGAAATACTTGATATCTTTTATAATGGACTAACTGATGCTTCCAGATATTACCTGGATAGTTGTGTTGGTTCTGTTTTCAGGGAAAGAACACCAGATGAAGCTGAAATTCTATTGAATAATATGTTGACAAATGAAAATAATTGGACACTCCCTGAGCCAGCTCCTGAGCCTATTCCTAAACCAACTCCGAAGAAGAGGGGTATTCCATTTCTCAGTCCTGAAGATATGTAAGAGGCAAAGAAATCTATGAAAGAAAAAGGTATTAAGGCTAAAGATGTTAAGAATTTACCTCCTATTGAAGAAATACACGGTCTTAATTTACCGCCTATTGAAGAAACATATGACCTTAATCCATTGCCTATTGAAGAAGTACATGGTTTGATAACCCGACACAGGTAGTAAAGGTAAATTCTCTCTATAGATATGATAAAGCTGAAATCCCATTTACTAAGTTTGCTAGCCCATGCTTAGATGAGTTTGATAAATTTATGGCCAAGCAAGAAGATTTTAATGCTTATTCTGGTAGACAATTGAAATACAATTCAAATATGCTTGAACACTTGGGTGATTATATGGCTAATGTCAAAGTTGAACTTAAACTTATTAGTGAACATGCTTCTATGGTTACCACTCAAGTAGAACAAGTACTTAAAGCTCAAAATGACTTGCTCAATGAATTGAATAGTAAAAATAATGATAACGATGTTAGAGTTATGACTAGAGGTGGTAGAATGACTCAGGAACCTTTGTATCTTGAAGGCCACCCTAAGAGAATTGAGCAAGATTCTCATATAAATAATGTAGATGCACCTGGTCCTTCTAATAGGAAGAAAAAGAAAAATGATAGGACTTTGCATGCTTCTAGTGAACCTATTACTGAAACACCTGAGAATCCAAATGATATTTCTATCTCTGATGCTAAAACACAATCTGGTAATGAACCTGAAACTAGTAATAATGCTAATAATAATGTTCATGATGATGCTCAACCTAGTAATGGTAATGATATAGAAATTGAACATGTTGTTGATCTTGATAAACCACAATCAAAGAATCAACGTTATGATAAGAAAGACTTAGTTGCTAGGAAGCACGGTAAGGAAAGAGAGCCTTGGGTTCGGAAACCCCTGCCTTTTCCTCCCAAACCATCCAAGAAAAAGGATGATGAGGATTTTGAGCGCTTTGCTGAAATGATTAGACCTATCTTTTTGTGTATGCGATTAACTAATATGCTCAAAATGAATCCTTATGCTAAGTATATGAAAGATATTGTTACAAATAAAAGAAAGATACCGGAAGCTGAAATTTCCACCATGCTTGCTATTTATACTTTTAAAGGTGGAATACCTAAGAAACTTGGAGATCCCGATGTACCAACTGTACCATGCTCCATTAAAAGAAACTATGTTAAAACTGCTTTATGTGATCTTGGAGCCGGTGTTAGTGTTATGCCTCTCTCTTTATATCGTAGACTTGATTTGAATAAGTTGACACCTAGTGAAATATCTTTGCAAATGACTGATAAATCAACTGCTATACCTGTCGGCATTTGTGAGGATGTGCCTGTTGTAGTTGCAGACGTTACTATTTTAACGGACTTTGTTATTCTTGATATTCCTGAGGACGATAGTATGTCTATTATTCTTGGAAGACCCTTTTTGAATACTGCAGGGGCTGTTATTGACTGCACTAAAGGCAATGTCACTTTTCATGTTAATGGTAATGAGCATACGGTACACTTTCCGAGGAAACAACCTCAAGTTCATAGTATCAACTCTATTGGAAAATTTCCATCGATTATATTTGGAGGTTTTGAATTTCCTCTTCCTACTGTCAAGAAGAAATATGATATTCTTATTATTGGGGATGTGCATATCCCCTTGAGGTAACATAGTGTTATTCGAAATTTCTCTGGTTCCATGTTATTCGGAATGAGTTCGTTAACAAGACTTGATCAACCTTGTTAGTGGATTCCTTTTGATGATCATGAGATGGATGAAACTAGAAGGAACAACCTGTTGTACCCGCCTCTTACTTTCTGTTATTTATATTAAATAAAATAAAAATAGTATTTTTCTGTCTATTATCTGATTTATCCGTTCAATATAAAAATACCCCTAAAATAAAAGTTCTCCAAATGCCCTAAAATTTAAATATGATTTTTTCTAGAATATTTGAGAATATTTGGCACCAAGAACACAGCAAGGGGGGCATCCACCTGGCCACGAGGGCGGAGGGCGCGCCCTACCCCCCTAGGCGCACCCCCCTGCCTCGTGGGCCCATGGTGGCCCTCCTCCACTTATTCCTGCACCCACACACTTCTTCTTCCTCCCACAAACACGAATATCCAGCTCAAGCACGAGTTCTAGCTCATTTTGCTGCGATTTTTGATCTCCTTGCTCAAAGCACCTCTCACAAAATTGCTTGGGGAGATTGTTCCTTGGTATGTGACTCCTCCATTGGTCCAATTAGTTTTTGTTCTAGTGCTTTATTCATTGCAAATTTTTTCTGCTTAGGTGACCCTGTTCTTGAGCTTGCATGTCAAATTTATATGGTCAAAAGTAGTTTTGATGCATGATATAGGCTCTAGGCACTTGTAGGAGTAGTTGCTATCAATATTATTGAGTTTGGTTTACTTTTATTTTGAAGTTACTAAAAATTTCAGAAATTTTTCAGAGGAAGAAATATGTTTAGGAAAATGTACCAAGGTGGTTCTTCAAGGAAGCAAGGACCCAGGCTTGCAATGCGTGATGCTGATGAAGAGCCACCAAGAGACGCTCCTGTGCGTCCTTATGAATGGCCTTCAGAAGACTTCATGGATCGATCGGGGATTAAGGAAGAATTTAACGCATATTTGTGTAACGCTGATCTTGTGAGCTTCGAGGAAGAGAAGTGCAGCCAGTATCACTATATCACTAGTTCCTTTGTGAGGAGGTTTGAATTTTCATCTTCACGTAATTCTCCAACTTTCCTGTTTGATCTTAATGAAAATTCTTACACTATGGACTTAGAGGATTTTACCACTTCTTGCAAACTTCCACAATGGGGTACTATCAGGGAACCTCGCAAATCTGAATTTAGAGATTTTCTTGCTAGTATAACTGTGGGGGAATCTAGAGATATGACACAAGCTACCATAGGGAACATTCATTTTCCTGCTATACATTGTTTTGCTCTCTTCATAGGTAGATGCATTAACGGTAAAGATGAGGCATGTCACATGCGTGTCCCTGACCTCGGTATTCTTAGGAGTGCTGTGTTAGGAGATAAATCTTATAATTTGGGAGCCAGTGTTGCACGTAGGTTGCATCTGAATAGATTTAATGGAGATTTCTTTGGTGGAATTTATGCAACCCGCTTAGCTGATTTTCTTGGTGTAACTATACGTAATGATGATATTGAGTTGCCCCCTGCTTATTTGGATTATGATGCTATGGTTCATCACCAGTTTGTCGAGAGGAATGAATCACCTCTCCAGTATCGCTTAATCTTTGACAGGCGATGTGCTGTCCGTATTACTCTCCCTGCTCCTGCCTTCTTTGATTATCAAGCAAAAGGAAGATATGTTATCACCAGAGAGGATGCAGATGAGTATGAGAGGAGGGCGGAGGCCGCTCGTCGCCACGCTGCAGCTCAGGAGGCGATAGCCGCTGCATCTCAGTACGACCCCAACTATTATTATGGATATCCGCCAGGCCAGCCGTGGCCATAGACCAACTTAGGCCAAAAGCCTAAGCTTGGGGGAGTACGTATTTCCCATCGACATTACATTCATGTTCACACACTCATTGCTAGATGTCGATGCTCATACTTTTTCATTGTATCATCCATGCTAGTTTATTTTCCTTTTTATGCTTTCTTCTTGTGTGTTTAATAAACCTTAAGAAAAACCCAAAAAATTAGTTGTAGCTTTTAATTAGTTTACTTTCCATGCTTGTAGTAGTAATTAAAAAGAAAACCCAAAAATATTTCCTGTTCTTCTTTCGCTTGTTGGGAGCTTTCTCGTGTAAATAGTTTTATTTATTTTCTTTTCTTTGGGGGTCGATAAGAGAAGACCATAATTAAATTGTTGAAGTAGCTCGTATATGCATTATTGTTGATCTGACAAAAGAGCCCATATTGCCTTGTCTTCTCCTGTTTATTGAATGCTTGCAGATTCCAGCTTAGTCCAATGCACGTGCACTATTATTATTATCCACATCGTTCGGTCGTGCAAGTGAAAGGCAATTATGACGATATATGATGGACTGACTGAGATGAGAAAAGCTGGTATGAACTCGACCTCTCTTATTTTTGTAAATATGATTAGTTCATCGTTTCTGATTCAGCCTATTATGAATAAACATGTTTGCAATGACAACTAGAGATCATAGTTTCTTGTGCCGTGCTTGATTAGCTAGGAGCTTATAATGGTTTACCTTGCATGCCAACATGCTATTAAAATGGTTGTGATATCGTATGATAGGGTGGTATCCTCCTCTGAATGATTTAAGTGACTTGACTTGGCGCATGTTCACACATGTAGTTGAAACAAAATCAACATAGCCTTCACGATATTTATGTTCATGGTGGATTATATCCTACTCATGCTTGCATTCGGTGTTGATTAATTTTAATGCATGTTCATGACTGTTGTCGCTCTCTAGCTGGTCGCTTCCCAGTCTTTTGCTAGCCTTCACCTGTACTAAGCGGGAATACTGCTTGTGCATCCAACTCCATAAACCCCAAAGTTATTCCATATGAGTCCACCATACCTACCTATATACGGCATCTACCTGCCGTTCCAAGTAAATGTGTATGTGCCGAACTCTAAACCTTCAAATAAATATCATGTTTTGTATGCTCGAATAGCTCATGTATCAACTACGGCTGTCTGTATCTTCCATGTTAGGCGGGTTATTCTCAAGAGGAGTGGACTCCGCTCCTCACTCACGAGAAAGTGGCTGGTCACCGAGATGCCCAGTCCCATGCTTTATGCAAACTAAATCAAAATAATTGCAAACAAAACTCCCCTGGGACTCTTGTTAGTTGGAGGCACTCGTTGTTTCGAGCAAGCCATGGATTGATGTTTGTTGGTGGAGGGGGAGTATAAACTTTACCATACTGCTTGGCAACCGCCTATAATGTGTGTAGCTTGGAAGATATTGCCATCTCTTGGTTGTTATGTTGACAATAAAAGTATACCGCTCAAAATATTATTCACCTCTGTTTCAAAACTGAGCTCTGGCACCTCTACAAATCCCTACTTCCCTCTACGAAGGGCCTATCTATTTACTTTTATGTTGAGTCATCCTCCTCTTATTAAAAAGCACCAGTTGGAGAGCACCGCTGTTATTTGCATTCATTACTGTTAGTTTACATTGAGTATGACTTGACTGGATCTCTTTTACCATGAATTACAATGTCTAGTCAGTCCTTGATCTTTAAAGGTGCTCTGCATTTATGTTTTGCAGTCTCAGAAAGGGCTAGCGAGATACCATCTTGTTATATCATATTATGATTGTTTTGATAAAGTGTTGTCATCCGAGATTTATTATTATTGCTCGCTAGTTAATTATGCCATTGATATGAGTAAACTTGAGACCTAAGCGTTATTGTGAATGTGGTTAGTCATAATCTTTGCTGAAAACCTGAATGCTAGCTTTACATATTTACAACAACAGCAAACAGAGTATGTAAAAGCTTTTCTTTATCACTTTCAGTTTGTCAACTGAATTGCTTGAGGACAAGCAAAGGTTTAAGCTTGGGGGAGTTGATACATCTCCGTCGTATCTACTTTTCCAAACACTTTTGCCCTTGTTTTGGACTCCAACTTGCATGATTTGAATGGAACTAACCCGGACTGACGCTGTTTTCAGCAGAATTACCATGGCGTTATTTATATGTAGAAACAAAAGTTCTCAAAATGACCTGAAACTTCACGGAACATCTATTTGGAAATAATAAAAAATCTTTGCAAAAGATGAAGGCCAGGGGGCCCACCACCTGTCCACGAGGGTGGGGGCGCAGCTGCCCCCCTACCTCGTGGGCCCCCTGGAGCTCCTCCGACCTCAACTCCAACTCTATATATTTGGTTTCGGGGAGAAAAAATCAGAGAGAAGGATTCATCGTGTTTTATGATACGGAGCCGCCGCCAAACCCTAAAACCTCTCAGGAGGGCTGATCTGGAGTCTGTTCGGGGCTCTGGAGAGGGGAATTCGTCGCCATCGTCATCATCAACCATCCTCCATCACCAATTTCATGACGCTCACCGCCGTGCGTGAGTAATTCCACGTAGGCTTGCTGGACGGTGATGGGTTGGATGAGATCTATCGTGTAATCGAGTTAGTTTTGTTAGGGTTTGATCCCTAGTATCCACTATGTTCTGAGATTGATGTTGCTATGACTTTGCTATGCTTAATGCTTGTCACTAGGGACCGAGTGCCATGATTTCAGATCTGAACCTATTATGTTTTCACCAATATATGAGAGTTCTTGATCCTATCTTGCAAGTCTATAGTCACCTATTATATGTTATGATTCGTTAACCCCGAAGTGACAATAATCGGGATACTCACCGGTGATGACCGTAGTTTGAGGAGTTCATGTATTCACTATGTGTTAATGCTTTGTTCCAGTACTCTATTAAAAGGAGGCCTTAATATCCCTTAGTTTCCATTAGGACCCTGCTGCCACGGGAGGGTAGGACAAAAGATGTCATGCAAGTTCTTTTCCATAAGCACGTATGACTATATTCAGAATACATGCCTACATTACATTGATGAATTGGAGCTAGTTCTGTGTCACCCTAGGTTATGACTGTTATATGATGAACCACATCTGGCATAATTCTCCATCACTGATCCATTGCCTACGAGCTTTCCATATATTGTTCTTCGCTTATTTACTTTTCCGTTGCTATTGCTATCATCACTACAAAATACCAAAAACACTACTTTTACTACTGTTACCTTTTGCTATCGTTACCACTACTATCATATTACTTTGCTACTAAATACTTTGCTGCAGATATTAAGTTTCCAGGTGTGGCTGAATTGACAACTCAGCTGCTAATACTTGAGAATATTCTTTGGCTCCCCTTGTGTGAATCAATAAATTTGGGTTGAGTACTCTACCCTCAAAAACTATTGCGATCCCCTATACTTGTGGGTTATCATGAATCGTTATGTTATGAAGTCGGAGCATGATTTATTTATTGGTTGTCTTCCTTATGAGTGGCGGTCGGGGACGAGCGATGGTATTTTCCTACCAATCTATCCCCATAGGAGCATGTGCGTAGTACTTTGTTTCGATAACTAATAGATTTTTGCAATAAGTATGTGAGTTCTTTATGACTAACGTTGAGTCCATGGATTATACGCACTCTCACCCTTCCACCATTGCTAGCCTCTCTAGTACCGTGCAACTTTTGCCGGTACCATAAACCCACCATATACCTTCCTCAAAACAGCCACCATACCTACCTATTATGGCATTTCCATAGCCATTCTGAGATATATTGCCATGCAACTTACCCACCATTCTGTTTATTATGACATGCTTCATCATTGTCATATTGCTTTGCAAGATCATCTAGTTGACATTGTATTTGTGGCAAAGCCACCATTATAATTCTTTCATACGTGTCACTCATGAGTCATTGCACATCCCGGTACACCGCCGGAGGCATTCACATAGAGTCATATTTTGTTCTAAGTATCGAGTTGTAAGTAAATAAAAGTGTGATGATCATCATTACTAGAGCATTATCCCATGTGAGGAAAGGATGATGGATACTATGATTCCCCCACAAGTCGGGATGAGACTCCAGACGAAAAATAAAAAAGGAGAAAAAAAAGAGGCCATAAAAAAGAGAAGGCCCAAAACAACAAAAAAAGAGAAAAAGAGAGAAGGGGCAATGCTACTATCCTTTTACCACACTTGTGCTTCAAAGTAGCACCATGATCTTCATAATAGAGAGTCTCCTATGTTGTCACTTTCATATACTAGTGGGAATCTTTCATTATACAACTTGGCTTGTATATTCCAGTGGTGGGCTTCCTCAAAATGCCCTAGGTCTTTGTGAGCAAGCAAGTTGGATGCACACCCACTTAGTTTCTTTTTGAGCTTTCATACACTTATAGCTCTAGTGCATCCGTTGCATGCCAAGCCCTACTCACTCACATTGATATCTATTGATGGGCATCTCCATAGCCCATTGATACGCCTAGTTGATGTGAGGCTATCTTCTCCTTTTTTTTGTCTTCTCCACAACCACCATTCTATTCCACCTATAGTGCTATGTCCATGGCTCACGCTCATGTATTGCGTGAAGATTGAAAAAGTTTGAGAACATCAAAAGTATGAAACAATTGCTTGGCTTGTCATCGGGGTTGTGCATGATTTAAATATTTTGTGTGGTGAAGATAGAGCATAGCCAGACTATATGATTTTTGTAGCGACCTGACCTCAAACAGTCAAGTCTCTGTGCTTCAGTGTCATCCCTGGATCGGTAATGCTGACACACACAGTACTCGAAGGATTTATAACAGAGTGGCAATCACACACTTATTACATCGAATGTCTCAAGAGAGAACTTATTACAATAAATATGGCTTAAGGCCATCTAATACGATAACAGCGGAAGGCTTGGAAGGTAAAGTGAGTCCATCAACTCCAACGGTATAGCTGAGTGCATGAAAAATGACCTATCGCATCTTACTCCTCATCTGAAAAGTCTGCAACATGATGTGTTGCAGCCCGAAAACGGGTCATCACATGGAATATGCTGGTAATGTAACACAGGAGAGTAATGAACAAATAAAAGCTATCACTACATGCATATATGGCTGGTGGAGGCTGTACGGTTAATATGTTTTGCGTAAAGCCAATTTTTCCCAACAACAAAGGAATATATTTTATTTAACTATCATGGTAGTTGAAACATCATTGAGAAGGTACCTCCAACTCAATCCCAATTAAAAGTAATTATCAACCCAACAAGTTAATTTAGAGTGATGAGATCCATATGATAATCCATAAACCAGATACTCAAGATGTCCATAACCGGGGACACGGCTAGCCATGATTAGTTTATACACTCTGCAGAGGTTTGTGCACTTTTCCCCACAATACTCGATCTCCTCCATTGGATTTCTCACACTACATGGTGTTTGAGAAACGGATAACCGAGACACAATCTTTCAAAAGCATTTGCTCTCTACTCCGGGTGGACCGGTACACCTACAATCCCCTACATCTGCTAGTCCACCTCTTCAAGAACTCACGCAACTTACTGAACTATGCCAGAGCCCATAATGGCTTCTGGCTGCACACGGAAGTTTCTAGCATGAATAGTCTTATGATCCCTTTGAGCCTGGGTGGCGGACCGTAGGATGATCACACGGGTACTCCGGAATATCCTAGGACAACATTGGATTCCCCAGGTGCCCACAAGAAATCCACCCAGATGTGTATTAAAGTTGCCACCTTAAGTTAAACCATTAATTAACATATCACATCTGTCATGGATACGCTCAAACCCAAACCACGTCTACGAGCATAGCATGGCAATATAAGCATAATGTGGAAGTAACTCCCAAGGGTTTGATAATAAAACAGGTAATAGGTTCTACCTCATTATCTACTTCCCAGACCCACATGTTAAGAGATCCTACTCATGTAATGTATGAAGGTTGAAACTAATGCATAAAAACTGGGTGATAAAGGGGTATGATCAAAGTGTTACTTGCCTTGTTGACGATCTGCAAATCCTAAAGACTCGTAGTAGCACGCTTCGCACTCCGGGTGTTCTATTGCAAACAAACAATAGCATACATAAGCAATCAAGCAAGTATGCATGGGCAAAACTCAAATAAGAAGATCTAATCGGAAAGTTCAACTGAAGAACTCCGGTTTGCAAAAAGAAACAAATCAAACGGAGCAACGAAACTCAAACTGCGAAAGAAACAAGATTCGATTACTAATCTGGACTAAAGTCAAATTTTACAGTACCAAAATCTTGTTAAAGTTGGTTAAACAGAAAGAGGGCATCGAGACGAAGATCTAGGCGCTTGAATCGCCTGATTCCGATAAACGAGCGAAAAGATAAACTAAAACGAAAATCGGGTCAGAAATCACGATCGAAAATAATCGCGAAAAACCCTGGAAAAAGAAAACTGACAAACAGGCTAACGAACGAACATTCTCTGTCTGTGACTAATGAGTGAAAACCGTTCGTTAATACGAATGTACGAACAGGCGTTCGCTAAATAACTAAACCGAAAAAATGAACGAACCGATATAAAAAATAGATCTAGGGTTCGAAATAAATCGAATGGTTTTTAAAGAAAAACCAGCGGCTACCTTGGCAAACACGTCGGCGACGGTGGGGGGAACTGTGGCAGGGTGGCAAGGCGGCGGGCTCCGGCGGTGGCACTCGCGAGCGGCGGCAGCGGCGGAAGGCGGTGGTGGCGCGAGGCTGGCGGCGGCGGCGCGAGGGCGGGGCTAGGGTTGGTGCGGCTCGGGCTGGTGGGCTGGGGGTCGCGGGGGCATGGCTTATAAGGGCCGGCCGGGGCAGAGTCCAGGCCGTGTACGGCCCGGAGTCGGTTGACCTTTTTAAAAAATACTTCCACATAGAAAAACAAAGAAAAGAAATACTAAACGGACTCCAAAAATCCTGAAATAAATTTTCCCCGTCCTCTAAAAATACGTCGGACAGGGTGAAAGTTTATTTGGGCCTCTAATGCAATTTTGAAAAACGCATATTTTTCCTAATTCAAATAAAGTAGCGATAAAACCCAAATAAAATAACTTATTTGATTTTAATATTTTTGCTCCAATATTTCATTCATTTTGGAGAAGTCATATTATCTCCTCTTATATATTTTGATATGAAATATTTTCGGAGAGAAAAATAATTAAAACCGAAGTGATCCTTGTTCTGATATTTGATAAAACTCAAATATGAGAACGAGGGAAAATCCCCAACTCTCTCCGAGGGTCCTTGAGTTGCTTAGGATTTCGAGGATCACAAAACGAAATGCAATAAATATGATATGCATTAATGACCTATGTATAACATTCCAAATTGAGAATTTGGGATGTTACAAACCTACCCCCTTAAGATGAATCTCGCCCTCGAGATTCGGGTTGGCTAGAAAATAAGTGTGGGTGGTCTTCGCGTAGATCATCCTCTCTTTCCCAGGTGGCTTCATCCTCGGTATGGTGGCTCCACTAAACTTTACAAAACTTGATAACCTTGCTACGGGTAACTCGACTGGCAAACTCGAGAATCTTGACTGGTTTTTCCTCATACGTTAAATCACTATCCAACTGAATTGCTTCCAGGGGCACTGTATCTCTCAGAGGAATATCTGCCATCTCAGCATGGCACTTCTTCAACTAGGAAACATGAAACACATCATGAACTCCCGACAGTCCTTCGGGTAACTCCAACTTGTAGGCAACCTCTCCCATGTGTTCCAAAACATTGTACGGTCCACAAATCTTGGGGCTAACTTTCCCTTAACTCCAAAACGCTTAACTCCTCGCAAGGGTGACACTCACAGATATGCTCTGTCTCCGATTTCATAGACTACCTCCTTGTGTTTCGAGTCCACATAACTCTTCTGGCTTGACTGAGCTACCTTCAGTCTATCTCGAATTAGCTTAACCTTCTCTTCAGACTCTTTGATCAAATCCGGTCCAAACAACTGACATTCTTCAACTTCATCCCACATCAACGGTGTCGGCATCTTCTTCCATACAGGGCTTCAAATGGTGCCATCTTCAAACTAGCCTGGTAGCTGTTATTGTATGAGAACTCCGTGTAGGGTAAATTATCATCCCAACTAGACACGTAGTCTAGTGCACAAGCTCTCAGCATGTACTCCAGAATCTGATTGACTCTCTCAGTCTATCCATCTGTCTGCGGGTGAAAAGTTGTACTGAACTCCAGCCTAGTTCCCAAAGTCTAGTGAAGTTGGTGCCAAAACTTTGAAGTAAACTGTGTTCCTCTGTCTGATAAGATGGTCCTCGGAACTCCATGCAGACATACGATCCTGGTCATATATATCTTGGCCAACTTTTCACTTGTATATGTGGTTTTCATTGGGATAAAGTGAGCTACTTTGGTCAAGCGGTCCACTACTACCCAGATAGAATCATACCCCGACCGGGTCCTGGGTAATCCGGTGATAAAATCCATGCCAAGCTTATCCCACTTCCATTCGGGTATCGGCATAGGATGTAGTAATCCTGCTGGCTTCTGATGTTCTGCCTTCACTCTCTGACATACATCACATACAGCTACATACTCGGCAATATCCTTCTTCATTCCAGTCCACCAGAAATGCTCCTTCAAATCCAAATACATCTTGGTGTTTCCGGGGTGTATCGAGTATGGTCAGTCGTGAGCTTCCTGTAATATCAACTTCCTGATCTCGGTATTATTGGGCACAAAAATACGGTCCTCAAACCACAAGGTGTCGTGCTCATCCTCACGAAAACCTTTGGCTTTGCCTTCACTCATCTTCTCCTTTATCTCGGTAATTTCTTTTTCATCCTTCTGAGCTTCTCGAATCTTTCCCAACAATGTCGACTGAACTTCCATGGTTGTAACAAAACATTTGGGAACAATCTCTAAACGTAGCTCCCTGAAATCTTCTGCTAACCCCTTTGGCAATCCTCTTGTTACTAAGGTATTGGCATAACTCTTTCGGCTCAAAGCGTCTGCTATGACATTGGCCTTTCCCGGGGTGATAGTGCAGATCATATCATAATCCTTTATAAGCTCCAACCATCTCCTTTGGCTGAGGTTCAACTCCTTCTGTGTGAAAATGTACTTCAAACTCTTATGATCTGTGTACACATCACAATGGTTTCCAATGAGAAAATGTCTCCAGGTCTTGAGTGCATGTACTACGGCTGCCAACTCCAAGTCATGTGTGGCATAATTCAACTCATGTGGTCGAAGTTGTCGTGAGGCATATGAAACAACTCTTCCGTCTTGCATAAGTACTCCTCCAAGTCCTAAGCGAGAGGCGTGGCAATACACTTGGAAATCCTTGCGTATATCCTGCACGATCAGCACTAGGGCTGTAGTCAAACGTTTCTTCAACTCCTGGAAACTTGCTTCACATTCCTCAGTCCAATGGAACTTGGTGTCCTTCTTCAACAACGTAGTCATAGGCTTCGCAATCTTAGAGAAATTTTCAATGAATCTCCGATAGTAACCCACGAGTCCAAGAAAACCGCGGATCTCTCCAACTGAGGTGGGTGCCAACCACTTAGTGACTGATTTAACCTTGGTAGGGTCCACTGCTATACCTTCTCCTGATATAACATGTCCAAGAAATCCAACTTCCTTCAACCAAAACTCACACTTGCTGAACTAGACATATAACTGATGCTCCTTAAGTTTCTCGAGAAATAAGCGCAAATGCTCCTTGTGTTCCTCTTCATCCTTTGAATATACTAAAATTAAAATATCATCAATGAACACCACGACAAACTTATCCAAAAACTCCATGAACACCTTATTCGGCATACTCATGAAATAAGCAGGGGCGTTAGTCAATCCAAATGACATAACCGTATACTCATAAAGCCCATACCGTGTGGTGAACACCGTCTTAGGTATATCCTTTTCTCGAATCTTCAGCTGGTTCTAGCCTGATCGCAGATCAATCTTCGAAAACACTTTAGCTCCTTGCAGCTGGTCAAAGAGATCATTGATCATTGGCTGTGGGTACTTGTTCTTGATTGTCACTTCATTCAATGCCCGATAATCAACAACCATTCTTAGGGACTTATCCTTCTTCTCAACCAACAGCACTGGGGCTCCCCATGGTGATGAACTCTGTCGAATGTAACCTTTCTCCAATAACTCCTTAATCTGTTTCTTGATCTCCTCCAGATCATTCGCGGGCATCCGGTATGGTCTCTTTGATATAGGCACGGTGCCTGGCAACAGCTCTATCAAAAACTCGATGTCACGATCTGGTGGCATGCCTGGTAACTCCTTTGGAAATACATCTGGGTAATCCTTCACAACAGGCACTTCCTCCTAAACAACTCCCGTGAGAGAATGTACTTGGGTTCTCCTAGGCGAATGCCTGGATACATACTTGATCCTTTTTCCCTCTGGGGTGGTGAGCATAATTGACTTACTGGCGCAATCGATGTTTCCTCCATACATCGACAGCCAATCCATTCCTAGTATCACATCCAATCCTTGCGACTCCAAAATTATCAAGTCAGATGGGAAAACATGACTACCTATGGTTAATGACATCTAAAAACATCCACTGCTTGCCATATACTCGGCTCCAGGTGAGGTTACTAGCATAGGTGTCTTAAGAATTCTACTGGGCAACTTATACTTATCCACAAATCCCCTTGATATGTATGAATGCGATGCACCAGTATCAAAAGAACGATTGCAGTAAATGACTTAACTAAAAACTTACCGATAACTGCATCTGGCTGTTCTTCAACCTCCTCCACATTCACGTGGTTCACTTGTCCTTTGGTAAATGGATTGGGCTTCTTCCCAGAGCTCCCATTATCATTTACGTTCTTTGCTTCAGGGCACTCCATGGCATAGTGTCCAGTCTTCCCGCACTTGAAACAAGTAACATGGCTTAGGTCCCTCTTGGTGGGTGTGGCTGGATTCGAGCGATTCTGATTGCTGCTTGCTCCATTCCCATTCCCATTCCTTGGGACAGTATGATTATGGGTACTTCCTCCATTGTGAGTGTGGCCTCCATGGTTATGGGTAAGCCCTCCCGAGTTCGGGGTAAAGTGAGGCTTCTGCTAAGCTCCTGAATTGTACTTCCCTTGTCCGTATTTCCTCTTGCGACTCTCTATCTCCTGCTGCTTCCCTTCGATCATGAGAGATTTAACTACCAACTCCTGGTAGTCGTTAAATGTTGCCACCATTAACTGCATACTCATCTCATCATTCAGCCCTTCCATAAACTTCTCCTGCTTCGCGGCATCTGTGGCCACATCATCAGGAGCATAGCGGGATAACTTACTAAAGTCCTCCATGTACTGGCCTACAGTATGGTTCCCCTAGCGTAAGTTGCGAAACTCACGCCTCTTCATGCTCATAGCTCCAGTGGATACGTGGGCTGTGTGGAATGCTTGCTGAAACTGCTCCCAAGTGACATTGGATATAGGAAAAGTGGTTGTGTAATTCTCCCACCATGCGACTGTTGGTCCATCCAATTGGTGTGTGGCAAAACGCACCTTCTCAGCATCTGTGCAACCTGCGGTGGTCAACTCCCTTCCTATCCTGCGCAGCCAATCATCCGCAACTATGGGCTCGATGCTACTGGAAAACACCGGCGGCTGTAGCCTCAGAAAACGGGCTAAGTTGTCAACTTGTGATGGTGGCGGTGGGTTGTTGTTGTTGTTGCCTTGGTTCTGAACTAACAACTGCATCAAGGCATTCTGCTGTGGGATCAACTGAGTGAGCTCCGGTGGGAAAGAAAATCCGGGGTCACGTCTCGGAGGCATCTGGTGGGTTTATAGGGAAGAGATTAGAATAGAATAAGGTCTAATGAGAAAGCACTACCCATATGCACATGAGACAAACACAATCATACCATATCACTCAATCAATCAAGCAAGGGCATACAATCGGTCTAACTATCGTTACAGTGCTCGGACTACTAATATTTACATGGGGGTACTGCTAATAGTATTGGTGGTCTACTAGAAATTTTGATCGGTGGAAGACTCCATAATATCTGCTCCAGCTTCGTCTTCATAGTCATCATCACTACTATCTGGGTCAGAGTCGGTGTCGTCGATGATGATGTAGTCTTCAGAATGAATCTCCTTGGGTTCGTCGTCTTCTCCTCCTAGCGCGGGGTCTCCCATGAAAACTCCTAGCTTCCTTGTCATGTCATCATTCTTCTCCACAAGTATCATCATTTCCTCCTCATATCCATCACGTGTAGACTTAAGCTCTTCTTCTAGCTCCGTGATCCTGATCATCGCTTTCTTCAAATCTATCATGCTTGCGCACATCTGGTTCTCTTGGCGACAAATATGATGGTTTAATTCCTGGATGAATGCTGCAATGGACCGGTCCTTCCTGGTGCTGATCATATCCCATTGCTCGTCTCGGCGTCCACATATCTGGTAGATAGTGTCCTTCAACTCCTGTTTGTAGACTTCTCCAGTACGTCCTATAGCAATGTGGGCTGCCATACTCTTGCCTAGACTCCAGGTGGGTGCATCAAAGGGAAACTCTATGGGTTTAGTGACTGGCGTGAACGTCCTTCCTGGAACTTGAACTCAAATCAACCAATGTTCCTCTTCTGGTAGTGTGGCGGTGTAGGTCCCGGTGAAGCTTGTATCCCAATGTTCAGGTACTTAGTGACTTCCTTCAAGCGTCGTCCGAAAGGTGTGTCTTCATCCGGTTGTGCAAACTTGTTCCTCGTATCCGCCATCCTAAAGAGTAGAAAATGGAGAGGAGTCAGAAATGAGTAGAGAAGAGTGGTCTATGGCTTTTTCTTAGTGGTCGTGTCCTACATTTAGCGTGTGCTCTGATACCATCTTATAGCGACCCGACCTCAAACGTTCAAGTCTCTATGCTTCAGTGTCATCCCTAGATCGGTAATGCTGACACACACAGTACTCGAAGGATTTATAACCGAGTGGCAATCACACACTTATTACATCGAATGTCTCAAGAGAGAACTTATTACAATAAATATGGCTTAAGGCCATCTAATATGATAACAGCAGAAGGCTTGGAAGGTAAAGTGAGTCCATCAACTCCAACGACATAGCTGAGTGCATGACAAACGACCTATCGCATCATACTCCTCGTCTGAAAAGTATGCAACATGATATGTTGCAGCCCGAAAATGGGTCAGCCCATGGAATATGCTGGCAATGTAACACAAGAGAGTAATGAACAGATAAAAGCTACCACTACATGCATATATGGCTGGTGGAGGCTGTACAGTTAATATGTTTTGCGTAAAGCCAATTTTTTCCTACAACAAATGAATATATTTTATTTAACTATCATGGTAGTTGCAACATCATTGAGAAGGTACCTCCAACTCAATCCCAATTAAAAGTAATTATCAACCCAACAAGTTAATTTAGAGTGATGAGATCCATATGATAATCCATAAACCAGATACTCAAGATGTCCATAACCGGGGACACAGCTAACCATGATTAGTTTATACACTCTGCAGAGGTTTGCACACTTTTCCCCACAAGACTCGATCTCCTCCGTTGGATTTCTCGCACTACATGGTGTTTGAGAAACGGATGACCGAGACACAATCTTTCTGAAGCATTTGCTCTCTACTCCGGGTGGATCGGTACACCTACAATCCCCTACATCTGCTAGTCCACCTCTTCAAGAACTCATGCAACTTACTCAACTATGCCAGAGCCCATAATGGCTTGTGGCTGCACACGGAAGTTTCTAGCATGAATAGTCTTATGATCCCTTTGAGCCTGGGTGGCGGACCGTAGGATGATCACACGGGTACTCCGGGATATCCTAGGACAACAATGGATTCCCCATGTGCCCACAAGCAATCCACCCAGATGTGTATTAAAGTTGCCACCTTAAATTAAACCATTAATTAACATCTCACATCTGTCATGGATACGCTCAAACCCAAACCACGTCTACGAGCATAGCATGGCAATATAAGCATAACAGGTAATAGGTTCTACCTCATTATCTACTTCCCAGACCCACATGTTAAGAGATCCTACTCATGCAATGTGTGAAGGTTGAAACTAATGCATAAAAACTCGGTGATAAAGGGGTATGATCAAAGTGCTACTTGCCTTGCTAACGATCTACAAATCCTAAAGACTCGTAGTAGCATGCTTTGCACTCCGGGTGTTCTATCGCAAACAAACAATAGCATACATAAGCAATCAAGTAAGGATGCATGGGAAAAACTCAAATAAGAAGATCTAACCAGAAAGTTCAACTGAAGAACTGCGCTTTGCAAAAAGAAACAAATCAAACGGAGCAACAAAACTCAAACTACGAAAGAAACAAGATCCGATTACTAATCTGGACTAAAGTCAAATTTTACAGTGCCAAAATCTTGTATAAGGTGGTTAAAGAGAAAGAGGGCTTCGAGATGAAGATCTAGGTGCTTGAATCGCCCGATTCCGATAAACGAGCAAAAAGATAAACGAAAACGAAAATTGGGTCAGAAATCGTGATCGAAAATAATCGCGAAAAACCCTGGAAAAAGAAAATTGACGAACAAGCTAACAAATGAACGTTCACTATCTGTGACTAACAAGTGAAAACCGTACGTTAAAACGAACGTACAAACAGGCGTTCACTAAGTAACTAAACCAAAAAAATGAACGAACCAATCTAAAAAACAGATCTAGGGTTCGAAATAAACCGAACGGTTTTTAAAGAAAAACCAGCGGCTACCTCGGCAAACACGACGGCGGCGGCGGCGAGAACTCCGGCGGGGTGGCGTGGCAG